>NC_084855.1:22636758-23304116 GCF_951802175.1 Populus nigra | reverse complement strand
ATATGATATATCATATAGTTTTTGAAATCCCACTAGTGTTTTTAGCATGACCAAAACGCCCTTCCAGGTTATAATTAAGACTGGGAAAGGCTGTTGCTAAATATATATAGGCAACTATTCTGCAATTAATATTAGCCCAACCGACTCATTTATTGATATTCTTCTGGGGTGTATTTGATTAAATATCATGTAATAAAAAGAAAAAATCGTGTTTGTTGGGAAAAAAATATTAAAACATAAAAATGAACTTGTTCTTATAACAATTTTAAAGTTGATTTTTGCTAGTAATTGTTGATGGAATTACAGGGATTGGTGCATTGGATAAGGGTGATGTAGTCTTATCCCAATTAAGACATTAATGCACTAAATTTAGTGATGGAGAACAAATATTAAAGAATCTTGAAAGGTAAAGCCAGCACAAAAATAGAAAGAAAGAGAAGTGGTGGAAGGAGGGGTGGTGGCTTTTCTCACTTGGCCGGTTCCCTAAGAAATATTTCTTTGACTTGGAGAGAGAGAGAACCCTAAAGGAAAATTATTTATTGTGATCTTCTTATTTCATCACTTTTTTTCCGCCAAGAATTGGACTGTCCCCCTTTATTTGGCGCGTAGATGATACCCTCAAATCATATAATTGTGTGTGTGTGTAGTGAAATCAATGGATTAATGCAATAATCGGTTTATAATTCACACTTCATCTTGAAATCAATGGATTAATGCAATAAAAAAATATAAAAAAATCATCTCAACTCAATAACTTAAACTATTAAACTTGATATTTGCATAGAACCACACTATTTTATACTTAATTGTTATCACATAAATAGAGATAATTAATGAAATTCGAACTCATGATCGCTTGGTCATCAAGGCTCTGATCAATATCATGTCAAATAATCATCTCAACCCAATAGTTTAAGCTACTAGGTGAGGTTCTAAAATATAATTTATATTATTCTCTAATAAAGAATATTAAAATATTATATATAAAATTGTATATTACAATGTTTGTTGATCATATCCTTTAGGTTTTTTTTGTTTAGTAATATAGATTTTAGGTGATTATTTTTGTTAGAATTATGCATCATATAAATAATTTTAATAATGTTCGGCAAAAATATCCCTTAGAACACAGAACAATTATATATTTGTGAAGGGTTCGGAACCGGATAAATTTGGAGAATATCATGTACAACGCCTATGAACGGCGTTAATTGTTTTTTTAACTTAAGGGGTGTTTTTTATTCATTTAAAACGGTATTTTTATTAATTATATTAAATTATCATGTGTTCCCTATGTGACCTTTAATTTTAATAAAAATAATTGATAGTGGGGTATATATATAATGGAAACAAATTAAAAAAGTATGATTGAAAAATCATGTAATGTATTTGTATTTTGAGTAAAGACGTACGTTATCTTTTTTTGAAAAGACATTATACTTTTTAAGAAGAAAAAATAGAAATTAATTCTACTATAAAATAAATTATTATTCTTGTACAACATTTAGAGAAATTAAAAAATATATATACTTGACAGCACCAACAATGCTTAATGATAAAAAAAAAATATTATGAAATTCTCAACTCTAGATTGCCTATATATAAAAATTGGTTGTATATATCCTATGCACATAGACTAATCTTGTGAAACTGCATCGCCTAGCCCTTCGATCGGTTGAAGTCAAAAGGAGTGAGAAAAATTTATATGCTGGGAATGATTTGTTCAAGGAGCCCGACTGCGTTATGGATTGATCGAATTAAATACATAACTGTGTTGGTAGAGAGGTTGCTGTTGACGGGAGGCATCCACGGCAGCTAAATACATAACTGTGTTGTAAGAAAAACTAGATTTCTAGGGTTTTTTTTTGTAGAGAGAAGGGAATTGTACAGTAGTCATGAGAATTCCTCTCGCAGATCTCGATCAAAGATAATAATAACGTCACGAGGATATTGAAACCATTTGTGACTTAACCTGGCCAAGTTCAGTGCTGATGACATTTCCAGGGTTTTTCTCTTTTATTTTTTGGAACACAATGTGTGATCATGGAGCTCAAGATCATCAGCCAAGGAGAGTAAGAGGAAGGGCTGCTTGGAAGGAGAGTGGGTCTAAATTTGGCAGCGCCTTCGAAAAACAGTCGTCGGAGGAGGCGTAATTGTCTTTGTTTTCAGGAAACAAAAATAGGGAAAAGGGGCAAACGGAAAGCAAAGCATCGAATTCTGTTCCAAGTGAACACGCTGCTGCTTCACTCATGCTTTGATAGTTCATAGTGAAAGGCCGATCGAGAAATGTGTCTCCCATAATGGGCGATGCATGGGTCCCTTCTGCCTCGGTAACTTTCAGGAGACGAGAGGGACTCTGCGTTTAAGGCCAATTTTGTGACTAGCTTTCCTCGATCACCCACCAAGCTTTACAGGGGAGTATGATTGAGTGAATCATTATCGTTCTATATGCTAAAACGTGTAAAAGCATCCCCTCAGCGATCTTTTTTTTGTTTATTGACATTTTTTGTTCTTTTAGATAATTCTAATGTGTTTGTGTTTGGATTATTTCTATATATTAGGTTTTGGTCAACATTAGTGATAATAATTTCTTGTTTATATAATTAAGTAATGATCAGAAGGCTTTCCATTGACATTTGTCTCATAATAACATTTTGTCTTCCTTCAAATTTGTTGAAATCTATGCCATTAATATAGAAGTAATTAGTGTGCCATACTTTCTCCTTGTAATTATTAACTACTTTTTTCTCACGAAAAACCAACGTGACCATTTTCAGCATCGTCCCTCATGAAGTCAATCCAATCTTTTGTACATTGTTTATATATATAACACATTGAAGTAGAAGAGTACATCATATAGCCATAATTTCACCTAAATTTAAGCTATTGTTTGTGATCAGGTTATTATCTCACATCAGCTAGGAGGCGAGGGTTAATTTAGTTATTTATATGATATCAAGAACATCTTTTTTATTATAAGATGTTTTTTAAAGAACAAAACTTATTGGAAGCCATGTGAGATAATATCTCATGACGGGTCTACCATGTTGTGGATATGAACACGCATCATTAGTTGGCATCGTCTATGAGAACGAGTCATGTGCTCTACCCAAGCCTCTCGTCTGGGGACTTTCTAATGAGGTCATTATCCCACATCGGTTAGGAGACGAGGATGTTGATTGCTTACATGGCACCAAAAACATATCTTTCATTGTCAGGCACCTTTTAAGGGACAAAACTCATTGAAAACCATGTGGGATAATATCTCGTGGTGGACCTATCATGCTGCGGATATGGACACACATCATCAGTTCAGTTATTGTTTTAAGATAAAATAAGTGAAAATAGCCAAGATAAAAAAAAATTCCACTTTAAAATAACAAAAACCCACTTTAAAATATTTATAAAAATAAATTTATTTTATGATTTTGTTTTTATTTTCTAACTAAATATATTTTTGTACGTGGTCGAGTAATGAAAGCCATCAAGCTATTTAATTACGCTAATCAACTTGCTAATTAATCTCTAGTCTTAAGAACAATGAACAATTTATTTTTTACTGGTTATTTGACGTGATCATTTTCTATTTACATCTGTGCGTGATGATAATCAGAGGTGCAGTGTAGTGCTTAGCTAGAAATTAATATATAAAATAAAGCATTTAATTAGCTAGCACGAGGCACCAACTATCAAGCGATTTGACCTTGTTGAGGTTAACTTTCTACCTGCCAATCTTGTCAGGCTAATCAAAGCCAAAAGTCATGGTTTTTGCTTCTCAAGAAATTAATGTAAAGGGATGACGAACCAATAATACTCCTTGCTTTAATTAATTATATATAATTGAAAGGAAAATCAATTCTATATTAATTTGTTGTTGGTGGTCGACAAAACCAGCTTCATCACCAATCTTGTGCTCTAATTGGGTCTTCAAAGCCAAAAAAAATCACAACATTACATAACTAGTTGTTTATAACATTCAATGAATTTCAGATAATATTTTCATGTGTTTTTAATTTTAAATAAATATAAATTTATTTAAAAATTATTTCATAAATATATTTATGTTTATATTTGTTTTCATCGTAGAACGAAACATGTTTTTTTTTAATTATTATTAGTGTATCTATTTTTTTATCCTAAAACATAAACAATTATTAATCCAATAAATTCCCTGATGCTCCATGTATTGGTTTGGTTTGACGAAGATTTATTTCTATAATCAATGAAGATAAAAGAACTATTTTTTTATGTATTTATCTTTATTCCTCTAATTAAATATATATTTAAAATACTGATCAAGTGCAATCTCAACTAGTATTCATCCAATAAATTTTACAACACTCCCATGTGGTGGTTCCACGACATTTTGCTAGCATAGTCAATGGAGACTACCCTACAAAAACTCAATTTAATTACTCCTTGTCTATTGTCGTCAAACCCCCAAAAAAAAAAAAAAAGAATCAGGAGTGATTTCACCGTCCTAAAGCAAGACAAGAGCTCTATAAATAAATAAATAAATAAATAAATGCATCTTTTCTTGTATTAGGTAAGCTGTGAGTTAGCAGCACAATCTCCACCATAATATATTGTGGGCCAAATTTGTCAACAGATTGACGTGAGCTCTCAATCTGTATAGTTAGGTTTCGTCAAGCTAAATTGGTGAGCAAGCCTCGTCATGCTCCTAGTTACTTCTTAATTACTAGGGGTGCGTGGAGAAGAAACTTACATGCTCCCCTAGTTTTAACTTCTTGATTAAGATGATATGGTGAGCATAATCCGATACTTCCAATTTCTTGATTGAGGCAAATGTCTTCTTAATTTGTCGAATAGTGAGAAAGAAAAAGTGTTTTGTTCTTCTTTTTATTCTTAATATAGAGCTTGTTTGGCAGTGTGGTTGCGAGTGTTTTTCAAATTACTTTTCATGCCAAAATGCATGTCAATGATTTTTTTTATTTTTTAGAAATTATTTTTGACATCAGCACATCAAAAAGATCCAAAACGTACAAACCATATTAAATTTTAACAAAAAAATTGATAATTTATTATTAAACTTAGTCCGACTGAGTACAGTAACTTGATAATTGATAATTTATCTTCTCATATTGAATTTTAAATTTATAAAACTTGACTTGACTAGACACGATTAATCATGAGAAGTCAATTTAAAACACGATTAACCCGATTAAAAATTAATTTGATTTATAAAAAAAAACTCAAAACTATATACATTATTTTAAAACATTTGAGCATGTGTTATTTTGAATTAACTTAAATCTAAATTAACTCATTTAAAACATTTAAAACATGAAACGGATTTAGTAACTTTATAATGTACACGCAAGGATTAAGTTCTCTTTTCTTTTAACAACTAGAATAAATTGAAAAAGGCATGGAACCGTGGTGCATTGGCATATGCGTTTTGCCGGTAATCATATATAGGCATGGTATGTTTGCCTATATATATATATATATATATATATATATATATATATATATATATATATATATATATATATTGACCCATCTCATTAGATCAAAAGCACAACAAATAAAAAAACTACAAATCTCAATCCCCAACAAATCAAATACCAAAAGATGAAACTGGAAAAAAAATCCATAACATAAAAAATTATAATTAAAAAAAATGAGAGAATCAAAAGTTTGAGAATGAAAATAAAAATTAACATTAGATTGTTAAATTGAAAAGAAAAGGAACTTTAACAAAAGAAAAGGAAAGTCAAAAGAATGACAGCTAAATTGAAAAAACAACATAAACTTTGATTAAAAGATGAAATTGAAAACAACAAAACTTTAAACAAAAGAGTCAAGGAAAAAAATCAGAAATTAAAAGAATAAGGATCAAATTGAAAACAATAATCCATGACAAATTGTAATTCAATGATGGAGTTAAAACATTAAAACTTTTGCAGAAGAGCCAAGGATAAAATTGAGAAATGAAAAGAAAAGAGGACGAGTGTACACTTTTGCTGGGAGAGAGAGAAAAGCAGGAAGGAAAGAAAATGACCACCGACAAAAAACCATCCATTGACCACCACCACGCGCCACACCATGAGAAAGAGAGCAAGGCGAAGCTTCTAATGATACATCAAAACACCATTTTTAGCCACAGCGATACACTGCATGCGCCGCCAGAAGATCGTCGACACATTCTTTGATTTAAAAATTAATTAAATCAGATCGAAAAGTATCAAGCACCTCTCGTGATTCTGGCATTCACAAGATAACATGAAAAGATGAAATCGCCCTTATACCTTTTTTTTATTTTTTCTCGAATGTAAAGGCAGAAATGTCCTTTCATAATCTTACAAAAAATATAAAGGCATAAACACCCTTTCTCGGCAGTTTATTTTTTTAGCTCGGGAGCAAATAAGTAATTATATTGTTTTGAAAAATTGAAAAGACAAAAGTAACCCCTGGGATCCTTTAATGATCAATTGGTGTTTTTAAAAAGATAAAATTACCCTCGACATTCTCTTCAAAGAAAAAATTCATCACTTATACTACCACAATTCATGATGTATTATCTTTACTTCTACAATAATTGATATAGTAAAAAAGGTAAAAGAGCAACACCATCTATATGTTTGTTAAATAAGTTTCCTTTACAAATTGATTCTCATTCAGAAGCCCTAACTAGAACAAACTAAATCACTAGAATTCTATTCATAGATTTACTCAATAAAATATTAACTCGAGCTCTATTATTAGGTAAACAAACCGAGCTTAATTAATCACAATTTTGAAACTTAATTATTTTCATGAACAAGCTCGAATAATTTACTATTCAATTCGAAATGCGAGTGAACATAAGATATTTTTTATAAAAGAATCTTTTGAAAAATATATTATTTAAAAAAAGATATTATTTTATAGTGAGTAGAAAGTAATTACATAACACACATAAAATGAAGTACAGTGTGAATTTGACATTCAAATTAGAATATAGTACTGAGATAATAGAGTTAATTTTTTTAAAAAAATGATATTAAAAATATTTATATCTATGAACAAGTTGGATTGAAAAAGGTAATTATCCAAGCTTAATTACTATTTTAGAGCTTGATATAGGTGTCAAGCTACAATAAACACACACACGAGTTTCAGTTAGTTTCCAATAATTGGTAGTATTTGAGAATGGTTGTTGAAATTATGTATTTTAAAATTTTAATTATTTTTTTAAAATAAATTTTTTATATTTTTATATCGTTTTAATGTGCTGATGTCAAAAATAATTTTTTAAAAAATAAAAAAAATATTATTTTATATATTTCCAAACAAAATACACTTTGAATCGCAATCGCTACTACACTCTCAAACACCCTCTTAAATCATACAGTTAGTGCTGCTAACAATCAAGTATGAACACTAAGATTTTCATCACGAGAAAGGGTCAAGAATTCATTCTTTGTTCTAGCTAGGGCATCAACGTACCTTACAGGTATATTTCAATCATGAAATTAAAATGATCGAGCTGCGTTCGAGAAGAAAAGCTGGGAATTTCAAGTTTTTGTTAAGGAATCACTTTGCAAAGCATATAATTATTGCTTTTGATCTCTCTCTGTATATATTCTTTTATCCACTTTCATGGCTGGTAATATAAAGCAGTCAAGCTGGTATAAAAAATATATTGTTGAGAGGAGGCATATAGCATATTAATTTTTTAAAACCATTTATTGCAAGGCCCCACTTGAAGCTAAATCAATTTATGGAATCGATAAAGCGTAGAAATGTTTTCAATTTTGGACCTTCAAATTATCCTCCTCCACGTTTAATTTCTAGGTTACCCTAATGGCTCCATTTTCCCATTTTGTCCTTACCAAAGAAATAAACACAACCCCAGGGGGGTATCTCAGTTCGTTAAATCTTGAATGTGCTCCGCAATGATCACCGGTTTAAATCTTTTCAGGGATGGTTAAAGGTTTATCTGGTCATTTATGGTAGGATTTAGTGAAATTAGTTAAAGTATTTGTAAACTAATTTAAACATTCATGATTATTATAAAAATATAATTATTTAACTTGGTCTAAAATCAGGATTATATATTTATTAGTTTAATTCTAAAATAATATTATTTTAATTTTTTTATTAAAATTATGTTAATTTAAATAAGAAGTTTTAAAAAAAATCTTTGAAATTAACCAAACTGAAATTAATTCAAATTTCACCGAGAATCTCTAAACTAATTTCAAATATAACTTAGATCACATTATATTTTGGATATACGAGTTATGTGATTAGTTTATTGGGTTAGTAACCCTACTATCTATCGGATCAAATTATGTTTTAGATATACGAGATATGTGATTAACTTGTTGGGTTAGCTGTTTGATATCACAATAATAATTATTTTTTAAATACATTCAAATAATATTTTTATTATTAATTTAAATTTATTTTTAATATGAATATATTAAAATAATTTAAAAATATTAAAAAAAAAGAGAGAAAAAGTTGCAAAAGTAAAACGGTCTAGTTTGAGTTAGCTGTACCCAGCAGCGCAGACCAGTTTGTAGGGTCACTTGTAAGATTAGTAATGGCTGACATCAAGAAGTGAGAGCCCAGTAACCCTGCTATTACTATCTACCTGATTTTTCATCAAATCTTTGCTGCTGTTACTGTTTCGGATATTCAGCTTCACTGTGTTATCCTCAAAACAATCCGCAACTAGCAGTCGATCCGTACATCTTTGAAACTCATGCTGTGTAACCCAGCAAATTTTACTTTATTTTTTCATATAAAATAATTGAAAATTCAATGGGGTATATCAAACAATTTATTTTCAATAAATTTATTTATTTATTTTTCCTTGCCTACCAGGCCAATCGACTACTATCAACTGCCTCCTCATAAACAAGATTGGAAGATATCCGTATTTGTAAAATTTGTTTCTATGAAAATCATTTTTTCTTTTGATTTTTGCATGATTATGCTGTTCATTGAGAAGGGTGAAGCATCAAGGCTGTTTTCTTTTGAATAGTTGCTTTGTTGAGAGTACGATTGTGATTGTTTTTTAAAGTATTTTTCACTTAGAAATGTATCAAAATAATATTTTTTTTATTTTTAAAAATTATTTTTGATATCAGCACATCAAAATAATCTAAAAGTATCAAAAAAAAAATATTAATTTGAAACAAAGAAAAAAATTAAAAAAAAATATTTTTTTCAAAAACGTTTTTAAAACGTAAAAACAAACAGGTTTTCCCTACTCCAAGCACAGCTGAAATAATATTAGAATTTTAACTCTCTAATCCAAGCTACAAATCTTTAAATTTTAAATCTTAAATGAGCCTAACTTTTGCAATTGTAATTTAAAAAATTTAATTTTTTTTTATTAGAGCGAACGACGAGGTTATATAACCAAGCCTTAATATCTTAACTTATTTAACCAAGTCAATTTAGAATCATAAGAGTATTTTATTTCATTTGCATTCAATATTAAAACAATAAAGGAGTACAACATTTCATACTACATGAAATTGTTGAACTCTTTGAGTCTTTTGTTAGACCAAGCTAATGAACCATGGAAGATGTTGTTCATATATTTTCAAGATCGGAACAATAAAAGAAGCACAAGATCCCGTTACAATTAAATATCTTGTAATTGATTGTGGATCTTCCTCGTCAAGAAACCAATAAATTCAAACATCTACACGAAATTGCTTGTCATACGTTGATATGATTTGTCATGGTATAATCTAGGAAAAGACATGTCAGTGATTCATTTTTCAATACAGAATACTAATATTTTGCCTCCGATTTACTATTGTATGTTGATTGATTTATACACTGTTGTGGAGCATGTAGCTATGCAAAGGACGGCTAAAATGCAAAAGCAAAATCAAGAGTTTATGCAAGATGTGTCTTCTAAGATGCTTTGGAAACATTTTTCAATCATTTCATTTACTGATTGGCTTTTGGATAGGTATGAATTATAGTGATTACTTTGGACAAGACAAGAATGTGATTTCTAATTATCATTTGAAAGGTAATGCTATGAAAAAGGTAAAAAACGAGTTTTAGGCTAGTGGGTGCCGTTCATGTGATAATTTTTTCAATCATAAATTTAAAAATATTTAATTAATCAACATACATCATAATTTTACATCTAAAAAAGATGTAGGTTACATGAAGAGTGGATGAGTTCTGTGGCATGGAGGGTATATAGAACACTAATCATATTCAGTTTTTAAAAAAAAAACAAAAAAAAACACTTTGGGAACTATCCATATGCATTCATACAATAATTCAAGCAATTTAGTTGAAGAAAACAAGTGACCCAGTACTTGTTTTGAACAAGACAGAATAAAGAAAGATTTCCCACTCAGGAGCCGCACAAAAGGGGGGTTAAAATTATAGCATAAACTTGCATGGGCGCCTAATAATTGAATCCATCAAAGGTCTTTCCTTCATTTCCCTATCTCAATAAAGTCATGATTAATTATCCATATCAAATCACTACAGTGCCATCTGCCCGGCTACTCTTTCCCGGAGGGTTACTCTCACTGCTGAGCAAAAATACAACAAAGAAAGAAAAGTCGACATGACCTTCGTGGCCCTCCCATTCCACACACACACACACACACACACACAAAAGAAATAATATCCAGCATCCTTCATAATTGTCCAATGATAGCATGTAAAAAGAAATAATAAATTTGTATGGTGAAAATATGCCACATGTGCGTATCCTATACTAATTACAGAGTGCCTTAAAATAGTTTTCTTTCTTTCTTTTGATTTTTGGACAGGGATGCATCATCAGCCCTCTAAGTATGACTTTATGTTTGTTGTATTTGTGTTTTTTCTGCCTGTCTTGTCCACTTCAGGTCATTGATGAGACATACTACCACGCCCATACAGAGACCAACCTTGGAGGAACCTCAAAAGAAGAAAGGAAGGAAGAAAAAACAAGGAGGAAGAAGAAAAGTTGGCATAAATCTCAGAAAATTTAGACATATAGAGCATGCAATTAGGGCATGCAATTCAAATAGGCAGCTCCGAAGTGGTAGAACTTGCTTTATAAAAAGGTGTGGACACCATGTATTGATTAATGTATAATAAGAAGTTTCTTACTAAAAGAGATAATCATGTAAAGATGGTAGGGCACAAGTATAATCTTCTGAAACGTACTTTTGCTTTTGAAATCTTTTGAAAAGAATTACTACCTACGTGCTTGTCACTTTCTCAATGTTTTGTGTGCCCACCATTTTCTCCATAGACATTGAAAACTAAATTATACATGCAAAACAAACATGCACAGCTCCAGGCAAAATATACTGATACGATCAACCTGAGAGAGATGGCTCCATGTTTAAGAAAATGTCCTCCCTCTTTAGCCCCACTCGAGGCCAAACCTCTAACCTGATTATAATATGCAAAATATTCATGAATCCCTCCTACACTTTCTGTTTTGAAAATACATATATTCACTCAAAAACATATTTATTTTTATGTTCTCGTGTCTGTCCATTCAACCAAACACGTTTATATCTTTTATGTATATGTTTCTTCTATCCTAGGACACTACAACCTATGTGAACAACCTGGTTTTAATTGAATCGGAAAGATGAACTTGGTCTTGGTGTGAAAAGACTGCCTCAAAGGATCCATCTAGCCATTAAACCAAGCTACTACAAAAACAGAAATATCAAACCAATTCACCATCACCATCTTAAGATAGCCGATGCATGTCATGTTTGCATGAAGGGAAGAATAAAGAATTTTCAGGCTGTTGCAATCTTAATTCGAACCACTATATAAGAGGGGCATTTTCCTTTGCAAATTTGGTTCAGGCCAAATACAATCTACCCCTCAATTGGACCACCCAGGCCCCTAAATGCCTAAGCTTCAGCAGCCATCTCACATGCCCATGTCCCCGCAGAGGACTAGAATTTCAATATTATTGCATGGGGGAGGTTTGTCCCTGGAGCTTGACAATCGAACATGTTCTTTGTGACTGGGAAATCCAAGACCTCATGCGTGAACAAATATTATCAAAAACACAATGCAAATAATGCTCCCTCTTCTCGCATGTGGGAAAGCACGTGGACCGAACCCAGTGCAGAGTGCAGACACCCCTTCCCCCACTCAATCAATTAAGTAAATGAAAAGAGAAGGAAAAGAAAGGACTCTGGGTTCAGCACTCCCTCCACTTGAGTTCAGAGGTTGCGTAACTACAGAGAAAGGAAAGCAAAGGGCATAAAAAAGGTACTAGTGTACAAGTACCTGTTGTTGTGACATGCACATCTTTCACAAAGGGACAGGTGCAGACATCCCATGCTTCCATGACTTGCATTTTCTAAATAATTATCATGAACTTGAAATGATACCCTTTGACCAGATGAAAGCCAGTTCTTTAAATGAAACTGGTGAAGATTCTGAGATTTATTAAGAAACGATTTAATAGAGGCCTCAAGTGGCCAAGCAAAAATTCCAAGGTTCTAATGACACGTCACTGTGATACTGATCTTCCAACAGCGACTGCTATATCCAAAAAATAATAATCCTAATGATAAAAGATGAGATGCAAAATTGTAATTAAAACAGAAAATGTACCATTAAAATCTCACTTCCATCGCAGGGACTGCCTAATTCCAGTGTAAATGAGTCCTAATGACCTCCCAATCAACGTAACTAGGAAGAATGAAATAGCATTGCTGACTTTGTCAATAACAGCTCTAACCAGTGGCATCATAATGTCAGATAACTCAAGGTATAGACTGAAGTAGTATCTCCTGCAAAATAACAGTTCCAGAATAGACTTTGAGAGCACATCAAAGATTGTTAAAACATACAAGCATGGATTAATCATACAGAATTGGAAACATCGACTTCCTACTGCTAGACTGGGAAGCAGGATGTTCCTACTGCCCATCATGTACGTGTTCAAGGTCTTAGTTAGCCAGGCATCACTGAAATTGCAATGAGTGCTAATAACATCGACTTCCTATGACTCCATAAATCTCCTACTGCTTGGTCTTCACAATAATATTTTTCCCTTTTGCAGAATGCAGAAAATAGGTGTTTAAGTGCATGCTACTGTAAGACACCATGTCACATGATAAGTGCTAATTGTAGTACAGTAGCGGGTTGGTTAGGAAGGAATCATCTGCCTAAAAGGAACCCAGGTGATTCTCCCAACTAGACCAAATCCATTATTAAAACACCCCATCAGAATTGAAACTGAAAACCTAGCAAGACTGCAAAAGAAGAAACAAACACAGAAAATGGTTAAGGGCATGATACATTTGAGCAAAACTGTAAGAGATAAAAGACAGCAGGGTTGGTCCACTCTCTTTGTCAAGGAGATTCACGGGATGAATGTGATTAATCTGAGGCTATTTTTCACAATATACCAGTACATCTTAAATGCAGATTGAGTGAAATCTCAGAATACACTTGGGTGCTTTGAGTTGATGAGTTGCACTAGCACATCGACTCACATTTTCACACCTTTTACTAGCTATATCCTAATTCAGCAATAGCCAATAAACTTTCTCAACAAGCACTTCAACTTATCACTTGCAGGGTTACCTCAAAACTTTCCCAGAAGCATCAGTTTCTATCTAACAATAACAGTTTCATCCGTTCCATCATCTATTCTACCGATCAAGGTTGTTAAAATGGCGAGTTGACTTGTAAATTAAGATTTTACAAGTCAATATATACTTATTGGCAAAATCACTTAAAAAATCAAAAAATGATAAAATCATACCGAAATCATGTAAAATCATGCAACATCGATAAAATAGGGTAAATTCACAATTTTACGACCAATTTTATGATTTTACAATAATTCCAAATTCCAAATTCTAAATTCTTATTGTCCTCATTGCATATCCTTGTGTTTACTCACTAACACACGAGCCCCACAAGCGCTTGTATCTATGAATTCTTTCTTTAATCAATAGTGCAAGGATGAAGGAAACATAGTCATGTGTAAACCCTTCTTGACAAATACAAAATTGTCTATTATAGGGCAAGACTTTGAAATATCTTATTGTATAGGGATATCTTTACGAACAAGAGTGATAGACTATACTCTAAAGTCTGATCCACCATGTGCTTATACCTAAATACCGAAGTTTTTTCAACAAGTTTACAGCATTGTGATTTCTCTATAGAAAATCTCATAACTTGTCAAAGATATGATCTAACAAGGAATTAGACTTCAAGATTAGAAAGACAAAGAGGTCTTAATTTGACTTGTTTGATTCATTTGTTTTAGTTTATACAAGCCTACAATTCTTTATTGGTCCACTTGTTGAGATTAATGGTGTGTAATAAACAATATCTTAAACTTATGAAAGAATAACAATAATTAAAAGAAAGCATAACAATATCAAAGAGTTATGTAATATTCATCAAGGCAAAAGACATCAGATAAGCTAAAACTATCACTACAGATGGTTATGCATTTGGAGAGAGCATTGGAAAGGGTGTTAGCCAACATAGGACCATAATTGTGAAGACATAGTTGTTTTCAAAGTTTTTCCTTTCAACGTAGAGTCTTACCAACAACTTTGAACTTTTTTTCCTGGAATCTTGCATGGTAGGATTTTATCATGCAAGAACAAGTACACTACATCTTTGTTGATGGAATTGCTTATTGTTTGTATGAAACATGTATGAAAAAAAAATTACTTATGATTTTACGATCCGAGTTTACAAAAAGTCAAAATGCATTTTTGACAACCTTGCTACCAATACACGGCAAATCTCATTTGCTATGGTCTGCTTGGTGTGCTAGTAAAAGTCTTGCATTTGCAATCATGAGGGCACAAACTCAACTCTTGAAAGCAGGCATTTTGTGCAACAACATAAAACAATAACGCTTTCTGAATTTCATCTCAAGACCACATTTCATTGGGATTGGGACCATAACTTGGTAATGGTTCCACATTCCCAATATAATCAACTCGCATGACAATGAGTTACCCTAGATAACATCCCTAGTTCAGCAACCTTCATGTTCTAACCCCATGAAAACATCTGATGCGGCCTAGGGATTTAGCTTTGGTTTGAGGCAAATATTTGAGCTCCAAGCTCTAATTATGTGGGGTATAGCCAATTCTTTGTGGGAGTTAGTTAAAGTTTTCCAGAATGCTAAACCGACTCCCAGAAAGAATGGACTAAAGCCTATATCCCACATAATTAGAGCTCAGAGCTCCAATATTTCTCTCAAGCCAAACCTTGAGGGTAGAATATTTGTCTCCTATTGTTCCTTGCTTTAATATTTTCCCGAAGTCAAAGCCAAATCCCTAGGCTGCATCAACATCATATACATGTTAAAGTGTCAAATCAGTGATATCGTCCAGGGAGTGAACTTGGGAGGTATAGAAAACAAAACAGAAACAACCACCTTCTAAATCTACCATAGAAAGGCATGCTTATGCTATATGCAGCCAAGTGTATGTGCGCTTGTCAAGGTGGGTGGAGGGGGGTTTAGAAAGCATAAAGACATACCACCCTGTCAAGGCCCTCAGTTCCTTTGTCCGCTTTACAGGCATAGAGAAGTGGCTTATGGCACTAAAACATGAAGATTGCATCATTATGGATTTTCTCAGAGTAAGCTTCTTCCACCAAGGATGCTTTTCAATCTGATTCTCACAGGGTTCTTCAATGAATTTTAATTGAAGAGTACACAGGTCAAATCGGTCCTCATACATTGATACAACTGCCTCCACATTTTGATACAGCCACTGATTCAGAGCTACCTGTTAACAATATTCTTTAGCGAAAATTCTGCATATTCAGTGGCAGCTTATAGTAAATAATCAGATAGAATTTCATTTTTTACTTCTTGGAAGAACTAAAACAACACAAAAGAAGAGAAAGAACGAAAGAGGAAAAGGTATAGAAATTGCAAATCTTTTCAAGAATTCAAAGGTGACATCCCTGACCGGCAACTGAAACAAAAGCATAAGCCAATGACAGAATAGACAAGAAAGTTAACTGAATCAGAAAAACAAGAAGCCAAAATTTTATGACAAGCATGCAGTTAGCCCTGTATCAGGGACAGGGAGTGTGAGGGGGGGGGGGGGGAGATTTTTTATATATAAAAAAAAAAAACATGACAACTATTCCAATTAATGAACCAGCTGTGCAATAATCATACTCTCAAGCTAACCCAAAAAAACTAAATATACCTCATTGCGTAATCTCTGGAGTGCTCGGGTTGACATATTACACATAAACATATCCAGGCTGTTCATTTCATTCGACAAACTACCATCAACAGAAATAATCTCCAAATAAACACTAGCAATCCCATCCGCTAAAGTTATCACCAAATCTTCCAATATGGAATCTCCATGCAAAATAAACAATCTACAATCATAACAGCAACTCTTCCTGCCAAACACAGATAACAAGTAAAGCAAATATCTCGCCATGCATAAATGAAGATAATTATACAGTGATCCAACAAATAGAGGTAAAACTAATTTGAAATCCCAGACAGGAAGTGCCAAAGGTTCTGCCAGAACACCATATGAAATGTAAATGTGATGCGGTTTGTAATTAATTAAGATTCACAAGCTTCTGTGAGAAGCTGATAATGATATGTCCTATCTTAGTAACACTGCCATTCGATAAGAAAATATATGTGATCCATGAACTTCAGGCAATTACATCAGAAATGCATATGTTGATTTTCCAATTACCTCTATGCTCAGGCAACCTCTCCCAACAATAAAAACAGCACACTGGAAGGAGATTTTGAAACCGCATCCTTTTCCTTTTAACTAATCAGTACACAATTTGCTGGGTCCACTGATACTGTGTATCAGTGCAGAGAAAACTCATAGAACACACCACCTCTGTAGCATTTGTCAGCGGGAGCTTATTTTAGAGGATTTTTTAACTCATTTTTTACACTTCAGGGCAATTTTAGGCTAACATGTAATAGGGGTTTAAAGAAAACAGGATATTTTGTTAGAGCAATAAACAAAATTTAGAAACAATGCTTTATCCTGGCCCTCGGAAATTATAGAAACAACTATTAATCAAGGTGACAGCAGTACATTCATTTGAAACTGAACACTATATGTTAAATATGGTTCTCAAGGATGAATCAAGCAAATATACATTAGGAGAGTTGATCAACACCATGGCTTTCAATTCTTTCTCGATCAGCCAACTTTAACAGAAGCTCTAGAAATGCACCAATGGGTATTTAGCCAAACAGTACTCTCGTCTTTGCAAAGAACGGGAGAGGAAAGTAATCATCAAAGAATCCTTCTGGATAAGACATATAAATTTGCTGTTTTTCCAGACTGGAAAAAAGAAAATTATGTTCCTTTCTTTATTTTTATTTTTAGAATAGTAACAAGATATCATGATTCTTAGTACTAAAACTGAAAATGGCAGAAAAATGTTATAACTGTCCCAATTAATTGCACTCAACTCAAATTCTAAAGGATTCAAAATCAAGTTTTGTGGAAGAATGAGATGAAAATTCTACAGTAGTTTAGAAGAGGAGAAGAAACAAGGCAAGAAAATCCTTGCAGGTTTTACCTGAGAGAACCAAATCTAAGAAAGTATAATAATTCTGCATAAAGATCCTCTTTGCCCGACTTTCTTATATTCTGTAAAACAATATCATCTCCTTTCAATTTCTCAATCATCAAAGAAACAAGCTCCTGAAAAAAGAGGAGTTATATCAGCAAGATAGGTGAAAAAAACTTCAAAACAATACTTCAAGTTTATCCAATCTACCTTGTCAGACTTCTTGTTTTCTAGCTGAAGCTCCTCTACCAGCCAAGCCATGCATACGGGGTGACAGGATTTTTCAATAATTTCAGGAAAGATTGCCAACCAATCATCCATGCTAACAGCCTCACTATCAGCAAATACGTTCTTTACCTGAAACCAAATTTATGAAACCCTAAATCATCAAAATGCAAAAATTATACAACAAATTAAAATCAGAGTTAGGTCTCTATACAGCAAGAGGCTGCAGATTCATTTAACGAAGTATGTTAACAAAATTTGTTTTTAATCATGCTGCGATGTAGTTTGCAGATAACTCCCAACCTCTCTATAGTAGTATCTGAATAACATCCTTAATTTGAACAACTTCCATAACTCAAACATGTTCAAATTAACCTAAGATTTGCAAGTTAGATACAAAAAATTCAAAAAAATCACAACAAAGAGTTAAGCAAAATCGTTATAAATAGGTCATTCCAGAAATGCCAGAGTGGCTTGCAACTACAAGGCTATGGTTTGAGTCTTGGGAGAAACCACTTCATCAAATGATGCTATGGGAAGGGGTATCTCCAAACTTTTTTCTCTTACAATCCTGGTAAGTGGGATAATGACTTTAAAAGAAAAATAGGTTCCCGGATGTTCAATCAGTAAAACAAATAGAGATTTTCACAAACCATTACTTTTAACTGGTAAGTAAAAGTTATACTAAGTTCATAAGTAAAGTAACTTTAGAATACCTAATGTAAAATGCCACACAATCTTCTTTTTTGTGGAAAATATGATTGATCACCTATCTTGCAATTAAAAATTGCCATTATATCAAACTTTTTTCTTGTTTTCCTTCCCCTGATAATGCCTTTTGAACTAGCTTAAGCCTTCATCTAGCTAAATGAAAAGCAATGATTTACTCAAAGATAACAAATTAAGCGAAAGCAATTCCTTTATCAGCTAATGGACAGTTATAGAATGAAGAGACAGTTGTGGCAGTGCCTGCCTCTTCCTCGAGCCACTGAAAAGAAGTCCACAGTAATCGCAACTTTGGGCTGTCGGGTATAGCAAACAAACTTAAAGGTCGCTTGGCATGTTGTTGCTCAAATTGAAGGAATTTGTTTCCCAAGTTGCTCCTGCGTTCTATAGCATCTAGAGAATCCAAAAGTTTTTCCTTCACTGCATCCCAAGCATGCTTTAAATTAACATGGTCATCTTTCTTCCTATAACTGCAAACAGAGAAAATATTTTCACTAGCTAAAAGAACTAAAGCATACATAAATAAGCGCATTGCAATCTTTTCTTCACTAATTAGAAAAGCAAAACAGCTTGTTACTATGCAGAGTAAAACATCTTTCAAAATTGAAATCTCCATTCTGCTTACCCTTACCTACCAGAAGACGTAGAGCCTTCAACAACCACATTGTCCTCCATAAAATTCTTCTGATGAGTGTGATTGGAGTTGTGTTGGGGAATTACTCCAGCCATATACGTAAGAAATATACTAGCCATCAGAAGTAACTGATCGCTGACAGAAACCCAGCCAGACACCATTGCACCATTAGGGTCCACCAACGATCCCAGGCAGCAGCACTTGACGGAATCCTTCCTAGTAACAGGGCTTGCTTTGAAACTTAATAGCCCATCAAAGCATGTTTTCAGCGTAGAGACCTGGACAACTTTACAGTTTCGGTGGGAATACTTTCTACAAACACAAGTAAGAGAACATTAACACACGACTCACAAAAAATCTAATTTTTACTTTAAAAAGAAAAGAAAAAAAGCACATTGTAACACAATTGCAGCCCACATTCTCAGTCAAAATCATTCGAAATCCATGAAAATACGCAGAAAACAGGGAAATAAAATCACAAATACAAATAGTATTTTGTGATCTCCTCGGAAACCAATTCTGCACAAAACAAGTTTACTGCCAAAATTGCAGCCCTAGGTAAAACCCTAAAAAGTCAAATTTGATGCTTCTTCTTAACATTGGCTGCCTGTCAGCTTCTCGAATCCAAAAATATTAAAAATACAGGGTGCAATAGCAGCAGCCCACATTCTCAATCAAAATGCATGAAAATACTCTGAAAATAGGGAAACAAAATCACAAATACTAATAGTATTTCCACCTTATCACCCTTGGCAAAACCCTAAAAAGTCAAATTCGATGCTTCTTGCCTATCATCTCCTCCAAGTTTCAAAAAAATCCAAAAATATTTAGAGAAAAAAAAAGACTGAGACAATAATGAATGAATACCTTTGTGAGAACAAATTGTTGGGGGTAAAAGAGGGCGTCGTCTCCTTGACACGGTTTCTCCTCCACATATGCAAATTGCTAAATGAAGGTGAGGAAGAAACTACATACTCTGCCATTGCTACTCCTCGGTCAACAACGCATGGCGTCCATGTAGTATTCCAAATTTTCTGCACTAAATAAATAAGATTAAATCCAACCGAAGATGATCGATTTTATATCATAACGACAGCGTATATTACTCTACCTACAGAGGAAAGGAAAATATTTTGATTATTATTCTTTTATTATTATTATTATTATTTTAAGATGATGAAAATGAAAGGTTTTGGATTGGAATTGTATGAACCTCGCTGTTGTTAACTAGTAGCCAGCCACTGGCTCCTGCCCGTTTCTATTTCTTTATTCTTTTTATTTTTTATTTTTTCTGCTCATGATCTAATCTAAGGTACAGGTGGTTGATTCGAATTTATGTTGTTTTTAAAAAAAAATTAAAAAAATATGTTGATCAAAGTATTGAATAGGTGTGGATTTTAGGTAAATTCTCTAATCATTTCAAAAGTAAACATGATTTAAGCTCCATGCCAAATTAACCAGTTATTTTTAATGAAAATATTGTGTTAAATAAAAATATTAAAAAAATAATATAATATAATTTTGGATAAAAAAAATTAAAAAAAATTGATGAGCAAGAGCATATTAAATCATATTATTGATATACATGATTATGGTTATCTTTTGAAAACAAACTTGACCTGAATTAAATTATAAATTAGTAAATAATTTGATTATATAAGCCTAAAAATATTTAAAAAAAAAAATTAGATTATTACTCTAATACTCTAGGAGTATATTTGATGTTTTGTCATAAAAAATGCTTAAAACAACTAAATAAGAGCCGGTGATTAAAATATGGAAAACAATATAGAAAAACTATTTGCATTTTAAATAATTTTACTTTTAAAACCAGAAAGAGCATTTGCAATGTAATATGTTTATGATTTTTTAAAAATAATTACGTGCATTCATGGTCATGGATTGTTCATACAAGTTAGTTTCCTTGGATTTTAATTAATTGCTATTTTTCTTTGATCCATAAATTATTTCTCAAATACTAAGCTAAAATACCAAGGTAATGAACAAATATTATATCACAAAAACATGAAAGGTATAACTTAATTGATTAAGTTCTAAATTTACTCTTAAATTATTATTAGTTTGAGTCTTACAAAACTCATAGCAACTAAAGACTTACATAGTCGTTAACTTCAGAGCTTGTGGGATTACTTGAGATACGCACAAGTTGGCTTAAACACCCACATTAATAAAAAAAAAATTGCATCACAAAAATACCAACTTTTAAAAACTTTCCATTACCTATTTGTATTTTAACACCACACAATAACTAAAAGCGAATGATATGGTTTGTTATAAATAAAAATCTTAAAAATCACTAACATTAACAAAAACTAAGTTTTTAGATTATTTTATTGTTTCAGTTTTACTATACACTTCAAATCACATTACAGATTGAAAAAAAAAAAATTTTAATTCTAAAATTGATCCTTAATGTTTTGTTATGTACAATTAAATCCTTTAAGGCTCAAATTAATAACCAATCATTTTTTTTCCAAAGAGATGGTGAAACTCAAAAATAATAGTCAAAATGAAAAACACAAGCAAAATAAATAGAAGATTATAATTTCATTCAAAAAAACTAGTTTAGCCCCTCATTTTTTTAACTTAATAGGTGACCAACCTCTATGATTATTCAAATTCAATTTTGATATCAAATTTTATTTTTATTATTTATCAATCATTTTTTTTTGTAAGGAGAGAGAGAGCTAGCCTGATTATGATGTAGAGAAAAAAAGCTCATCACTAACACCTATTCCGACTACTAAAATGATTAAAATTCACATCAAAAAGTTTCATAAGATAGAGAGAGTCCTATTGTGATTGTTTTAAGTCCCAATATAGCCTAAAAAACTAGATCTAAGTCAATGACGAAGTATTTCACTCGATTTGTTTTGTGGCTCATACTGTTTTTTTTGTTGATTAGGTTGACAGTTTTGTTTTAAAATGTTTTAAGGTGCTTGTAGGGTGTTATTATTGAGTTCAAATGAGTTAAAAAAAAATGTTTCTTTCAAGAAAAAAACCTCGTGACCTTGATTTTTTCGTCAACCATGATAGTGGCTAAAATATGGGCTAGCAAATGAGACGTCATCTACTGTAGCAGGTAACCTATTGTGTACTTATTTTTTTTATAAAAAAAGATATAAGTGATAATTTGTCTATCCTTTTAAAAAAATTACCAAACCCTTATTTTGAGCTTTTCCTTTCAAAGGCTCAGGGCACTAGATAATTGTGCCGTATTGATGGGCTTCTTTTCAATTATTATTTTAATATATTATGGTTAGGTATAAATTTATATAAAATTATCTTAAACCCAATTAAATCTTTAACTTAAATCACAGCTTTGATGTGTTAAGCTACATCAATCAGACTATTTTTTTTTGTATGATATTTTTTTTTTGTCCTTTATTTTTTTAAATGTAATTTTTCTCTTTGTTATCGATGAGCTAATTTTTGTATTTAATTTAAAACTAAACAAAAAGCATTTTCATCAATTGTTATTGATGTTCTGTTTTTGCTATCTTGATCTAATGTTCCTGTCATGTTCTTTTTTTCTTTATAAAAATGTTTCGTATAAAGAAATTAATAGGTACTTTATTGTCATGTAAATGTATTGAATGAAAAATAATATTTGGAAAGATAATTATTGAATTTAATGGCATGCATGATTTGCATCACAAGTTTGGTTGGTTCACTTGAATTCACATGGTATTTTTAAAAAAACCAAATATTATTTTTACTAGTTTCATCATTGAACATTTAGTTAACTAAATATCTAGCTTCATAGTTTATTTTTTTCAATATTATCCCTATAAGTTTTGTATGTCAACCCAGGTTGATCTAGGTAGATTCAGTATGTTTCTATCCTAATATCGAATAAAAACATTGTTCACCGCTCAATTGATTTTAAATTCATTATTAAAATTTATTTTTTGTATAAAAAAAATTGTTAACAACACCTATATTTTTTTAACACACTTCAAGAAAAATATTTACTATAATCTACGACGTAGTGCATGCTAATGAGCTAGTCATAACTATAACTATAGAGAGACATTTGAAATATTTAATTTTTTTTCGTTTATTTTCACTTGTCAAAAACTATTATAATATTTTATATATAAAATTAAAACTATAAAACCTATTTCTATCATATAGGAACTAAAAAATAGGAAATCTATTAATTTCAAACATTAAAACTAGGAAAGCTATTGACATTGAATAGAAGAATAAAAATAGAAAAGAATGAAATATTTGAATCGGAAAGGAAGAAAAAAAATAATCAAGGAAATTTTTTTTATTTTTCATGAAGCTCATGCACCAATCTCCATTGATTATAAGGAACGTGTCCTCAAGTTCAGCTTGTTTATAGAGTAAAACCTTCTTGTTTGAAATTTTTCAATCATTAAAACGTCCAATGTAATGTTTTTCAAATGTGACCTCCTTGACTAGAAAACCAATAACTTTTTCACATGCAACCCGCTCTATTATGAGTCTCTAATATCTTTGAACAAACCGCTCCATTATGGTTATCACCACTAAAATTTATAATAACATCGCACATCAACTAATTATCCGAAATCATTAGGCTTTTATACCGAATAACATAACTTCAACACAAACATAGTCGAGAGCCCATAACAATGGTGTTTGCTACAATTAAAAATCCTAGAAGATCAAAAAACACCATAACAATAAGTAGACACCTGAAATATCTAATTTTTACTCTTTAAAATCTCATTTTCCAAAATACTACTACAACATTTTTATAGGGAAAAAAATAGAAAATCAACTAACATCAAATAGAAAATAAAAATAGAAAAAATATTCCCTTTGGATGAAAAAGAAAAGAAAAGATGAATAATATTTAACATGGAAATAAAAATAGATAAAAATTCTACATTGAAAAAAATATAATTTTTTTGTTTTTTTTCAAATCAAAACTCATCTATAATCATGAAAAAAGACTAATGTTCATAGAATTCTTTTTTAAAAAATACCAATTCTTAAAGAAGATAGGATAATAATATATTTTTTCATATTCATACACCACATTATCTGTATACTAAAACGCGTGGGATTTTTATTGTGCATTTGTCACCGTGCAAGTTTTTTTTCAGTTTGGTTCTCAAACTTTGTTTTTTGACCAATCAAGTCCTTTTTAAGGAGTAATTGATTTCAAATTCTTATAAGGATGTGATTAGAAAAGGAAGGACCGAAATGAAAGACACAGTCCCTCAAAATTGTTCTAATTCTATTTTGGTATAGAGGTTTATTTTTGTTATTTTTGGTCTCTAATTGAGAGAAGAGAAAGAGGGGGGTCGTTGGATTCCAACAGTGAAAAGAAAAACTTGTTATTGGCACCGATTTAGGCCATCAAAATGAAATATTTTCGTGTCAAATTATTCCATTTGATGCAGGGAGTTTATATTATATGTTTTTATATCTTAAAATTTTGTGAAAAAACAAATCCAAACTTGGGTTGATTTTTTATTTCAGGTTGTGTTTGGGTTTTAGAGAGATATTTAGGGTTTTTCGAGGCCATAAATGAGTTCATGATAGTTTATAGGGTGTTTTGTGTAAAAAAATGTGTTGCAAAACAGGTTTTTGGGCCAAAAAAGTATAGACCCTATTTTTTTAGTCATTACAATGATCAGAATTTGGGCAAAATAGGTGACACGTCGTTTGCCTCGACAGGTGATGCATCGACTGTTGTTAGCATGACTATCAGACCCAAAATCCCTAAGTCTCGCATGGTTACCATAAAAATATAACTTAAAAGAATACAATTGAAAAGAGATAAAGTGTCGTGACAGGTTCAAAAACTAAAAGCAAAAAAAATAGATAAAACCTCGTCTCTTTTACTTTGTTCAGATGAACTCTTTTGAATAATATTGATTTTTTTGTTATGCATTTAATTTTCAAAGATATTTTTATGGTTCATCTATGGTTTTATTTTTATCTTTTATATAAATAAACTATGTTTTTTACAATAAAAAAATATTTATTTCAGATAATATTTTTAATACGTGTAGCCTTACATGTTATTTTTTTATTCAATTAATTTAATGTTATATTTTTCAAGATTAAATATCTTAATCTACATCTGTCTTCTGGTTTTTCAAGTTTTGTTTTTAAGTGTTATTAATGATTTATTTATTAACGCACATAACTCTTAGTTTATTTGATTACATGTGTGTATAAACTTTTTTATTTGTTAAATTTTTTTAATTATAAAAATACATTAAAAAATCAAAACCTTGCACATATATTTTTTATGAAAAATAAAAATATTTAACCTACGGCGAAGCATGGACAAGTAGCTAATAAAACCTTAACAATGTAAAATGAGCTTGTGGATCACTTTCAACCCATATAGTTTTATATTGACACCTTATTTTGAATATAGAACTTTAAAAATGCTTAAATAAGAAATTAAATAAAAATCAATAAAATCAAAATACAAAAATAAATTAGATCATGGTTGCTTTTTATTATACGATCTTGTATTTTTTACTTTTTTAGACAAGAGAATTCACTAGGCTTGCATTTTTTTTAAACATATTTTGCTAGTATTGAAAAAATTACTCAGAAAATAATAATAAATTTTTTATTCATTTTATATGTTATTAATTTATATTCATAACTTATCAAAACAAGTAGATTCATAAAGGATATATAATATTGGGAATTTATTTTATCTTAGATTTCTACTCGAACCAACCCGAACCTAATAAGATCTAAAAACTTCCTATTCACCCGGATTAATATCTACTGGGTTCGGGTGAATATATAACGCCGAAGCCACTACTTTGCCACCAGGTCCTCTCAGTTGGGCTTGGGCCTACATACGGTGCCGAATGGATTATCGTTTCATTTGACCCATATACAAGCCCCCCCTCTCAAAAACCCTAGCAACCTCTCCATTCTGCTGGCTGAACCCTAAACTCCAAAAGAAAACAAGCAGCTCCTCTTCCAGGTATTTCTCCATAACTCTCAACGCTTGCTCTTCTCTTTCTCTACCATCATCAAGGTCTGAAGATATTTCTTTCTCGGTTCTGCATCTTATGCTATAATTTCAGGGTATCAGACCTATAGCTATCAAACATGGTGAAGAAGAGCAAAAGTAAGCAAAACCCTTTTATCTAATGTCAATATCCGCACAAAAGATTTTATTTGTCTTGATTTTTTTTCGTGTGCTATGTTTTTCTGTAGAGAGTAAGAGTAAGAGGGTGTCGTTGAAACAGAAGTATAAGGTTATAAGGAAAGTGAAGGAGCATCACAAAAAGAAGGCCAAAGAAGCTAAGAAGTCTGGCTTGGATAAAAAACGCAAGGTTGAGAAGGACCCTGGTATTCCTAATGAATGGCCTTTCAAGGAACAGGAGCTAAAAGCTCTTGAAGCTCGCAGGGCTCGTGCTATTGAGGAGTTGGAGCAAAAAAAAGCTGCCCGCAAAGAGAGGGTATTGTTTCCATTGCCTTAATATTTGTTTAGTACTTTTTTTTTGCTGGTCTGGTGAATTCACATAGATGGTCTTTTAGTTTAGTCAACAAAGCGGTTTGTATCTGTAAAGATTTAGATAAATAAGCTGCTGCAGTCAGCTTCTTTGATGGGTTCGCTTGGCAAAGTTTCTACTGTTTGCAGTTCCAAAACCAGCTCTGAACATGCATACGTAGCCTTTTTTACTTTTCCAATTGCTTTAGGATCGACCTAGGCAGAATGGTTTGGTTCAGAATCGATTATAAGAGACATTTTAAATAGGATTGTTCATTTTCCAGGTTGCTATCTTTTTAAATAGGACTTGCAATTTTGTCTTGTACCTTTCATCCATTACTAGGAACACATCTTCTTATGTATTTTCAGGCTCAAAAGAGGAAGCTGGGGCTGTTAGAGAATGATGGCACTATGGATTCGGCAAAAGAACAAAATACTGGAGACCAAAATGGTGGTGTAGAATTCAAAGGAATCACGAGAAACCGAGGTAATGAAGAATCCAAGTTAACATGTGTAATTTTTGCTGTGCTTTTATTTTGACATTTATTCTCGCGCAGAAAATTCTGATAGGGCATTCTACAAGGAGCTGGTTAAAGTTGTTGAAGCATCGGATGTCATCCTGGAGGTCCTAGATGCACGAGATCCTCTTGGTACACGATGTGTTGATATGGAAAAGATGGTGATGAAATCGGGTTATGATAAGCACCTAGTGTTGCTTCTAAACAAAATTGGTAATTTCTCTCATTTTATTACAGTTTTGCGCGCTCCTTAAATATATTAAGAATGCGATGAGGCAGGTCGAATGCTCCATTTTCCCTAAACTTTTGCAGTTCCACTGGTTACTTATCTTTATTGATTCTTCTATTCTAGATCTTGTCCCTCGTGAAGCTGTTGAGAAATGGCTTAAGTATCTTAGAGAAGAATTCCCGGCAGTTGCATTTAAGTGCAATACGCAAGAGCAGAGATCAAACTTAGGGTGGAAATCTTCCTCAAAATCAGCCAAGACGAGCAATCTTCTACAAACAAGTGATTGTCTTGGAGCTGAAACTCTTATTAAATTGCTGAAAAATTACTCAAGAAGCCATGAGGTATGTTAGGGCAACTTTCTTTTTTAAGAGGGTGCTGAGGTTGAAGTTTAAGGAGTGCCTAGATACCTGCATGATATTTGGTTTTCCACTCATTTGAGCAGTGATTTATTTACAGTTTGTTTGGGAAAAAATGTGATAGGAGGGGAGGGGAGGGGATGGGAAATTTTTTATTTAATATATGCTAGAGTTTTAAGTTGGGTGTTGAAGCTGTAAAATCTTGTTCTGGCAAGTAGTAATCCCAGCTATACCTTGTATTTTTCAGATCAAGAAATCTATCACAGTTGGTGTAATTGGTCTGCCCAATGTTGGTAAGAGTAGTCTAATTAACAGCTTGAAGAGATCCCATGTTGTCAATGTTGGCTCTACTCCAGGATTAACTAGATCAATGCAAGAAGTTCAGCTAGACAAGAATGTTAAATTGTTGGACTGTCCTGGTGTTGTAATGCTTAAATCTGTGGAGAGTGATGCGTCTGTAGCTCTTCGAAACTGCAAAAGGATAGAGAAGTTGGATGATCCAGTTGGTCCAGGTAAATGATCCTTTCTTTCCTGTTAATATTTCAACAGTGTTGCCTTTGTCTGGGACCAGCTGCTTTATTGCTTAGTTTATTTTATTTTTATTTTTTAATGAGTGTTTACTTTGATGGAATTATGGATCTCGCAAGTCTGGTTAAACATGGCTGTTGTATTTCTGTAACATAAAGAGGACAAGGTAGATGAGCAAGCTGGAGTTAGGGGTTAAGAGGAGCTATATTAGCATTTTCAATCTTACTGATATGCTTATTTTGAAGGATTATTTTTCCTTGGAATGTTCCAGTCTTGCAGATACCATTTTGTTGCTGTATGCTTGCCTTTCTGAAAGGATCATGTTATTGATTTATTATAATCATTTACTGGCTAGAAAGCAATGCATGTTCATTGTAGATGACTGTCTAGCAAATAGCTTTTGATTTTCTTTGAATTTGAAATTTAATGTTGAGAGTTGTGTCCTTTTTCTCCTGTGGAAGATAAATGCAAGCATCCTGGCATTTCTTTGCTGCTTTCTTTGCTGCTTGTAGAGAATGTCTCATTGTGACTCTATTCCCTGGAAATGATTTTTAAACATGTGAAAAACGAGTGTATAATTTAAGTGATATGAGCACTAAAGTTTGTATGAGTTTATATCAGACTGCAGAATTACAAATCTGTAAATTTGAAATCCATGGCACTAACGTTAAAGAAAATTGAGATGCATTATTTGTTTAGTCAGAAACCTTCATGTTAGGAATATAATTAGCATACTAATGCATGTTACCTTTCTGTGGACAATGCAGTGAAAGAAATTCTCAAGCTGTGCCCAGATAGACTGTTGGTAACGCTATACAAGATCCCTAGTTTTGATTCAGTTGATGACTTTCTACAAAAGGTGGCTACTGTAAGGGGTAGACTAAAAAAGGGTGGTATTGTGGATGTTGATGCTGCTGCTAGAATTGTTCTGCATGACTGGAATGAAGGTACGCATTTTTAATGAAATTTTACAACAAACAAAGACATACCTCAAAGACACATTGCATATGTAAAAGAAAGAAATTCCTACTTAGGTATATATTTAATATTTTACAGGTAAGATACCATATTACACAATGCCCCCAGCCAGGAATCAAGGGGAGCCTTCAGAGGCAAAGATTGTTTCAGAGTTAGGGAAAGAATTTAACATTGATGAAGTTTACAATGGTGAATCCTCATTCATTGGAAGCCTCAAGTCTGCTGACGACTACAATCCTGTAGAAGTTCCTCCTAGTTGCCCTCTCAATTTTGATGAAAAGCTGATTGAGGTTTGTGTCTTTTTATTGGTCTCAGCATTTGAGAAGTGTTAACATTCTTAGGCTATGAAGCGAGCCAGTTTTGCTCTTTAAACTTTTTCATTGCAAATGGTTTCTGATGACTGCATTGTTGTTTTTGTGACTGGTTTATTCATCTCTTGATGTTTCACATGAAGCCTTCCCCAAAGAAAGAATTTATATAACCGTTGCTTTTGGCTTTACTGTATAAACCTTATCTTTTACAAGTTCAATATCCATATGGAGGGGAAAGTTGCAGTTTCCCATGTGAAAACTGTTTATAGTAAACTTGCTATTACTATGCTCTTCCTATAATTCAATGTTTATAAAAGATTTATTTCTCGAGACATCTAATTCTTCTATCTCAATTTTTTTTAGTTCTTTCAATATTTTCTTCTGATTACATTTTGGCACACACATCAGGGAGATGGAGATGAAGCTCAACCATCAACTAAAGGTGATGAAAGCTCCAAAGAACTGGTTAACAATGATGACGAGCCAATGGAGTCTGAAGATGACAATGCTAACAAGACTAAGGCAAAAACTGAAATTAGCAGGCAAAATGAGAAGCTCTATTCAGCAGAAGGTATACTGAATACAAAGATGAAAAGAGCAGAGAAGAAAAGGAGGAAAAAAGCAGCTAAAGTGGATACAATGGATGGTGATTATGACTTTAAAGTGGATTATAAGAAAGGTTCGGCCATGAATGTTGAAGACAGGAGTGGTAAGATGGATGATGATAGTCCAATTCCTGCTGTGGTGCCCATGTCTGGTATTCAATGTGATGATGAGTAATGAGTTAGGCTTTTTTTTTTTTTTTTTTGGGGGGGGGGGGGGGGACCGTGGAAATACAAACTCTTTCTGATTCAAGCAAATTGGAAATTTTGTTAAACAACAGAGCGAGATTAATTTATTTCATATGTGCTTGTACCATGCCTCGATATCATGAATTCCTTTTGGTGGTGGGTGGGGTGGGGAGAATTAGAAGAAAAGAAATGCCTTCTTTCTTCTTCCCCCATGCACAAAATTCTTTCTCAGATAAATTCCGTGTTTTTTTCTCTACCACATCTTGATGTAGCATAGAAATTATCCAAAAAAAAGAGAGATCTAAGCATTGTGTCAATGCTCAATCAGCTAACCAAACAGTGCTAGTGTTTGAACACAATCGAAGCTCACAATCAAGCTTTGATCTTTAATTTTTATTCTGGGTTTACATCTTTTTACAACAGCACAGTCAAGTGCAAAAAGCTGAATCAACCACATCTGATTGTGCAGCTTTGAAAATGAAAAATCTAGTTGTTAAAAATTAAAGATGAGACACTGAATTGTGAATTTTGATGTGGCTTAAGAACTTAAAATCGTGTTCTCTTCGTTCCTCTTGAGGCCCGACGAACTTGAACCTCCCAGTCTTGACAAAAAATTCTTGATGGCACCAAAAAAAGGATCCACTAGAGGCACCGTCACATCCGGACCATCTCTAAAACCACCTTCCTGCAATCAAGATGCCATGCCAGATGCAATACCCAAAAGGCTGCATGTAATTCTGCCTTTCACAGCCGCACCTCCAATCTTGAATAAAAATGAGCAACTGTTCTCTTTATTTTATCATTTAATTAAAATATGCATGAAAGGAGAAAATCATGATTGCACCTGTGGCAAAAAAAAATCAAAAGATTATAGACTCAACAACTTTATCAAATAGGATATTGAGTTTATAAACTTGTAAGTATTACATTCAAAGTGTCGAAGTATTAAAACACAGCTTCATTCGGGAGCTTGATGTTTGACAACGCAATCATCAGAGCATGCAAGATTTCCTAATTCCTAAACGACAACAACTGGTCACTAGATCTTATGGTGATGGTGGTAATGATTCTTGGAAGCATTGCAGTCCATTTGAACAGGTTCTGTGGTACTAAACGTTTAGCAACTAACTAATTAGCAACATGTATGCCATGCTGAGAGACAACCCATTAATCGCATGGAAATGTATTAACACTCAACACACATAGAACACAGAGATAGATGCTCAGTCATCACTTGACACCCCTAAAACAGGGCCCTTGGTGGCAGGATTTGAATCTGTCTTGACAGCGTTGGCTGTAGATGGTGAAGGTGTTTGGCTAACACCTTGGTTGACTGATGTTGTTTCTACTGTAGTAGGCTTGGGAATGATTCCTTGCCCTTCCATGGCTTCACGAGCTGCTTGCTCTTTGGCCTTTTTAGCCCTTCCCAACACATCTTCCTGCACATGATCAAATGGTTTACAGATACATGCACCAAAAAATTGGAAGGATAAGAGCAATAAAGCTAAAAATGTAAGGAGCAAATGACCATGACTGGTTCGAAGACTCAAATCTCTACTAAGGTCGAAAACACTGGCTGTAAGATGTATGTACACCATTCTAGGTTACATGGAAATAATTTCAACTACTTGAATGAACTAAATAACACACAGCCACTCATACAAAAGACAGCATGAGAAAGTTAATCCCAGCCCATATAATCTACATTGCCTTGAAAACAATTTAGCAAAAGGGAAAATATATAAATCAAGAACAAGAAAAAGATCTTGCAGCTATGCTATAGAATAGAAATAAAATGAATATACTCACAACTCAAGTACACTTGGCAAAAAAACATTTTAATAAGCTTAGGATAGGTGAGTTTCTTCATATAAGACAATATACTCTAACCTATATGTTCAAAAATAGAATCAATATCAAATGCACACAAATCATGCCTTAATCCTCTTTCTATAGCAATTGATCTATTTAAAAAAAATTTAAAAATCTTTGAATGTTATCACATTGGTAAAAATATGATCATGATAAAAAAACAACTTTTTCTATCAATGTTTAACTTCCATTTTCAAACGCTTTGAGATATAGTTGACGGGTACGAATAGAACACCATATTCCAGGTGCGAATACACACACACACACACTTCTCTAACTGTAACGTTAGCAAGAGAATCCAAACATGTATTATATACAAACTATTTTAAGAGCAAAATAACTTCAAAATCATCAATCCTTAATTATATATTTGTGCAATCAAACCTTCATACTACAAGAGTATACATTCTCATTATCACTACACTTAAACACTTTTTAGTCCTATATGTGCTATCTAGTGAGATATAGAGATACTAAAATTTTCAATTGTAACACCCATTCTATCAGGAAAGTAAATTCATGATTAAAAAAATCACATTTGTAAGCCCTTGAGATTTAGAAAAAAAAAACTATTGACATTGGTGAGGTGTTTTCACCAAGAGAAATCTTGAAAAGAACATATCTTCAAGTGAAATTTTTTTTGAAGAGGGAACATCTTTAAGTGGTGTAAAAATCTTGGTGTGAATTCATCAAGTGGTTATTGTACTCTACAACTTGGACAAGTAAAAGACTGCATTACTCAAGTATGGTTTGGTACTTACTTGAGGTGTGGATGTAGACTTGCCGAACCATGTTAAGAGTCGAGTTTGCAAATTCTCTGCCTTACCTATTTTTTTTAAACACTTTAATTATATTGTGTTTATTTGAGTTAATTTGCATTATTTGTTAATATTAGTGATACACCTATTTCACCTTTTTTTTAGGTGTTATAGTTACTTTAATCCTAGAACAGCACCTTCTTAGATTTCTTGATTGATTTCTTTATGAAATCCTTCGTGCTTGTTGATATAATCTTTGTATAAAACATGTTTAACACTTATTCTCAACAAAGCATATTATTTGTCCAATTTTCATTTTATTGTTATCATTAAAACAAATAAAAACACAAATATGTAACCTAAAATTCAACATGTAATGCCACTATAATTATAAAGCTAAGAGAAAGTTTTTAAAGAATATCTGCTGTGACAGTTCTTGAATCTGAATACAGGTGGAACACAATTAAACATCCTCCACCCTGAACACATCAGCACGAATTTGCTCAAAGAACCATCCATTAATAAAAGAAGGAACGTAAAAAGGAAGTACTCTTTGACTATAAATAAAATTAATATAGACTGATAAAAATACGTGTAGTTTACTACCTGGAAGTCCTGTATTTGCTTTTGTTGCTCTGCTTGGAGCCTGCCAATTGTACTTAAAAACTCCCCAACTGCAGATTCAACACGCTCATTAAGTGCTTCTGCTACAGCCTTTCCCAAGAAAAATGCATCCAGAACACTCCTGCTATCACTGTCACCTGCAAAATCAAGTATCTCAATTGTTTAGCAACGATGAAGCAACATCACATGATGCTACAGTTGGCATCCTGACACTTAATATTTCCAATATTTCATGATCTTGTAGGCCCGAAATTCATTAAGTGGTTTACACTTCACAATTCTCCAAAATGCCGTAATTCATAAAACCCAACAGTCTCTCTTTACATCATTCATTATCAAAGATTCAAAGAACTTTTAAGAGTTTAAGCATCAAATATAAATGCTTCTTAATTCCTACAGTAACTGCTTGTAGGAAATGTTTGCTAATAATCAATTTTTTCCACAACAGATGCGCCACGTTAAGGAGTCAATCACAATTTCAACAAATAAAAGATCAAGGGCAACATCTTCAGCAAAGTATTTGAAATCATAATGAAACTTGGCCACTAGACTATACATCCTCTTCAGCATTGACAAAGTCTCGTGATAAAATCACACAATACTTTCACATCCATACACAATCACTAAAAAAACTGTTGCACTTACGAGCCTAAGTGGCACAAAACTTGACATTCTAAAGTCATTGTTCACATTAGTTACACCGAGAGTCCCTTTATGTTTCAAGAAATTCTCTACGAAATCCTTAAACCACAACTGACCCTTTGTCAAAAATATTTTGGAGGACTGATTTCTTTCCAAATGGATTTGGGTAATCGGATTTATACACAGGCATTCTGACACCATTTGTTTCACATGATTAACAACAAATACAAACAACTATTCCGCATGCAATATTTTAACATGGGCACAGCAGTAGTATACACTATCTGGGAAGTGTTTGACCAGCAAATTTTTTGATACTAAAAACTAAGATCGTATCAGATTCAAAATAAGATAAAAATCCAAATTGATATTCACAAAATCCAAACAATAAGGAGCAAATAAAAAGATTTCTCTCAAATCACCACCAAACAATATAATATCTATCAATACATAGACCAAAAATAATGAGAAAAAGAAATCTATGTACCAGAAGCAGAACCAGGGCCACCAGGTCCACTGCTGCTACTGCATCGTACATTGATTTTTTGACAACCTCTCAAAGCTGTTTCAAACCTCAGACCTAGATGGGTTTTAAGCTTTATATGCGATGATGATGAAGAAGAACATGAGATAAGAGGAGGATTAACAAAACTAAGCTCTTGCTTGGTTTGGATTTTAGATTGAAGATTGTAGAAGCAATGAGATGGTGGGGAAGCTGAGGCAGAAGCAGAAACCCCATTCATGGCTAACGTTAAGCTAGTGTTGCTCTCACACAGTATCTGCCTCCGACCGTCTATCGGTTTCTCTCTGTTTCTACTTGGTTAATGATTTTGTAAGAAGGAAATGTTAGGATAATTAAATTTGTAGGATTATCTGATTTCGTTGGATTTGGGCCTAGCTTGGGTCATTAGTATTTTAGTTGCCTGCTTCGGTTTTTCATCTACCCTGTAGTGTTTCTTACTGTAATAATATTATTTTTTAAACTATTTTTTTATTTAAAAATATATTAAAATAATATATTTTTATTTTTTAAAATTTATTTTTAACAATAACACGTTAAAACCATACACAAATATCAAAATTTTTAATTTAAAACAAAAATATAAAAATTATTTAAAAACATGATTGAACTGCAAAAACAAGCATTACCTTATTAAAAACTTAACTTTGCTTGGTTTATTTTTGTTTTCATTAAAGCAAAATATGGCAATAAATTGTTAAAACATTTGAAAAAAAAAAGGTTTTCAAAAGCTTTCCTCGTGATTCAACTGGGATCAAATTCAAAACGCTGAGGTATCTGTGGTTTTTAGGGTTGTGTTTGGTATTGTGCATGGTTATGTTTTTTTTAAAAAAAATATTTTAAATTATTTTTGAATTATTTTGTTATGTTGATGTTAAAAATAAAATTTTAAAAAATATTATTTTGATGAATTTTTAAATAAAAAATACTTTTAAAAAATTATTATCATAATATTATACAAAATTCTTGGTGTCTAAAAGTTAAGTTAAAATCAAGTTCAAAATGCATATGACAATTAGAAAGGGAGCGTTCAAAAATTGGATCAAGATTGGGTTTGAATCGGGTTTAACATAACCAGAGGTCAAGATGATTTGGGTCTAGGACATCCAAAGTTAAGTCTAAAATGCTTGTAGTCAAGCAAATACTAGGTTTAGGGCTCCTCGAATCAAGAATGGCATGGTTGAGTGTTTGTAAGTATAGTAATAATTATTTTTTAAAGTGTTTTTTGTTTAGAAATATATTAAAATAATATTTTTTTAATATGTTTTAAAAATTATTTTTGATATCAACACATTAAAATAATTCAAAAATAAAAAAAATAATTTTAAACTAAAAGATCAAATAAAAAAAAACACAGTTACAGACAACCTAGAATTAATGCCCATACCATTTTTATCTTTAAGTATTGGCATATAGATGATATTGACATTCCTTGGTATTCTAAAAAATAACTCTCTTCCTAAGCCATTTAATGCCACCAATATTGTTCTTGGACCGAAAAGTTTATGCGATGTAATTCTGAAACTGGTGGCCAGATCATCTCTAATCACCATAAAAATTGTTAATTATCTAGGTAGTGGTTTAGTGATAAGAATTTAAAATCAAGAGATTTACTCGCTCTGTGGTCTTAGATTCGAATCCTGTGGTTGTTTATATGATGGCTACTAGAGGCTTACATAGTCGTTAACTTCAGGGTCTGTGGGATTAATCGAGGTGTGCGCAAACTGGCTCGAATGCATAATCTTTAGATACTAGAATAAAAAATATATTATTTTAAATGTTTATAAATTCGTTCAAGAACCAGTTATATATTAAGTGAATTTACTCAAGTAAATTTAATAATAATAATTTTAATATTATTTTAAAAATATTAAAATAATATTATTTTAGTTTTTTTTTTTAAATCAAACTAGATTTTGATTATGTCAAATAGATTTGATCTAATCAACTTTTATTTGATTTAATTTAAAATTCAGCTCAAGTTATATTCTGTATTGATGGTTACTGGGGTTGACTTGCGAAGCTAAATTTAATTACACTATTATAACTAAATAAATAAATAAAACTATATGAAAAACAACATGGTCTATCGAGATTATCTACAGAGCATTTGAACTAGAGAAAGTTTGTACTGGAATATCGATCCTGTTGTAACTCGGATTGTACTTTATACGTATAAATCCAATTTTCCATTCACAAAACACGTGTTCTAGCTAATTTTTTAACAAGTCACTTGCTATTTTTAAGGTATTATTTAGTTATTGTGTTTGAATAAAAAAAATAAAGACAAAAAAATTAAAAATTTATTTGATTGAAAAGACAAAAATATAAAATAAATATGTCTTTCAAATAATTTTAAAGCTATGTATTTTTAAAATAAAAGGTATAAAAAGATATGTCTTTTTATTTATGTTCAGAGATTACAATGGGTATCAACAATTAATTTTTTGATATCCATATCTACTCATTATCAATCGAGTAAAAAATTTAAATATTCATAAATTATTCATCGGATTCTGAGTATTTATTATCTACTATTATTTATTGATCAATAAAAATAAAATAGTTAGTGTGTGTATATGTGCGCGCACAAGTGTGTTTTATATCAATATTAAGGTATATATATATATCATATTGTATTAAAAAAATAAATATTCTACAAATATATATATATATATATAATTCGAGTTAGGTTCGGTCGGGTTTGCAATATTCATATTCTATTTATTATCCATCAGGTCCAAAAACTTTATCTATTCAGGTCAGTTCGATATCTATCATATTTAAATTTAAATTATTATACCTATCTATGTCTCAATTTGGAAGTTGACTAATATTTTGATAAATTAAAAATAAAAACAAATACTTTTGAAGTATTAATATGGTTGCATATGAAGAAAAATCCGATTTTTTTTTTTTTTTTGGAAAAAAACCCTTTATAACGAGCTAGTGGAAGAAAACAAAAATAGAATGAGTTTTGTTTTATAAACTTATAAGATAAATCTGCCATGATTTCTGTCGGAGGATTGAGATTTGGGGAAAGTATTGTTTTATTTTTTCAAACAGGTTGCATGGAATTAATTTCTAGTGAGTTTATTATAGTTTATTTGTGTATATTATAGATTTTGATGTAGGTGTTTTGTATTATAGTTGATAAATCTGATCTAATTTATTGGATTGATCTAAGATATTTATGATCTAAATTTTTATTTGAATTAAATTTTTAATTAAATTAGATTAAATATTAATTCAATAAAACCTAGTTAACTCAATCCAAAATTTATAAAAGACAATATTATTATTTATTTTTTAAATATAATATTTTAATAAAAATAGCTTATAGTGATCAAACTCTTTCTCAAGTTAATTGGATCCACTTTATATATAACTTTGTTGATTTTTTACCTTAATTAATTTTGTTTAAGATCAAATTTAATTTAATTTTTTTTTAATATTCTTAGCATAAGATTCCTTAGATTTTTTTAAGACGTGGATAAGAATCTTATTGAATCATGCTATAATAATAATAATAATAATAATAATAATAATCACAAAAGGTTTTGAATTCGTATTATAAACACTTAAACAATGATATTCTATTGAAGGCCGGGGATGGCATATTTACAGTGTAGTCCTTATAATTTTAGTTTGTATAATCTAGTCCTTATAACGGAAAATGAAAAAAATACCTCAACATATTTTCTAATTTATTAATTTTAAAAAATATTTTAATGCAAATATATTCCATTTCCTGATTTTCAATAAAAAAATGTAGAATGAAAAAATAGAGATGAATTTTCTTCTCTTCTAGAAGAGAAGAAAAACTCATAATAAACGACCTTGGTACCGCGGAGAGGAAAAACTCTTCTAGAAGAGAAGAAAAACTCTTCGTAAAATATCAAAATCAAATAAAAAAAAATTCAAAACCAAACTTCGTGGCGTTTTCCGAAAATAATAAAAAATTCAGAGGGTGGTTTTGCCGATAAATAAATAAACAAACAAAACAAAAGCTACGGTACGCTGCCTGCCTACCTTGAAGCTTTCTTCACCTCCAAGCGATAACGAAATCCTCCCTATTTCCTCTCTCGTCTTCGAAAATTCATCTCCGCTTCTGCTGCTACGAAACCTAGCTTCTCTCCCAGGGTTAGAGCTTATTTCTGCAGTAGATGGGGCAACAATCGTTGATCTACAGCTTCGTGGCTCGAGGCACGGTGATTTTGGCTGATTACACCGATTTCTCTGGTAACTTCGCGGGCATAGCCGCTCAGTGTCTCCAGAAACTTCCTGCAACTAACAATAAGTTCACTTACAACTGCGATGGCCACACCTTCAACTACCTCGTCGATAACGGCTTCAGTATCTCCCTCCCTCCCTCCCGTTGATTAATTAATTGATTTACCGCTCTTTATGATCTGATCCATACGTTTTGCTGTGATCTTTTTATGCCTTTGCGATTTTTGTAGATGATATTTGTTATTTATTTCATACAATTATAGATGATGGCTACGAAAGGAAACATTTGAGAAAAAAGAAATATTTAATTTACTAAACTAGAATTTTCTTAGCTTTTAATGATGATGTAGATAGTGATTATTGATGTTTTATGAGCGTATAATATATCTTTTTATTTTATTTTAAGCTTTAGAATTGTAGAAATGGATGTACATAAGTGATGGATTTAATTAATAGCAATTAAAAGTTTCCAAACTAACGGTGGCATCTCGGAACTTTTGCAGCTTACTGTTTAGTTGCAGTGGAGTCTGTGGGGCGACAGATTCCGATTGCCTATCTCGAGAGAATCAAGGAGGATTTTACCAACAGATATGGTGGGGGAAAAGCTGCAATAGCGGTTGCTAATAGTCTGAAGAAGGAATTTGGGTAATTTTTCTTGTCTTTTGTTTATTGGATGCAGTAATCATGCTTGTAAAAAGAAGAAGAAGAAGAAGAAGAAGCAGTGTCTCCTTGACAATGACGAAAATAACACGAGACAGTAGAAACACAATAATTACAGGAACATGAAATTTTCAAAATAAAGGATCACTAAGAAATTGTTTCTTTTCAGATACTTAAATAAACTTAAATGAACAAGGAAATCAAAATCTAGAACGGTAACTTCTAGATTTTATTAAAAGTCTCTCAAATTATTATAAAATTTTAACCCTGAATATATAAGATAATATTTGTTTTTGTGATTGTACTATGCCTTTAAAAATTTTTGAATTTTTTTAGCTTTAAATTATTATATTTTTGTTTTTGAATTGTTTTGATATGTTAATTTTAAAAATATATTTTTAAAAATAAAAAAAATTATTTTAATTCATTTCCAAACAAAAAAATACTTTAAAAAACAATTTTTACTATAATTCTAAACATACTCTAAATAGAGCCTGCAAAATTTTCTAACAAAATTTTAGCCCCATTCAACGATAATAGGATAAAAAATTAAACCTATTAATATAAAAAAAATCTCCTGCATCACTGTGCTATAAATCTATTTGTTGTCACAAAGCTGTCCTTTTTGACTTAGGCCGAAGTTGAAGGAGCAGATGCAGTATTGTATGGACCATCCAGAGGAAGTCAGCAAGCTTGCCAAAGTGAAAGCTCAGGTTTCTGAAGTGAAAGGAGTTATGATGGAAAACATAGAGAAGGTAAGGCATTGTTAATTCTTTTTTTTTATAACCACCAAAAGGGATTACGGAAATTTCTATTTTTTTTTTGGGGATTATGGTTTTACAGGGAAGATTCTGGTTTTATATTAGTGCAGATCATAAAAAATAAGAACAGAGTTGTGGAGCTATCATGTTGATTAATTAAGTTCATTTCATATTGTATGGTCTTGTCATTTTTAGTTTAATTTGTTTTTACTGGGAAGATTCTAGTTACATGTTAGTATATCATAATAATTAAAAACTGAGACATGGAGCTATGTTTAAGAGATTGAAGTTCGTTTCTGCAGGTTCTTGATCGGGGAGTGAAAATTGAACTTCTGGTGGACAAAACAGAAGACCTTCACTCTCAGGTAAGCGGGTAGATTTATCTTTTCTTATTTTCCCCACAAAGCAAAATTGACCATCCCCTTAACCATACTGGGAATAGATGTAAATGGATAGGTTTTTAGTGTGCCAATGGCTTACTGATTCAATTTCCTAGCTTCCAGCGAAGGGGTATGATATTTTCAGGCATTAGGCAACTTACCGAAGCTCATCTGCGGACATATAGTAATGAGATTGTAAAATATGCAGCTGTACGGTTTCTTTATACATCTAGTTATCATCTGTATCGAAGCATGGACTGGCATTAACATTTCAACACGCTAACAGAATCCATATTACAAAAAACATGAACATCGCTTGGTGGCTACTGGTCCTTTCATTCATTGCTAGCAAACTTACCCAGAATCAAAGGATTTCCATGCTAGGCTAGGCTAGGCTTGGTTTTGCATTTGTGTTTATTATACATAATTATGGTTTATAAATTGTATTTGATCATTGCTGTTGCCTTCTTTTTGTTGACCAATGAACGTATCCTTTGTTGTGTTGTCCCATTGTCCCAGGCACAAGTTTTCAGGCAGCAAGGGGGCCAGATAAAGAGGAAAATGTGGTGGCAGAACATGAAAATAAAGCTGATAGTGCTGGCGATCTTGATTGTCCTGATTCTCATCATAGTATTGTCTATTTGTGGTGGCTTCAAATGCTGAAGATGATCTACCTTCACTTTTTTGGGGGTTACACGTACCAGGTTCTGCTATATAGTTTTTGGCTTCAAATGACTGTATCATACGACAGTGCCTGTATAGTTTTTTCTTTTTGAATTATTTACAATTTCTTGACGTGTGCGGCCATTCCTTGTTATTCATTTACTACTCGATATGTTCTTGGTTAAATACAACGAATTTCATTACCTCAAGAAGTGGATAGTGGCAGAGTGGAGATAGCATCTTACCATATTTCCCATCTTTTTGGAGTGCTCTGAAAGACGTTCAAACATGGGGGTTTCAAATTTTCCTGATTATTCAGTGTACGCAGACCTGTTTACATTCAAAATAATTATTTTCAAAGATCTTGTTTAGGGATCACATCTGAATGTGCAAGGAACATAAACGGAAAAGAATTAAATCCAAAATCAACTAAAAATTCACCAATGTTTTCTCATTTATTTTGTCTATTTTAGTGAGAAACCAGAAAAACACACTTTAAATGCCATAAAATTTACATGGCTAGTGAATTTAGCTAGTTATAAACACCATCACGGTAACTTAAAACCTAGCCTGAACTAGGTTTTATTTTAGACTAGATTTTTGAAAATAAATTGAGTTAATTTATCTGATTCGTGGGTTAACTCAGGTTAAATTAAGATAAAAAAAGAAATTGTTAGGGACACAGTCAAGAATCTTATACAATTTGGGGGCATAGCTGAGGTACATATGTCGAAATATCTTTGTGATACACTTCAATAGTTCAATGCATTAGCCAAGAACATCATTTTGAATATTTTTGAAAGGTTGCTTTTGTCAGAATTGCAAGAGTATTCAATACATTCAAAAAGAGGTTCCGTTCCCGCCTCACAAATTCTACGCCCTTCTGAAACAATAGTGAAATCGCCAAAAAAAAGCGCCTAATGTTCATGGTTGTCAAGCACAGTGAGAAGAAAAACAAAAATCTTTCATTGATTGACTGATCTTAACGTTATCTATCAGCCTGACCTTCCCTAACCAGGCAGTATCAAGAAACACCCCAGGACTATTGATCTCTTCCAATAACTCCAAACTTTTGGTCTACAATGGCAACGGGAACTCACAGCTTGATTTCAATGTTATCTATCAGCCTGACCTTCCCAAACCAGGCAGCAATACAGAACACCACAGGACTACTGATCTCCTCCACTGCCTGCAAACTTTCTTGGTCTACAATCTAATAGAAAGAAACAATGCAATTAGAACGTGACGATTCGGATCGGATTGATATAACTAATAGTACAAGAAAACTCAGATTCCAATCAAGTCGAGACAATCTAACGTTCATGCATTTTATTCCACTTCGTATTTAAACAGACGGTGTCACTGTATTATCATCAGTTTCAGAAATACCTGCTGCTGTAATTAAGAGAATAGAAGAAAAAAAATGTTCTGTTTTTGGATCCATCAGAATAAAGTTCAAATTGCAGAGTTAGGGAACACAAACACTGCACCCCTCACCTCAGCGTAATCAATTCTTCCTCCAGCTTCACTTACAGCTTGGATAACTGAGTCTCTTAATTCTCTACAATTTACGTGGCCATTCTCTGCTGATGATTTAGCACCCAGCAATGACCTGCTTATGGACAAAGCCTGCACAAAGCATAAAAGCACGTCTACTCTTTAAAAATTTCTGCACAAAAAATATGATTGAACCATTTCAGCTAATATGCATATGCAGAAGTAAAACATCTACTCTTAAAAGTACATGTTGAAGTATCTGAAGCTAACAATTTTTCTTTTTTAATCTACTTACTAAGCAGCAAAAGGCCAGTGAGAGTTTTCTCCAGCAAAATGCAAATTTATTTGTGAACGCTGATCATCTATAATCGGAAGTTAGTGAAAGGGATTTTAACAATCAAAAGTATGCGACAGAGTTCTTGATGCTGACAATTCTTCTTTTCTTAACAAACCAAGGGATAGAGGTAATTTAAGTTTCCTCATGCTGAAAGTAGGACTGCATGCAATAAGCAAATCTACTTCTATCGAAATTGAAAATCAAAAGTTCCAAGGATCATTTGAAGAACCTTTCTCCTCTCTTCTGCAGAGAGGTGTACATTGCGAGAACTCATTGCAAGGCCATCATTATCGCGCAAGATCTCTGTACCTATTATTCTTATGGAAAAATCAAGATCACGAACCTGCAGGAAGTCAACCAAAAAATACACCAGTTGATGAAAATGTCACTAAAAACAAGAAGGCTGGGTTAACCTTCCAAATTAAGAAACCAAACCAGGTGTTTCAGAAGTATTATAAGGTGAATACTGAAAAAACAGATCAACTTGAAAACCAAACCAGGTCACTAATGCTAATGTGGTTCTGAATACTAATATCTGTCAAAAGAATAAGAAAAATGGCTCGATACTCTTCTTTTTTTTTTTTCTCGAACCGAGAGATCCATGAACTGGGATCCTAATTCAAGTTGAGATAGAACCATAAAATCATTTTTACAATGCATGAAGACATTGACATGTGTTGTTTTGTTCTACCATCCAGTTACAAGATACACTTGAAGCATTGAGTTGATGCAAGATTGCATAACACATCCGAAACTTTCTCTATTATAATAAATCCTAACAGTGAACGATAGAATCTCCTGCATTAAGAAAAGGCCATTGTCCCACTCAAATGGGGTCCGTGAGAGAGAGAACATCATCATCCTGTGCTAAACCTCATGAAATATTTGAAAAGATTATTGAGAAACGCACAAGTACTTGAGACAAAATTTCACAATCTTTGTCAGCAACCAGCAAAATTTTCTTGCAAACAAATGTTTTCAATCGATTCACCAAAGTTTACTTCTTTTCTGAGAAACGTGAAGGATTCCTATTTCTTAGTCAATCAAAAGAAAACCAATGGACAAAAAAAGGAAAAGTCTTACCATTCTTTGAACAATTCTCCACTGCTGGTAATCCTTCTTACCGAAAACAGCAACATCAGGCTCGACGATATTAAACAATTTAGTGACAACAGTAGCAACCCCTCTAAAGAACAGAGGCCTGCTCTTCCCACACAAACCGTTTTCCAATTTCTCCACTCTCACCCATGTTTCATGCCCCATCCCCGACTCCTCCAAACATGACACCTCCTCCCCTTTACCCTCTAAATTCTTGCAAGCGCCCTTATCATTCTTATTTCTTTTCGTGTCATTTTCGTAGTCATAAAGATTATGGGGGTGGAAAACAACATCAACACCACCAGGAACAGACATGAGCTTGCTAATATCACCATGGAAGTCAGATGGGTATGTGGAAAGATCCTCAGAGGGAGCGAACTGACCTGGGTTCACATAGATTGAGACGACAGTGAGGTTGGTGAGCTTTAGAGCTTCTTTGACGAGTGATATGTGGCCTTGATGAAGGTAACCCATTGTGGGCACAAGGCCAATGCTCTTGCCTTGAGATCTCATAGTTCTTGACCATTTCCTCATCTGTTCTTTATCTGTTATTATCAAAGGCTCTTTCTTTGACGCTTCCATTCGGACAAACTATCAGGGATTGTGAATATTTCAGCGGTGGAGATTTAGATAGAAAGACTTGAAGGGATGAGTTTTGGCAACTGGCGTGGCTATGTCAGAGGAATATTGGTATTAAGGTTGCAATCTGCAAGTGGCGGTTTGGTTCTTTCTGTTGATCTATTTTTTTAGTTGAAAGAAAGTGTCTTTCCAGAGCCTAACGGTGTTTGGTGGTTTGCTGTGTGCAAAAGGTCCATGCTTTTTAGCATATGATAGATCAAATTGTTGAGCTCCCTCCACCCATGCTAACATTCTCTGTATCCAGTCCAGTTAACTGCATAACATGGGTGTTAGAAAAATTGATTCAACAGTAATACTTGTATTATCAACATGAATATTATAAATGATAATGAATTAAAAATTAAAAAATAAATATCACAAATTAGGTAATAGTTTGAAATTTTTAAAACCCGATCAACCTCAACTAATCTGTATATTTTATACTTATTTTATCTTTATATCTGATAGCAGGTGAATATAACATTTATTTTTGTTTTATGTAAAAATATATCTACTTAAAAGTTATTGTTAACTAGTTTTTTATTAAGTTTATTTAATGTAATAAAAAATAATTAGTTTTTTATTAAGTTTATTTAATGTAATAAAAAATAATTTGTTTCTTTGTTGAAGGGAAAGAAGAGACCACTGTAATTTAATGATAGTATATCGTATAAAAATTAGATCTAATTTTAAAAATTAGGTTGAATATAATCTTGTACCCAAAACCAGGCCAGCCACATCCATCAATGCCCCTTCTACATAATCCTATTAATGAATTTTGTCAAATGCTAACTCCTCCATTGGTCCGCACAACTCATTACTAGTACTTAGTTGCGTGATTATTATCTTAGAGCAAGCCTAATAAAGTCAAACAAAGTTGACTAACAAAAACAAGTATAGTTTGGGCTGAAATTTCAGGAGGATGTTTTACTTTTCTTATTTTTTGATATTGGCTAGCGAGAGCCAATATCAAATCATGCCCAAATCAAGTTTAGAAATTGCTATTGGAATTTTCTTTTATTTTCCATAGCTATTTTACTTTTCTTATTTTTAGTTTAGATATTCTAATAAGATTAGTATTGGCTAAATCTGTGCTCGTGCTCCGCAAGCTGGCTAATTATTTTTACATAAAAAATAATATTTTTAAAAAAATAGTAAGAGTCTCGGGTCATTAATTTAATTGATGATTTAAATAATATAAATAAAAAAATACAATAATAGCAAATGAACTGACAAAAAAATTATAATGGAAAAAAAGATAAAAACAACTTGACATGAGCCCTTCTGAATTATTAAACAACCCAATGTTTACGAGTGAGACTATAAAAAATAATTTAGAAAATAAAAAAAAAACTAGTTAAATATGGTTAACTCGTAAACTTTGCTACCATAGACATAAGATTGAAATAATTTCACGAAAAGAAAAGCAGAAAAAAAAGTTTGAAAGTCAATTTCTAATAAATCAATTGAGAATGTGATAATTCTATAGAAAACAGAATGGAAAAGTTGAATCTCAATTTCTAACGAATAAAATATTGAAAGATAAAAATATTAAAAAGATTGAAAAAACTTGATTAGAATGCAATCTATAAAAAATAACAAAGTAAAACTCTAAAAAAAGAATTAAAAAATACCTGCTTAAAAGAAAGGGAAAAAAAACCAACAAAACATTGATGAATCTCTTAAACATAGTCTAATCTCTAAAACTCGTAACTCGTGAAGTCTTTGACTCAATTTCAATTAAGAAGTTTAATTCCCAACTAATTTAATTTTGAAGAATAAAATTATAAAAAGAAATATCAATTTTAAAATATTTCCAAAGCAAAAAATATTAAAAAAATAGGGATCAAATTGTAAAAAGAAATAATGTAAAAAATTATCTCAAACAAAACAAATAATAAAAAAAAGATCAAATTTGAAAGAATAAAATACAGGAGGTGGTGAAATTGAAAAACATTTGTATTTTTATATATTATTTAAAATAAAATAAAATAATAAAAAATATAAGAACCAAATGTAAATAAAAAATAAATTAAAAGAGTTGGTTTAAAATGTTGGAGGTTCTTACATGGAGCTCACGAGAAGAGAGAGAAAACCAAAAAAAAATAGTTGTTAATGCCACACAAGAGTTGCGTTTGGTGCGCCCATCGTCTTATTATAGAAGGGATGCTAAGACTTTTTAAACGATGTCGTAAAAGGCGGTGCTTAATGACCGGTAACCTGGGAAACACCTCTTAGCAAGTGGATGATAAAAACAATATAAACTAAGAAGCAGCCTCTCTCGGTCAAATGTTCAAACTTCAAACTCAAATAAAACCAAAACGCCGCCGCCGCCGCCTCCTCGATCAAGAAGTTGAGAAATTGGTTTTGCCCATATATCTAAACTGTTCACATATTTATTAATTACTTACAAAGAATTATCATTTTCGTAATTGGTATAGAAACAACATGAACATGAACACCTCACTCATATCTTCTAAAACACACGCACAACTAGAGATTAATTGAGTAATTTTTAAATTTATTTTCTAAAAATCACTAGTTTAAGTCTTATAAATTTTAGAGTCACTGAAGACTTATATAGTTATTAATTTCATGACCTGTAAGATTAGTCAAGATATACACAAGCTGACCCAAATATCCATGTTAATAAAAAAACACGCACAGCTAGAAAATTATTTGTACTAAAATAATATTTGGTTACTTGAAATAAAAAACAGATCTTGAAGACATATATTTTAAAAATACATTTCAGAACAATTTTATTTTACATTTTTATTCTTATCTTTTTAACCAAACAGGTTTTTTTTTTTTTTTTTCCTATCCTACATTAGCCAAAAAAGCTACCTAAATATACAAAATTAACAAGTCAACGGGTCCCTAAATGAAGAGATTTCTTCGAAGATTGGAAGCCTTTTGGATCTAGATGGGGCCCATTCACTCATCAATTTCTCTAGCCCTTTCACAAAATCATCATCCTCATCAAGATTAAAGCCCAGCATATCCGTTAACTCATCGGGGGTCTCCCTTGATTTCACTTCCATCAACAATTCCTCGGCCCGTGATCTTGACTTAACGTCACCGGAACCGGGAAGTCTTCCCTGTGAGACATCGAGGAGAACAGAACGAGCCTCGTCGTATCGAGCTTGCTTGATCAAGCAGAGGGCTAAGTTACAGGCCTTGTTAGCATCTGGGTCAATCATCTGGGCTTTCTGATACACTACCTCGGCTGCTATGTAGTTCGGCTTTTGCATATAGGCCCAGCCTAAGTTTCCCTGCGCCCATAGAAAACATCACTTAAAGCATCCATCTACTTCTAAGCTAATACCAATAATAATAATAAATTTGGGTTGTTTTTTTAAATATTTTTATTTAGATTTGTATTAAAATAATATATATTTTATATTGTTTAAAATTTATTTTTGATATTACCATATTAAAATGATCTAAAAATAATAATAATTTAAAACAAGAAAAAAATTTAATATTTTCAAAATCATGTTTTCATCACAAAAACATACATATCCTATAAAAAAAAACTTATGGTATCATTTATTTTTGCATTTGAAATTTATGATATCATTTATTTTTTCATTTGAAATTTATGATATCATTTATTTTTTCATTTGAAATTGTGTTTAAGTACATTTTAAAATGCATTTGACTTTAAAAAACATCAAATTAATATATTTTTAGTGGTTTTTTTTTTTATGGTTTTGATATGTTAATATTAAAAATAAAAAAAATCAAAAAAAATATTATTTTAATACAATCTTAAAGGAAAAAAATACATTTTAAAATCATCAAATTGATTGTTTTTAGAGTTTTTTTTAATGATTTTGATACGTTAATGTTAAAAAAATTTAAAAAATTATTTTAATACAATTTTAAAAAAAACACATTTAAAAAACATCAAGATTAATAAAAGTTGGAACCTATAAAATGTAAAGCCCAATAATAAATAAATAATATAACAGACACCATACCAGCAACCTGGAGGTCTCTTGCTTAACAGAAACTTGGAACTTCTTTCCATGGGAGCGTGCAGTTTTTGTGGGTTTGCCATTGAATGCCTCTCCTTGGTATATTAGTCTTAGCTTCCTTTTTATCAACTCTATCTGCTCCTCTACTTTCCCACATTTCTGCAAAGAAAATTATATATATTCGGATTAACCATTTTATATTTTTTAATAAAACCATGTTGTTTTGAAAAGAAAATATTAACCTTATATAAATCTCACTCGTGTTTTGGTAAGTCAATCAGATCAGTTTAATCAGGTAAGCCGATCAGATTTAATATCTATGCTAAAAAAATGTTTGAAAATGTGATAATTGTTGTTTCTTCAAAGTATTTTTTAATTAGAAATATAGTAAAATAATATTTTAAATTTTATTTTTGCTATTATCACATTAAAAATATTCAAAAACATTAAAAAACAATAATTTTAAATAAAAAAAAATTAAATTTTAATCAATCTCTATTTGGGCCACCCTCTTAGACGCAAACGCCAACGGGTCTTAGTCTAACCTTAATGTCATTTCTTTACTATATATATATATATATATATATATATATATATATATATATATATATATATATATATATATATATAAAAGGGATGAATTCTATAGGAAAAATACTTGAAAAAATAAATTATAAATTTGCAAAAGGGTAATTTTTCGTGCAAATTAATAAATTACATGATGATTGAACTGAGGACATGGCATGAAATTAAAAGTACAGTGAGTGGCATTTGAAGGGTACCTTATACAAGTCAATAAGAACGTTATCAAGAGATTCCTGGGCTTGCTTTGAGCAACGGCCTCTGAAAGACTTGACAGCTTCAATGGCTTCTTCAGTTCTGTCTATTTGCTTCATGACGACTGCCATGTCCTTCAGAGCACTATCCACTTTGTCTCCTGCATTTATCGCCTTCCAGAACCAAACTATGGCTGCTTCTGGGTCTCTTTGTACCAGCTGAAATATACACATATTACTGTATCAATATGCTGTCTTTTAAAATGTTTTCGAAAACAGTTTTTTTTTTAATTAATGTGCTATTTTACTTCTAGTATTGTCGAGAGAAAAAGCACGCTCTAATTCCTTCTAGTATAAATGTGTTATTTTACTTATCAATTAACTTAATCCAATAATTAAAATCTTTAAATGGTATGCGGATTCCACAAAATAATCAATTTAAATATGAAATTAAACCACTAATTCGTTGTTTTTTATCTAGTTTAATTAACAAAAAAGGAGTGAACACTTAATTAACACTGTTAATCTCAATTAATTATTAGATTGCTCTCAAATTAAATTTGAAGGAGAAGCAAGGGAAATTAACCTATCATGAAACAAAACACCTCCAAATTAAGAACAAAACATCAAGAGCTTGATTATCATGAAGAGTTTTCATAATTTCATCTATATGTTGTTGGACCACCTAAGCTAGCTAGACTCTGCGTAGGATCCAGTACTCTATCATTTTTATCAAATGGTATGTAAATAAGTTTGGAAAGTGTTACATAAAATCGATCCTAAAACAATAGCAGAAAAATCAATTAACTAAATAATTGGTATTTAGTGATAAATTTTATGGTGTTCACGCTGGAATTACTAAATATTTACGGTGTAAACATCTTAAGATTTTCTGCACCGTTTGATTAATTTTAGTTTGAAATTTTGTGGTTTTATACATGTGAGAAGAAGGTCTAGAATTACAATCAAAAGAGTTGTAGTGTTGAAGTTAATTACTTGTGATAATTAAGACTTGATTAGCTAATTACCCATTTATTACCTCTTAATGATTATCATAATTATCATTGGATTAATGGGTAATTAATGGAAAAAGGAACAGGTAGCTAGTCAACCATAACATTGCAAAATGCTTATCACGAAATATTTATATATATAATTGCATAGCAAATCACGGGAACAATTTAATAAGCTAATGTTTTGAATCTAGCTAGCTAGGGTTCCAAGCTGGGTAGATGGACTCGAGCTCATGGGTTGTAAAGAGCTTCATCGATCTGCATGGATGTATGAGGGAAAGAACAGCATGAATATGGGAAGGTGGGAATTAACAGACCTGAGCATGCTTGGCTTTAACATAAGGGCCATCACCAGCAGGAACCTTGTGAATAACATGGAACAGATCCTTCTCTTTTTTACCACCATTAGCACTGCACTTTCTTGAGCTTCCTGCTGCTGCTGCTGCTGCTTCCATGTCCTATCTTTCACTCCTTCACACGCTACTAAACTACACGCACTTCGATCATATGACAATCTTAGAGAACCGGAGGTCGGTTTCTTTCTCTAGAGATCGAGCAGACTGTCGCATAGAAAGTGGGTCCGAATTTATATGTACGAGAAAGGAAGTCTGGAATGAATGTAGACGTGTTTATGGATGTATACTGATCAACTTAAATTGTCAGACAAAATATTTTTACATCGATATATCACGTGTCGTTTTGTGGTTCATTGCTTCCTCTCCTCTCTCTCTCTCTCTCTCTCCCCCCTCCCCCCTCCCCCCTCCCCCCTCCTCTCGCCTTATCATCTTATTTGACAGACAAGCTCATGATTCAGAGAACTGTGTTCTAAATTTAACTAAAAGAGATATTGTTTAATGAAATTCAGTTAATTTGATAGAGTTTTAAGTGATACGTAAACCCCTGAATAAAATACATGAAATTAATAAATAAAAAAACTATTATATTAAATAAGTAAATTGAGTGCTGGAATTAAAAATGTGGTTTTGAATTTTGGGAATTTGACATAAATGTGATTTTAGTTTAGAAAATAAAAGTATGAAATAGTAGAAAAATAAAAGTAAATAAAAATAAAATGGAAGAGATAAAAGGAAAAAGCGATGTTCTGGGATAAAGTTTAATGAAATTCAATGTGATCAGCTTAAACTTGGTATAAAAAATATGTCTAAATCTAGAAAATATAACCCGACGAACATAAAAGATACAATATGAACCCATAACCCTAAAAATTTATAAAGTAGTGATTATTATGGAGATTTTATATATATATAAATATGAGATGAAAATACTTAGAAAAGTAATTTGGAATCTTTAAACAAATTAATGTATGGTTCTATGCACAATTAACTTTGACCGCCGATATAAGTTTGCGTACAATCGCGCGGTTTTAACCTGTTAATAGATGAAATTTGAGGAACAAATCTATTATAAGTTTGGATATAAGTCCCTAATGAATTAGTTTGTAAATACTGTGATTTAAGTAAGTAAAATAATACATAAATTCAGATTTTGGTGTAAAAATTAACTACTTGCTGGCTAGTTTCACGCTATCAAAAATAACTCTCAACGTGACTATTAGATCAAGTTATAATTTTACAAGTAATCTCCTGACATATCATTATAACCTGTGTTAAAATTTTAAGTTAATCAGAGTCTAAAAGACCTCATAATAGTGCTGGAGTTAGGGTAAAATAACATATAGCCAGTAAGTAAGGGTAAAATTGGAGTTTAACTATAAACTCTTCTCCTCCCCCTTTAAAAACTGATGTGCAACTATGAAGGGAGGGAGAGAGACTAAGAGTCTTCATCCTTTTTTTTCTTTTTAATTTCTTCTTTTTCTCTCTTGAGAGATGGTGTGAGGGGATGTTAAAGAAAGATTAAAGGGAGATGAGACATGCATGAAGGCTGAAAAAAAAGAACTTATTTTTTTATTCTGCCAATTGAATAGAATCATAAATGGAATCGGATTCTATCTAAGAAAAAAAAAGAGATAAAGAGAGAGAGACAACTGGAGATAAAGAAAGAGAGAGAAGATTGGAGGAGGAAAGAGAAATTGCAAACATTGATTTGCAAAGGAAAGGTAAGCATCCATCTTGGTTGGTAATGCATTTTTAAACCCCAACGCTCTTATTAATTTAAGTAGTTAGTATGTTAGTGTAGAATTTCAAATTTTTACCTAATTAGGGTTCTTGAATGATTTTGGAGGGAATTACAAATTACTTGTGAAATCATGTAAATAGGCTAGAATAACTTAAGAATTATGTGAAATCACTTGTTATTGAAGTAAGAAGCTTGTTGAATTAATGGGCAAAAGGGCCAACTAAGTAAGAAAAAATGGAATGATGAATTTAAGTGGGTTCAATCTTTATAATTATGTATTGTAGCATAATTCATATAATTATTGAAATAAAATTAAATATTGAAACTGAATATGATTGAATGATATATGTATTTTGATGAAGGAATGTTGTCATCACATAGTTATAATGTTAAATTTTAATATGATTGGGTTGTCATTTATGAAATATATAATTAGTGATAAGTTAAAGGAAATTGAGACAAATTATATATAAAAAAAACTTTATTTTTATTAAGTCAAGGGTCATGCTGAGATGAAAATGTGAAGTTGTAGAGTCAAGTGAAATGTTTTCCTATTCATATGTGTTTAGCAATGCATTGATGTTGTTCAATGAATTTAAGTATTTTATATAGTCACAGTTGAATTAATCTCTATTATATTTTGAGTTGGGATTTTAAGATGAATGGATGAGATAAATAAATTATAGTTATGTTTGGTTTGTGAAATGTATAATGAATATTGATGATGTGTTATGATTTTGACATAAATGAGTATTGTCACAACCTGAATGTCGAGTCTATGACGGGCAACACAAGAGCGGTGTTAAATGGACACCTCACCTACGCTAAATCTCAGAACGGACATATCAAAAGAACAAGTTATTTAAAAATACGCGGCATTTTATAATCTTCAGAAATATTATATTATTCAAAACAAATGAAACCAAATGATAGTTCAAAATTTTTCATCAGTAATTAAAACAAAACAATAATCCATAATATTCATTACATTGTCAAAATCCAAACTTAATTAAAACAAGGTAATAGTGGAGCGTCTGAGATATCAAATAAAAATTAAAAGGAAAGTCTCATGAAATAAACAGGACATATCGACCAAAACTGAAGAAACAAGAACTCTTAACAAAGTCCACTTGCTAACAGAAACTAAGAACCTGAAATAATATTAAAAATGAGGGGTGAGTTTAACCAACTCAATAAGAGAATAATATTTAATATATATTTTAGATATTAATGATTTGCAAGATAATATATATATATATATATATATATATATATATATATATATATTAAGCATATTATCATAAAGTAGTTGAATACATGTTAAAAATTAGATAACACCCGAAGGTGATCACTGTGAGAGAATTAGTCACCACAGGTTGATGTCTCTATCACCAACTAGGTATACATAATATTATGTGCACATATGCTAACTACTCTCTGTTAGTATGGACTCACTGACAAGTCCTATATCAAGGCATAATAAATATTCATAGAATTATCAAAGCAATGTATATCATATTGAATAGAATTTAGTTTAACAGAATGTGAGTGCAAATTCAAGAATAGATGAGTATTTGAAAAATAAAACAACATATATAAATATTCAAGAAATTAACTAGTCATACTCATCATATAATCAACATACATATTATATGTATGTATATTGCATGCATATTAAAGATTATTTCACTCACCCAAAAAATATAAAACTAAAAGGAATATCATATGAAAGACCCGAAAATCTCATTGAAGATCGTTAGGAGAACCTACAATAAATATATTAAATATACTAAAAAAAAACCTAAAACAACACAATTTAAAGATTTCAATGCATACAAGAAAACCAAGTTTAGTCTCCTAGATTTAGGTACTAAAATGATAATTTTCCAGAACAGGGATCAAAATTGGAGGATGAAACTGTAAATACATAACCATACTGAAATTTCATCCATAAACCATCCTCAATTCTGTCTAGAAAGAACTAGGGACCAAATTGTAATTTTTTTAAATTCCAGGGACTAAAATGTAAATTCCCAAGACTGGGGACCAAACTAAAAATATTCTAAATTAGTTATGAAACTGAGATTCATCATCCTTAATCTCATAATAACACTACCTAGAATCTCAAAATACATTTAGGGGTCAAATTATAATTTCTCCAAAGTTTAGGGACTAAACTGTAAATTTCATAAATCAAGGACCAAATAAAATTTTATCATGCTCAACCTTGAGACCATTCTATCCAGATTTTCCAACAAAGTTGAAATAAATTTCTTAACCTATAAAAATCAATTTAAACAAATAAACTCACAAATCCTTATTTCTAACAACACACCCAAAATCAATTACTTAATCTTAAACTCCTAATAATCATGAATCAATCTTAACAACATAAACTTTAAATTCTTATAAACTCTAATCTCTTCTTTAGTCTTTTCATAAGAAAATCATAATTAAAAGTAATTATGATATCTTCTTAACCCATAAAAATCAATTTAAATAAATAAACTCACAAATTCTTATTTCTAACAACACACTCAAAATCAATACCTTAATCTTAAACTCCTAATAATCATGAATCAATCTTAACAACATAAACTTCAAATTCTTATAAACTTTAATCTCTTCTTTAATCCTTTCATAAGCAAATCATAATTAAAAGTAATTAACCTAAGAGAGAACCACTTACTTGCTATTTCCACCTTTCTTGAACCCCAAAAACTCAAGATCAAAAAATAAAATCCTTGGTTTGATGAGAGGAGGGTCACAACGGCCATAAGAATTAGAAGAGAAAAAAAAAATCTCTTGCAACTTTTCCTTATATACCTAGGTTAACATAGGTTGGGTTTGGGCTGACTCAAGCTTGAATTTTGATAAAAAATTTAGGTCTTACAATTATTGTGAGAAATATTGAGAAATTGTATTGTTTAATTCAATGAAATTATGTATGGATTATTGACAAATCAAATTAATGGATAGCAAAATAAATGAAAATGGTGTGGATTTTTTATGGAATTGAAAAGTATAAGAAGTAGATGATATACATATAAGGTCGGCCATTTTGAGGAACTTGAATTGATTTTTAATTCGATACATATTAAATGGAATTTAGGTAGAGAGAATGGTTTTTTTTTACAATTTCATCTTATGAGTAAGTTGAATAAATAAAGTATGATTAGATGGAATGAAATTATAAATGAATAATAGTTAATGAATTAGTGGTGTGAAGAATAATGAAAGTAAGATATAGTAGCATGTTAATCTTATTAAGAAGCTATTGTTAAATTGGAGGTTGTGTTTAATGGTGTTATAAAATATATGTAATGAAAATGTTTGCTTTGAATGATGAAGAGATAAATGAAAATACCTGGTTGCATGTCAAAACCTTAAGCTAGAAAACTGGATAGTTTCATCACCTAAGTTCCAGACGAGTTTAGGACTTAAAAATAATAGAATTTGAAATACATTTCTTCACAAAAATTATATATAGGGATGTTAGCTTTTAAAAATAATTAACTTTGCTTAATTTGGAGTATTAAAACTCTAGATATGGATTAAGACCTAAAGGAGGTTGGACTGAACCTTACTAGATATATTTAAAATATTGCTATAACGGGTAGTTTTTGGTACATTAATGGTAGAACTCAGTTTTATTCCCTTTATAAAAGTTGTAGCTTCATATCTTAGATTCCATAAGAGACAATCCACTCTTAAAAGCAAATTATATAACTTTAGTTATGATTAAAATATTAAACAGTGTTCTTGAGTGATTAAGTTAATCGGCTAGAATTAGCTAACTTCTAATTTGTTTAGAATTGTTCTTGATGTAAGACATAAATTATGGAAGTTATAAGAATGAAATTTAAGTGTATTAGTGTATACGTATGTGTGGATCATAAGAAATTTCTCTTGTTAATTAAGTCAAGAATGTGGAGTGAATAGGAAGTTGAAATGGAATTTTCAACTTAGATTGAATGAGTATAAAAGAGGTCATGGTATCATAAAGGCATTAAAAAATCATGATTAAAGCTTAAACAATATGTAGGTGCTCCCACCTCATTTGAAATTAAATATCATTTAAGTATTTTATTTTTGAGTTATTATATATTGTTGATGTGATGTAAAAGTGAAGGAAATAATAATAGTATGAATTTGATAAATGCATTGATTAACAATCAAATGAGTTAGTCAGAGTTATGATACTCCTAAAAGATAGTCAGATTGATTAGCAATAAAGTGGGTTAGCTGAATTTATGATATATGTAAAGGATAACTAGATTGATTGGCAACCAATTGGGATAGAAGGAGTTATGATACCTATATGGGATAGCTAGATTGATTTAAAACCAAGTAGGTTCACCGAAGTTATGACATTTGTAAGGGATAGCCAGATTAATTGTCCAACCAATTGGGTTAACCTGAGTTGTGGCATCCATAAAAAATAGTCGGGTTGATTGGCAACTAGATGGGTTAGCTGGAGTTATGACATCTATAAAGAATAGCTTTATTGATTGGCAACCAGATGAGTTAGCTGAAGATATAAACATTTAAGTGGGATGGTTGAAATTAAGTGGACTTCAATTATGCAATCTGTAATTATTAAATTGTTGGATAAAAGTGATAGGTTGTATAAGAATAAGAATAAAAAAAAACTTTGGTTAGTTTATTATATATGTTTTAATACCTGTAATGGTATTCAGACATTTATGATATTGATTACTTTGGTTAGATAGAAGCAGGGGATCATTAATAGACTATCTTTTTATAGATGAAAGTAATGTCCATGTGTATATAATTATCTAATGAGTTAGTATACAACTGACTTTGTATGTTGTAACATGTATATTAAGTAATGTTATTTGGAGGTGTATACAAATTTGAATTGTAGTATTTAACTGTCATTTATTATTATAATTGTCTTGTATGTTAATTTTATCATTTAATATGAAATTGTATAGAATGTTGGAAGATTGATTATGATTAAGTGTTAATGAAGTAGTTGTGTGGTTGCCATAAAACCATGTTAGAATAAGATCTAGGATGATCAGATCATAAATACATCTTTGTGTGTGTGTGGTTTACAAGTTGAGGAAATTTAGGAATGATCTATTTAAGAGGAAACATTGCTGAAATTGTGGTAGAGATATTGATGATCTTAAAAGAGTATAAATATGTCACCTAGGTTTAAATTGAGATAGGGATTTTTTTAAAAGAATGAATATAGTTGTTGAAGTCAATGAATTATTCATGAATGCTGAGAGAATTAAATGAATTGAAGAATCTATAATTAGATTAGAGTACTATCCATCCAAAGGTATTATTGGATTATTACATCTATAGTTAAAGTCGACAACACTAAGTGAGTATAAAATGAATTGCAAAACATTGGATATGAAAGATATTAAGCCATTGTTATTAAGGGTGAATCAAGGGTTGATGTAAAACTATAAATGCGTAGCTGATTGTCAAATTAGAAAAATATAAATTGATTAGTTAGAATTTGAATGTGGTTATTGGATAGAGAAATTATGATAATTCCTTGAAATCAATTGAATTTTTAAGGATTTTAAAATAAGAAAATTATCAACATGTTTAATTACTAATGGATTTCTTTTTCAAATTAATTAACCATTTATCAGTATGATAAAACGAACTATAAAGCTCATAATTGAAGGAATTTGAGTTAGAAAAAATAAAGACTATGATGGTATATCATGATGGATGAAGATAGAAAAACATAATATTTTAGATAACTATTGAAAGAAATTGTGAAGTTGTATGGAAGAAATATATTTGAGAAAGGGTCACAAGGAAGTGATTATTTCTATAGTTGATTTAAGTATTCGGTCAATAAAGGTGCATATATATAACTTGATTTGTTGTGTTTAAGTTAATAAAGATTCTAGTAGTGAAATTTATGGATATTATTGAGTGGTGATTTATATTAATTATATGTTACATGTATTTTTTTCTTGAAGATCTCAATTTCTTTTAAATTGTCACCGAGCTAATTAGACTTTCATGTTGAAGGGATTCTTGTATTTTTAAATGATTACCTTAAGAACAATTTATATGTATGTAATTGAGTAAGTGTTGTAATTAAAAATGTGTGGAAATGAATTTTGTATCATTGTAGTAATTTTTGGATGGTGAGTTTAGATTGCTCTTCTTCTCATTATTATTATTACAAAAAAAATACTTGAATTTTATATCCATTATCAATGAACTTATGTATAAATGCATGAGAAAGTGTGGGGTGTTATACAGTCAAACTCAACCAGGTCAATATTAAGAATATCTTTTTTTTAATGAAACGATACCATTTTAATAAAAATAATTAATAAGGGTCAACCCAATGACCCACGGGTTAACTCGATTACCTAATAAACCATAACCTTTTTCAAGTAAGTTTATGAGCTCCGACAACTATGATTTCAATATCTTTTATAGCTAATCTTACCAAATTTATTTAACAAATCCTATTTGCAATCTTATTTTTTTATAAAAGAAAAAAATAAAAAGAAAAACTATAGACTAATGTCTACAAGAAAAATAATTATATATATTAATATTGTCTTTACAATATTACATTGATAATGTTATAAAAAATCCAAGTAGGTTAAAAATAAAGCTTATGTGTTAGATAATTAGTTAATCTCTTGGTTCTAGCAATCTAATCCATTCTTCTTACTTAAGATGGTCGATACATGGTACCTGTAAAAGGTCCTACTTGGTGGATTTGGGGATTCTCTTATGCTTAAGTATCTTTTTTAGAGAAAAAACAATGATATTTTAAAAAGAAACTCTGAAAATAGATACACAATAAAGAATGAAGATCGGTACCTAATAACTTTGAAGGATTCATAGGGTTTTTATAACCTATGAATCTTTTTTTTTTTTTTTTATGAAGATGAAGAGTTAGAATGTCATTTTACATAGATAGCTTTAAAGATGAATAAATATCATTTTTACTCTATTAATGAAAAAAAAATATTTTTTACACGTTATTAATAAAAAAATATATACCATTAGAGATGCACTATAAATTATTTTAAAGATTCTTATATATCTAAAAATACAGAGATAAGTATCGATTGACCTTGTAAATATTTTATGTTAATGATTTCTTAAAAAAAAAAAAAACAAGCGGGACAATAATTGATATTTCTCCTGAATACTTGACGTAATTTCAGGTCGATTCATTTAAATAGTGAACCTGGACGACAAAGCTGTCAGGTTCATTAAATTTTGATGCACCCACCACAGCGTTGGACACATTTGTGAGATTTGTCTCCATTTTTGCAAGAGAGCAGGACAATAATTGATGCTACTGTGGAAGAAATAAAACTCTCATAACTTAGAGTTTTTTATATTATTTAAAAAATAATCATTGATAATTACCCTACATGATAAATTTAGATACAAGGAAGAAGAGTTAAAAATCTTATTTGTGAATTTAGGTGGGAATCATGAAATCCATTGTAATTTTTTGTTGTATTTTTGTTTTTATTTTTTAAAAATTTATTAATAGAGTAATTATTGGTCATAATTAAAAAAAAAACATAAATTCCCTCAACTATTATTGGTCAATTTTTATTAATTTCATGCATCTTTTAAAAGAAAAAAGAACACATGTTAAATATTATTGATTCCAATTCAAGAAGAGAGAAAAGTTAATAAAAAAATAAAAATTTTAAAAACTATAATTATTTTTTTTCAATTATTTATTAATTTATCTATCATGCAATATAATTTCCGTTTGAGATTTTCATTCGCATTGAAAAAGGTTTTAGATTTTATACAAAGATGTGAAAAAAAACATAGATTTTATTCTTGAGGGATTTCTTTATTGATTTTTAACTTATTTTTATTTTCACAAATTCATTAGTTGATATTATAATGATTATTTGGATCATGTAAATTGAAAGATGATTTAACAATATCCAATGAAGGATAAATATATAAAAAAATAGCATTTTTCTAAATCATTTTAATTTTCTTAAATAAGGCAGCAAAATTTCACAAAATCAAATTAAAAATTAAAAAAAGATGAAAATACAATTTTTTAAAAAAAATTTGATTTCACAATGAAAACCAAACCAATACATGTCCCTTTCTTTGAAAAATAATTAAAATTGACTTGACCATGGATAGAGGAACTTCTATCCTCCAACAAACCAAACCTAACAAGGATGATCTTATGAAATATCCATATCATAAAATCTTTTATATCATAATCTTGATTAATTATTGAGGAGAGATTCAAATCAAAGACTTTTGCCCCTGCAATCCTTGTTTTTTATATGATTGAGAGCATTGTTGATTTCAAATTAAACATGCTTGAGTAATTAGGTTATTAAAATAATAAAATATTGTTTAATAAATTAATATTTTTTATATAATTGTTATCATTCATCAATCCATTAATTCTCTCCCCTCTTCATGGTAGGATCAATCCATAAAAACAAACAATTTGTCCAGAGTTTTATACAATTCATCAATCCATTAATTTTCTTTGAATTTTGCTTTTTACTTTTGATCTCTTCCCTTTATTGTAACTACTTTTTTAATGAGAGGTCAACTGTATTAAATATTTAATCTAGCGTTATTTAAGAAAATTAACGTAGACTAATCATTCTTCCCCTCCTCACTTTTTTTTTTTAAAAAGATTTAGCTTTTTTATTAGTTATAAGTTTTATCATTCAATATTATATTTGTTTATCCCATCTCATGATTTGACTCATAGATTTAAAGAGTTAATTCAAGTTATTTTATGTATTTTTTAAGTTAATTTTTTTTTAATTCAATCCTTCAACATTTGGTTGATTTGGAATTAGACTTCATAATTTTTTTTTGTTTTGTTTTCTATAAGATTATCACGAACTCATTGTCTTGGTCACAGGTTGGCAATTTAACATGGCTTGATTCAAGTTATTTTTTATCTTTTTTTAATTGATATTTTTTAAAATTTTATTTTTCAACACTGGATTGATTGAGAATTGAACTTCATAATTTGTTTCAATTTACTTTTTATAGGATTATCCTGGTAATATGACTTAGGTTGCGACTTTGACAAATTAACTGTGTTGACTCGAGTTGTTTTGTTTTTGAATTTTTTTTTCAATTTCATCCTTCAATATTAGTTTTATTGGTAATAGAGTTTTATAATTTGTCTCGATTTGTTTTCCATGAGATTATCCATATCTCATAATTCAGGTCGTGAATTTACAGGTTAACTTAGAGCGATCCAATATGTTTTTGTCTTGATATATTAAAAAAAAAGATATTGTCTTAAATCTTTATAGTCAAAATATATTTTTAATAATTATCTAGATTATTTTTTAATCTGTTAAGTTGATCAGGTCACATTATATCAATCTACACACATTTTTTTCTACTAGAAAACCTATTAATAATACTTAAATATTTTTTATATTAAAAATAAATAATCTGACCCGCGAAACAATCATCCTTATTTATTTTAAATAAAGTAATTTTAAAATAGCTAAATAGTTTAACCCTACTTTAAATAGGCTCGAAGCATAACCCAAACTGCCAATATTCTTCCGAGAATCTAAATATAACTAGGAAATTGCAGGCTGTCATTCCTGTCTGCTGCAGGGGCTGCAGGCAGTGGAATCGCAACAAACAACATGAGCACAGCACAACGTGTCTCCATGGTTGGTTCACTTCGAAGGTCTTTTTGCACGAACATTCTTTTGAGCAAAGTGAAAAGTTATCTTGCACGGCACCCCAGCCCTAAACCTAAAAAGATCATGAGTTGCTTAGCTAGGTCATCTTCCATCCAAGTTTTTTTTTTTAAAAAAAAGTTGAAAAACTGCCCCGGGCTAGTCATAAGTCACACAGATTTGGATATGAACATGAAGAGGAGCAAAAAGGCTTGGAAAGGAATAAAGAAATATAATAAGATAATATGAACAGGGTAACCACGAGGGCAAAATAATTACAGCATTATAATAAAACTCCTCTTGCTCATGGCTAAATGCAAAAACCAAACGGACAACCTCGCCCAAATCATATGATAGAGAAAATTCAAAACAACTGCCTGAGATCGCAAGCCACATTTCACGCCATTAACACAAGTATTGGGATTAAAATCCAGCCCACTGGCCTAGGCAAGCATTTCGCTGAAGCAAAAGGAGAGAACACCATTCTCTTTTTAAGCTTGGTTGCCGTTGCCGTTGCCACTGCCACCGCCACCACCACCTCCGCCGCCACCTCCGCCGCCGCCGCCCCTTGAGCGATTGGCCATCCTTCCACGACCTTGGCCATAGCCTCTGCCCCCTCCGCCTCTGCCTCTTTCATATCCAGTTCCTCTTTCATATCCAGTTCCTATAACAATCATGTCATCAGTACAAAGGCATATGAAGCACGTCTAAAGTTATACTGCAGGAATTAATTCCACCATCAAAGTGGAAGATTCACATTTAGCATTAACACGTGTCAATCAAATGCCTAAAACATTATGCTAGCATAAACACATTTGATGCCAGCTTGAGGCAGACAAAAAAACAAGCAAAATTTTAAAAAATAAAATTGCAGACTAGGGTATTGATGTAATTTCAAGATTTGCTAGAAAATCTGGAAAATTGTCTGGATCCAGGCTTTATTTCTGTTTAGTCTTTCAATATTTGCATTACTGTTTACGAATAGAATTCTAGTAACTTTCCTTTCGATATTTCGACTTGATCTTCCCACGTGACTCCTAAAAACCCTAGGCATGAAGCTTAGGTTTCTCTACCTCTAGGTGTCCTAGAAATCATATTAGTGTCTCTAATAGTTTCTACAATTTCTAGCAACTTATATCCTATTTTCCAACCATCAGACAACCTCCATTGAATTCCTAAACATCCACATGTTCAAGCCCCATCAATCTATAGATATTGACCATCAAAAGATCTACTCAAACTCTAAAAGTACCATTCACACCACTATTCATAGCCCTAAAAAGTCCCTGCAACTCAGTTCCAGAACAGCTTCCTAAGCTGTGCTGCATCACAACTCCTAGAATTCACAGCCAGTGTCAACATGATAGACAAGCATGGGTATTCTGTAAAAGAAGTAACTTACCACGATAACCCCAATTCCTGCCCCGACCCCCACCACGGCCCTGATTTGAGTAACCACCATTATCTATTGGAGAAAGTGTGAATTCAAGGTTATGATCTGCACTCACGGACAGGTAAGAGAAAATAAAAGCCATCACCATCAATAACTCGATGTTCATAACTAATACCTTGATAGTTTCCATGATAGTTCCCGTGATAATTTCCCCGATAGCTTCCTTGGTAGTAGTTACCCTGATTGTTTCCATATCCATATCCACCCCGGCCCCAGTTCCGTCCTCTCCCTCTACCACGTCCTCGGCCATACGAATCACCTCGGCCATATGAATCTGAAGTTTATAATTCATGTTAGTCTAAACCAGACACTTCAACATTGACAATAGTCCATTTGTTTTCAATTTACCTTCAGGAACAGCATTGTAGGAGCCACGTGCTTGTCTAGGTTGCTGCTGGTGCTGCTGCTGCTGCTGCTGCTGCTGCTGCTGCTGATCTTGCTGCTTTGGTTGTTTCATGGAGTGTGGAGCTTGGTACCTGGTAACAAAAGATATCCATTCATACAAAGGGCTACAGCAGTCCAGTAGAAAAATCAATATATGTGCACAGTATGCATCAGTTCATACATGCTACTACTGAGATATCCAAAAGGCAGGTCATGGACCCTTAACTGACTAAAAACATTTCTTTGATTGGTCTCCCTGAAAATAGCATATTCAGGCAGAACTTTGAAATCCCCATGCCATGAAAATTAGAAATGGAGAAAAATATTTTGCGTGGTTTTTTCTGGTCCATTGTAGTAGCTTCCCTAATCTCACTATAGCTAAAAACATGATGGATTAATGAGCTTACCCAGGAGACATTTTGTTTAGCTCTCTAAAAGATAAGGTGATAGTAATCATTGAGACCTGGCGCGTCTGTTCCACACTGTTACAGGTTTTTGCCACCACTGAAGCATCAAGTACACTCAAGCCAGGAACTGGATAGTATAAAACTGATTCAAAAAACTTACGGTACAAGGCCCTCTTCTAATGGTTCCCAAACATCAGTTATGCTCACTGAGCTGATGGCAGTATCTTGGTGCAAACGAGGATTTCTCCGCTGAGTTAGTATTAACAAGGCTAATTAGTTCTGCATGTTTCTTTACAGGGGGAGGGGAGCAGGGAAAAGTATTGGTGACTCAAAAATATCAGTCTGAAAGGCATACCCACCTTTATACCTTCTGCAACAGATACTGTCTTGCTGATTGCCTGTCCCATGGCTTTCAAGACAATCTCCTTAACATGTTTCTCCTGGTAAAATATCACAAACAACCATCATAAAGAAGTCAACAACATACCCTAACAACGATGCAATGAAAATAATTGGACCAAATTGTTATATTTATGGACGCATAGTACCTGAATGAAGAAAATAAAGACAAGTGCAGTGCAAGAACAAATCCCAGAAAAGGCCAATAAATTATACCAAAAACAAAAGAAAAGGACAAAGCCAAATCGTTATAACGAAAGTTATCAAATCATTTTCAACTCATGATTATTGCACTTTTCTATTTAAGGATCCAATTTGTTTAGCATTTTTCACTTGCAAATGATCAAGACAATGCCTATAATCGCTAGGTAACATTAGCATCAATTAGCCAAAAGTACCAATTTAGTACTAAAAGCATCAATATTTGAGCAAAATGAACCCACTCCGAGTTCTTAGAACTCTATCAAACATGTTATTGTGTATGATAGCAACTTATCATCAGGTCAGAAGATAACTAAATCCACAGCAGAAAATGCTCGGTGCTGCAAAAAAACATACAACCAGGCCCATTAAAGAGAAAACCAGAATGCACAAAAATCAAAACCCTCTTCAATGCTTGCTCAACTGGGGTTTCAACAAAATGATAATCATAAGAACCAACCTAAGAAAACACAAAAAGATTAGAGAGAAAACAGAAGGAAACAAGCAATAAAAATACTAAAAACCCTACACAGATACAAAATGCCCCAAAACCTAGAAACCCCATTAAACCAAATCAAGTAACAGCAACGAAATCATTATTATTACGACTAATCACAGCAGTCCATGTATAATTTTTTTTTAAAAAAATAAAAAACAAAAAGAGGGAGGAGGACGAGGTGGTACCTGGAGAAGAGAAGTGCCATAGCTGATATAGTTACGGAGGGGGCCACCGGAAGTGATACGGATCTCATTCTCGTTTATGGGAGACTCGGGCTTTGGCTTTTCGACTCGGGTGTATCTATCCATGGCTTGTCTTGTTCAGATTATACTAGTGCTCTAGTGGTGGTGGTGGCAGTAGTAGAGAGAGAAACCCTTTAAAACCCTAGGCAATTAGCAGAAAATGTTGCGTTTCTTACTGCTCTAATTCAACTCTACACCCAAAATAATATAATATAATATAGGGGAATCCTCTTAAAAAGCCCCTGATTTACATGGATAATTTAGGCCCCCCATGTATTTTTTATCTCAATTAAGTCCCTGAAATATCGATAGATGTTCAATCGAATCCTTCTATTAGTTTATATTAATATAATGGTTAAATAAAACATGTAATTTATATTTATACCATCACGAAATAAGACAGATTATATAAATAAATGTAAGAATATTATATATATATATATATATATATATATATATATATAATTTGGTGATTTTTGCAGATTATATAATAAGTCGTTATTTAATCTATTATTTTATTAAATATTCTTATTTAAATTGATAAAAATACTTTTACATGAGAAATCCAAATTCAAATGTAACCTAATTTATTATAAAATAACTATAAAAAATATTTGAATTTCAACACCATAAGGAGATTTATTTTCAGTTTTAATTTTTCTTTATAAATTAAATGGATTTTAGCATCTGGAGTCATTTGCATAAAAGATTTAATGAGGAGATAGATTAGAGAATAATCTAAGATATAAGGTTAGATTTATGAAAACAATCTAAGTATAAAATATAATAATTAGTCGAGATAATTCCTCTATTAATTTAAATTAAAATTAAAAGGAGAGTGAATGTAATATAATTTAATGTTACTATGCTGTATTACTGTTGACTAAAGGTAGGGGTGTGGTAAAAACCTCGAGGCCGCTTCTATTTACTACGTTGCCATCGGATCTTGCAGTTGCGGGAGATTGGGTTGCGTAGATCTTCCATTTGCGTAGCCCTGAAGCAGATGACGGGATGCTTTTTCTTTCTTTCTTTATTTTTTTTATTATTACACGGGATGCTTTAACAGGGAAAGAAATACTGTAGTCATGACTAGTTTATCCTAACAAAAGCTAAATATTATGGAGATATTATTATAGATTAAAAAATATTTTATTATGGATTATATAATAATTTCATTTTTAATTTTTTATATTTTCATGCGAGACTTTTCTTTTTCTTTATTTTTCTTCTCTAACAAGTAGGTGGTGTCTCTGCTATTAAGAAAGTGGTTATGACAAATAGGCTGCGTCTAAGCCAGTGACCCGGCTGTGCAAAGCAGCAATGGGTTAATAAAATTTGCAAAAGCAGGGGAAAGAAGACTTGCCTGGGCGTGCTGCTGGAGACGACAACGGGAGGTGATGGTCTCTTGGGCGATCAATGCTTCCCTCTCCCTGTTTCTATTCTTCCTTTTTTTTTTTCCTCTGATCTTTCTTCTCTCTGGTCTCTCTCTGTCTGTCCCTTGCATTCGTCGATCCCCTGCGCTCCCCTTTTGTTCTCTCTGTCTTTTCCTCTCTTTTTTTCTCCCGTCTCTCTCTCTCTCTCTCTCTACTAGTCTCGTTGTTGCTAGTGCTGAGGAGGGATGGCTGCAACCGTGGTCGAGGAGAAACAGCTGCTTTTGCTCACGATGGCTGCTGCTCAAGCTACTGAAGTCTATGCTGTCACTACTGAGAAGAGAAAGTCGTTGCTGGCAGTGCAGGGTGTAGCTAATGCCGGTGGTTGATGCTTTAGGCAAGGAGGAAAGGAAAGAAGGGTTCCCTCTGTTGCTTCTGGCTTGAACTTGCTCACGGTTGCTAGAGTTCTGGACGACGATGCTGCTATGGTTGGTGCATGCTCACGGTGCATAGAGGAACTGTGACTGTTGGTGATGGCTGCGTGTTGGTGCAGGACGCAGAGAAGACACATCGCTTGTATTGATCCTTCTCTTTTTTGGGTGAATGAGAGGAAGAGCAATGTCTATGGCCTGGATGATGTGGGGTGGCTCAGAGATGGTATTGGCTACACTATTGTGCCAAGGGGTTGCTGGAACCTTGTCGAAAAAATGGCGTCCCTTGTCTTGTGTGGGGTAAGTCTGGTAAGGGAAGGAGAAAATGAGGGTGTGCCTCCAAAAAGGGAGAAGGGAGGCGTACGGGTGCGAGTCACGATCTGTGACAGGGAGCCTTGTTCTCCTTTGGCAACAGGGAAAAAAAAATGAATGTGAGGAGTTATATAGCATATGAAAAACTGAGTTTCAAATAAATTCATATTTTTTTAAAATTTAAATTTGATTAAGAATCAACTTTTTGAAAAGAATAATTATTATTATCTTGGTAATAAGAAGAGGAAGATAAAAATAAATTATAGTCTTTAATTTTCCTATAAGTTAATAAATCACACTTTTTATCAAAATAAATCCATGATCTTTTAATTTCAAATTTTAATCCTCTTAAAATTAAATTAAAAGCAAATGGGTCAAAATTCCTGTTAATTTTTAGAACAATTATAAGTGAACTCTCATATTATAAAAAAGAGGCACTTTGGTCTGGCATAATTGCCAGACCCAAACGCTTTGGTTAAAAATAAAATTAAAAAATATTAAAAAAATAACAGTGCAAAAATGAATCTATATCTATGTTTTGAAATTTTAAGGAATCTATATCTATGTTTTGAAATTTTAAGGATCAATTAACTGGTTTAATTGAACAAGAGAAGAAGAGAATAAGTTATAATTAATGCTTTCAAGCTCATTTTTTGCTCTTTAAGCATAGATATCAGACTCAACCCAGCCCAACAATTCAATCCGGGGCTCGGGTGACCCAACAGAACTTGGTAGAGACCCTTTCTTTTTTAAATATGTTTTTCCCCCTAGCTAGAGACCCCCCTTTTTTTATCATTCTCAGTTGGTTACTAACTCACATCAAAGTCCACTATATAAATACTAAAAGAATGTTTTATTTTTACAATGTGAGATTTGAAACCCATTAATATATATATATACTCTATGTTCATAAGAAAAAAATTGTGTTTCTTCAATGTGGGATAAAAAAATATTTTTGATTTAAATATTTCAACTTAATAGGATAAGATAATATATTTTCAATGTAGGATAAAAAAAAACTTCTTGAAATAATCTTTTAGCTTATATCCATACGAATTGTTTCTTATTTTTTTTTCATATGAAATATTAAAACCTCAATTTTTTTTTTAATTTCCCGGGTTGACCCAAGCAGCTTGGGTCTGGCAACCCCATGCAAGTGTACTGTGGACCAAAACACATTCCATTATAAACTTGCACAGTGAATTTTCCGATCTAAAGGCTTGGGACGGGGCTAATGTTGTCTTTTCACATAAAGTTAAATTTTTATTTTGCACTTTGGTTGAAAAAAATTGAAGCTCTGGTTGTGGAAGTATTTCAGTATTTTTCATAGACTCATTGATCATTAAACGTTTCAACAAAGGTATGATAGTTTTTTCATGATTATATGCATAATAAAAATATTATTCTACTCCCAAAGTTAACAAAATTAAGACTTATTGCCTAGGGATTTTTTGACATTTCACAAACTGTTCAATGGTTAAAATACATCTTTAGTCTTGGAAAAGACAAAAAATAAGTTTTGCATGCGGGGGTATTTTTGTTTTTCCACACTATTTTTTGTTTAATTTTCTATAATCATGGGGGATATTTTGGTATGTTTTATTATTTTAAAATTTAAAAAGTTGGGCTGAACATTTATTTGAGTCCGATAAACAAGCAAGACCCAAATTACTTGGATACTAAACCCAAGTAATGTGGGTGTGGCATAGGTGCTAGATCCAAAAAAAAAATAGGTCTAACATGACTACCAGACCCAAAATGTTTGGGTTTGGAAAGGCTGGTAAACCCAAAAATTTTGATATTGTTTTATTATTTTGAAATTTAAAAAACTACGCTAGACCCACATTTACTTAGATTTAGCAAACAAATAAGACTCAAATTACTTGGGTGTCAGACCTAAGAAACGTGGGTCTGACATTTTTGCCAACGTGAGTCTGATATGTGTACCAAACACAAGGAAAATAGGAATGGCAGGTGCCCAGGATGCTTGGGTTTGATATGATTGTCAAACACTCTTAATATATTTTTTATATTAAAAAAAATGATATTGACCCGATGGAAGTGCAGGCCAATATGGTCTTAAGGTTTAGAATGGGCGCAGACCAAAACCCACGGGCCGGGCTTCTTGATAGGAGACCAGTACGAATGGGCAAAAAACAAATGTCCCAACCTTCCCTTTTTTTTTTTTTTCCCCCTTTCTTTCTAACCAAAAGGGATCTAAAACCCAAACCCATAAACAAAAGACGGGGAAGCTTTTTACATTTCAAGGATCAAAACCAAACATTGCATGAATTTTTCCTAGCACCTCGCTTTTTCCAGGACCCCAAAACATGCCTAAGATTCTTCTTTTAAAAAACCAAAAATCCTTGCACCTGTCGAATCATGCATGATAGAGAAAGATAAAAAACATGTTCATGGGTAGGCCGAAAACTATGCATAACTTAGAGCACTGTAGAAAAATCATGCATGATAGTCATCAATATTGAAGATTTCCAAGCATGGTTCAAGCATCATTTTTTAACAAGGGTTACAAAGCAAGGTAGTTATCATCTTATGTCAAAGAAACGCTTAAGCAAGATAAAAAATGCAGCCCAAACATGGCTTATGTAACAAACAAAGAACGCAGAATATTACCTTAACTCCTGCAATCAGCATGCATAAAAGACTTAGTCCCCCTACTCTCTCTAACCTTGGCTGTAGCCGACTCCAGAGAGATCAGAAACAAGAATGGCAGGACCAACGAGCTTGAAGCTTCAAATGGCAAAAAAAAAAGAGGCAATGCTTCTTGACTTCTCACGGTTGGTGAGAGCCTGCACTACTGCTATGTTCGGCTAGAAAAGGTCACGATGGCTGGACTAATTAGAACCAAGATGGAGCTGTGCCATGAAAGACGATTGACATTCTACAATAGAGGTCACGGTGCAGCTGCTGTGTTTGGCTTGAGATGCTGGTGCTCACGGTGCAACTGCTGAAACTTGCTGTTGGAGGATCTGAGATGCTGTTGATGGCTCACATGCAGCTGCACTGCTAGTGGAGATGGAACGTTGGAGGCTCATGGTTCTTGTGGAGGAAGAGTTACTGGAGCAGAGTGGCAGGAACGCTGCTGGATCTGGAGAGGCCGCGCTGCTGTCATTCGGCTTCAAGAGGGGCTGGACCGTCGGTGGGAGGTTGGCAGCTGTGGGTGGCTGTTTTACTCTGGTCTCTTTGGTTTTTGAGGGTGCAGTGGTGTTTATGGAGGCTGTACAGTGGGAGCTTTGATTTGGCTGAAAACAAAGTTGAGTTTTCAGGTTAAATGGTTATTGTCATGGCTGGAAGGCTTCGGGTTGTTGAGCGGGTTGTGATGATTTGAGGGATATTTGTGGGTTTGTTTCGTGCTGACAGTCTTGGGTTCATGACAGTGTTCATCTCCCTCTCCAGCTAGTTGGGGTCAAGGTTTTTGAACTATTTTATTATAGGACAAAGGAGAAGGATTTAGATCCTATAGGCTGGGTTATTTTAAACCATTGATATTTAGAAATATATCCTGGCCATTGATTGAATTTAAGAACAAATGCTTTTCTAGTTCTGTTGCTAGTAAGTGAGCACACCAGGCTGTCTTGACAGATTGAGCAGTGTTGGCTAGGGTTTTTGGGAGATAATCTGCAGGTCTTTCAGAGCAACAAGAATTTGCATTTTTGCTTAAAAGTGAAGTACAAGTCATAAGGTACAAGGTGGTGTGAAGTTTGTTTTGGTAAGTGAAGAGACGATGAAGAATCAATTTTCCTTTAATTAATTCTTTAAATAAGTTAAATAAACCTATTAAAAATTCAATTAAATCTTTAAATTCAATTAATTCTTCTAATTCTGATCAAATATAGTTTTCAATCTTAATTTCTTTTTATTAAGTCTTTCTTCATCATATCTTGTCAAAATATTTCAATTTAACTATTCTTTTAGCTTTTTAACATAATATAGCTCAAAAGCTTATTTTCTCGTGTTCTAAAAATATTTTTGAATTTTAAATTATATTTTTTTATATTTTTAAATAAAAAAGTATTTTTTATATAATAATTTTAGAATTTTAAAATTAGATTATGACAACTAGGATCCATTTGTAACTATCAATTTTGCCCAGGACAAAGAAGTCTTTTTAATATTTTTATAAGATAGTCGAATGATTTAACTACCTTTAAAGCATAATTAATTGAATTGTATATATAGCTAGGGCTTGTTTACTTTTCCAATTTTTTTAAACAACAAAATGATGTATTTTCTCATTGGATTAAATTTTTTTAAAGTGATGGTTAAGTGTTTTGGTCATTTTATATATATGGTCATTTTCTTGATAAAAATATATTATTTATAGAAAAAATTGGTTGGTGTGAGAGGTTTCAATCAATAGTTGTCAGGTGCATGTTCATAAATGAGAAATAGTTAGGTTCCGGTAGACTTTCCTCCCTTTCTCTTTCTCTCCTTGGAAAACTTCAAGGGTGTCCTACCATTTGTTTTTTATATTTAATTTGATCTTTATTCTTTTGATTTCTATTTATTTTGTTGTTTATCTTTTGTTGATTTTTTTTTCAATTTCATCTCTTAATATTTAGTTTAATTTGATTTTTATATGAAACTTGGTCCTCATTTTTTTTATTGTTATTTGGTTTTTTTTATCATTTTCATAATTGATTTTTTCTTTTAATTTCATCCATAAACATTTGATTTTAGTTTTTATATCCGATCCGATCCCCATTTTTTTTATCTTTTATTTTATTTTATTTTATTTAGTTTTATTTCTCGATATTTTATTAATTTATAATTTTGCTTCGTTATTTTTAAGAATTTATCTTCTATGGGGTTAGTTTAGGACTCATGACCTCCCACCGGTTCAGAGGTTAACATGGTATCACTTTAGTTTTTTTTTTTTGGTCATGTTTTAAAAACAATTTTTTCTAATTTTATCTTTTAGCATTTAATTGGCGGTTGGTCTTGAAGCTTTTTTTTTACCTTTCTTTTCCATGGGTTTAGCGGTTTATTTCGGGTTCACTCAAATCTTCTTTTTTTCATTGCTTTTTTTTTTTAAATTGTATGTTTTTTTTTTGACCTTCGAAGTTCTTTTTATTGATATTTTTTAATCCTTTTTTCATTACTTTTTATTTTTTTAATTTTATCCCTCAATAATTTATTGGTTTAAAATTTTGCTTTATCTCCTTGAATTTATTTTCTTTTTTAGGGGCACTTACGTCTACTTGGAGCCTTTTTTTTATATCGAAGAATCTAGACCAGCCCGCAGTGTAACGTGGCCCACCTATCTTAGGTGGCATATTGAGTTTCGTGATTTTCTTCGATTTCTTTTCTGTACTAACACACTCGAGACTTTTCTCATAGCAAATCCATCTCACGTCTAAACTGTTTTTTATTTTAAAAAAATATCGAATAAATATTTTTAATATTTTTTTTATAATTTTTACAGTACAAAATATTTTTATAAAAATAATTTGCACCACGTCACTAAATTAACATCCCACCCATAATGCACTACCTACCTAACCTAAGCATTTTTTGTGGTCTTCATTTCCTCCATTGAAGCTCCTTTTCTACTCATGTTCTTGCTCTAAAGACACCATCACTAGACTTCCTCACTTCATGCCACGCATTTATCTCACGCCAACAAATCTATAATTGAGTGGAACAAGACATAAGCTGATCGCATTTCAGATCATATTACATTGATATTTTACAAGGAATTGATCGACTGATATCTCAAAGGAAAAATAAAGGAAAGACAACGAAAGAAGGAAAGAAAAACAATCTAGCTGTGATACAAAGCCTAATCGAACAAGTTGATTCAATTCAATTTCCATGGAGAATGACCATCGATCCTTGGGCTTTTCTTCATAGCTCTAGCACGACAACTGTCCAATATCAGAATACCATTTGGAAGTGTTAGTAAATTTGAGGGGGGGTGTCAAGAAGGGATAGACTAGAGGGAGATGTTCTTACACTCGGAGTCTGTTGTGATCCAATTTCCTTTCCTGTCATGAACAGGAGTGGAACTCAGTGAAAGCATGTTGAGGTCCATATTCTTGGAAGAAGCCTTTGAAATGCCTGAGTAGGCAGAGGAAGTGGTTGAGCACCTTTCAACATCCCATCTAAAACTGATTTTGGGAGACTCGATGCTGAGTTCTTCATCATCTGGTACTGATTTAAGGCTTGCTCGGCTTCTAAGCTGTAGAACCTGAAATATCACAGAAAGAGATCATTTAAACAAGCTCGTATTGGCAGCTCGATTTTACAGTCTTGAGAGCAGTATTGTAAAATCCGTATCATGCAGCACCACCTGCTTGAACCCTTGTTTTAATATGGCCAGAGAATGATACTGCATGCACTTAATGAACTCAAACGTCCAAACATGCCGAGAGGAGAAATTTTAAATTTTCCGGTTCAGGGAGAAGATTAATGACTCAAATATGTTAAAAAATTTACCTTCCGGCCGATATACTTTCCTGCTTTCTCCGATTTTGCAGCGGCAGCCCATCTCAATAGTTCCTTCATTCTCGATATGGCTTTGGCTTTATCTCCTTTAACCTTGTCTTTCTTCTCCAACGTGCTACATTTTTCATTTGTGCTGGCTGAGGACGACAATGTCGTGTCACTTACTGGTAAAACTTTATTACCAGCATGAGCAGCTGGATCCACTTTGTTACTCGTGACTTGTCCTCGTGCAGCAGTCTCTTCTTGCTTCATCTTCCTAGAGCGTATGCAATGCTGCTGTCTAGTACTGTTGTAGCTACTAATCCTTTTCAGATCAAGTGTGCTGTAGAAGCAAGCTTTTGCAACATCTTTTCTGCATAAAAATGCAAATGGCCAGGAATATTTGAAACCAAATTTATCACTTTCTCTGACCCTTTCTGATCTTCGATGATTCCCACTATCCTTCAACAAAATTATCTCTCTCCCTTTAGCTGCATAAAACGAAATTTGTAAGGAAAAGAGCTATGCATATTTTATAAACAGATACTAATGTGCAAAATGTTTAAGAACTAGGTGCTATATATGTACTGATAGTATTTCTCACCATTACTGTTGTTTTTTGTGGCAGGGATGGATGTATGTTCTCTTGCTTGTTCATGTGTTACCCTGAAGAGCTTGTGGAATGTCTGCTACATTCATTCAAGAGTGAACATAAGCTTTGATGTGAACTCTACACATCTCATTATATGATATTAATGTCAAGTTCAACAAAGCTAACCTGCATGTTGTGCTTGATATTTTTTATACCCTTACTTATATAGGAACATGCCTCTGTGTTTTCTTGAGTGAGCTGAAGATTCCTGTCTGCAATAAAATAAGCCTTTTTGAGAAGATGAAGACAAAGAAATTAGTGAAATGGATCTAAAAGAGATAGTGAGACAACTAAGCAGTGAGTGGTGGAAGGTTGGCATGTGATTCCCCGTAACATGGAAACTGTTTATAAAGATGATCATGTGGTGGGTGTTAAGGAAAGATTTGAGTTAATGAAGAACCATGTTTAGCCACGTGGCATTTCTCTTGCCGAACACTTGTAAATCTGCATTTCATCGATCAAGGTGGACCCTTTGATTGACACCACTATTCAATATGTGTGACATGTAATCATCTAAGTAGTGGTCAAATGATAAGAGTTTGGGACTAAAAGGTTTGTTTTCTATATGATCTCATGTTCGAGTTCTATAGTTACTTATGTGATGGTCACTGGAGACTTACATGGTCGTTAATTTTAGAATCCGTGGAATTAGTCGAGATACACACAAGCTAAAGTTAAACTAAAAAAAAATATATATATTACATGCTTATAATATCTAGGGTTTGGCTAGAATTAAGTTAATGAAAAAAACTCATTTTTTATATTAAAAAAACTTTGACCGAGTATTAACCTGCTATGATTAGAGGCTGCTAGCTGCAAAAATCTGCTAAAGTAGTAATTTTAAGACTTATCTCTTGATTGTTATTGTGTTTTAAAAGGCATCGGTGTAAACTTGATTTATATATTTATTTAAAATTAATATTTTATATTTTTAAATTATTTTGATGTGTTGATATCAAAAATAATTTTTTAAAAATAAAAAATTATTATTTTAATATATTTTTAACAAAAAAATATTTTAAAAAATAACTACTACTAAAATCATAATTGATTTCAACAAGTTAAGTTGGGAAAAGAATAGCTTTGTATGTTTTGACAGATTGAAGAAAGCAAAAGAATATGCTTGGTGCAATCTAGTGGCGTTAATGGGTTTAAGTCAATCATTTTGCCACGAGGACTAGTCAACTGTTCATGATAATTAATAATTAATTAAGAATCGGTGATGCATTGAATATTTTAGATGCTGTACATCTCTACTCTCCTCTTCAGTGAACAAAGACTAATTATTCTGCCACTCAATGCTAGCTCAAGATGCATAAAAAATGGCTGCAATTATACATTTTAAGGAGGCACAGAGTTTCCATGACGATAAGACCATGTGTGACTTGGGAGAGCAGAGTGCAAGGGTTTTAGCTTGAACAGCAAAGACTGGAAAAAATAAAACACAAATATCCAGCAAAGTATGTTGCTAGCTAGAACTCCTCGCTCGAGCCAGCAAATAAAGACATATTGGGCAAGCTTTACCAACACCATTTCGACTAAACAAAGAGTTTATCATATTATTAATTGACTCTTTGTTATACAAATACTGATACACAGAAGAGCATGTGAAGAGGAAGATGCTCTCATTAATTGTTAAGAAATGAGAAATTCTGCAGTAACGTAGTGTCTCGATGTGTTTAAGATAATAATAAAACGCAACCCTAACTACCATGAACACTGGCCATACATGCTGGGCAAGCATGGAGCCGAGCCAGACACATGCTCTGATAGTTCTTATTCAAGATGTCCACTGGTTGTTTTGTCCTGTCGACTGTGTTAGAGCTTTCTCATACATTTCCTTCTGACCCACCGGCAATGATGGGAACCCAGGTGACCGACGTGTAACCCCTCCCTTCCACTGTATTTGATGATGACGTGTCGTTTTCCCGACGGTTTAATATCTGTGTCCCCGAGAGAATGGAGGAAGCTGTCCCCGTCGACGGAATAAGGCCAAGATAGTGAAGGGTGGGTGGTCTGTGATAAATTTCTCGAGGCCACTGTTTCCTACTTCCGACTCCATTTTTGGATGCTATTGTAGCCCTCGCACGTCCGTATGGCGTGATTCTTTTCTCTTGTGGAGTGCTTGTCGACAGTATCTTCACCGGTTTCGTTTGTTTGCGCTGTGCATCACAAAAAAACAATATTTTTTTTTTTGTTTTTTATGCGATGCACTGTACAAACAGACAAGCTCTTCCATCGGTATAACCTTGCCATCGTTTTATCCTTTATATCATTTATGACTAAAATATCCTTTTTTATGTCTTCAAGTATTTTCAATGTAAAAAGATTTCCATTCATTGCTAATTTTCTACTAATAAAAAATTAAATTATATCGAGGTTAATTTAATATAATAAAATTAATTTGATATAATCTAATTAACTTATTAAATTTAAATATAACTTAAATAATAGATAAAAATATAATTCAACTAAAAAAATTAAAATAACATCTTTTTTATTAAATATATGATGACAATTTGCTGGATTAACCATGTTAGTCAAGATTAATCTTTTAAATTCACGATCCGAGATATATAATTATGATAATTTTATATAAAATAAATTATAAAGTTTAATTTCAAATTAACTTGATGATGAAGGATAATTTTTTAAAAAATAATTAAAAAAATTAAGTAGAGTCAACACGAGTTAATTAACTTGTTAAAGCACTCACGAACCAAGTCATGAAATCAAGATAACCCTATAAAAATAATCTAAATAAATTATAAAGTTTAATTTCTAATAAACTTAATTTTGAGTGATGAAATTGAAAAAAAATTTCAATTGTTTTTTTTTTATATCAACACATTAAAATAATTAAAAATATGAATTTAAATTTTTTTAAAAAAAATTAATTTTTAAATTTTAAAAAATACTGTTAGATATAGATGCACGTTTTACAATTTCCCTTCTCGCTCTCTCCCTCCTTGTACAACCATACCTACCCTCCCTCTCCGTATCAAATCCCAGTTCATCACCTAACACATGGCCCAATGCCACAGAGAAAGTGTTGTTAATGTTTAATTATTTTTATGTTTTAAAAATATTTTTAAAAAAGTTTAAATTTTTTTATTTTTTTAAATTAATATTTTATAGTGTTTTTATATATATTGATATTAAAAATAAATTTTTAAAAATAAAAAAAATATTTTAATATATTTTTTTAATAAAAAATACTTAAAAAAATAAACATTCTAAAACAGAAAATTTATCTCATAGCAGAGCAGAATGCAGATTCGAATATGCGACGATGAATTTTATAGAATGTGAACTAGTAATACCTCCTCTTTTCAGCTTCAAGGGTATTTTTAGAAATTAAATCTTACATGCCCCTACTGTCTCATTTTTTTTTATTTAATGCTCATAAATTAACTCTAATTTTGTTTCAGAGATGAAGATAAAAATAAGTTTTTGCTCTCGTCTGTCTCTACTTGTAGTAGTCTATGTCCCTTCTATCCTATAACTAGAACAGAAATCAAACATTATCTAGCTAGGTAGTTTCACAATAATTTTAATGAGAATAAAAACTTGTAGATATAAATTTTAAATTCATAATTTATTTATCTAAAAAAAACTAATAAAATCCATCCTTTAAAGATTTATAAAACTCTATATTTACTAGAAAACAATTAGAAATATAAACCACCATGGGAATTAAAACAAAAAATTTAATTAAACAATAAATATAAAGAAACCTAGGTAAATTAATAAAATTAGCCCAAACAGTATCATCCGAACCAAGATTCTAATTTTAAAAGATCCAACGGTCGAATAAGCAATGCAATATCTTCCTACAAGAAAATTCTCCGTAGAATCACTAGGAAAACATTGAGCATGATCTAATAGCTAGATTTCTTGATATTTTTGTTTTAAGAAGCTAACTCATTTTAACACGATTAGACTTTTTTTTAGATCTAAACCTATTTCATTAGCTCATAAAAACATTTGTTATTCCATTTATATAGTTTATCTTGAATTATATTTTCATTTTCTCACTATCTTTTCATTAATATTTTATGTTGTACAGTGAGCTAGTTGCTATTATTAATATAATTTGTGTTAGAAAATGTTAGATCATGGACTGGCAAATGCTATTAGATTTTGAAGCAGTTATTACCATGCTGATAATTAAACGATTAATTTCGGTCTCAATATTTTTAGTAAAATATCTCCATATATAGTATTTTGCAAGGGTGTAGAAAACTAGCAAATGAACCAGGTTCATGCTATCGTGGACAGCTTCAGCAAGCCTAAAAAAATTAAGAAACAAGCAAGAGCATCACAGCATAATTACACTGCCTGAATGCTCTAGTGTGTCTATATATATATATATATGTGTGTGTGTGTGTGTGTGTGTGTGTGTGTGTGTGTGTGTGAAATAAGCCAAACCAGCATGAATATCGATCATTTTTTCTGACATAGTTGTAAATTTAATTCAGAGCAATTTTTTATTTAAAAAATAAAAAAATAATTAAAAAAACTCGAGCAAAGTTTATAAATATGCTCTTTAAAAAGGAAAAACATGGTCGACAAGTCATCTTTAGAGCCCGTTTGATTTTACATTTTAAAAGTGTTCTAAAAAAATTTTAAATTTTTATTATTATTTTTTTACTTTAAATTAAATTGTTTTTTGTATTTTCATATTGTTTTAAAATAATAATTTAAAAAATATAAAAAATATTATATTAATATATTTTTAATCAAAAATATTTTTAAAAACACCCGTGATCATGTAATAACAATTATACTCTTGAAAGTTGAAAGGAGAAGATTGTCAACTAATGATGCACGTTGGGTAGATGATGCAGTGGAAGTGAATCCTAACATCTTTAATTATGCTAAAATTTAGTAGTGGAATCAAATCGAACAAACCCAACATAATTAAGAACTTGAAAAACAAGCATGCCCTCCTCCCTCGCTAGTTTTTCCACCCACACCATAAGAAACTCAGAATCCAAAAGAAGCCATTAATTAAAGTGGAATTTATATCAAATTAATTACAGAAGAGTTTTTGTAATTATCCCTTCTTTTTTTTTATTGTACTTATGTTTTCCTGCTCAATCTATTTCCCGTATGATCTTGCCGGCTAATTAGTTGGAGCAAGCTTAATTTAGTATCAATTTTTTTACTTTTTATTTACAGATATAGACTGATCCACGATGAAGCAATTAAAGATAATCATTTTCGGTTTGGTTCAGTTTTTATATAAAAAAAAGGTAACGTAACCAAATTTTTTTTAAAAAAATTGAAACCGGTTCAAACCGACCGGTTTCAATTCGGTTCGGTTTGGTTTTTTAGGACAAAAACCGGTTTATACCGGTTTGGCTCAGTTTTGACTCGGTTTTTTCAGGTTTGGCTCGTTTTTTCTAGTTTTTTTTGTTTGGGTTCGGTTCGGTTTCAGGCTTATAAAACCAAAACCGAACCGGCCGGTTTTTTCAAAATTTTAATCAGTTTTTTTCACGGTTCAATTTTTTCAATTATTTTTTTTATTTTCTCGATTTAATCTATTTTTTTGTTTTTTTGTCCATCCTTAGAAGCAATAACTAAGAGCTTCCAATAATTGAGAAGGAAAAATTGCAGCATGGTTACGGAGATCAAGCTAGAAAACAAGAACTGAAGATCAACTAACAAGAATGTAAACTTCTTTGTTGAATTGAAAACAGGTTCTACAAACAAAATTGAAAAAGAATTGTTCGTTCATAGAGAAATCCAGGAGGAAAGATTACACAATATGCTAGACAGCCTCCTCTGCTAATTTGTTCCCTTCTTATTCCTAATTCACAATTATCGGCAACTTCATCCCTTTTGGATTGAATTCAATTCACCTGTTTGTACTTGCAGAGATCAACTTTCCAATAATTAAGAAAAAAATTATTCAATAATATAGGCTTGAGTTTAATTTCCCAATCAAAATGTGATAAGTTCGATTATTTTTCATCAGTATTTGATCATGTACTTGTGTGAACCGTGTCTTGAATTTGATGTTCTTGAGTTTGTATTTGGTGTTTGTTTTATTTAAAAATATATTAAATAATTTTTTTAAATTTATTTTTTATTTTTAATATCAACATATTAAAATTATCAAAAAAACATTAATTTAATATTTTGTTTTTATACGAAGACAAGCTCAACTTCTAAATCAAAGTGTTCCCTCCCTCCAATTCAAAGTACTATCACTGCTATTTGTTTCCATGGTTAAGTAGCGCTTTAAAAAAAATAATTTTTTTTATGTTTTAAAATTATTTTGATGTTTAAATATAAAAATAAAAAATATTATTTTAATATATTTTTAAATAAAAATATTTTAAAAAATAATTATTACCATAACATAACAACACCGTACCAAAATCATATTTGATATAAGAGATTTAACAAACAAGCATTGACAAATCATGCCTCGCACTCAAGTTAATAATTAAAGATATAGAGTCACAAATCGTACTATTTTTTTATATGATCATCAAAACTTTCATAAAATAATAAATTGAAAAGGCATGCTTATGAAAAAAATATACATTTACTCCATCAAGTGTGTCTCATTAATAAATTTTTATATATATTTTTTTTGCTTTCATCGAATATTATTGTACCTTTTGATTTACAAAACCCAAATGATCACGATCACATTTGCTAATTAGTTTGTTATAAAAAAATAATCAATTTTTTTATTTTTATTTTTAAAATTCAATATAATTTTTTATTAATCTTGATTCCGTACAAGTGATGATCTAAAAACATGATACATGTCATGAAAACACATGATTTGTTTTTATAAAAAAAAAATGAATGGAAGAACAAAAACCTGGATAGAAGGGTATATTTTTAATCAAAAAGTAGTCTATGATACTCAAACAAAAAAAAAACAAAGTTTAGGAGTTAAATTCTATTTAATTATTATTTGAAAAATAAAAATGAACAAATTTAAAATATATATATATATATAATTAAGATAATTATAAAATAGATCTTTTCATGGAAAAAAAAAAACCTAATTGACTAATATTTTGTCTGTAGTTGCCAGAAACCAGAAGACCAACAGGAGAAAAAGACAATAAACCATCATAAGCTTGATTGGGCAAATGGAAACAAAAAACCAACAGTACATTTGTTTGCCCTAAAAAACAAACAACAGTGCAACTTGTAATAATAAGCATCCATGATCCACCTCAATTTGGTCTTAAAATAATTAGGTCTGGTCCACTTCCTTTCTCAGAATTGCAGCCATGATCCTGATCGATTTGGTATTATAATAATTAGGATCCACTCCCTTTCTCAGACGTTCTTACGCATTAATCATCATACGAAGGAACTCATGGAGCCGTCTTGATCATTTTTGCAACAACTCCCTTCGACAATCATTGTTCCTGCAATCCAATCAGGTTTCCTTCTCTTTTTCTTTCCTTCTCGTCGAGAATCTAGCACCAGACACAGAACACTGATCCATGCCGCTTTCTGGCTGTGTAAATCCCCCATTACACAACAAGATCAACACACAACAACTCATGACATTGTCCAGGACTCGGATCATCGGTTAACTCGTCCAACCTAGCTCATAATCCGATCTAAAACTCGAGATTGCAGGTTAACTCACAAGTCACTAGCTTAACATGGGTTAATTTGTTTTTTTATTAAAACAGTGTTATTTTAAATAAAAATAATAAAAAAAAACAGAATAATATTATTTTAAAAAAATAAAAATAATAATTAGATTTTTGGTTGGTGGATCAACCCGTCTTGCCGGGTTTCATAGCTGCAATACCCAAACCTATATACAATGTTTTTGTATGTTTATGTATGCGTGGACAGTGACAGACATCTCTAGCAACTTGAGCACTGTACTGCTTTAGCAATCGAGCTACCGTTCACTCTTCTTTTCTCTTGTCAGGGGCATTCAAAAAAGTTGATTCCTTCAAGATGCTCTTTACCAAAAGCGAGGGAGTGAGACAGCAAGTCCACACCAATCACGAGTTCTTATCCAAGCTGCAAGCTTCAAGATCATACCATTTATGTGCAAGTAAAAAAATTAAAAAATTAATTAAATTAAAAAAATTAAATCATTCAAAAAATCGATTAAAACAATTAGAATATGTTAAAAAATATTTAATTCAGTTTGGTTTCAGTTTTATAAACCTGAAACTGAAAAACCAAACCAAACCGAAAAATAAAAAAACCAAACAAAAAAAATTGAACGAAACTGAAACCAAGTCCATTAGAAAATTTAAAAAAACCCAAAAAAATAATATAGTTTTTGATTTTTAATATCAAATAAATAAATAACCAAACCGAACCGCACTACACCAAAACTGAACAGAATAGAACCGGTCAATTGAATTTTGATTTTTAATATAAAATAACTTAACTGGTCGGTTTGAACCAATTTTATTTTTATGTTTTATATTTTATAAAATTTTAATTTGATTGTTTTTATAAATAAAAATAAAAAATCCAACTAAAAATAATTATCTCTAATATCATTGGAGTGTTATGTTAAACTTTACAGTAAAAACATCACGTTTGCTTCCCAGAAGCAGAGGGTATCCTATATATATATATATATATATATATATATATATATGCATGTTACTTAGAGCTTCCTTTTTGTTGTTTTCATGATCTGATTCTTCATTGAGAGATGCTGTGCCCAGAAGACAAAAAAGGGGTCAGAAAATAAAATAAAAATAAAGGCTCACTTTGTGAAATTCTAAAATCTAGCAGGAACTGTTCCGTTTTTCCTGCTGGAAATCCCACTTTGAAAGCTTATGGTGCTTTTATATAGTTTTTTTTGGGTGGTTACGGGTGTTTTTCAAATAACTTTTCGTGTTAAAATGTATGTTAATGATATTTTTTTATTTTTAAAAAATTATTTTTGATATCAACACATCAAAACGATTCAAAACGTACAAATCATATTAAATTTTAGAAAAAAAATAAAAAAACATTTTAAATTTTTTAAGAACATGGATTGAATCGTGTTTCCAAACATGATGCTCTGACTCCTGCAAAGACTACAGTATGAGTGGAAAATTCCTAAAGATTTGGAAAAAATAATTATCATTGATTGTTCGAAAGCTAATCCAAGAGAAAAGGAAGGGTTTTATTTGTAATTAATCAGTGAATGCGTAGGAGAAGCAGACGCAAAAGTCAATCCAGCATGCAGGCTCGCATGATGTGCTGGTAGCAGTGTAGCCATCTCATGTAACAGCCTGGGAGGCTGTTTGATATCGTTTTATTTTTTAAAATATTTTTTTATTTAAAAATAAATTAAAATAATATTTTTATTTTTTTAAATTTATTTTTCATATAAACATTTTAAAAATTCAAAAATATAAAAAAGAATTAATTTGAAGTTAAGAAAAAAAATAAAAAAAATTATTTTTTCCAATCTCTTTTCTGAAATACAAAAACAAATGAACTTTTAAATATGAAAATAATAATTACACCAAGTATTCTTCCTGCAGCTAGATCCAATCTCCTTATCCTTGCAAAAAAGAAAAAGAATTTCACGTTCTTTTTTTAAGGAAGGGAGGGTTAGGAAAATCCTATTGATTGCAGCTTTCTCCAGATATTTCGGAAAAGCATGAAAATAAAAAATTTTAGTTATAGTTTTTCTTGTGATATTTTGGCTTAGGAGGCAAGAAAATATATGTGATACAAATTTCTTTTTTGACCTATTCATTTGTTTTATTTTAAATTATTAATGGTTTAATCTGAATATGATAACTATTTCTTTTATGATGATAAAACGGAGTCCTTGCTATAAACTATAAAATGCTATTCAAATAATGATATCGAGATAAGCTATTTTTTAATTTAATGATTTTTTTATGAATCCATGGTACCTACAAGTCCAAAATAGAAATCAAGTATCCATTTAAGATTATGATAATTTTTGTTTTTTATGTTTTAAAAGTGTATTTCATATAAGAAAACATTAAATTAATTATTTATTTATTTTTTTTAATAATTTTTGAAAACCACTTTAAAAAAATACCATACAATACAATGCCAAATACAATTTTAATGTTGGACCCATAAATAAATGGACCTCCCATGGCCAAGTATGTATCAAATACATAATGATGACTGAGTGTCATAATCATGCAGCAGTACTATTTTGTTTGTAAAGGAAATGATGGAGCGTGAAGTTGGAAGTATTGAGACAGGGAGGGAACGGAGTGTTTTGTAATTAAAGAAAGAGATAAAATTAAAAGGTAAATACTGCATGAAACATTACTTTCAGGCGTGTTTGGAATATTAGTTCACGCTAATTTCTAAAATAGTTTTTTATTTTAATTATTTATATTAATATATTAAAATTATAAAAAAATATTAATTAAATATCATTTTTAATTAAAAATACTTTACGCATAAATATAAATATCTTTATATTACATTGTGCTTTTATCAATAAGCATCTTTATATATCATAATTATCTAATTTATCCTAATATTAAATGGATGGTGGGTATGGCTGAGACTTAGATCATGGATTTAAAACAATATCAGTCCTGAAATAAAATGTTTTGTTTTTTTTAATTAAAACATCGTTATTTTTAATGATTTTTTTTAAAATTGATTGAATGAGGTTTAAGGCTGATTAAGGCCTCTTTATTTTTACGTTTAAAAAATATATTTTTTTAGCTTTAAATAAATATTTATTGGTATTTTCATATTATTTTGATTATATGCTGATGTTAAAAATATTATTTCGATGCATTACAAAACGAAAAAACACTTTAAAAAATAACCGCTACCACGCTCCTGAACACCACTAATAAAAGTTTGAAATAAATGTTAATCAAAATAAGGTTTCAAATTGAGAAATTTTCAGAACAATTTATCGGGGCCAGATAGAATTTAATAAATATAATTTATGTGGTGTATCATGGTGTTGATATAAGTTTGAAATAAAACTCAACCATATTATAAAGTCCACAAATTAATATGTCAATGTACACACACGCATGTTCCTCCTCTTCTCCACGACATGTACAGCAGAGGCGTTGCAGGGAATCAGGAATCCAAGCAGAGTCTTTGTGGTGGCAAAGAACCCCAAAAGTCTATGGGTTTTAATGGACACGTATGTTCCTCTTCTCCGTGACACTTCACCTTTTTTAACTTCGTTGTTGCTGCCAGCGAACAGACAATAATGGAACACTGTCAGTCAGTATCAATATCAATATCAATGAACATACAACAATATCATGCAAAGAGTTATATTATCGTTTTTTTGTGTGCTAGTGGGTCGAGGAGGTAAGTTCGTAACAGTGAGAAGGTTTTTATTAAAAAAATATATTATTTATTTTTTAAAAATTTATTTTTGATATTTTCATATCAAAATGATTAAAATATATAAAAATATTCATTTAAAATAAAATATTCATTTAAAAAATATTTTTAACATCTACGCATTATATTTTTATTTTTTTAGCTTCTTGTAATGGTATGTTTGAAGGGATGCAGCCCCCATTTGGGATTGCAGCCCGAAAAATTTGATATTTTCAGTTTGTTTTGTTGTTTTAATATTAAAAATAAATTTTAAAAATAAAAAATATTTAAATTAAAATTATTTTAAAAATAACAATTATATACTCTATAGCACTAATATTTGTATTTGGGTGGGAGATTTGGTGAGTTTCAGTTATTTGATGATGTTTTTATAGGCTTCGACACTCTTAAAATCACATGTTTTTGATGTCAGAATGGAACAGAGTAAGCAATTTTTATGGTTAGGTAACGGGCTGTGACTGGCATTTATCGAGAGGTTTCCGGTGGATGGAGGAGGAAAATGGTAGCAAAAACGCATGGATGGAATCTTTTTTTTTTTTTTTAACCTGGGGTGTCCGGGTCAGTTTACGCGCACCACAACTAATCCCCGAACTGACTGAACACCCTGCAAGCCCAGTAGATAGGTAAAACACCGCTAGGATGACAAACGTGCACGCTAAGGCTAGAATCTAGGTGACAGAAGCAAGGAAACCTTGCCCTTGCCACTGGGCTACAAGTTTTGGTGCTGGATGGAATCTATTAATACTATGTATAATTGCATCATTGATTTTTATAATTGTATAAAAATTAAATTTTTTTAGAAAAAAGACTATCTGTAATATCTTAAAAATACAAAACAAATTATTCGAAATTTTATTTTAAATATGTATATTTATCATGTGATTTTTCTATTAGTTTAAATAAAAAAAAAGTAATAGAAATGTGTCGAGGAGGCACTAAAATGAGACAATTTCATGAAACAAAGCAAAATTTGACCGAATGTATTAATGTACTATATAATAAGCAAATTAATGAAGGGGGACTTGCTCTAGGTTGTGTGATGTAGTGAGAAGTGAACACGTGTACTTTTTCATATTTTACCACCGTCGGCTCAATCGTGCCGAGCAAGACAACCTCGTCTAAACAATAAACATATGTAATTACATAGTTCTTGTCATCTTGGTCCCAACAATATTTTGAAAAGATGGTTATGTAGACGAGTATACAATATAAAATTAAGGAATATCATTAGTGACATGCATCGACATGGGCCGTACACACTAATATATAGATTACATATTTCCAAAGTTTGGAAGTTACGATGATTTTTTTTAAAAAATATATTAAAATAATAATAATATTATTATTATATAAGATTTATTTATATTATTACTATATTAAAATAATTCAAAAAATTCAAAAATTAGCAAGACATACCTTCATGTCTTAACTTTACTATGTATTTACTATTCATTAATTTTCCATATTTTTTGAATTATTTCTAATTATAAAAAATCTAATAAAATATTCTACAAAGTTATTAAATCCAAACCAGTTCATGACTATTTATTTTTGTGTTTTAAAAATATTTTTTTAAAAATTAATATTTTTTTGGTGTTTTTAGATCATTTTAATACGCTAATATCAAAAATAATTTTTTAAAAATAAAAATAAAATTATTTTGATATATTTTCAAATAAAAAAACACTTTAAAAAACAACCGTAACTACACTCTAAACATATATTTAATTCAGAATTTAAATAAGAGTTGGGTAAATTAATTCTTAACTTGATCTAAAATTTGAAAAATTGATGTAAAATTATATTATTTGAAGATTTTTTTAAAAAAATATTAAAAAAACATTGTCACAAACTGACTCACGGAAAGCCAAGCAACGTTTAATATCACTATTACCAACTCCCACGATACACTTGCTATTCACTAATTTGCAACGTTTTTTGAATTATTTTTCAATGATAAAAAAACGCAATAAAGTGTCGGTGCGTCAAGGTCCATGCACATGTGCCAAATGGGGAAGGGAGCTGCTGTTTGACTTGTTGAAAAGGTTTACACCTACCAAAAAAAAAATCTATTTATACCATTCACACAGATGAGAGAAAATGGGATCATTATACCTTCCAAAACATATGATCATGGAAATGTTTTAATTAATTTTTAAAATACTTTTTATATTAAAATAATATTTTTTTATTTTTTAAAAATTATTTTTAAAATTAACATATTAAAATGATTTAAAATATATAAAAATTTAATTTTTAACAGAAAAAATTTTGAATTTTCATAAAACACGATTTAACTGCGTTTTCAAATGATATAGCAAAGACTCCATGTATTAAAATGAAGAATTCATGAAAAATATTGCAGCACTCTTCACACAGTGCATAGAAAAATTGAGGTTTATTATTATTTTTTAAAATAAATCTTAAAATAATACAGATCAAAGTTCCAGGAAAAAAAAAAACTTTAAGACTTTTATTATTTGTTAAACCTGTCTGATAAATTAAGTTTCAAATTAGACTCAAATCAAATTCTTACTTAAATTAAGCAAGATATTAATCTAATAAAATTTATTCTATTTAGTTAGAGGTTTAATGGTTTATTGTACCTACTACCTAATCAAATTTGATTAGATTAGTGGTAAAAAAATAAATATAAATAAATATTAATGTAATAAAAATAATTAATTTAGATTAATCTAATAATTTATAAATTAACCTGAAAATATGATGAAATAATTTTTTTTTAAGGTTAGTATTCAAAAAGCACTAGTGCATGGGAAAGAAACTAAAACCTTACAGTATTTACTTGTAACGTACAAAAAGCACGCAGTCTCATCATTTTGAGGCCATCCTCGAGTGTCGAGGGCCCCTTCGCACTTCACTAATAGCAGGAGCAAACAGAACACAAAACCTTCAACGGCAGAATCATAGCTGGATGCTCCTCCTCCTCCTCCTCCTCCTCCTCCTCCACTTTCCTTCTCTCGACCCTTTCCCTCTCCCTTTCTTCTCTTTCAAAAAGGCAAGCAGAGAGACGCCACAAAATGTCAACCTCCACCTCCATCACAATATTATTATTCTTCATCTTATCCTACGCACCCGCCCTCCACTTCTCCTCCACCTCTTCTCCTCATAACCGTAGGATCCTGCACCAACCATTCTTCCCTGAAGGCTCCATTCCTCCCACCGAACCTCCATCTTCCTCCCCACCTTCCCCGCCATCTTCAACAACTCCCCAAATCCCATTTTCCACTTCTACCCCTAACCCACCCCCCTTTTTCCCTTCCTACCCTTCTCCTCCACCCCCTCCTTCTCCTACCACATTTGCATCTTTCCCTGCCAACATCTCCTCTCTTATCCTCCCCCAGTCTTCCAAGCCCAAACCCACTTCCCAAAAACCCCTCCTCGTCGCCATCTCTGCAGTCATCTCAGCTCTCATTGTCTTGTCCATTACTATTATCGTTTACTACGCTCGTCGCCGGAGAAACCGCAGTAACTTCTCCGATGGCAAGACTTACACTGGATCCAATATCAGCAACAGAAATGCAGACACGAGAGTAATTGGGACTAGTAATAACAGCTATAAACTATCAATTACTTCAACTAGTTCCAACTTTCTCTACATGGGCACTTTAGTAAATTCAACGAGGCTAGACGAAAGCTCCGATGGGTCGGACCGTCGGAAACTGGAGTCCCCGGAGCTCCGGCCGCTTCCACCACTCAGCAAGGAGAATTCCACGCAGAAGTATGGAAATGGAGAAGTTGGGTATATTAGTACTACTACGACTAATAGCAGGGATGGGCGTGAGGAGGAGGAGGAGGAGGAGTTTTACTCACCGCGAGGATCTTTAGGCGGTAGAGACAGCCCCAGCGGGACAGGATCCGGGTCTAGAAGAGTGTTTGCTGCTGCTGTAGGTTTTGATGAAAAAAGTATTGATTCTTCGAGCTCGTATTCGTCTTCCACTTCAGCTTCTCCTTCTCGGTCCCAGTCTCTCAGTATATCACCGCCACTAAGTTTGACTTCCACACCAAAATCACACACTCTATTTGCTGCTCAATCACAGCCGCCGCCACCACCACCAATGATGGATGTTGATAATGAGAGGAAATCTCCTTCTTCGGCTTCATCTCCAGATGTTTCGCCTAGAAATGTGCTGTCTTCGGCTTCTACTTCTCCTAGAGTATCGCATCGAAACAATGTGCTTATGCGGTCTCCATCTTTATCTCCAGCTAGAATATTGAATAACAATTTGTCCCAAAATACACCGTCCAGTTCACCATCTTCAGTTTCTTCTTCACCTGGTAGAGCACTGAACGATTCAGCTCCATTTAACGCGCAGTCTCCGTCCTTGTCCTCTGTTTCTACATCACCTGGCAATGGAGTTTTGGAGAAGACCCCGCCCCTCATAATATCATTTGGTTTGGATCAAACTGCTCAGTCTCCTTCACTGTCCATTGCTTCTACTTCACCAGAAAGAGGTCTCGAGAAGAGCCCACCTCCATCTCCAATAGTTTCAAATGTTTTGGGTCGAATTCAGATGATGTTTCCTTCATTGTCAGCATCCAAGAGCTCATTTTCATCTACCAGAATTTCGTATGTTTCGGATCATGATAAGATGTCTCCTACATTATTATCTTCAGCTTCTTCTTCGCCAGATATAAAGAGCCCAGATGCATCACCAAGAATGACTTCTAGTGTTTTAGGTCTAAATGCAAGAATTAGTAATGTTTTGGAGCAGCCTACGTCAGGTCCTCCACCACCACCACCACCACCACCACCTCCTCCTCCTCCTCCTCTATCAATACTGCAACCACAGAGACAATGGGAAGCTCCCAGTGTTGATGCATCATCCACACCAACAGACCAACCAATTTCAAAGCCCCCAGCTCTTATACCGCCCTCAAGGCCTTTCGTATTACAAAGCACAACCAATTTGTCGCCAATTGAGTTGCCACCTAGTTCTAAAACAGTTGAGGATGCCGAGGAAACTCCTAAACCAAAGCTCAAGCCCTTGCATTGGGACAAAGTTAGAGCAAGCTCTGATCGCGAAATGGTGTGGGATCATCTCAAGTCTAGCTCTTTTAAGTAAGACGCTTAACCCTCTGTTACTTATTTTCTTATGTTTTTTTTTTTTTTTTAAGTTCTAACTAAATAGATGATCTATCATCGTGGGACTTTTTATCTTAGAAAAAAAATATTACAACAATGAAAATATTTAAAAAATGAAAAAAAATCTAAGATTATAGTCAAAGAGCAAATGAAATTAATAAATTCAGTTAATTTAATAATACAATTAATAAATAATACATCGGCAGCAAATAAAACGGAAAAAAAAAACGATGCAATGTAAAAAATAAATGCATATTAATATTATCAAAATATATCTTTATAATTTTCTTAAAATGTCTTAGTCAATTTATTTGTTAAAAAGTAAAAATTAAATTAGAATGAGATTATTGCATAAAAAAAAATGAATCTCAATTCCAACAAACAAAATGATGAATGACAAAATTAAAAAGAAAACAATTTAAAAAACGAAAAGAAATTGGCTCGAGTATTTCTGAGCTATGACATACATGAATTCTAAAAACTACATCCTTTGAAGGAACCAAACATGAAAATTTTTTATTATCCGATTTTAGCAAAAATCAAACCAAATCTATAATCTAGTCGTGAGATTGTGATAACTTCGTGGAAAGCAAACTAAATAGAATCATGAAGCTCAATTCTTAAACCAGCCTAACATTGAAGGGCCAAATTAAAAAAAAAAAACTAAAAAGCAATGAAAAAAAACCGAGTCAACCCTGACGAACCTGTTGTCAATGACTCGAGACATAATATCGGGATAACTCTATAAAAAGAAAAGGTAAAAAAACAAAGAATATCAATTTTCATCAAACCCAATGATGATGGATGAAATTAAAAATAAAATTAAAAATGATCGAAACCAATCCGGTCCAACTTTCAAAACTTGTGGCATGAATCATGTGGTCGGAACACAACATAAAATGCAAACAAAAAAAAAATATAAAATTCCTAACCAACCAAAATAATTAGGGGTAAATTTGAAAAAAACAAATTCAAAAAAGAAAGGATAAAAAAGAAAAAAATGTAGATTTGAAAAGAATGAGAACCACGTTTGACATAAAAAATCATAAGGAATGAAATTGAAAAACAATTTCAATTAAGAAAAGGATAAGAAAAACTAAAAATAACAATAAAAAAATAAGGACTAAATTTGATATAAAAATAAAATGTTAGGGGATAGAATTGAAAAAAATAATTTAATAAAGGACTCAATATTAAATACATTACAATTAAAAGAATGAGGATCAAATTTGATATAAAAATCAAACATTAATTCAATAAATGACTCAAGACCAAATACTTTGTAATTAAAAGAACGAGAACCTAATTTGAATGAACAAACAAATAACTAGACTTTTTTTTTTTTTTTGCAATGACTAGTATGTTTTTCTAGGAGGGGGGAGAGGAAAGAGGGAGGGAAGAAAAAACGTGTTGACGAAGCTTAATCGCCGATCTTTTTATTGCACGTGTCTCACCACCATAACGGGGGTGGTGAGGCGCATTGAATGTCGTACCTAACAGCAGTGTTCAGAGTTGTTTTGATGCAGTATGCGTCACCCGAAAGGCGTGGGCGACGTCCACTTGTTGGAGCGTGCTAGGCACGCATCAACCACTTTTTAATTAAAATATTATTTTATATATAAATATTAAAAGGCCTAATCACCCCTAAACCCTTTATAAGAATAACAAAAAAGCTATAACAAAATAACTAAAGTGTCCTTGTATTTAAAACCAAAAAAATTTATTTTTAGGAACATCTAAGTAATTTTACCCGACAAAAAATTCAAAAAACCCAAAAAACTTCTTGACCCAAGGAAAAACATTTTTTTTCCTTTTGGGTGATTAAGTAATTATATTGTGGATAAACGATGTAAAAATACTGATTAACCCCTTCTTTTCCTATAATGACTAATAGGTTCAATAAAAACAACCTTCCTATCCCTAAATTCAAGCTTTGTGAGTTTGCCGACTAAGGGTAAACTAGTAATTTTCTTATGTAAATCCACGGTGAAATATGAGTGTATGCACATTAAATATACGAGCTCTTTTAGTTTTTTCTTTTTTTTGGGTATAACATGTATTATATTCTCTCTTCTCCTGTATGAATTGGTTGGTTGAATTGGGTGTTTCGCAGATTGAACGAAGAAATGATTGAAACACTGTTTGTTGTCAAAACACCAAAACCAAAGGCAACTACTCCTAATTCAGCTAGTCCAACAACTAGCCGAGAGAACAGGGTACTTGATCCCAAAAAGGCACAGAACATTGCAATTTTGCTCAGGGCACTCAACGTGACAATTGAGGAAGTCTGTGAAGGCCTTTTAGAAGGTAAATGTCCATTGATATGGCAGACATGCTCCAACAGTCTGCTTATTGTTGTGCTGCTTATTGGTTTATTTCATTTATCCGGGTTCTATCTGGGAATGAATTCCTGGCATATCTCCTTTGTTGCAAGAAAATAACCTTTCTAGGCTGTTTTTCATAACATATCTGATAGTTCGGATGAACCAGTATTTTATTGCTGAAGTCTCCTTTGCCCTGCTGAACTTAGTAAAAGATGTTCAATTGTTTCTGGCCTCCGGAAGTACAAAGCATTGAATTTTGCTTCTGAAAGTCTAATTACAAATGACACTCAGGTTAAATTTAGTTGACAATGGTGGATAATAGAGTATTGAGTGCTATGAACTAGAGCCTGGGCATAAATACTGGTGGAGATGCTTATTCCTGCTTATAGATTTATTCATTCTCTGGCACTGCTTGATATAAAATAAACTTGTTACGGATATGTTAGACTGCCTAGAGCAATTTTCTTACCAGTCTATGCTCGACCGCATCTGGGATTTGCCAACTTGTGGTTCTAATTCAGTAAATGCCTCATTTTGTCATTTTGTGCTGGATATGTTTCTTCCACCCTCCACTACTGCTTCTGTTGGAGCTTCTTCTTTTTGTCTCTTTTATTTGTATATCATGAGCGTGCAGTGACATTTCCATTTTCTGAATTACTGTTCCAGCAACTAAAGCAAGTCCCGCTTGTTATGCAGGTAATGTTGATACTCTTGGAACCGAACTTCTAGAAAGTTTATTGAAGATGGCTCCTACCAAAGAAGAGGAGCGTAAACTGAAAGAATACAAAGATGGTTCTCCAACGAAGCTTGGTCATGCTGAGAAATTTTTGAAGGCAGTGCTTGATGTGCCTTTTGCATTTAAACGAGTGGATGCAATGCTTTACGTAGCCAATTTTGAGTCCGAGGTTGAGTACCTCAAGAAGTCCTTTGAAACTCTAGAGGTAAATATAGTATTCTAATCCTTTTCCTTCGATATTTTTGTTGCTTCTTTTTGCTTGTGGTATAATTGTAGTCATCAAGCCTACAATTTATGTGCTTGGAAATTCATCAAAACTTACAAACATTTAGTATCCATATGGCTCTTCACTTATCAGGATAGTCTGATTGAACTTATGGTGGATGATTGTCGAATCACCTAAAGTTGCTACCTTGTCAGCTATCCAATAGAAAATTCTGTGCACTACTTCACAAAGCAACCACCAGTCCCAGTGCTTCTTTCTTTACTCTAAATTATTCCCTGCGAATTCTTGTCATTATTGTTTGGTGAAGCTGGTCGTATGGTGTTGGTGGATCTGAGATGTCATAGGCCGCATCTCATTGATTTTTCCTTTTACAGGCAGCCTGTGAAGAGCTGAGAAATAGCAGGATGTTTTTTAAACTTTTAGAAGCCGTGCTCAAGACAGGGAACCGCATGAATGTTGGCACTAACCGGGGTGATGCCCATGCCTTCAAGCTTGACACGCTCCTTAAGCTTGTTGATGTCAAGGGTGCAGATGGAAAGACCACACTCTTGCATTTTGTTGTGCAGGAAATTATAAGAACGGAAGGTGCTCGTCTTTCTAGTACCAACCAAACTCCAAACTCCATTTCCAGTGAAGATGCCAGGTGGAGGAGGCTTGGCCTGCAAGTTGTTTCTGGTCTTAGTTTAGAGCTCACCCATGTGAAGAAAGCAGCTGCTATGGATTCTGATGTGCTTAGCAGTGATGTCTCCAAGCTTTCTAGAGGCACTGAGAATATCAGTGAGGTGGTGCGATTAATTGAAAAACTGGGGATGGTGGAAAACAATCAGAAATTTTCAGAGTCAATGACAATGTTCATGAAAATGGCTGAGGAGGAGATTATAAGGATTCAAGCCCAAGAAAGTGTTGCTTTATCGCTAGTAAAGGAGATCACAGAGTACTTCCATGGTAATTCAGCCAAGGAAGAGGCTCACCCTTTCAGAATCTTCATGGTGGTGAGAGACTTTCTAAGTGTCCTTGATCGTGTCTGCAAAGAAGTTGGCATGATAAATGAGCGAACAATTGTTAGTTCTGCCCTTAAATTTCCAGTTCCAGTAAATCCAATGCTTCCGGTTCCTGTAAATCCAACGCTGCCACAGGTTTTTTCTGGATCCAATGCAAGCAAACAGTATAATTCCTTTGATGACGAGAGTGAATCACCTTAATATTTGTGGCTCCGGTTCTATCAGGGTAAACTTATTGTTGCATTTAGCCAGAAAATGCCTATGGTAGGTGAACTGGGCGGGTTGGGGTCATCATGGACCGGAAGCTGCCTTGCCTGATTTCTGTAATTTATTTCTCTTCTGTGTATAAATCCATGACAAAGATTTTGTAACTTGCTTGTCATATAGATAGTATACGAGGAGGTTTTCTTGTGCAACAAGGCAATATGCTGACTCGCTGTCAACAATGGCAATATCATGTAAGCTTGTCAGAAAACTTCAATTATAGGAAAGCTGCTGAGTTTATACAAGTCATGACCACAAAATATATTCCTGTTACATAGAAGAAGCTCTACTGAACTGTATAACATTGTCTGTTTTAGTAATTTTGACCTCATTATACTTCATGTCAAATCTTCGGCAAAAGCATTATATTTACTTCAAATCTCATGCAGGCATAGTAATGAAACTTGGTCAGGCCAATTACCGGTTGAGTTATAGGTTGGCCGGGTTGATTTTAATCCAAATAATATTATTTTTATTTTTTAAAATTAAAATAATGTTATTTTAATTATTATTATTTTTTAAAAAAATCAATCAAATATTATTAAATTATTTATCAATTTGAATTTTTAATTAAATTATATTGAGTTAATTTCTAAATAATATTTTTTAAGCCCAATCTAGGTCTCGAGTCTACCTCTGGTTAATTACTGTGCTTACAAGACTAGCTAGGACAACCTCCAAAAAGCTTGAGAATGAATATAGTTAACAGCCTTACCCTCTTATGTAGCTTTTGTACTCCGTTTTTTTTTATAAAAAAAATCTTAATGGAATTCTACATTCAGTTGAAAGTAGAAAATGAGCTGCTATGCTTTGAAGTTAGAGCCAGATTTCCATGCAATTACTATCACATTTTCTTTCCCTTGCAAATAAGTAACAGTTAAAGCGAACATTAAATCAGGCAGGGGAAGCATTTCTTATTTTCCAGTAATGTACTGAAATACAGGCGGGTAAATTTCAACCCAGGAGTTCATATCCTCGTGACAGGAATACTATATTTATCAAGAAATCTTTACAAATAGCAAACTTGACTAATCTTTATATCAAGTGATATTGATTGCCCCTCCAATGCTTGGAACTGGACACCTGCCAAATACTTGGCAATTTATTGTCTTGAATTTGTAATATATATTCCTATTTGCTTTTGCCTTGGTTGGATTCCAAGGACTCCGCATCCATCCGCTTTAAAACACGGCGTGCTTCTTCCTCAGTTGCAGGAACCACTTTCCGGATCCTAAATCCATTATTCATGGCCTTTGCCTCTCGACGCACAGTGAAAGTGAAGTAAAACGTATTGGATACCTGTTTGAAATATGACAAATGCAAATGGAAACATACAAATCAAAAGGATAGGTAATGTGTAAGGAAAGTTTCACGTGTCAATTAAGTATCAAATTCATACTGTAAAAGTTTTAGCCAGGGGCCGTTTTTAAGGAGCAGCAATTACTCTGAAAGGAATATGGACACCTACCTCACTGGACCTCAACTCAGGCCTGGTAACATGGGCAACAACTTCAATGTTGATCAGTGGTTTTTCTGAGTCTTCATGTTCTGTGTAAAGAACACAAGATTTGATACGCAGGAAGTCTCCAACATCAACCTGTTCATCAAACATAATTTCTTGATGTAAACTATGACTTAAAATTGACTGCATGGACTATGGAGATGGCAGTTTGCATATGCAGCTTCTGTAGTTGATATATACCTATGAATTCTCTCTCTCTCTCTGAGACTTACCACACACGCACAAACTCAATCACAACCCATGCAAAGAAATCACCATCTGCATTTTAAATTTCAAATACTATGTAGAAAATTGGGTGTTTCAAATTCAAGACAAATATATGAACAAATCATGTCTTAGCTTCACATATAGCAAAAATTGACACTCTGTCAGTAATGTAAGGAAATGATACTAGAGGGGTTTGGAGCAGTTGCTAATATTTCATGAGAGAGAAGCAAAAAGCTTATAACTGGTGAAAGAAAAGATGCTGGCACTCACAGGTCTTAAGAAATCAACATGATCAACTTCAAGAAAGTAAGGAACCAATCCAGCAAAGGCATAAGCAGTTGAGAAAGCCAACTCAAAAGCCCGATGCATCAAGAAACCTCCAAAGATGCGACCATGGATGTTCCTTTGCTGTGGCTGGCAAATCAAAGAGTTTTCAAGGTGTGTATCCCTTAGAAGAATGCTGTCTCTATCTGCTAAGGCTGGCATGTCACAGAATATTCGTCCCTCAGCCAACAATGCTTCAAGTCTATTTACCTCCCCATTCTCAAATTCCTTCTTTTCTTCTACCTTCTTCTTCTTCTTTCTCAGCTTGCTCCTTGCTTCAGCTTCTTCAAAAAGTAACTTTTCTTGTTCAGTTTCAGGTGACAGCCGATTCACTGGAGCAGCTTTCCCAGTCTTAGAGTCACGGGCTACAAATATGAAGTTGGCTATCAAAGCTACTGAGTCTGAAGTGTCAGAGGTCTCTGCAAAACAACTGAGAAAATATAAAGAGCACAAAAACAAGACGTTTTATTGGATTGTCAAGAACACATTCAATAAGCAAGATCTTAAAACTTCCAGGTAGTTTGAGATAATAAAATATAATTGGCATCCTGAATGCATTTCTTCCTTCACTTCTTCAAAACATAAGCTGAAGTATTTTGATTGAATGATCACACAAAACATATTTTCGCTACAAGATTCATACTAATAGTATAACTAGAGGGCTTAACACTCAACCAACTTGAGAAAACTCCATCAGGATCAATTCTAACTTTACCCCTTTTTTCTCTGCCAGTCAAGGAATACTACATCTAGAGGGCTTGGCACCCACTTGAGAACACTCTATCGGCATCAGTTCTGCCTATTATTCTCTCTCTCTCTCTAAAAGTCAAGGAACATTACATCTTCAATCTAAAGCTAGTTCCAGAGTAGATTACCTTTAGCAGACTGAAGGACCTCCAGTTGAATGTCAATTGATGACCAGCCAACCCATATGGCAGAACCAACTATTTTAAGATCAATGTCAACACTAATTGGCTTCTTTAGGACAATCTTATCAACAGAAGCAGTGACCAGCAGCAGTGGCCTTGTTGTGTTATCATCATCGCAACAGTGCTAATACACCAATAAACATTCAAGCACAAAATGAAATGAAGATTTAGTGCATGGTTCACTACGATGAAAATTTCATCTAAATTACATGAACTAGCAATAAATTTCAAAATATTAAAGCATTGTAGGAAACAAGTTCCTTTTCTTTTCCCATAACTGAAATTATCAGGTTTGAAAGTTTACTCAACTAACAAATGCAATCATCCAAAAATATAATGTACAGATGGGGATTCCACATCAAATTTCTTTGCAAGTCAAAAACTATGATATAGAAGATTAATGCATCTACAGAAAATCAACAAACCAAGCATATGATACAGTCTATTATCCATTTTCCCCGTGTCCTAGCCAAAAACCAATTTACCCACACAACATTGCTAACTCTAAAATTATCAAAAAGATTAGGCATAATTTTGCTTTGCAGACTAATCAAATTATGGTCTATAGGTAGAGAAAAAGGTTGGAACTTTCACTACTGCCTAATCCACCTACAAGACCAACAAAAAGGGATATCTACAAAACGCTCCAAACCCATGATACATTACACCACTGAAACTCAAAATTCATCAAATAACATAGCAAGCAACAATTCAACAGCAGTGCTATTATTCCAGAAAAATTCAGAAAACCCAGTTCAGAAAATTAACTTTGAAGCACAACCCAGATATTATTTTTTATTGTTATTATAAAAAAGAAAGGAAGAATTGGAGTACCTTAACAGAGATGGTGCCAGCCAAAGCATCAAGATCCTCAAGCAATTTACCAATCCTGACCTCATTCCAAGGATCCCTATACTGCTCTCTTAGGATATGATCAGCAGAGAAACTATACAAGATACTAGTACGGCTCTGTTTTGGAGTTTTTGTCAACAATTCACTCTGTGGAGGTGCATCTTTAGGAGGGTCAAGAAATCTTTCAAAGGTCTTGGACCTTGTTTCCCACAGAGCATTGGTTACTGGTGAATGGTACATCCCTGGCCATAAAGCTATGGGCTTCCGTGTTTGGCCGTTGACACCAGTAAGGGAATTGGTGTCGTCGTAGTTGTTGTCAAAGGGGTTGGCAAATGTGGAGACTACAGGGATGGTTCTTGGAGAGGAGGAATTGAATTCCATTTCTTCCTTTCTTTCCTTCTAAATTTTGGGAATTGGATTCCTCAAATGGGTTCTTTGATTCTTAGATCAAATAAGACCAAAGGGTTTTGCTTTTGGTGTTATAGTTCGGTGAAAAACTACACGGTCTCCTCCACTAATTATGTAACTTCCAATCGGTCAAATATTTTTATTTTTCTTGAAAATAATTATATATACATATATTTTTAATTCAAAAAATTTAAATATAAATAAAACAATTTTTACATTCATATAATCAAATAAACTAAAAATTCGATATACTAATAAATAAATAAAAAATTATTACCGACACCTAAAAATAAAATTTAAAAAATCAAGAGATAGATGTAGATCAAAATATTTAATCTCGTAAGAGGATATATTTACCGAATCATGTTTGTTAATTATTTTTTATTAAGATATTTTTTTATTTAATTAAATGATAATAAAAATAGACAAATATATTAAATTGATTAAATAAAATAAAAAGAAAACAAGAATAATATGCAAGACTATACATATTAAAAATATCATCTGAAAATAAATATTTTTTATTTTAAAAAATATAGTTTATATATACAAAAGATAAAAAAATATCATAGATAAATTAGAAAAATCTCTTTGAAAATTAATTGCATAACCAAAATATCATCATCATTTAAAAGAGATTTTCTAACCAAAATAAAAGAGAAAATGGGGTATTAATATAAAAATAATTAAGTTTTTAAAATAAAAAAAAACAATAATTAATTTTTTTTTAAAAAAAGTCAGACGTTATTGGCCCCCATCTAGCCCATTTCATTAGGGCCTACATGAGGGCCTCCAAAATAATAATAATTAATGGACTTAACACATCGATAGAATGGATGAGTTCCATGTAAAGAGTGAGTTTTATAGCTTAAAAAATTTGATTGGAACATTGATTTTTTAAAAAATTTAAATTTGGTTTTTAATTCTTTTTTTTTTCACAAATCAGCTTTTTTGAGCCCAAATTAGAATACAATGGCAAGTTTTTTTTAAGAGATGATTGAAAGATAAAGAATCAAAGTGGAAAAAGCAGGTAAAATAGGTGGCGACTTTAAATTTTATACAAAAAGTGTTTTGGTTTACAGGTGATTGATTCTTTTAGCTTTTAAAAATTCAATTTCGGTATCAAAATTCATTTCCCTTAATCCTTTTTTGCAAGAAGAGAGAGAAGACCGCTGAATTCTGGAAAATAGAGAAAAAGTGATCATTGATGACGATTATAACCACTAAAATGGTTGACATTGATGTCAATAAGTCTCATTTCATAAGAGGAGTTTCACCTAGATGTTTTTATGCTTCTCCAGTTTTCCTTGCCTAAGGATGCAGTTATAAGTGCAGGAATATTTTTGGATTCAAGTTGGTTTTTTATTTTTGAGCTATTTTTTGAAGTTATAGATATGTTTATCAATGTGTTTAAGGTGTTTTTTAGGTGTTTAGAGTAAAAAAAATTGAGTTTTATACCAAAAAAATAAACACTTTTTTTTCTGATGACCTCTGGTCACTGGATTCTGCACAAAACAAACGATGCATCATCTGCTATCTTATTTTTTTTTTTAAAAAGTTGTCTACCCCACTTAAAAGTAAATCTAGGCATAGAAGCGCAGGCTGGATTGGTTTTTTTGGCCGAGTGTGCTTGGGTTTTTTTTTTTCTTCTTTTTTAAGTTTTGTTGGGTTAAAAAAATTAATAAAAGAAATCGTTGAATCTAGTAGAGTTTAAGAATCGGGTCGCAAGTTTAATGAGTTCATTCATAATATTCGAGCTATTATTTGTTTTTTTAGTACTTTTTTTGTTTCTTGATTTTTAAAAATATAATTTCACCATTTGTTATCGATGATTTATTTTTTTAATTTAACTCAAAACTAAAAAAAAAACAATTTCACCTTTTGTTATCAATGATCTACTTTTCCTATCTCAGCCACAAGCATCTATCACAATTTTTTCCTTTTAAGAAAATGTTTAATGCAAAACAATTCTCATGTTTTTTTATCTTTGTATAATTAAATAAAAAAGAATCTCTAATATAAAAAATTTTATTGAATCCGATGACATGCATAACTTACATCACTAGTTTATTTAATAGACTCGAGTTCACTTAATAATTTTTTAGTTAAGTTGCTATTTTTCAATACTTTTATCTTTTAATATTGAGTTGATTGAGAATTAAGTTTTTCATTTTGTTTTTTTCAAGATTATTTTTATGCTTTTGCATATCAGCCCAGGTCAAATATATTTACATTTTAATATTAAATAAAAATATAATTAAATAAAAACACGTCATCAATGCTTTGTTTTTTTCTTGTTGCATTTAGAATTTTTTTAAAAAATTGTTTTTCCTCCAACTCGCTACTTAGTGCAGACCAATTGAATACTAATTGCCTAAACGATGATAAACTGAATGCTCGTTATCTTTCCAACCAAAACATCCATGATTTAGAGTGTGTTGTTTTTTTAGGTATTTTTTTATGGTTATGATTTTAAAAAAATAAATTTTAAAAAATATGGTTAGCTGTGGTAGTTGAATTTATATACGTGTTTAGTAAAAATTATAGTTGAAGTTTATGTATAGCAAAAAATATGTATAAAATGTTTGGTGGAAGTGTGGTTACGGTTGTTTTTTAAAATGCTTTTTACTTGGAAATGCATCAAAATAATATATTTTTTTTATTTTTTTAAAATTATTTTTGTTATCAGCGCATCAAAATGATCTGAAAACATAAAAAATATATCAATTTGAAAGTAAAGAAAAAAATAAAAAAAAATTAATTTTTTTAAAAGTACTTTTTAAACACAAAAACAAATAAGATTTTACAAAAAACATGTAAAAACTGATGCATAAAAATTATGTTTCAATCTTAATTTTTTAAAGGACTCCGTAATACAAAAGACAATTTAATTGGTTACAAAAACCTTGTTATGTTTGTTTCACCGTAAATTTAAAAGGTAGTGTGGCCGACCGAATGCTTAAGGTTGTTTTATTTAACTAACTGTTGGGAGCTCGAGCTAATATCTTCGGGGATCACTTCTAACCTCCGTAGCTTTTGGCAATGGGGTGCTGAGTAGAAGGAGATTCAAGGAGAGGAGCAATGGCAGCGTTTCTGAGCAACAAGTCCTGTCTCGATTTCGTATCCTAATGAAATGCCCTTTCTAAACCTAACTAATTATGACATAGCAATAGCAGATATGTCTGATATAAAGGCTCAGTCATTCTCAAGAGCCCTGAGCCTCGAATTCATAGTTATCTAACTCGGTTAATCAATTCAGTCCGAGGTTAAGTTAACTTAGTCAAACTCGAATGATAAACCTAGGTGAAACTTGATCAATGATTTTAAAAAATTTATCTAAAATGATGTTTTAATTATTTTTTCCCAGCTCAAGACTGGGTCTCGAACCAGTTATCATAACCATGCTCGAATCTCCCACACGACACAAGAATTCCACTGCCGGGTTGCCTTAAGGACTTGGTACTGAGAGTTGGTAGTGTATATTTAATAGGGTTTTGCTGTATTGAAGGATATATCAATGAATCGAAGACTCGAAGTCTATATCCATGAGGGGTCGCTATGAGATGAAATACTTCCTTAACACATTGGAAAACGCACCTCAGGTGGTATTTTGCAGCTTAGAACACCTTTTCATCTGTGATTATCAGGAGTTATATCGATCAGTGGTTGCTATGTGATGAAATACTCCTTAACACGTTGTAAAACGCACCTCAGGAGCCATTTTGCAGTTTAGAACACCTTTTCATCTCTGATCATCTGGAGTTCAGGAATGCATGGTAAAGCAAGATGAAAATGCTACAGGTTGACAAGTGTTCCAAGCTGTTGAATATGGTGCCATCCCATCTGTTACAGAGTTTATAAAATCTCTGAAAACTTTATTGGCAGCTCATTGTGATTAACTGATTCATTCCTTTGAATTTGAAGAGCTAGATAAAATATTTACTTCCGGGGCGTGAACGTAACTGGCAACATAATACCATGTTTTCCACCAGATCAAAGTTTCACTTGCACTTCTAACATTCATGATTGAAAAGAGGGATCTAAAGAAGCACAACGCCAACTGTGAATAGTGAGAACCTAAACAAGGCATGCAGATCTGTGATCCCGGGTTTACTATTGCAACGGGTTTCATATTCTAAGGGAAGGATGAGTTCCTCACAGAGAACTGTTTACCAACTCGGTTACTGCAATTATGCGTGTTTAAGAGTGATTGTCACCATCCAACTAAATGCAGAACTCAACATAATATTTCAAATGCTATGAGCACAGCTAACATGAATCTGAGAAAGAAAAGAACACATATTTAATACACAAGATAGTAATTCCAAGAACAATTATGGAGTTATTACATCTTCCACGGGCTGTGGAACAACCTGTGATGAGAAATCCTATACTCAACCCATGAAAGTAAAGGACACTCTTAAAACAAAATTGCGATATTGAGAACTATTTTAATGTTACAGCAATGAAATGGAGCTAGATAGATATGTTGATGGCAAGAATGTGACTTCTTAATTGGAAGAGAAAAGGCCATTACTTAGTTAAGATCCCACAAAAGTGGAACTCCTCGTGATGATTATGAGATGATCATGTTTTCAGCACTTCTGCACAAAGTGGCCATTGGAAGACTCAAACTGGCAAACCCAAGGTATGACCCATTACTAAGGATGCGATTGGTTGGTATCCCAAGATAAAATAGACAAAAACATATTTAGTTGGAGAGACCAAGATTGTCTCTAACATGGTTTGGGAGTGAATTTTTTCAAAACAAATAGGAAGTACAAGAGACATGTCTCCACTGTATTCATCTATATAACCAAACACTACCACGCAATAGAGTGCAATAATAATAATAATAATAAAGCACATATGTAAATATTAGAATTTATTAAAACAGACAAAACAAAAGATAATTACATATAAATTATGCAAGAAGTATTACCCTATCTACCTCGTACCTTTCTAATAATTTTCCCTTCCTTCTCGAGAAACAATAAGTTCCTCCATATAATCAGCGCCACTAGCATCTGAAGGCATCAGAATCTCATCCTCAGTGGTAAAATGGTATTGCTCCCCAATTGCCCTTAGAAGCTGATATACTTCGAACATAGTGGGCCTCTCTTTGGGCGTTGGCAATACACAATTGCATGCAACTTTAAGGAACTGGAAAATCTCATTATCAACACCCATCCCCGCCAAAGATTTGTCTACAGCATCTTTAAGTTGAGAATTGCTTGAAAGCTGTGTGATCCATTCAACCAGACTCCCCTTGAAGCTTGCAGGAGCTTTAGCCACATGGGTAGGTTTCTCCCCTGTCACCAGCTCAAGCAGCACAGTTCCAAAGCTGTAGACATCCCCTTTTGGAGTGGCCACCAAAGTTCTTGCATACTCTGGAGCAACATAACCCAAATCCCCAAATTCTCCATTCACAAATGTACTCAAATGTGTATCAATTGGATTCATTAGCCTGGCCAGTCCAAAATCAGAAATTTTCGGCTCAAAATCAGCGTCCAACAAGATGCACTTGGAACTTATGTTTCGGTGGATGATGCGAGGGTTACAGTAATGATGGAGCCATGCAAATCCTTTTGCTGCCCTTATACCAATTTTGAGTCTCAGAGGCCATTCCATTGGCTTCCTGCTTTCATCTGCAATATGTATGTGATCATAGAGAGTGCCATTTGGCATATGCTTATAAACCAGAAACCTTTCCTTATCAGCCACGCAGTAACCTAAAAGAGGAACCAAATTAGAATGTTTCACACTCCCCAGAGTAGCCATTTCAGATACAAATTCTTTTTCCGAGTGCTGAGTATCCTGCAATCTCTTAACCATAAGAGGAGTCCCATCCTCTAGCACTGCTTTGTACACAGCCCCTGTTCTTCCTGTCCCGATGATATTCTCTTTGTGGAAGTTATTGGTAGCCTTCAAGAGATCACTCATTTTCATTTTAGAAACTGATTTCTCAAACATGGAAACCTGGAATCACAAAATCTTCTTAATCAACACATAGCAAGTCCACAAGTATGCCAAGAAGGAATATAGGGATGGTCATTGCATTTTTCAACATAGAACACAGGATCTCAACTGACTTGAAGAGATAAAATAAAAATAAAAAGAATGAAAGAAAAGTATGTTAGAATAACTTGCCTTGATGCCTTTTACTCCCTTTAAACTCTTAGCCCATTTATTCCCCTCGGGATCATCATCCTTCTTCAGCTTCCTCATCATAGACATTCTACGGTAATAAAAGAACATACCAATTGCCACACCTATTGCTGCAATGGTAACCCCGCCAATTGCTGCTCCAGCAATAATTCCAGTGTTGGTTTTCTTTGAAATGGACGGGCAAGGGCTAAGAGGCTTCCCACAGAGTCCTGGATTGTTTGCAAAATTTTCTTCGGTCAAGATAGTGGAACTGAAAGAACTTGGGATTGGCCCAGACAAAAGATTATTAGCTACACTAAAAGTTTTCAAGCGCTCTAGAAACCCAATTTGTCCAGGAATCTGGCCTGTCAACTTGTTGTGGTCGAGCTTAAGGATATTCAGAAAGGAACAGTTTGCAAGACCTGATGGAATTTCCCCCGAGAAATTGTTGGAAGAGAGGTCGAGAGACGTGGCAAAAGCAACTATTTTAGAGATATTTTGTGGAATTGATCCAAAGAGCTCGTTGCTAGAGAGATCTATGCCCGTCATGGAGGTGCAATTTGTAAGACCAAGAGGGAACCTGCCCTTGAGACCCATATCCGGAAGTCGGATGTTCAAGACCCTATTCTCATTAGGATGCCAACATTCCACCCCCAGAAAGGTACAGATGAATCCTTCGGTAGCGTTCTCAAAGTTCCATGAAGAGTTCAAGTAATTACGAGTATCTTTAAGAGAATCTTTTATGCTCTTCAAGCAAGCAATATCAGTGTCGGTGCCATAGCTCAGACTACAGCTAAGCAATAACCAAAGGCAACTAACAAGAACTACCTTAAAAACTCGACTGATCAACATCGTTTCAACGAAGATTTCCTCAAATTCTTGTCAAAAAGAGAATGATAAAAAACCCCAAATAGCTATAAGTTGCATATATCAGAGCTCCAAACCAACCGTATCCACAAAGTCCTAGCTCCCATAACAGTAATACCTAAAACAAAGTCAAGATCAATGCAAGGAAGAAGCAAAAATTCAGGGTCCACCCCACATAAAAAATTCAGCTTCCATAACAACAGATAGAGATATCAACAGCAGCAGCAGTAGCAACAAGAAGTAAAGCAGAGAAACTGAAAACCAACAGTGACCCAGATGGGTTGACTTGGATATATATGTCGATAAAAACAATAAAAGACGCACCTGATGATAAAGATATTCACGACCCCTCAACCCCAGAAGAGATCAAAGAAAAGGACAAGATTCTTCAAGCTTGAGAATTTTTTGCATGGCAGAAATATTGGAGCAGCGGTTTTTCCACGGAGAAAAAGAAGAAAAGGACAGTGACAATCAATCAGGTCTGTAAATATATGACAGGATTAAGAGAAGAGAGCAAGCAGGAAATGAATACGGATGGCTAAACGCGAAAGCAATGAATTTTAAGGCGTGTGAAACTGAGAAATGGAGGAGATTGTGAACTCGTTTTCTTGGGTCAACCAAGGACGGCCATTTTTTCCAAGCTTAATCCATGTAATTGCGAGTACAAGGACTAGGCGTTTTCAGTTTCTTTGACTTGATTACTTGATTTCTTTTTCCTCCTATTTAATATTGTATTTTTCATAAGCATTATTTCATGTAATTTCCTTTGCCATCGGATTCCTGCCGGTTTTTTTTTTCTCCTCTTATTAAATCCGATCCAATTAGGTCGATAAATTTAGTAATTTGTTAACTCAGAATCTGGCTTAAATTAAATTTATTTTTGAACTGAGTCCAGGTATTTTTTTAATTATTTAAAATAATATTATTTTAATTTTAAAAAAACATTAATTCATTAAAAAATTATTGAAAATGATTGCTATAACCATGCCATAAAAATTTATTTTCCTAAATTCATCAATATTGCAACCATGCCATTAAAATTATCTTTTAAAAAATAATTTTAATTAATGTTCAAACTTATTTAATAATATCTTTAATCGCTGGTAAAAAAAAAAAAAAAATTGCTGCAACATCATCGTGAGACACAAAATTGAAGTTGGAACCATCAACGGTCCGATTTTGGCCACGTGATAAATAATGCCTTGCAATGATCTTATATTTGTTCTTGCCATTTTCAAATTACTCCTCATGAAATAGTATAACTGAACTAGTTGAATAAACCTATTTGTGCTGGTAGAAAGCTCTTTCTTTCACATGGTTGGGTTTGAGGAACTTGTTAGTCATAAAGATATAATTGCATAAAATAAAATAATACAAATAAAAATGTATTTAGTTAAAAGATAAAAATAAATTTATATTTTAAACATTCATGTAGTAAAATTTTGTATTTTTAAAGTATAAAACATAGGAGTGATCATTTTTGATTTGGTTTGGTTTTTATAAAAAAAAAAAACCAAATTGAAATAATTTTTTTAAAAAAATGAAAACCGGTTCAAACCGACCGGGTTTGGTTTGGTTTTTTAGAACAAAAACCAGTTCAAACCGGTTTAACTTAATTTTTTCCGGTTTTTCTGGTTCGATTCAGTTTTTTAGGTTTCAGGTTTATAAAATCAAATCAGTTGGTTTTTTTAAAATTTTAATCGGTTTTTTTTCACGATTTGGTTTTTTCTATTATTTTTTTTTCAGTTTTCTCGTTTTAATCGGTTTTTCAGTTTTTTTCTAACCCTTAATAAAACATAAAAAAAAACATGACAAGTCTTTGTTATTCCTGGATAATAACTAGATGCTATATGGTAATCCATTGAAAAAAAAAATAGAAGAAAAATAGAAACAAAAAAGATACACTCTACTTCTTTCCTCCTCCACAAATAAGATGATAAATAAGATGGGACGAATACGTGTGTTTTTGTTGTGTGCGCGTGAAGTTTTCGTAAAAGTTCAATTGGTGTTTGAGAAAATTTTCAATAATTTATTTTAGTGCCTAATTTCTATTTTATGGCATTTATTTATTTATTTGTTTGTTTCTTATATGATATCTTCATTATTAATAAAGTGTTAATCTAGCGATTAAGATAATATATCTCTATAAAAGTGAGGATACAGATTCAATCATCAGAAAATACATTTATTGGAAGGGTAGCCACAATCCCCGAATGAAATTAGTCTCATTCTTTAAAAGGCTGTGAGGATATCCGGGTAAAAACAAAAAAATATGATATCTTCACTTGAATTTTTTTAAAAAATTAAGATCATGCTTAAAGATTTTAATTTTAATGAAAATATAGGTAAACTTGGTCAATTTTTATTCAGATAAATTAAAAAAATAAATGAGTGATAAATAGACAATTGGTAACGTAAGATGATTTCACAACTCGTTATTGTTTTGTTTTGTTTTGTTTTATTTTATCTCGGTGTATAAATACAATCTTAAAGGGATTTGATTAGAGAATTAATTTCACCCATCAACTCCTTAAAAAAAAAACGTGTATATTTTCTCATATAATTTTTAACTTCTCTATTGAATAATTTTATGTTACTAATTAATTTTTATTCTTTAAAGAAAAGACAATAACTACCCCGTATTTGTGTGCCATTGTGTGGAATAGTGGTTTAATTGTGCTTTTAAATTTTTTAGTTTTAAATTATTTTTTAGTGTTTTTTAGATTGTTTTTATATGTTGATATCAAAAATATTTTTTTAAAAATAAAAATATATTATTTTAATATATTTTTAAACAAAAAATATTTTTAAAAATAATTTTTATTACAATCATAAAAATAAAATGAAAAGTCTGTAAATCGAGAGGTTAAAATTGAACATAATATTCAAGGTTTTTAGATTAAAAAACTCATAAAACACCAAGGTTTTTCAATGGAAATTTTTTTTTTAAAAGCTAGACACTAAATTAAAAGCAAAAAAATATATATATAAAGAAAAGTCATGGGGAAAGCTAGAGAAAACAATAAAACTATGAAAGTAAATTGCATAAAAAATACAGCAGAAAGATGAAATGGAAGATATAGATCACACGAAACAAAAAGCAATAGGTTGTGAATAAAAATAAATTGTAAAAAATAGAGTTTAATAGAAATAACTTGAAATTTACAGATAATGGCCAAACAAACTTGGATAAAAAACTAAACTAATTAATAATATAGTTTTTGCTATAATATTATTTTCCTAAATAACGATCTACAATTTAAACTCCAATAAAAATGCCTAATTCCATGGAACATGATGCCAAAATACTTTCCAAAACTGTGAAGTTTGTCATGTCTTTCTACAAATTGATCCTTGTTGTCCTTCCAAGTGTTGAATTTAGTCCTATTCATAAAGCCTTTGGAAATTTTTAAATCCTGTTTGTTTTTACGTATTAAAAACATTTTTAAAAAACATTTACGTTCCAAAAGTATTTTTGAAAAAATTTAAATTTTTAAATTTTTTTCTTTACTTTAAATTAATATTTCTTTGGTGATTTTAGATTATTTTTATACACTGATTTTAAAAATAATTTTTAAAAAATAAAAAATATTATTTTAATACATAAGTGAAAAACATTTTGAAAAATAACTACAACCATAATTTCAAACATACTATTACGATTAGCCCAATCAACCATGTTCAATCAAAAAATATTTATTTTGGGCATCAACATTTAATTAGTTTATTTTGGTTGCTAAGAAAACTTTATTTAACAAAGTATCCTCACTCTATAATGTTGGTCCACGACTATTTTTTTATTAAAAAAAATTAAAAAATAGATTATCCAAATGTAGGAGCACTCTCCACTGTACGCTCACAGTAAAAACTTAAAATTAAATAACTAGCACAGTAAAAAAAGAAAAAGGTGAGAGTATAGTTGTTAAAATTGGCCTGTACAGGTTAAAAAACATAGTCTAAAATTGATCAGGCAGTGTTCGGGAATAGCGTCGGAAATGTTTTTTTTTTAATTTAAATTTTTTTATATTATTTTTATATGTTATATTAAAAATAATTTTTTAAAATAAAAAAATATTTTAATATATTTTCTAAAAACAAACTTTAAATCACAATCATAAACAAACTTCCAAACACCTTTAATCTTCATCTGAAAATATATCACCTAACTATAATTTAGTTGATTGGATCTAAATTTTAATAATTTATCTGACTTGATTAAATTTAATAGTGTTAATAATAAAAAATTATTTTAATTTATATAAATTAACCAAATAATTTATAAGTTAACTCCATAATCTAGATTTTTATTTGGGAGAGGCTAATGTTTGGTATTGTTATTTAATTATACTTTAAATTTTATTATATATATATATATAAAATTAAAAAATAATTTTTACCCAACTCTAAATATGTCTTTTTCCCGACATCGAGTTTGACAGCATTGTGTCCACTAGACGTGAAGACAAAGCACACATAGTAGTGCAAATAGCAAAAAAGGGAGTGGACAAGAAAAAGCGAAGGCTGCGATATCACACACTGCCTTTTTCCTGCCCCCTCCTCTCTTAACTTTCCTCTCTCTCATTTCTATTCTAGGGATTGAAGGGTTAGCAGCCAAAGCTAGCCTAGCCGTACCCACACCCAAAACAATCCAATCCAATCCAATCCGCCATGGATTGATTGCTTCGCTGCTCGATTTCACCCAGGCAAGTAACTCACTATTTCAACTCTCATCTCTCTCATCTCTCTAGATTGTTAGATACAATACTATTTCTAGATCGCCTTTGTTTATTTGCACCAAAATTAGCTCTGGAATTTCTCGAATTTCTATCCTTTCAGCTCAGATGTGCTTATACTTGGAAGACGATTAACTGTTACTCCATCAGGGTTTGAAGTTTCTGTTTGTTTTTCTGATGGTAAAGGCCTTTTTTCTTCAGGTTTCCAGGCGTCTTGTTAGTCTAATTTTGCACCATCTCTTACTTGTGGGTCGATTTCAGTGTGCAGCAGAATCAGCGGTAAGCCCTCTTGCTTGCCTGATATATTTTGAGCTGGCGTTTGCTTTCGCTTACTGTTACTATACTGGGAATCAAGTCTTAAACATTTCAGAGGTTTAACTTAATGCTGTTTAGAGTTTCGAGATATCTGGTGGTGTGTGTAGACATTTGTGTACTGAATTTAACTTAATCACACGCTAGACTACTGACCGATGTGTTAAACTTCTATTGTGGAGTTGTTTGGCATTCAAACTCATGAAAAATGAAATTGTGGGCAACATTTTCTTACTTCAATTTGATATGTAATTATAAGACCTTTACAATTTGTGCTAGACCATTAAAGCTCTGAAAAAAGTGATCCAAATATGGATTTTCCCTAATGTTTCAGGGTATGTCCGACCAAAGACTTTACTGGATCTTCACGTGTACTGTCAATTCTGGTTAGGAAGAGAAGTGTCAGAGATTGTAATGTTATTTTCGTGTGTCATCATTTTAGGTTACAGAAATTACTTTATGAACCTAGATTGGCCTGTAATTGTTTATATAATGTGTTAAAAAGTAATATAAAATCTTGGCACGGCATTATATTTCTTTCTAACAAAGCTTTTTGTGGGGTTGTTGTTACTTTCTATTCACTTGGATTTGTAGTCTCTAATGAAATTGACACCGAGTTAGCATGGCGGATCATTCGAAGGATTTTTGGTTTATCTCATTCAATAAATTCCTTGTAGTTCAAAGAGAATAAGAAATGAGGCTTAGCAAAGCACCTTAGATGGTTCCATCTACTATCTTGGTGCTTTAATGATTTTAAATTGTTAGTTTCAAATTAGTTTATAATAGTTTTGGAAAGCTATCTGTTTAAGTTTGTAGGCCTGTTCCTGCACAATGCCTCCAACCTCAAACTCAAATCAGCATTTGTTTAAGTTCTTTGATAATGATTTTTGTGCTGCCATTCTTCCGTTCCCTGGTCAAATAAAATGTCCTGAAAAATGATAATAGAAGAAAAAACTCCTTTGACAACAACTATATGCTCTGTTTGAGTCTGGTTCCCCTCTAGTGCATCAGAAGCAATGGTTGGAATGATGTATTCTGTCTTATTCTCTGTTTTTACTTCCTCAGATTGTTTGAGTCTGTCGATGGGAGAAAGCTGCTCTGTAAGGGGGACTTACATGTTATGACTATCATATATACACTTACCCAATGCATATTATAGCAAACCTGAAAGTCAATGTGCTGGCATTGGTTGTGTATGGAAGGTAGTTCTGATGCCAGTGTCCAGTTTACAGTGATTCATGAATTTAGCCATGGCATTTGTTGTACATGTTGTTTATTTCACATGACCGAGTAGGCATGTAACACCCTAGAGTAGAACTTAATACCCAAAACTTGCAGAATTCTGACATCAAATTTCATAATTTGGTCTTCAAAGATGTTAGAAAGAAATGTTGCTACTGTTTTAGTATGGTGACTGATGAGCAACTTTATGTAAGTGCCTGGCTTGTCATTTCATGTGAACCTTGATATATGTATTTCTTTTTCTCCAGTTTATTGTTTCCTTGTAGTTTGATTGGTTGTTTCTTCGGGCATTGCATTGATCTGTTCTGTTTATCAGAAAGCCATCTGCATCATCTAATGTGTATGATAGTTGTCATTATACGTCCTTTTTCCGAAAAAAAATATCATAAATAACCTTTCTTTTGTTTTCTAACATCATTTCTCTCATTTTCCTCCTCAGCTTTCTGCTATGGAAGATACTGAACCAGTTGCAACACTCATGGACTCTACAACGTCTAAGATACAGCAACTTCAGAAAGCATTTGCTGAACTTGAAAGTCACCGGGCTGTAACACTCAACCTGAAATGGAAAGAACTTGAGGAACATTTCCATGGGCTTGAAAGATCTTTGAAGAGGCGGTTTCATGAGTTGGAAGATCAAGAAAAGCAGTATCAAACCAAAACTAGGAGAGCCAGGGAAATATTAGAGAAGCGGGAAGCTGCTGTTATGGCCAAGGAACAAGCTTCATTGGAGAAGCTCCAAGAGAAACAAGATGCTGCTGTCTTTGCCATTGCGAATGCTCTACAGAAGCACAGGAAAGTATCATCTGCAGAACCTGCTGTGCTGCCTTATGATGGCCAATGTGAGTCACCAACTATTGATGACCAACCACCTGATGCCATGACTGCTGAAAGTAACCTAGGAGAAATAATAGATCCTTCTGAAAATGGAAATTTGGAGTATCCACAGTTAGTCAAACTATGTGAACAGATGGACTCAGAAGGACTGCACAAATTTATATCTGATAACCGTAAGAACCTTGCTGTCCTCAAGGAGGAAATCCCACTTGCTTTGAAGGCTGCAGTAAACCCAGCCCAGTTGGTGTTGGACTCTCTTGAAGATTTCTACCCCAAGGAAGTGGCAAATGTTGATGGAAAGAAAGATTCAACCTTATTGGGTCTCCGCCGAACCTGTATCATGTTGATGGAATGCCTTAGCATTTTGCTAATGTATACAGATCTCATTTCTGTATCTGACTTAATTTCAGAAGATGTTAAAGATCAGGCAAAGGCAATTGCTGAAGAGTGGAAGCCAAAATTGGACTCTTTGGATGTGGATGCTAACAACGGGAACTCCTTGGAGGCACATGCCTTTTTGCAACTTCTGGCCACATTTGGGATTGCTTCTGATTTTGATGTGGAAGAAATATCCAGGCTAATACCAATGGTTTCTCGTCGTCGCCAAGCAGCAGAACTATGTCGATTTCTTGGGCTATCAGAGAGAATGCCAGGTTTGTTGAAATCCTGCTGCACTTTAATCACTGTAGCAGGAAGCATATCATGGTTTAAGTTTGAAAATGTAGATGATGCACAGAAATTGTGGCACCGTCGTGTTAAAAACCTTATTACTGAAGAGAATATGAAATCTTCCCTTACAGAAAAAATATAAAACTGCCGTGTTAGATTAGAATTGTGATGATTCAATGACTTCACTTTGGTATTATTAACCTAAGCATCTAAATTTTCCTTTTTTGGATTCTTATATAAAGCAACCTTGCATGGATCTTCTTGGCCTTTGCTCAATTGTTAAGCTCATGACTTGGACAAATAATTTTTTTGCAAACTACAAGGAGTATAGAAGCTATTTGTTTCCTTTGTTTTGTCAATTCTTCTACTTCTTATTGCTCATTGACATTCTGTCATTTTAACTTCTCCTACACATCAATTCTTCAGGTGTAATTGAAGTACTGGTGAATAGTGGAAGGCAAATCGATGCAGTTAACTTGGCTTTTGCTTTTGACTTGATGGAACAGTTCTCACCAGTACCTCTACTGAAATCATACTTGAAGGAGGCGAGAAAAGTTGCTTCACCAGGCAAGCCTGGAAATGCATCTCCCACCACTGTGCAGGTGCGTGTTCTGTCTCAGCTACATTAATTGAATTGGCCTTTCCTTTCAACAATTATCTGTTGGCAATTTGATGTGTGCTGTTGTGTATTTTAAGTAAATTGTTGTTTCCTTTATAATTTGTTGTCTGATAATTCCAACTTATTGCTATATGATCGGTATAGATTGCTAATGCTAAGGCCTTTCCCCACCCAAATGAATTATAACAAATCTTATGCTTGCTACACATGAAAAATGGGCTTTATAGGTGGATGTCAGAAAAGGATAGATGATTTTGTTATGCATACATGTTGAAGAACAATTGCCATTGAAACCTTATCTTGGCTTTTGTTGTAAAACCACATTCATGCAACATCCCTTCTGGGCACTTTGGAGTTTTCTTTTAAGGATTTTTCTATCGCTTCAGAATGATGTCAATGAACGAGAGCTGACTGCCCTCAAGGCTGTGATCAAATGCATTGAAGAGCATAAACTTGAGGAGCAGTATCCTGTGGATCCCCTCCAAAAGCGCCTTCATCAGCTAGAGAAGGCCAAGGCAGACAAGAAGAGGGCAAATGAAGTTGCCAAGCCTCAACCCAAGAGACCTCGTGCCAGCGGTGTCGGATGTGGGCCCCGCGTCACTAACAATGCTCCTGAGAAGATTTTCTATCCCAGAGTACCTGATAGGTACCCACAGTACGTGTATGACAGACCATATATTTACTCTGGACCCGCTGACAACCATGTTCCCCCACTCATGAGTTCTGCGACTTACAACTTCTCTCCCAGTCATGGCAACTACTTTGGAAATGGCTACCAGTATCAGACCCCGTATCTTCACTAGTTAGTAAAGATGGCGAAAAGGTGACCTTGATCCTCATTTTAACTGCTAGCCTTAACCCTTCAGCTCGTTGATGTTGTATGAATGAATTTAGTATCTAAAAAAACCCAAAAAAAAAAACCCTGCTCTGTTAATTTGCTGTGCTAGAGATAATTTGATCCTCTAATATATGCACTCTGTTTTCTGTGTATTTTCTGTTTACAATTTTCTGTCTTGTTTTGTTCTCTCCAGCTCTCTTTTTTTTACGAAAAAATTCATTTGAACACATCAATTTGGGGATGACTATGGTGTGCATGAAGTGGAGCAATCTGGGAGACAAATGAGTAGAAAAGGGATAGAGCGATGAGCTCCATTGTATAACTTCAATGGAGAAAAAGCAGCAACCAGCTGTTGCTTCTCCTAGCTAATATCGTGAATGACGAAGCCCATCTAGATTCCAGCCCCCCACTTCACTCTTCAACTTGAGGGAAGCTTACTCGCCTCTCTCAGCTCCCTTCTTTCTCTAACTCACCCGAGCTCCTGGGATCTAACCCGGATAATAGTTCAGGTCACTAAGAAAAGTGTTTGTTTTTTTATTTAAATAGTGTTTTTGAAGATTTTTATTTTATTTTTTGTTTTAAATTATTATTTTTTTAATGATTTTATATCAAATTTATGAATTTTTAAAAATAAAAATATATAAAAAAACACTTTTCCATAACAAACATAACAATTTAATTGGATTAAAATCTATTTGAAAAAAAAAAATTGGCCAAACCAATTTTGAATCAACAAATCACTATTAGTTACCAACATGATTAAGGTTAAGATTAAAGATAAGAATATGTTTAATATTATGGTAGTGGTTATGATTTAAAATAATTTTTGTTTACAAATATATTAAAATAATATATATTTTTTTATTTTTTAAAAATTATTTTAATATTAATATATCAAAATAATTTGAAAATATTAAAAAAAATTTAATAATTTTTTTTTTTTAAATTTAAAAAAACATGACAAACTCTTATCTCGATAGAAAGTGACACTATAAAACCCCAATCAAGATTTAAGAACATGGTTTGTTGTGTCGATTTGTTCATTACCAAGTCCAGCCCATAAACCACAGCCCATTTCAGAATCTCAAGTCGTAGCACCGGTCCTTTATCCTTGTTGGCCCAATCCATTGGCAATCGCCCTTATCTCATCTCTCTTCCTCTGTCCTCTCATGGCGATCATGGAGTCTCTTTCCATTTTACTATCTTCTTCTCCACCCATCCAAAACAACCCTAAAACCCTAAAACCTGCTACCAACTCCAAACCCAATTCTCATCTAAGCAAATTCACTTTTTCCAAAGAGTCTTCTCTCCAAAATCGTCTCTCACTTGTGTCAAATAAGACCACTTTCTCTTTCACTACCATTCAGCTCTTCACTTCTCTTCCTTGCCTAGCTTCTGAAACTCTAACCTCCCAAACTGAGCAAGTCTCAGACAAAATAAACTTGGAATCAATCTTGGTCTCCATTGATGACTTCTTCAACAAAAACCCATTTTTTGTTGCTGGCTGTACATTCATTTGGCTTGTAGTTATACCTCTTACTGAAGAGTACTTGAGAAAGTACAAGTTTGTCTCTGCCATTGATGCATTTAGGAAACTACGGGATAACCCGGATGCTCAGCTTTTGGATATTCGGGACAGGAGGAGCGTGGTCGCGCTGGGGTCTCCCAATTTGAAGATGTTCGATAAGAGTGTCGTTCAGGTTGAGTTCCCTGAGGGAGATGATGGCGGGTTTGTGAAGAATGTTTTGAAGAATTTTCAAGACCCAGCAAATACCAGCTTGTGTATTTTGGACAAGTAAGTGCTATAATCAATGCCATGGTAGTTCTTTAACTTGAACTTGAATTTACTGCTTTATGTAGATACAATGGCAAGATTGGTGTAGCATTAAATTCTGCTTTGCGTCTTTATTATTCTACTCTTCTGAATGTCGACTGAATTATAGAGCTAAGCACTGGAGTTTCTGATTTAGTCTCTTTTTTCTTTTGCATAAAGCATGTCTTTAATGTGTCTTTTGTTTCCGCTTCTTGCGTGTAAGGTAGTTTTGATGGTGATTCAATGAGAGTGGCTGAGTTGCTGTTCAAGAACGGATTCAAAGAGGCTTATGCAATCAGGGGCGGTGTCAGGGGCAAAAAGGGCTGGTTGGTATGGTTCTTTTGTTATTTTTTCCTCTAATGTTTTCTTATATTTTAGCTTTGAATGCTTACATCATAGTTTCTGCTCATAGAGCTCTGTTTTTATTTAGATTTAGATGATTTTATATTTGTTACCTGTTAACCCGTAATTATAGATTTCTTGTAGCCTATGAAACATTACCTTGGATTAACATTGGGGTCACTGTATCTTTATCTCCCTATAATTGGAGAGACTGGCTTGGATTACATGCATCTGCATGGCATTTACAAGCTTTCAGCTCTTCGAGACAGCACTCGGAAAATACCTAAGATACAAGAGTTTTTTGCTTATTGAATTTATGGCATCAATTTCAAGCCAATTCATAATAGTAGTCTGTGAGCATGAAAAGGAAACAATTGTTATTTTGCTGAGGATTTATTGTCCGGACAACACTTAGGTGTTTGAATTTTACATATTATTGTTGGAATCCTACTTGGAAAACTTGAGAACCACATAAAAGGTTGCCCCTGTGAGGTGAACAAAAGAGAGTTGACACTTGACAGAGAGCAATTTTATCACTTGGTATATAGGTTTGACAAACCTGTCCTTCGATGACATTTTTCTGGCAAACCTGATACTTGCTTCCAGTTTGTTTATTGTTTCCCTCAGAGTGAAGCCTTAAAGATTTCTCATTTAATTTAGTGCACAAAGGCGTGTGTATGAAGGCCTTCTTTTTCTTTGTATGAGCAGATGCGAATGTTTGTTCTGTGCATGTATTTCTTTAGTAGTCCTTATTTATGTGGAAGAAGATGAAGAGAAGGATGGAGAAATCTGCCTTTGGAAATTGCTTGTTCTTCTATTCATAGATTTGTGTTGATTTATATAGGAAATACAGGAAACCCTTTTGCCACCTTCTGTACATATGAAGCCTAAGAAGAAGAAAAAGAAGGCTAAAGTTTCACAACTTGGAGTTAATGGAGGAGTTACTCAGCGAAATGATGGTGAGGATGGCATGCCCTCTTCTACTAGTTTCCCTCTGGAAGGAAGCCAAAGTGTGGACAATGGGCATGTAAACAAGCCCATGACATCCACACCTCATGTGGAAATCGATTTCAGATCTCCTTACCCTAAGGTAAGACACCCTCCCTCCCTCCCTCACCCACACACACACACACACATGTGCAAACACACATGGAAATTGATTTCAGGTTATCTAACCCTTATGTACGATTGCATAAGAACATGAGATGAGCATCACAACCCTGTTTAAAGTGAAAAATTAGCATCCGTAAATCATGTTGGAGCCAGTGGTTTGTAAGCATAAATGGTGATTTTCTAGCTGGAGTCCTGACTTGATACATTACATGGTATGACTAGTTGGAGTGAGAATTGGAGAAAAATAACAAAATTTTATCAGAATTTGGCCTTGAAAATAAAATAAAATAAAAAAGTAAAGGAGGAAGTATCTGATATTCCTGTTGCCAATTTTCGCACTAGTTCCAATATCCAAACAGACCTAATACAAATATGATCTTACAAAATAGCAGGGAATTCAAATGTCTAAATAGGGTGTTTCTTTTCTATAGTTTTAAATGAGTAGCACTCAAGGCAAATATAGTATCCTAGTAAAACAGCAATTCAGCAACCCATGTCTCACTCCAGTTTGATCACATTTTGAACCTCGTAAAAGTGTATTTAAATCTCATGAATTCTGATGTGGTGCCCATATCCACAGTGACACAGTTGTCAATTGTCCTTTCAAAAAGGGTGAAAGAAACAGGTGGAGAATGCCTGCAAATGTTGCCAAGAAGCAATATAACCATCAGGCAACTGCTTTTGCGTTTAGAAGCAATACTCTTTCTAGTGATCACTAATGTTTCTTTTTAATTTTTTCTGTGCAGTACCCAGATTTGAAACCTCCATCTTCCCCAACGCCGTCAAAGCCATGAGATTGATGCAGCAAGTTCGTTGCTTTGAACTGCCTCCTCCTTTTAGGCTGGAACTCATTTTAGATCTACGAGGGCAACTCTTTGTATCTGGTATTGTTGTCAATGCATTTAATTTTTTTTTTCTCAATTTTGGCAGCCATTGATTCTGTACTCTGTAAAAGCATGAGGAGACCATTTTCCCCCTCTTCAGTGACAAGTCAACATTTCATTATGCACTCCATCGTCTCGCACCAAGAAATTTTATCACGTTGATAGTGTCATATTGATACAACAATGGGATTTGAATTTTGATTCCAATATCTCCTTTTCTTATGTTATTGTTAATGTGCTATGATCCCTCATGTATTTGATATGATTATAGGACCTCTGTGTTACTGTTTGTCCAATGGCATAGGTTTGAAATATCAGTAGCATGTATTAGAGTGGGAGGTTGAACCACATTCTCCCCCACTGCTTCGTCTGTATACTTCCATGGCAGCTTCAGAAATTGTCTCGAGTCATTACCAATGATATGGGTTGTAAAAAGCATCATATTGCCATTTTTGGTTCTTTCACCGGGTAATATTTCTCGTGCACAATGTGCAAACAAAAATGATTGACATGGATTTACCTGTTGATCTAGTGACGTAGGCTTTTTTTTGAGTGAGTCCTCGAATGAGTATGACAGCTAACCTCTTGATAAAGCTAGGGGATCACAAGTTCTCGATTGTTAGCATGTGCTAGGATCACTTCACCACCCTTGTTGGTGCAGCCATCGCCGTGGCCACCACCTTCCTTCCCATCATGGTAAAAAAGTAGTTTATGGTTTTTAAATTAAAAAATATTTATTTTAATTTTATAGATATTTTGTTGAAATGAATGAAATCGAAATGAAAATGAAGAGTGAGAATGTGATCGAAAATTAAACGTTTATTCCATTTCTAGAGGGATGATAATAAAAATAAAGAAGGTAAATGTTTTTTCTTAAAAAATGATATATTATTTTTATTTATTGTGTATCAAGTATTTCTATCACCATCATCGTTGGTGGCGATGATTTTTTTTTTATTTCATCTATACTTCGTAATTGTAAATTACAATGTCCATTTTATCTATGCTTTTTATATCCATTATTTTTTATTGGAAAAAACAAGACACGGATGTGAAAAAATAAAAAAATAATTAAGTTCATTTTTTTTACAAGAATTAATCAATCAGATTCTATTTTCCCATAAAACATTATTTAATTTCCTAAGATCTTTGTTTTGAATCTCATGAACTTGATGTGATAGACAAAATTATATATATAAAAAATACATAAAACCCTTGTGTATTTTTCACGACATAATTTATTAAGCATTGCTATATTGAAATTATTTATTTGCCCTTGAGTGAAGAAAAAAAAGCTTTGGGGGATGAGGTTGTTTTGGTCTTTTACATTAGCTAATTGATTATTAAAAAATTGTTCAAGAATATCTAGATTTTGTTTTAGTACAGTAAAAATACTCTTATTCTAAGAGTTAACAAAATTTAGAGCTGCTAACTAAAATGTCTTTTGACTTTTCATAAACTTTTAACCAATAAAAATATTTCTTTATCTTTGGGGTCAAAAAATTATTAGGCTATTAGTCAAGAGTTTTTTTGGTTTTTTCATTATTCATGTACACTTAAAGTATGATTTCAGCATTAGAAAAGATCAAAAATCAAGTTTGTATTTGAGAGTATTTTTGTACTTGTACATGGTTTTTTTGGGTAATTACCAAGGTTATGGAGGTATTTTACTATTTTCACATTGACTTTTTAATAAAAAAAAGTTGTTGGCGCATGAGTGACGTCTGTGTCATTCAAGCGGTGCGTGTGACACCATTTAGTGGCCAAACTTGACTTTTTGCCATTTTTTACGATACACCACCATGTCCTCTTCCACTTAATATAGCGTGTAACGACGTTTGATGTCCGGATTGTCATCGGTGGTTATTCCTTTTCTCCTCCTTCTTTTCTCTTTTTTGCAAAATAAAATACACGATTGTCCTCTTTTTTTGGTTCTTTCAATTTCAGTCCTCATTCTTTTAATTTTTAATTTTGTTCTTATTTTTTTATAAAAGTTTTATTTTCAATTTAGTCCTTCAATTACAATTTCTTATTTGCTTTATTTTTCATTCTAGTCCTTATTTTTTTGATTTTTTTTCATGGCTCTTTTGTTAAAAGTTTTTTTAGCTTTCAATTTCATCATTCAATCAAAGTTTTTGTTGTTTTATTTTTTTCAATTTAACCCTCATTCTTTTGATTTTTTTTCCTTTTGTTAAAGCTATTATCAATTAAATTTAACCCTCCAATTGAAAATTCTTGTTTGTTCTTTGATTAATTTTTTCAGATCATTTTGTGTGATTTTTTTTTTACTATGGTTTCATCTTTCAATATTTTATTTGTTAGTGATTTAATTTCGTGCGATCTTATCATTTTGCATTAGTTTTTTTTTAATATTAGTTTTGTGGTTTTCTTCAATTTTTTTCTATGAGTTTATCTCGGTCTCATAATCTAAGTCACGGGTTTTGCATGCCTTTTTAGAATATAAATGTTTTTCAAAATTGTTTTGTTTGTGTTTGATTTTTCAAGATATTATTCTAAATCATCTATAATTTTTTTTGTTTTACACAAATGAACTTTGTTTTTTAAAATAAAAAATATTATTTTTTAAAATAATATTTCTGATGTGTTTAACCTTGAGTAATATTTTTTTAGGATGTGAGTCTATTTATTCAGTTTCATTTGTCTTTATCTTTTAGGTCACAAGTTTTTTACGATGTAAATTTATCTTTTATTGATTTAAATAAATAAGTTCAGTAAACACATTCCGGTGAATGTTTATTTTGTGTGATTAAATATCTTGATTCGTATTCATCTCTCAATTTCTTCGATCTCTCTTTTGGTTATTGTTAATGATTTTTTTTGTTTTATTTAAATAGATGGTTATCGATTTATTTAATTAGATGATTGTATAGGCTTTGAATCTTTTTCATGTAAAAAAACACATCGAAGTAATTTGTATACTTTTTTTTATAACTTATAGCAGAACGCGGGTTGAATAGCTCATGGGTATACAAGTATGTTTGTGTGTGTGTGTGTGTGTATATATATATATATATATTACATGAGTACTTAACAATCTTGTAGATCAAAACTACCAAAAAAAATCTAAATGATAATTCATTAATTTGTTGAAGACCTAATCGAGATTGCCCCATACATTAGGGACTTTGTTGTGGTGTGCCCAAGATATTTCCTCCATCCAAAAAATAAAAGGAAGAAAAATAAATAAAGCAATCTCCTTTTGCCTTGCCACGTCAACAAGTTTTGCAACTGCCGATAGGATAAGGTCACAAACGAAATCCCTCCAATGGAAATCGAACACGTTTGACACCTCACCAACAACAGCCACAAGTTTGTAAGCAAACGACACTCTTTTAGCCTAGTCAGAAAATCAGATTCCTTCCTTCCCCCTCGATACTTGCATAACTGAACGCTCTATTCTCCAAGCTCTTTTAACACAGGAAGAAGAAGGGGCCATCAGATGGCTACTGCTGCTTCTCCAATGGCCAGCCAGCTCAAGAGCAGCTTTGCCTCATCTTTAGCAAGGAGGCTTGTCATTCCCACGGCCATAGCTGGAGCTCCATTTAGAGTTTCACCCAGCAAGAGAAGCTTCACTGTCAAAGCCATTCAATCAGAAAAGGTGACAAATTCTGTTTTTCTTGCCTGCCTGCCTTTCTTGGTGACCATGTCTAGCTTACTGTTGTTGTTGTTTAGACAAGCTCATGTGAAATCATGATAAATATTTCCCTTGTTCAAATCTTGCAGCCAACATACCAAGTGATATAACCAATCAATGGCGATCCCTTCATTGGAAGCCTTGAGACTCCCATCACATCAAGCCCACTGATTGCATGGTACCTGTCAAATCTGCCCGCCTACAGGACAGCAGTCAGCCCACTTCTCCGAGGAATCGAGGTTGGACTGGCCCATGGCTTCCTCCTGGTAGGACCATTTGTCAAGGCTGGTCCACTGAGGAACACAGAGTATGCAGGTGCAGCTGGATCTTTGGCTGCAGGTGGTCTAGTTGCGATACTAAGCATTTGCTTGACCATGTATGGAGTCGCATCATTCACTGAAGGAGAGCCATCCACTGCCCCGGGTCTAACCTTGACCGGAAGGAAGAAGGAGCCTGACCAGTTGCAAACTTCGGATGGATGGGCCAAGTTCAGTGGAGGATTCTTCTTTGGTGGAATTTCTGGTGTCATCTGGGCATATTTCCTTCTCTATGTCATTAACCTTCCTTACTATGTTAAGTAGAGAAAAACCCGACCTTTTGCTCTGTTTGTTGTTACTTCTTTCTGTCAATGTAAATTTATTTACTCAGGATCTTGTTCATTTGTAAAAATATATTCCATATTTGTATGTGAATCTCTGTTTTAAAACCCGGTCTGCCGGTGGGTTGATCGGGACCCGGTAGACCTGAGCTTTGGCTACGTTAGTTTCAATAAAAATAAAGAAAAAATTAATTTAATGCTGCGATGGTTTCAATAAAAATAAATAAAAAATTGATTTAATATTATCCGATAAAAATTAGGGTTGATTGATCGACCAGGAAAAAACCCTGTAAAAACTGAGTTTTTTTTTTCTTTTCCAAATCAATATAGTTTTGATTTAAAAAAATAAGTTAATTTAAGTCAACTCATCCTATTTATGACTTAGGTTAAAAAAAAACGATATAATACTTTTCAATAAAATTAGTTGTTTTCAATTTTAATTTTAGCAATTAATTTATGAATAATTATATATTAATTTAATATATGTATTTTTTAAATATTCAATGAGAATAGAATATCTAATTTTTTATTATAAAATTCTTATATAGTTTTTATAAATTAAATATTCCTTTATTTTCACATACAATTATGAAAGCATGGATTTTTTCTCCCTTTTTTATTGTTCTTGCCGGCATCTCATTGGGCCTTTACGGGAAGCAAGTGTAGGAACTTCGGCTTACTCAAACTTTACAGAACAGCTCTCTAACAACAATATATTCATGACTGTATATCATATTTCCAATTCCAATTTTATGCCAGGTTTACACCAGAGGCCATAAATCTGCAGTTTGTTAAAGGAATGGTAGGCTGGTTTTCGGAAGTGATGCTGCTGAAAGTTTCAGTTCCCTCGCCGGGAGGTGGGGAGGCACTTCTGCTGGACATTGGTAGCATTGCTGTGCAGGGGACGATCACATCGGGCTATGCATACTATTTGATAATTTCGTGGACATGTTTTTGCATGGGTATTTTCTTGGTGAAGACTGTGAAGCGAACTGATCTGTTGTCTGAGGTTACGAGTTATGGCTCCAGCAAGCATCGCTATATATCTCTTGCGCTGCATTGCTTTGACGCATTTCTCACTGATGTTTTGCCTCCGCCCCAAGATTGCTTCGATACTTGCCGTCATTTCCCTAACAAAATTCGAATCATCCAACTGCTCCACCGTTGTCAATGGTGGCGGTTGAAAGTTAAAAGCATCTCACCAATGTAGCGAAGCGGATACTGAGCGCAAACAAAACCTATGTTCATAATAGCATAGTTATTAAACATAACTTGATAGTGTAATTCGGTGATTTGCCGATCTAGAACCCGTTCCAATTTGATTTTCATTTTAAATCGGTTTAGAAGTTAATTTCGTCGAACAATTAACTATTAATATAAAAATATGTTTAAGAATGTGTGTGGTCGGATAATAGTTTTTTTCATGTACAACTTATTATTTAATGGTAGTGTTTTGTCCATTAAAAACATGTTTTTTTTTTGTTTTTTTATATAATTTTTTTTTAAAATAGTATTACACCAAACACTATAATTTTAAATATATACTAAGGCATCAAATGATATTTTATAAAAAATTATTTTTTAAATATTTTTAAATTATTCTGATATATTGATATTCAATATAATTTTTTAAAAATAAAAAAATATAATTTTAATATAATTTCTTAAAAAAACTTCCAAATATTATTTAATTCTATGGATATTTCATTAGTTTTTATTCAAAACAGGTCCGTCGATGTTGTTTCAAAGTGGAGATGACAAAACAACTATCCTTGCCTTGAATTGGATCAGCCTGCGACTGGTCTGATTACTATTTAGAAGAGAGTTTCTCTGATATCCGAAACCAGCAATACAATTTAGCAGTCCCGAGCCATTGGAGTACTGGAATTTATTACCCAAAACTACAAAAACCTTGTCTCACACTGGCATGGCTGGCTCACTCAGAAAATGAGAAGACGAAACGTCTGTTAAGTACGAGGTACCGATGAATCATTCCAGTTCCATGTTATCTCCTGTTGCAGGGTGCTCAGCTTTGCCGCCAAACTCGGGTACGAAGCCCAAAAACACTCCAAACAGAAGAAGACACTTCATCTCTCTTCTACAAAATTGCAGACATAATAACGAAATCCCACCAATCCATGCTAAAATCATAAGGAACCACCATCACCAAGACCCCTTTGTTGTGTTCGAGCTGCTTCGTGTTTGCTCCAATCTAAACTCCATTGGTTACGCGTCCAAGATCTTCTCTCACACTCAAAACCCAAACGTCTATCTTTACACTGCTCTTATTGATGGGCTGGTGTTATCTTGCTATTACACTGACGGGATTCATTTATATTATCAAATGATCAATTCATCACTTGTGCCCGATAGCTATGCGCTCACTTCGGTTTTAAAAGCTTGTGGGTGCCACTTGGCTTTGAAAGAAGGTAGAGAGGTTCATTCCCAGGTCTTGAAACTGGGTTTAAGTTCAAATAGATCGATAAGAATTAAACTAATTGAACTTTATGGGAAATGCGGAGCTTTTGAAGACGCAAGGCGGGTTTTCGATGAAATGCCCGAAAGAGATGTTGTTGCGTCGACTGTCATGATAAACTATTACTTTGATCATGGGTTGGTTCATGACGCCACTAGTGTGTTTAGTTTGATCAGGATTAAGGATACGGTTTGTTGGACTGCGATGATTAATGGGCTGGTTAGGAATGGAGAGAGCAATAGAGCTCTAGAGGTGTTTAGAAATATGCAAAGGGAGGATGTCATGCCTAATGAAGTTACTATCGTTTGTGTTTTATCTGCTTGTTCGGAATTGGGTGCTTTGCAGCTTGGAAGATGGGTGCGCTCTTATATGGACAAGCATCGCATTGAGCTCAACCATTTTGTTGGGGGTGCTTTAATCAATATGTATTCCAGGTGCGGTGATATAGATGAGGCGCAAAGGGTTTTTGAACAAATGAAGGAGAAAAATGTCATCACATATAATTCTATGATAATGGGGTTTGCGCTGCACGGGAAGAGCGTTGAAGCCATTGAGTTGTTTAGGGGATTGATAAAGCAAGGTTTTACCCCAAGTAGTGTCACTTTTGTTGGAGTGTTGAATGCTTGTAGTCATGGGGGTTTGGCTGAGTTGGGATTCGAAATCTTCCACTCTATGACTAAAGATTATGGGATTGAACCACAAATTGAGCATTATGGGTGTATGGTTGATCTTCTTGGTCGCCTAGGTCGGCTTGAAGAGGCATACAGTTTTATTAGAATGATGAAAGTAGCACCTGATCATGTCATGCTAGGAGCTTTATTAAGTGCTTGTAAGATTCACGGGAACCTGGAATTAGCAGAACGGGTTGCAAAAAGTTTGGTGGCTTGCAAAAATGCAGATTCTGGAACTTATATTTTGCTATCAAATGCGTACTCTTCATCAGGGAAATGGAAAGAGGCTGCTGAAGTAAGAACAAATATGAGGGAGGAGGGAATAGAAAAGGAACCAGGGTGTAGTTCCATTGAAGTGAACAATGAAATTCACGAGTTCCTTCTGGGAGACCTCAGACACCCCCAAAAGGAAAAGATCTACAAAAAGTTGGAGGAGTTGAACCAAATATTAAGATTAGAAGGATATACTCCAGCAACAGAGGTTGTGCTGCATGATATTGAGAAATCAGAAAAAGAATGGGCTTTAGCAATACATAGTGAGAGGCTTGCTATCTGTTACGGACTAATCTCAACCAAACCATTGACTACAATAAGAGTTGTGAAAAATTTGAGGGTATGCAATGACTGTCACTTAACGATCAAGCTCATTTCAAATATTACAAGGAGAAAAATAGTGGTGAGGGATCGCAATAGATTTCACCATTTTGAAAATGGGGTTTGTTCTTGTGGGGACTATTGGTGAGATGAAGATTATAAAGGTCTATAAATGATGTTATTATGCATTGTAACTTTTTCATTCTCCTCCTCCTCCTCCGGAAAGGAAAAAAAAAAGAATTCTTGTCCTAAAATGTTAGTTTATTTGGTTAATGATTACTATAATTCCTGAGAATGAGAAAGGGTGATGCAGATTCGAGTTTTATTCTGAACTTTCAGCCATGCCTCCTGGTTTCTTGTGTAGGATTGCTCATAACTAGACTTTTTGGATTACCAGAGTTTTCTCCTTATTTGGATGTGCCATTTGTAAAAAAAAATTGGTTTGTGTTAGTCAAGAACATGTTCTCCGTAGTAATGTTGTTCAATGTAGGATTTGAGTTTGGAAAATGATGAGTACATGTTCCTTTGGAACAGTGAACTTTGAAAATTATAAATGCAAATGGTGATAATGAAATGATCACAGATTCTACTAATGTGAAGCCTGATTCAGATATGGACAGCAAAATGATACAAAAAGTTCAATAGGAAGGGAAATATGTATGGCTCAAGGTGGATAGATGACTGATTTATATGATGGAAGAGATTTAATTGAGCATGAGCGAGGTGGAAATGTGGCACCGTATACTGGAATGGGGTCTGAATCTGAAGAAGCTGCTATGGTATACTATGATATGCACGCCATTCAGTCAGGCTTAATTATCATCCGTGTGGTAATCTCCATCGTTTAGGTCCTGATGGTTCTGTTATTAGTTGCTGATTTCTTTGTGAGAAGGAAGGTTTTCGTGTAAATAACGAGAAGATAAAAAGGCTCGAGGTAAGGAAGCCAAAGCAATAATTATGGTGACGAAGGAGAAGTCTGATGGGTTATCACGAACATGAAACATAGCACAGTCATCCTTCGGGGATACCTGCTGCGAGCTTCGCTGAGGTACAGTTCAGACACAACCACAGGTTAGTACACATAATTTTCCCATCTGCAGACGAATGGGTTATGACAAAACTTGAAACACAGCACCGTCATCCTTTGGGGATACCTGCCGGCTTGCTTCGCCGAGGTGTCCAGGCACACTGTAGACTAATTGCATTTCATCCAAATAAATATCATGGTTATTTGCCGTATTTTCCTTGAAAATCAATGTCCTTCTTGATTTATATATACATTGAATGAATGCCAAACCCTGAAGTGGTTCGCATGATTCAGATTTTCAAATCTTGATTAAAAACCTAAATACAGAGAGGTTTGAAGTGTCTTTTTGTAGCTTGAGAAAGGCTTCATGCTTTCATGGATGAATGAAAGAGAGAACACAGATGAAGCGGCTTTAATTGGGTATCCTATAAGGTAATGTCTCTTGGTGATTAAGAAAAGTACAAGAAAATCTGAGTGCTTATCTGCAGAACTTCACCGTGCGAACCAGCAAATGGCAGAGTGGAAACAGCAGCTAGAATTGCAGCTTTGGCGTTTGCGGTTGCAAACGTAATAAAATGTTTGATAAATCATTAAATTTTTTTTTACTGTAAAGTAGTTTTTACATGTTTTTTATAACTGTTATTTTTATATTTTAAAAATATTTTTAACAAAATTTAAATTTTTTTACTTTAAATTATTATATTTCTTTATATTTTTAAATCATTTTAATATATTAATATCAAAAATAATTTTTAAAAAATAAAAAAATTATTTTGATGTATTTCTAAGTAAAAAGCATTTGAAAAGCAACAGCAATCACACAACCACTAAATATTTTATACATATTTTTTTGCTAGACATAAACCTTAACCATAATTTTTATTAAATATATATCTAAATCCAACTAATTATATTTTTTTAAAATATAATTTTTAAAATTATAACCACAAAACTACCTTAAAAACAAAGAAACTAACAAACCCACCCACTCGTAGAAGGGCACAACAAACCTCCTTACGCAAAGTGTCCGAAACATAATTGAGAATGTGAAAGAAGCTGAAGCCGAGTATGGTGAGCAATCACACTGATGATCCTAGTCAGCTGTTTCTTCAGTTCTTCGCCAACTTCTCAAATACCTACCTGGTCATCTGTCACTGAGTCTTCTGAACATCCATAATCAAGAGAAGTGTATATAGTTGTTCTAACTTGTTACTACTGCACCTCTGAAGATTGATACGTGCCGAAACCTGATTGGTGATCAGATCGAAACATTTTCCTTTACCTCTAGTCAAATACGAGCATTACTGATCGAGACTTTAGGTTGCAAGGTGGGGATTAAAAAGTCAACATTGTGCCTCTTTTACGTCATTTTTTGGGTTGAAAATGTTCCTGGAGATCATCCAAGTCAACTATACAATGATCTTACAAGACTGAGGGAATTACATAGGGACAGGTTTACGAGACCGTTTTACATCAATAACTTTTTATTTTTTTAAATTTATTTTTATATAGTACAACAAAACAATTTAATATACATAAAATAATTAATTTAAAAAATAATTAATTTTTTTTAAAATATTTTCCAACCACATGAACAAATAAAGTTAAGTTGATTGTACTGGTCCTACTGCTTTAAATGTAACTTCATGTACCCCAGCTAACTTGTAGGCTCTACTAGTATATATTAAAAATATTTTTAAAAAAAATTTAATTTTTTTATTATAATTTTTTATTTTAAATTAATATTTTTTATGTTGGTAAATGATTTTAATGACTAATGTAAAAAATATTTTTTAAAAAAATAATAAAATATTTTTTTAATATATTTTTAAATAATAAATATTTTAAAAAATAATTATTATTATTCTCTTGAATATTTTTTTTAGATATTTATATATAAAAAAGTCAACAATATAACTCTTTTACGTAATTTTTCGATTTGAAATCATTGTGTATCATCCATGTTAATTATTCAATGACGTTACAAGTTGAGGGAATTACAATAATAAAAAAGAGTATTTTTTATATTATAATAGTGATTATTTTTTAAAAAAATATTTTTACTTGAAAACTTATTGAAATAATAATTTTTTTTATTTTTTAAAATCTATTTTTAATACTATATAACAAATCAATCTAAAAACACAAAAAACACTAATTCAAAAAATAAAAATTTAATTTATTTCAAAAATATTTTTCAACTATAAAAACAAATAAAATCTAAAATCTTGATTTAATTTATTTTGCTTGAGATGACACCAACATTACATCATTATTAAACTTGGCTAGGTCTACCAAGTCACCCTAAAACTTAGTTTTTTAGGTTGAGTTTTTTTCTAATTAGAGTGTATGTTAACTCGGTTAAATTCAAATGAATATCTATTTAGATTCGAGTGGACTCGGTTGACTTAACTTCGAGAAATTTGTGTTTAAAATGATGTTTTATTTTATAAAAATAATTAAAATAATATTATTCAGGATTTACTTGTACCTTAAATCGCAAGTATGCCCAGTGTTTCGCATTTATTTTCTTTATTAGGTTCGAAGGGAAGGAATTAGTTCGAATTTTGGCTGCATGCGGAAACAAATCATCTTTCACCCTACCTAACCCACATGACACATGTAACTTGCTAGATCAACAAACAGGCAATCCAGTCATTTTGAATTTATTGACGCCATCATCAATCTCCAGCGCAAGATCAAGACACAGATCCTTTTGAAGCCAAACCCACTTAATTGTTTTGTCGATTGTTTTGTCGTGTGTGCTTCCAGGCGGCCTCCTCGTATCCGTATCCACCTCTCGTACACGTTTAAACCTTTGAAAAAACCTCACATAAAGAAAACTGAAAAGGAAAGAAAAAAGCTGAGAAAAAGCAAGGCATCTCTCCCTCTTTCTCCTCGAAGAAAACAAACTCATGCCCCACAAGCAAAGTTCAACACAAGAAAAGGAAGGGAAATTTCATTCTCAACCATAAAGAGCAGTGAAGCAGAGCTCCATTAGGAACATAAAGTTACAAGCTGCATCAAGGATTATTAAGCAATGGATGAGTTACTCATTTCCTTCATGATCATCTCTGTCTTTCTTGCTTTCATATATTAGTCTTGAACTCATTTTTTTCTTCTCGGTTTTCTAAGCTCTTTCATGATATTAATCTATCTTTCTATAACCCGTTTTTTGTCTTGTTTTGCTAGATGTAGCCCATGTCCAAAAGACTCGTATCACAGCGAAAACACCAGTCCAGGAGTGTCCTCTTCAACAACCAGCGTGCATGTGACGGCCCTTGATGGCATAGTGAACGTCAACTCTCTTTTTACAGTCGCTGTCTTTGTTGGTCTCTCCCTTACAACCCCAAATCAACGCAGCCTCGAAAACCGCATCTCCTGCGATGCAGGCATTGACATGGCCAAGAATCTACTAGTCTTCGAGGTTGTGTCCTTCAGTTTCTTCCTCTTCTCTTCTCTGGTCGCACAAGGCCTGAAACTGGCTATCAATTTGTTGAACAGTAAAGACGTGGATGACGCTTTTAGAGCACACATTAATTTGAAGGTTTTGAGGTTCGGGATGATGGGATCGGCTATAGGGTCGGTCATGGGTTGTGTGTTCTTGATGCTGTCAATGGTTAATGTGATTCAGATTCGGCTGGGGCTGTTGTCTTGTGGGAGTAAGAGTACTGTCCATGCTGTGACTGCTCTGGTTCTTTTAGTCTCTTCTGCTCTCTTGGTCTATATTTCTACTGCTTTTTATGCTTTTCTCCACGGATAGATTGTTTAGCTTTATGAAAGTCGTATCAAGTTGTCAACTTCTAAGACACAAAGAGTATATGTTTTTGGTTGATGAGAATTTCTCCATTTCTAGCACTTGCTTTGCCATGCTTTGGATTCTTTGATGAATAGCCTCTTTAGCATCATAGGTATTTAGTATTATAGGTATAGGGTTCCTTTATAAAATGCTGTTTTTAATTTAAATAATATTTTTTATTATTTTTTAAAATTTATTTTTAACATCAATTTATTAAAATAATACAATATATATATATATATATATTAATTTAAAATAAAAAATAAAAAAAATCATTTTTTTTAAAATACTTTTAAAATAAAAAATAAAGAGACTCGTATTATACGACCTGTTCAAACCAATGGCTTATATAGATCTTGATAGCTTGGGAATTTTGCATCCATTTGAGGAATGGTATCCCCTCCACTAGCTGCTACTAGTTTTCCCATTTTAATTTCTTTGTTAACTTGTTTTGTTTTTGTTACATGTTAATATAAAATTATTTTTAAAATTTCATTTAATAACCTATGCTTTTGGGCTAATAATAATTTTTTAACATGGTATTGAAGATATAGTGACTGAGTGATTAAGAAAATTAAGTATAAAATAGGGATGAATTTGTAAAAGTTTTTATCTATTAGAAAGTAATATAAAAGTATTATATTTGAGGCTTCATTTGGATTGAGATAGTTATGGTTAACTAGATTTGATAATTTATTTAATCTTTTCGAGAATATGAAATCTAAACCCTATACCTTAAGAGGTGTGGTACTGGTTAGACTAATGGTTTGCCCACTTTTGAACTGATTTTCGTCTATGTCACAGCTATACTCACTTCATCTATTAAATCTTTCTATTGCTTTGCATATGGATAATGTGGAAAATTCAGTGCCTGCTGAATGGCCTGTCTTGTAGTCTCTGCAGGTGTGTTGATTTCGCCAGTATGAGGACAGAGGAGCAACCCTTGCTACCGGCAAGATGAGTTAGATGACAGTTATATTTCTCAAAGATTTGTGTTGATATTGCTTCTGTTGCTTAATTATCTATATACATTCCAAGAACCTTGTTATTGTTTGATTGCGACGATCCTGGCAGCTTCCAGGAACTAGCAAGGCCTTATATATGGGCATGCAATGTCTTCAAATCTTTTTCTTCTCTGTTTATTTCAGAAACAAAATCCGGGGAGTGATCAGGAAAGAATCGCATTGTATGAAAAACTGAGTGTGTGATTGCACCTGCTGCTAAGTCATGTGAGAAACTTCGAGCCCTGACTTGTATGTATTTCTTTCTATAGACTAGCGGTGTTCCAAATTCCCTTGCAAGGGAAGGGATGATTATTTGTCTTACCCTTCGTTTCTGCAACTTGCACAACTCTTCCTTAACTTCGTTGTCTATGATGACTTGCGATGTGGGCTATGAATGCTTATCTAAATTCAGCATCCTAGCTTGTTTCAACCTTAGATATTGAAAGAAAAACAAAATCGTATCTTCTGTTCTTGAACATTGCCATCACCATGTTTCCTTATAGAATCGGGTCTGCAGAATGAGTTTGGAAAAATTTCAATCTGATCGAACTATTAGATTAAGAATTATGTATGTCCGTTTTCTTTAGAAAGCTCCCTTGACATATCCAGATTATTTTTAGACTTAAAACTTGTCTATATACATGCATGGTGGGGTGTTGGAGTTCAATATCAACTAGGATATAGGTTCATAGGAATAAAGAGAAAGTGTTAGCTGCCATGTTTTTTTAGAGCAAAACCAATGTGAGTTTTGTTCAACAATTGGTATCAGATCCTATAGTTGAAAAGAAGGACCAATACCAATAGGTTGGGAAGAAGAAAAGGCACACGCGAATTAGCAGCAGTGTCTTTGGAAAATCTCCCAAAAAAAACAAATGCAGCAGCAAGAAGAAAAAATGCACGCGAAGCAGCCACGTCTTTGATAGCACAAGTCGTAGCAACATCTACGTTGTGAAGGAAACGATCCAGCAACGATCAGAATTTTTTTCAGCTAGCAGGGACAGCATCTCCCTTGGACAAATAAGACCTCAGCAGCTGTTTGAAGAAGAAACACCAATTAGCAGCAGTTGTCCAGCAGCACGTGATTGGAGCAGTTTTCACGCCAGCAGCAGCCCGTAGCAAATCACAATAGCAGACGCAGCGCTAGTGAGTAGATCATAGGCAATTATTTTTTTATTCCAACAACAAATGAAGCAGCTTGTAGCAGTCCTCCCAACAGCATCCAGCACCTGTAGTAGCAGCAGATCCTTCACTTAACAGCTGGCTTTCATCACAATGGTAGATCATATATATTAGCAACACAATAGTAGTGTCCACAACAGTTCCAGCTTTAGTTCCAGCAAAATACATCAGACAAAGCACTTAACAGTAGCTTGTTTTTGCAGCAGCAAATATGAGAGATACTCAAATTGTTGGAGGGATCAAAAAGCTTAACAATCAGAATTACAGCACATGGTCAACATGCATGATGCCAGAAAAGACAACGACAGTGAAGACACACAACCAGCCGAAGAAATGAATGAAGATTTATGCAAGTGGAAGATTAAAACCGGTAAAGCAATGTTTGCCTTGAAAACCATGATTGAAGAGGATATGTTGGAGCACATCTAGAATGCTACTACGCCAAAAGGAGTATGGAACACCCTTGCTTGTCTCTTCTTAAAGAAGAATGATGCTAAATTGCAACTTCTGGAGAGCGAGTTGTTCTTGATGACACAACGAGACATGATGATTCTTCGGTAATTTAATAAGATGAAATCAACATTTTGTGAGATTTTCAAATTAGAACGTGAAACAACTATTGGTGAAACAAGGATAAAAAAAATAACCATCCATGGTTTGAAACCTGAATATCAGAGTTTTGTTGTTGTAGTACAAAGATGAATATCAGAGTTTTGTTGTTGTACTACAAAGATGACCTACTCAACGAGTTTGAAAATTTTCTTGCAAGTGAAGAAAATATGGCAAAGCAAATGGCAGGAGTCTCGTTGAAGAGTGAAGAGGAAACACTCTACACCAACAATGATAGAAGTAAGCAGTAGTGTACTCGCAAAGATATAAACCACAGTTGACACACTAATGGTGAATTTAATAAGGATAGTGATAAGAAGAATTATCAAAAGGAAGCTTTCATTAAGGGGAGCTTCAAAGAATTATGGCAATAACAAAAGATTTGAAGACATATTTTATAGTTGTGGAAAAAACATAGTTTTAAAATCCAGCCCGGCGGGTCAACTCGGGACCCGGGGCCAGAACCAGATCGGGTTTGTGAAAAAATAAGGGAAGTAAAAAATCTGGCTGACCCAATCAAAAACCCGATTGTAACCCATTGATTATTTATCTTTTTTAACCAAAATGATATCGTTTTGATTTATAAAAAAAGGATTGTCCCGGTAAAAACTCGTGACCTATGCCTTGAGTCGGGCCAACCACCGAGTTGGATTTGAAAACACTGCAAAAAAGTGGTCATGTGTAGAAAAACTATTGGTTTAAGAGAAGCCAACAGAAAACAATGTTGTTATTTCAAGTTCAGAAAAACTGGTTGAAGATGAATTGGATGCTGAGGCATCATTTACCATAAAAAAATAAAAAGGATAGAATTAGCATTGATAATGATAGTTGAAGATCAAATCAATTTAAGAGTGATTGATTTTTTACTCTAGGTGTTCTCATCACATGACAGGTGATAATTAAAGGCTATAACATCTGACATAGTATAAAGAAAATCGTATAGTGGTGATAGTTAACAACTCAAGATTACCAATAACTCATTTTGATAAGATAACAATCATGCATCATTATAACTCTGATAAGATACATCTTCAAGATGTTAATCATGTCTCATGTATGAAGGAATGTTTGGTGTCCATAGCACAATTAATATTAATAGATAATTATGTCTTGTTTGGTCCACATGATGTTTAAGTATATTAGAATCGTGATTTTAACCAAGATTGTGACCATAATCTTGATCATGATGAGGAGTCATATCAACAAAAATTCTCTTCTATTAATCTTTAGGAAAAGAAGGTCATATTACAAATTCAAAGTTTAAACAGTTGTATGCTTCCATACAAAAAAAAAGACATAGAAGAAAAGCTTATTGATTTTGATGATTTTGATAAATCTGAAGTAGTTAAAGCATCAATCACAAGGATGTCTGTATGTAATGAAAGTGTCTCATTGGGTTATATAGAAGAAAGTAGCAATATGTTTGATCCTGATGAAGAAAATAATTCTGAATCTTCAATGTTTTTAAAGAACTTTTCAAACAATGTATAAGAATAAAAGTTGGATGCAAAGCTAGAACAATCATCTATAAATATGAATGTTGTTATTCTAGCTAAATATTTTGTTCAAAAGAGTTATCCTTCTAGGAAAAGAGTTTCAGCAGTTAGAGACTTTACTCCACTTTATAGATCCAATGCTCCATCTCTTAACTAGGAAGAAATTGTTGTGCAGAAGAAGTGTTTTGGTCAAAAGAAAGAAAATTTAATCGCTAATGATGTTAAGGGTAAAAGCTCCAAGAGAAAGATTTTAGATCTTTATGGTATCACTCTTATTGAAGAGGCAGAACTAAAAGATTTAGCTGATAATATTGGAGGTAAGCTACAAGAAATTAAAGATGTGTAAGCCCAAAAGCCAATTTCAGTTGGAAAAGTTACGAATCTAGTTGAAGGATTGGAAACACAAACATTGTTTGGAAGAATCCAATTGATGTTGAGCACAATGGTGAAACTACCTTTGTCAATGTCAAAGAAATCCATGTTTGGCAATGATAGAATACGAAGGACATCAACACTGATAAGACTGGACGTCATGAAGAAAAGAAAAGGATGGAAGAATGATAACAATTGATATTGAGAGGGAATGTTAGAGTTCAATATTAACTAGGATTTAGATTCATAGAAATTTAGAGTTTGCAAGAGTTCTAAGATTATTAAAATTCTGCAATACTAGATTATCATCTATTATCATAGTTAGGAGTTAGCTAGTTGATTAGTTTCCGTCTTAGTTAAATAAGAATAAAAATCTTAGTCTAAGTAGAACTTATAAGACTATATATAGATATCTTAAACATTCATATTATGCATATGAATAAGAAAGCATAAGAAAATAATAAAGAAAAAGTATTAGTTATTGTGTTCATTTTTTTAAAACAAAATCAATATGAGTTTTGTTCAATAGGGAGTGTCACCCTTTTGGTAGCGTGCTATTCTAAAACAATTAGTTAATCTACACATTCTCAATTCAATGAATGTTTTATTTTGCAATTTTCTTTTATTTATATTGTTTTCAAACAAATATTTTTGTTTTTTTTATATTTATCTCTTTTATCTTGAAATAATTTTTTATTAATATTTTATGTTTTCAAATAAATTAACAAGTTTATGTCTTTTTGTGTCTTAAAAAAGACACCCATATAATCTTGTGTCTTAAAAAAAAAAAGCTAGCACAAGAAGTTTCTTTCACTTGAAGGTTGTGGCAATGGGTTCTTCCTTTACGCCTATGGCTTGCCCGGTGTTACTCTGCGAGGGCCTGTAGAGGAGGCAGCAAGGTTTTCACAAAATAATTCGTAAAGTTCAAACAATAGAGCAATGGTTTCCTAAAATCCATTTGGATGAGGGAAGAACAGCATAAACTACAAGTGGCATGGTTTAAAGAGATCAGCCTGTCAAGGACTTGCATTGGCAGGGATATGCATGGAGAGATTGCATCAGATTCTCCCTCAGTCTCTTGGCAAGAGTACTGAAAAAAGAATCAAGATCTTTTTCAGGATTTTTGAGTTCACATCTGACTCTGCTCCATAGATGTGTCTCAAATGGTAAAAGTAGGTGGGGTATCGGTCTCATGGTGAGAAAAATTAGAAAATTAAGGCCAGACTGATAACAGAGAAAGATCAGAAAGCCGGCCAATTTCATTGATTTTCCATGAAATAGAGGATAATTCAGCTCAACCTACAGGTTCAGGCCACATTGTAGAAGAAGGTAACAGCATCTCCAAGACATTGTTACAGAGACAAGCCAACTAGAATATCAAACAAGGCCAGCAGAAGCTACCTGATCTTCGATTCGGGTTCTCTTACACCTTGAACAATGTTTCTTGGTCGGTGATGGAGAGCTCCTCCATATCTCTCAAACCCATAACAAGCTGTTCTTGATAAGCTGCAGATCGCTTTCGATCTCGTTGTAGCTCAGCAGTCAATTCTCGAATCTTTACATCTTTCTCCAGGTTTTATATACATCAGAAATGCCCAAAACCCCTTGGCTGTAACTTTTTGGCTATTGGAAGAATTGGCCTCTGTGAAGTAATTCAGAAAGACATGCATGCCTGAGTTGAAGTTTTGATTCTTTTCGTGCTATCTCGAAATTGTTCATGGCTATGAAATGCATGCTTCAGATTTGAGAGGATAACCATCTCAATCAAATTTTAAATTTCTCGTTAGCCGGTTATAGGAACTAGAAAAGCAAAATGAGGCTTCAACAAAATGACCTAAACAAAGAGAACTAATTGCCATAAAAATCACAATTACAATTTAGTTCCGCTGCAACATGTAATTGACTAATAACTTTTTATATGGTTTAATTACTCAAATTTTAAATTTATTATTTAATAATTATGAGTTTAGATTCTTATATAATTATTAAAAATTTATATAAAAATTAATTTTAAAACCGTGAAATTAATTAAAAAATAACAAGCTAACCCAGATATTTAAGTTAATAAAAAAAAAATATTGACCAACATGGTAGGCTAACTCAAGATCTTAAATAATTAGATTAAAAAAATAAAAAGAATTTTTTTTTAATATAATTAAAAATCTAGATTAATTCATTATCATAATCGACCCTATTATGACCATGCTAAAACTAATCCTTCCCTAATTGATTTAGAAAAAAAATTATTTATTTTAAATTAATTTTAGGATTATTTTTTTTTAATTCGTGACTCGAAGTTTGGCTAAGGTACACCTGGGTTTTAAAGCGGGATGTGTTGGTCCGGTTTCTCAATCATACCCTTGTATAGAAAAATTAATGAGGTATAACTTTTCATTTGTTATTATTCTTTAATCTCTCAGTCAATTAATTTTGTAAAAATTAATGGACGCGTGGTAATTTTAATATAAATGGAACACATACACTACTGCTGATTTCACAAGAAGATCGCTTGGCTACTCTCAATTTGGATGCCTCAACTCCGCTCTCTCTCTTTCGATTCTCAGTAAGTTGCCTCTCTCTCTCCTCTACCCAACTGCCCAATTTCGACCCATCGATCGATGGAGCTTACCATTAATGCCGGATATCATATGAGTTTTATCTTTTTAAAAGATTTTTAGTCTTTTTTTTTAATAAGAGATTTTTGCTGCTGTTTTAATTAATTATCGTTGCAGTGGATGTCGAAGAAGAAGAAGAAGCTGGAATTGTAGAACCTTGTGTTGGTATGGAGTTTGAATCTGAAGATGCTGCCAGGAAGTTCTACTCAGAGTATGCTAGACGGCTAGGATTTGTTGTGCGTGTTATGCAGCGTCGTCGTTCTGGGATTGATGGGAGAACTCTTGCTCGTCGTCTTGGATGTAACAAACAGGGTTTTTCTCCAAATAATAGGACTATAGCTGGTCCTGGTCCGGACAAGAAGCCAAGGCCCAGTGCGCGAGAAGGTTGCAAAGCAACCATCTTGGTTAAAATGGACAAGTCTGGTAAATGGGTCGTTACTAGATTTGAAAAGGATCATAATCATCCTTTGGTTGTTACTGCTTCTGGGTTCTCTTCATCGGTTAGTATCTCTACCATACCTTGTTTGATTGTTCATAATTTGTGTTTTCAACAGTCATTAAGTTTGTTTATATATTAGAAATATGTTCTTGTTTGTATCCCTTGTAGTGTGCTAAATGCGAATACATGAATTACTTTTTATAGCGGTGCTAAATGGGAATACATGAATTGCATATATGTAATTAATAACTCTAGTTGTTTCCGGAATTTCTTTGAAATCCCAATCGCTGCTAGAGTATGTACATTTCTATTGCTTCAATTACGGATCTCGCTGTGGAGACAGCTCTTGCTTTCTCTATTTAGCTGCTCCTAAGAGTGTTTAGTGGGGAGGGTTACGTTTTGGCATACATGTATATAATGATTATCCCATCATGTAGTGGTTCCGTGATTGCATTTTTCTATCGTTCTCAATGCTTAAAGAAACCGGAAAACTACTTGCGTGTGTAAAAAGACTCCTTTTCTTTCTGAATCAAGTACTGTTAAAAGTTTTGACTGGTATATGGTGGCCTTAGGCTTACCATCATCTCAGTATGACAGGACGTTCTATTTACAGTCATTGCTCCAAAAGGCCGTGTTGTTGTATTGCATTTTACTCTTAGCCATGCCATTAACTATATCTAAAACTCTTATTTGCTGTTCTTACATCCGTTAATTATCACTCACTTTGTTGGATGCAGCTCTTAATTGTACTACACCCACTGCCTTTATTGAGTGTTTCAGGCTTTCAGCAGCTGTATGCACTAATCTATGCTCTGTGTTTTCGTGAAATTAAATCATTGCATCAGGATAAATGAAAGCTAGACGATTTGCAGAGTTTTTAACCATTTTTGCTTTATGTGTGCGATCATTGCTGGGATGTCTCTAGTTGGCCACCACATTTGTAGTATGGTGGACAGTCTATTGATCCTTCACTGGTGGCTCCTTGTGTTGGCAGAACTAGCAATCACAAAACATTTATATAGAGTTTCACATTCTTACTGTGATTTGATTCAGTTTCCTTAGCAAATTGTTTGCTTTTTTCGAGCATGTAGGGTGACAAGGATAAGAAAATTGAAGAGCTTACGAAAGAGTTGGAGCATCAGAACCATTTATGTGCAACTTATCGTGAAAAACTAGTCAGTTTTATGAATAGCATTGAGGAGCAAACAGAAGAACTGGCTTCAAAAATTCAACTTATTGTTGACAACGTCAGGAAAGTTGAATCAGAAGTGCAAAACTTTTCCCGCCGTAGATAGTCCTGGCATTTAACGTTAGTATTTACTTCTGGTCATGAAAGCTTTTGATCATTCAGAATATGCCACAGAATCACTTTATTTTGCTCAAGATGTTTTAGGATTCGGCCTTGTAGCATTATTCATTATATGCAATGTAAAGCACACTGTCTAAGGCATATCCACTCACACAATCGCATGTATGCTGGTTATGATATCTAAATTCTCTCTTTCTCTGTCAGCTGGTAGATAACAAAATGAAGCTAGGCCCTCAAGCCATGCTTTGGAACTTCGTGGCTATTGCCATTATGCCTGCCCAGAGCTGAAATGTACACTTCTGGACACAGCTCTATGTTGGTGCTCAAAATAACCTTAATTGATGAACCAGCATGAATTGATTGTTGGGATTCTTCCAGTTGTATAGTAATCTTCTCCAGTAAGCTCTTAGAGATATGTTGGCTCAGCCATCGCATGATTTCTGTAATGTTTGTGTGATAACTTAACACTATAGGTGCTTAGGATCAATGCTGGAATAGTGATGAGCCATGTCATGGTTAGCGGCACAGAAGAAACGATCATAATTTCTACGGTCCTGGAGGCAAAAAAGAATATGTTTTACCTGCTTTTATGGTCAAATAATGTACTACTTTCGGTTATATACTAGCTGCAATGCATCTCAGGTTCAACCACACAGCAACTTTCTTCAATGCACTGCAGGGGAAGGAATAAGAATACAGTGGGTTATATGGTATTTTTTAAAGTGTTTTTTATTTAAAAATATATTAAAATAATATTTTTTTATTTTTAAAAAATTATTTTTGATATTAATATGTTTTGATATAAAAATATTTAAAAAAATCTAATTTTAATAAAAAAAATTTAAATAAAAAAAGATTTAATCCATGCCAAATGCACTAGAACTTGGAAGTGATTTTAGAAAGAAACGTTATTTATTTTTTCTGTGAGTTGGGCTAGGGCAAGTGAAATTAAAATTGAAGGTGACGGTGGCCCCAAGAAGCCCAGCCCGCTAGATAAAAAGACAAAAGGAGGTGATCGATAGCATACACCAGCGGTGCATCATGTTGGAGCTGCCTCTTCAACACTCTGCCATCCTAGGGTTTCTACTGCTTCTGCTGGTAAGCTCATCAACGCCTTCATTTTCATCCCTTTTTTTCTTAAAAAATAAGTTATTTACAAACCTTTTCCGTTTGGTTACCGAGAAAAGAAAGAGGGAATTTTCTAGATTAGAAAATTAGCTAGAATGTAACCATAGGTTATTTCACTGTGTTTTCAATATATATATATATATATATATATATATATTGGCTTAAGAAATATATTGTTTAGCCTTTGCCTTTAAAATGAAAGCTGAGTATAGGATGGATTGTTCTATACTAAGTATTGTGTTTCTTTTTGTTCTATACTAAGTATTGTGTTTCTTTTACTTCTTTTTTTCTTCTCTTTTTTCAGCTGAAAGGCTGAATTTTATAAATTATTTATCCTCCAAAATAATTTAGTAATTGGAGTGATTTTATTTTGGTTTCATCTGTATGTAGTTGATGGATGGATGGATGGATGGATAGATTTGTCTAAATTTGAAGAGTACAATGGACAGCACTTCTAAGCAAGCATTTGATTTGGACGAAACCGAAAGTTGTTTTGTTGTTGAAAATTATGATGAAAATGAGTTTGTGGACGATGAACTTTCAGAAAATATTGAATTATGCATGGACGAGGTTGACAAGATTATAGAACAGTCTAGTGAAACTTTAGGTTCAATAAATGATGCTATGGAACCCTGCATTGGCATGGAGTTCAAGTCAAGAGATGATGCACGAGAATTTTATATTGCTTATGGAAGGCGGACAGGATTTACTGTGCGTATCCATCATAACCGGCGTTCTCGAATAAATAATATGGTCATTGGTCAGGATTTTGTTTGTTCGAAAGAAGGATTTCGTGAAAAGAAATATGTATACAGGAAAGATAGAGTTCTTCCTCCACCACCTGTAACCCGTGAAGGCTGTCAAGCAATGTTAAGACTTGCTTTAAAAGATGGGATTACGTGGGTTGTTACCAAATTCATTGCAGAGCACAATCATGAATTGATGTCTCCTAGTAAAGTACCATGGCGAGGGTCTGCAAAAAGTTTGGTCAGTGAGGTATGTTTTCTCTAAAGGCACTTTCCATGCAGCATTCTTCTGCCTGCTTACGCCTGTGACACCATACCACCATATCTCCAGTTTTTCTTAACCTCAATGTTTGCTTGAATATATTCTGTATTCAACCATAGTATTGAAGACACCCCCCTTAGTTAGAACCTCACTAGCTCTGTCATTGCAAGTGCAAAGACCTCATAAGATGTTTAGACTATAGAGTAAAGCTGTATACAACATTTATATGATTGAACTATTTGTTGTAATTTGTCACAAGCAATTCGATTCAGTGCTATAGTCCTAAAATTATGTGCTTCAGTGGTGATTAAGCTTATAAAGTTGATGTCCAATCTTTCAGCAGACTAACTTAGAGTAGTCTCAGCTTGGTATTTGGGCTTTTTAGGCACGGTCAATCAGGGGGGCATGTGTTTGATAAGAACTGGATGTTGTAGTGGATGCATACTGTTGTTTTAACTATTGTGTAAATACCTAGGTTAGAAGATGAATTTTGAACAAAGATTGGTGAACATTCATCGTTTTCCTTTTATCATAACCTTCAGTGCTAGGAAGATGAGTTATTGCCTGAGCATATGAACCACTGAAGGCAAATACTTCCCTTGCTTATTTAGCATTTTTCTCTTGCCTATTTGATTTGTCTCCTGTTTAAAAGATATTTTGTTTCCCAGGATGAAAAGGATCGAAGAATACGAGAACTTACTATTGAGCTAAACAATGAGAAGCAACGATGTAAACGTAGGTGTGCCGCTTACCAGGAACAATTACGCATGGTGTTGTCATATGTTGAGGAACATACTATTCATTTGTCAAATAAAGTTCAGGATATTGTTAACAATGTGAGAGAACTTGAAAATGATATGGAGGATTCGGATTGCAAATATGTCTAGAATAAACAGTTTGCTCATTCTTTTCCTTGTTGCTTTTTTACCAGTACGTTTACTCAAATTTAACTTGGATAATTAAGAATACCATGCACTTTGATTTTCAACCTTGGCAAACCACTAAACCGAGTCTAGTTCGAGAGTAGTTATTATCTTTTGATAATTGACAGTTCCTCTGTGTGGACTGCCATTCCTAGAATATCCAAGGGCCAAGGCTATCCACTGGTCCATGCAACTAACAGGCGAAGACTCACTCTGTTACGGTAGCTAGCACATTTTTTATATATAGCAGGACACCAAAAGCACTGAATCCATCATGATGTGCAAGTGTAGGTAACTCTGCAAGCCAGACGAGAGTGTTAACCGTTCTGACCAATGCTTCTTGGCTACAAGGTTTTGACATACCGGAGAAGATGCCACGGTGGTGATGGATGCATTTGGAGGCTCGAAAAGAATTTTGGTTACAGAGGTAATAATTGTAAGAATACTGGAAGATCAGCAAATGCGTTGGAGTAAAACATCCTGAACTCTGTTTCAATTTAACAGCAGGAAATGTGTAAGAGGCAAACATTAGCTCGAAATTGCTGGACTTAGCCTGGTATTTCTATTATTTAGGGTGTTATTGTGAATATAGGTTGCATTTCAAAGTTCAAAATATTTTTTATTTAGAAATGTATTAAAATAATATTTTTTATTTTTAATTATTTTTAACCTAAACATATTAAAATAAAATTTAATTTTAAACAAAAAAAAATGTAAATTTTTTGAAAAATCACCCTTACAAGGTGAACTTTACATTTAAGGCAAGCAAGAAAACCAACTCAATGACAATCCTGAACCAGAGCAGGTCTTTCTGAAGTTTGAAATTCTGCTTCTACTCAAATCAGAAAAGCTACAACATCATGTTCGCACAAATTTCTAAACCAGAAAGAAAAAAATGACACCCATCAAATATTGCTAGGTCACTGTTTGTATTTCCATTATAATTTATTTTTTAATGTGCATTTTAAATTACTTTTTATTTGAAAAGCTATTAAATTGATTATTTTGTTGTTGTTTTTGAATGACTTTCATGTGTTTATATTAAAAACGAATAAAAAAAACAAATTTAATGTATTTTCAATTGAAAAAGTATTTTTGAAAAACACTATGAACTATAATACTACAAACATGATTTTTTCATGTATGAACTAGAACTATAAAAATGTCTGATAGATCTTCAAATCTGATGGCCATCCAGACCACGACAATCTTCAGAGCCTTCCTCTTTCCTGTCAATGATTTCTTTCAACTTTTCTGAATTCTTCAATAGCTGCTTGGAATGCTCCTAGATTCTGCACCATCAATGCCAGTCTCAGGGGTTTCTTTGGCAGCTCCAGTACTTCTGTTTCCAACTTTTCCTTCAGCCCGTGCTTGAATCAACTCAAGGTCCTGTTGGAGTGCTGGTATGTACCTCTTGACAGCCCTTAGACCATCTCTGCATTTTGACATATCCAAAGCCTGCATATAGGGCTCAAGAGGAGAGAAAAAATTAGCATAGGGAAGGCAAGATGTGAGGTCTTTTAAGCTCTGCTGGGGTGTGTGCCTTTGCGTGGTTTCTACATGAAGACCTGATGAAATGACAATGGATATTCATCCAAGCACAGTTTCATAATCTTTCATGAAAGCCTTGGAAAATTAAATGAAAAGGGAAAACAACCTTCTTTATGGAGAGAGTGGCCCTTGGTGACATAATCTCTGCTGGTGCCTGGGAATAGTTCTTCCCTCTGTACATGATTATTGTGCTCTCTTCATGGATATCTAGCACATTCCCTCTAGTCTATCGCGCCATACATTGAAGGCAGATCACAAGAGCTTGCTCTAAACAGACTGTTTTGGTAGCCATCTGAATATTATTACAACTCCCATATTTCTTACTTTTTTTCTTAATTTAAGAACAACCACATGAAAAAAAGGCAACAAAATTATTCTAGCAGTATTGTTCATCTATAGCAAGAATTCTTGCTGGTTCTCTGCTTTAGGGTTCATTTTCTTTTTTAAAAATAAAATTCTACTAATTCTATCATGAAATTGAACCTATATTTTCAATCATATTGGAGAGATGAATATAATCTTATTCTGTAAAAAAAATTAATAATTTAACATCAACAAAAGAAAGAACATCACATAAAACAAACAAAAATAAAAAGGGTATACATACTCCATATGGAAAACCCATGGAAGAGACACATATAGTGTATATTCTTTCAAATAAAATCATACAAGAGGTAACAGTTGTGTCCTGCAAATTAAAGGGTCTCCTATATAATAATAATAATCATGATAATAACACATTCTATGAATATTAATATTAACTTGAACCTAGGGCAGCAAATCCACCACCTTTCATCATTTGCTTGAACTCCCTGAAGTTAACCATGCCATCTCCATCCACATCCACCTTTTTTATCATTCTCTTGCAATCCTCTAAAGTTCTTCCTTGTTTTAGCCCCAAGGATGACAAAACTGACTTCAACTCCTCCACTGTGATAAAACCATCTCCATTTTGATCGAACACGTTGAATGCTTCTCTCATGTCCTCCTCCTCGTCCCTCTCGTCCATTATCGTTTGATACAATGCCCCGAACTCTTCAATGTCTACGTAACCATCTCCATTGACATCTATCTTCTCGATCATTTGGATCAAATCCTTATCGGGTATATAGATACCCAAGTTTTTTAGCGAGTCACTTAGTTCCTTCTTTGTGATCTGCCCATCTCCATTCTTATCAAACATTTGAAATACCCGACGTAGCTCTGCCGGATCCATATTTTCTCGATACAGACACCTAAAACCTTGAGCAACAACAGATGGGAAATCCCTTTTGTTTTCCAATCCTAGCTAGCTAGCTAGCTAGCTGGAGAGAATTACTTCAAAGAAAAATCAAGAGGAGAGGAAAAAGAAAAAAGACAGGACTAAAAGAGAGGTGATGAGATCTTAAGCAATTGGTGCAGGGTTCATAAATTAAACAAAGGAAAATTTAACGTTAGAGAAATTAAGGAGACAAACAGAAACGTACGTAGAGTAGTTACATAGAATGAATGAGAAAGCAAGAGGGGTCTAAAAAACAGGAGAAACTCTCCTCTACCATCGTTGGATCATTGCCTGTTTGATAAGTTCGAGCTATTTTTGTTGCTTTCTATGATTTTGTATATAGAAGTTGTTGATTACCTTCTAAATAGCAAAGTTGTGTGGTGGCATTACTATTATTGGGGTAGACCTGGTTTCTTGTCTTAAGTTATTAATAGCGTAACAAAACCTAGTCTGTCGTCTTAGGTTATTAATAGTGTAATAAAATTTAGGTCAGATAATAGCTAGCTTGTTTCTAGAGGTTAGGTAATAGTAAGCTTGTTTCTAGACTATATTTAGCAGGTATTTGGAAGTATAATAATAGTTATTTTAAAAAATTTATTTTTAATATTAATATATTAAAATAATTAAAAATATATATATAAATTAATTTTAAACATTTTTTTTTCAAAATTTAACCACCCTCTATTTAAAAGCAAAACCAATCAATAGCTTAGTAACGATCGTGAGTGTAGTTGTACCTGCATTTTTCAAGTAAAAAGCATCATTTTATTTGACAACATGGGTGCATCCACAGCCATAATTTTAAAATTCAGCTCGGTCCAGTGGGTTATCAGGAAATAAAATCAGATCGAGTTGAAAAAAAAAACTCGGTATGACCTGACAGATTGACCGACGACCCGATTGACTCGGTAATACTCGATCAAAAATCTGGTTATAACCCATTAACTTTTATTTTTTTAACTAAAACGACGTCGTTTTAATTTAAAAAATAAATAAATTGACTCGAGCGATCCGGTCAAAATCCAAAACCTAAACCTTGAATCGAGCCGGATCTAAAAACTATGCCCGCAACACTCGTACTAGTATATAAGGTTTTTTAGTTTAAGACGGTTGACCGTTTTAGGTTGTGTTTTGTTGGGGTTAAAAATTGAATATTCAAGTGTTAAGAGAAGAATAAAGTATCGAGTATGTTCGGTAGATATTAAAAAGTGCGTGTGTGTGTGTAGAGCTTAATGAATTTTAAATCAATATTTAAATTAAATATAATAAAAATATATATATAAAATGCTTACATATAGATATGATATTATATAGTTGAATATGGCAATGAGTGTCTATGGATGAAGTTTTTATTATATAATAAAAAATTTATTCATTATCTGTTTTGTAAAAACATTAGATATTAATGTTTTATTTATTGAGTTTCAGATAATTATTTGGATAAAATATTATTTAATATTTAATATAATATATATGGGCACGGGCGCGTATTATATCAATATTGGAGTATTTATATATTATATTAAATTTACAAATATATTTATATTGTACTAATCAAGAAACAGTTCAACGCAATTAGCCATTGTACTCACGTGATGTTGTGGAGCTTTTTAAAATCTATTTTTATTTATGTTTGTGATCATTAGAATAGATATTAGTAAAAATATAATGATTTGAATTTTGAAGGAAAACTATATTTGAAGTCAAAATCTCATTTTTCTCATTCAAGTATGTCTTTTTTATTTTGACAAAAATATATCTTGTGTATAATTAGCAACATGATTTTTTTTTAATAAAAAAGCAATTAAAATAAATGTTCATGAGAAATAATTTAATGGTTTAAATTAAGGAGGAAAATATTTATCTTTTTATTCAAAACTCTCATCCTTATTCATGAATTGTTTTTTTGACAAAAACATATCTTCGCTAGTCTTTTGAAAATGAAAACTTATCATAATTTTAATAGCAAGTTTCAATCAAGGAAACAAAAAAACCATGTCTCGATAATTCTTGAATTTCTTATGACAAATAAAATTAATTTGATAAAATTATATAAAAGAATTTAAAATAAATATTTAATTCTTATTAAATATTCATGTGTAATTTTTTTTAATATGCATATTATGTTCATATAGAATTATTAATAGAATAATTATTAATATTATCATAATAAAATTATTTAAAAATCATGATATAAGCAGATAATATTTTTTAAATATCATCGAATCAAGTCTAGGTGTACATGAGCTTCAAAGAACAACTTATGAGCGCAGGTTTGCAAGATCATGCTTGCACACCTAATCTTTGAAAAAAGACCATATGATGCTGAGCCTGGAAGTCCAGGCGGGCTTTTTTTTAATAAGCAAACAATATATTATCTACTAAAACATAAAAAAAAAAAAAAAAAAGTTTATGCCACTCAAAACCGAGATTTTAACCCATCTTTATCTAAATTAGGGGTAATTATTTTTTGTTTGATTCGGTTTTTATCCAAACAAATAATCAAACTAAATTTTTTTAAAAAAAACCAAAACCGGTTTAAACCAGCCGGTTTCGGTTCAGTTTGGTTTTTTAGGACAAAAACCGGTTCAAACCGGTTTGGCTCGGTTTTTTTATGATTTTGGCTCGATTTTTTCGATTTGGCTTGGTTCACCTAAACTAGGGGTGATTATTTTCGGTTCGATTCATTTTTTATCAAAAAAAAGTAATCAAACCGAAATTTAAAAAAAAACCAAAACCGGTTCAAACTGGCCGGTTTCGGTTCGGTTTGGTTTTTTAGGATAAAAACTGATTCAAACCGGTTTGGCTCAGTTTGGTTTTTTCAGTTTTAAGCTTATAAAACCAAAACCAAACCGAACCGGTCAGTTTTTTCAAAATTTTAATATGTTTAATTGGTTTTTTTCACGGTTCGGTTTTTTCGGTTATTTTTTTCCCCGGTTTTCTCAGTTTTCCGATTTTTTCTCACCCCTAACCTAAACAATCCAAATAAAACATAATAAAAACCTCAATATTCCTATTTTCACCATCAAAACACCCTCTATTTAGCTTAAAAAAAAACTAAATCAATTAAATAAAAATTTATTGACCAGAAAAGAATCACCTTTATCGAGCTATCCTGTTCACAACAAATTTATTAATATCAAAATTGATCTTTTTAAGTCCTTTAGCTAATTAGATAAGTTTTATGAGCTTAGGCATGAAAAGAAAAGGATTCATCTGAGTAAATTTTTTCTATAGTATTTAAGGGATAAAAAATATAATCAAAGTGCAAAATTATATCTGAAAAAACCTTTAGCCATAATTAAAACACACAAACTAGTTTTTAATTCCATCTTGACAAGACTTTAATTATGCTTTTCATACGGCCCAACATAGTTTAAAACACGGTTAAACAAACAAAAAGAAAAAGAAAAAGAAAAGAAAAGCTCTCTTGTATACTCAAGAATCTTATGCAACATTCATTCTATGTATGTGCATGATGCCATTGTGTGTGTGTGTGTGTGTGTGTGTGTGTGTGTGTGTGTGTGTGTGTGAGAGAGAGAGAGAGAGAGAGAGAGAGAGAGAGAGAGAGAGAGAGAGATAGTACATCTACATTCTGCACAATTATAGGTAAATCCAATTAAGCATATTCTCCTGATGTGCGTAGAGTTTTGAGCCCTAAGTAAAATCTATATTATGGTATGTGTCATAATTTTAGTGTTTTTTTTCTCTTTTTTATGCTATAATTTTTCTCTCAAATCTAAAACTTAGATTCATCTTATTAAAAGATATTTGAGTTACATAATTTTTATTTCAAAAATCTTATTTAAAATTGCATCTAAATCAAGATAACGTTATTGAAATCTTGAGAGTTATATTGCAAATATCATAATTCCATCAATGATGAACAATAAAAGCTTTAATAATAAAGGATTCATCATTAACAATAATAAAATATTAATTACTTGAAAGTACTTCAATAAAGTAAGTACTCTTCTTGTTTTAATTTAAGGATAGTTAATTTTATTATTAGTATGCATGCTAGGTTTTTTTTTATTTTATATCTATTACAAGTTTGAATATATACTTAATATGAATATGAATATTTTATTATTATTTTTGTGTTGAAAGCATATCTACTATTAATTATACTTTTACATACTTATAGATTTAAACTTGTATGAACTCCATGTTTTACTTGCAAAACATTCTTATTATATATATATATATACATATATATATATATATATACATACACCTTTTATTTACAATCTTAAGGCTTTATTCTTCTTATATTAGACTTTATTTAGTTTATTTTGTGAGAAGAAAAATTAATAATATAGATTAATTGTGAAAAATATTTTTAGCATCTTTAAAATTTAAATTGTTATTTAACTTTCTTTTAAGTTAATGTATTCTAGCGTACAGATTTAATTTTAATTATATATGTTTTAATCTATAATCTTTTGGTTTGTTATAAATTTTTTTTTTCTTTAATTTTAGAGGGTGGCTATATATCTTTATTATAAAGTTATAGTTTATTTTCTAAAACTATTTTTCATGTTATTTGGATGTTTTAATGCATGTCATATATTTTATTGATTTATATTTTCTAATATGTCAATCATTGATTTGTTTATAATAGTTTATGTTATCTTACTTATACTTTATAAGATTGACATCAAAGTTATTTGGTCAGTTTTGTTCATGCAAATCCCAGTGTAAAATCCCAACGAGTACTGAAAACCCAAGATAAAAAAGAATAGATAATAATAATAATAATAAATGAATTGAATAGAATGTGTAATAGATGGGATGACCTCCATAGATAAGGACGTTCTTCCTATTCATACCTAAAACATTCTTAATTACCTTTCTTTTCTGTGTGATAAAATTAAGATTTCCTGTAAGTAAACTGGCAATTTATGGTTCTTGGACATCCCAAACTGATTCTCACAAAACGATCAACCTTTCCAAAATCAACACGCAAGTTCATCCAATTGTACTGCCATAACTTGAAGATCATAATATCTCCATTATATAGAGAATTGGCAACTGGGATTTACCATTGTATCTTCACCAACTTAAAAATACAGGCAACCTAGGAACCTGCAACAGCACAAGCAACCAAGATGGAAACTTCCTAGACTGGATTGTGCTGAGTGACTTTGGTGCTCGCCCGAGGTAGGCCTTAATAAGGAGATAATCCCACAAATTTGAAATTTACAATTTTTCTTTTACCCTCAACTGCATAGGAAATATGCTCATGGTTAAACCCATCCAGTGTTCTCTCCAAGAGAAACCCCGGCAAGTGCATGCTTGAAGTTACTTGATGTGAATTCCCATGATTTACAACTCCATGTTGTCTAGGACTTCTTTGGCAGCAGACGCCATAGCATAAAAAACATTGGCCCATCTTCAAAGAAGTGCACACAACCAGAATTTCCAATGCTAAACTAAGAATTATGATATCTCAAACTTTTTATGAATCTTGAACTTCTCAATTAATCTCAAAACACCACTTAGAAGTTAGAATCTCAATTAATTCCATAACCCTTTCAATGGATAAAAATCATAAAAAATTCTAAAATTTACTTTAGTTGATTAAGATCACAAACTTTAGAAGCAGCAATCAGGTCTTAAGAAATAATTCAATACATACTAGTTTCTCTTTGAAAAGTTTGGTCATTTAACTCAGTATGGAGCACTTCTCTTGAATACAACCTACTTTACCTCCATTTGCTGACTATTCTAACAGACACCTCATAATCCAACACTACAAGTAAAAGTCTCACTCCAAAGTAGGAATTTCTATCAAGTTGCTCTTTAAAGATATAAAAAACTCAAGAGTCCCAAGCTCTGCAACTGTATAAGATGGAACCTGATTAGAAAACCATTGCCAGAGCTTCTATGGCATTTTTAAACCAAAATGTCATTTCAAGATTTAAGGATATTGTAAAAGAAACCTGATTAAACAGACAAACAGGGCCCTTCAATAAATCTACTTCCAACCAATATGCTAAATGATCAAAGTTGAACCAATTTATAATCCAGATGACAGGTGATTCTAAATTTTCCTACCTCTTTCTCTACTTCATGGTAACTCGGTAAGTTTACAAACCCAACCAGCGTTGCTCATCAACATTTTCGATAAATATCAATGCCTAAAACTTACAGCTGAGTTTTCTCATATCCGCAACAACAAATAACATTCACCAGATATCCTTTACTATCCAACAGTTTCTAAGCAATCAAAAGAAAACACAAGCCTTAACTGAATCAGAACAGCAGAAATAAATTCAAAGGACGCCCAATTGAAGGGAAATATCCCAAATATCCAACTGAATCAAAACAAGAATTCATTTCAATTGTGCACATTATTCATCATTTAATCCCAAACAAGCTGTCAGGCCCCACTAAATCAGCATTATTCATCATTTAATCCCAAACAAACAAGCCGTGAAGCCCCGCTAAATCAGCATTATTCTAATTATGGAATATCCCAAGGCTTAGGCTCAGGGACAGCAACAACCATACCTTGGAGATCCTTGGTAAGCACAACCTGGCAACCCAACCTTGAATGCTTGTTCAAAACCCTAGCTCTCGAATTCCTCTTCAACACATATTCCTCGTCATAAGATCTCGGGGGCAGCTTCTCGAGCCACTCCTGGGCGATGTTGACCTCGCACTCAGCGGAGCAAGCCTCGATCTCCTCCAGGCGATGCGAGGCTGGGTCAATTAGGCCGTTATTTGTTAGGGCTTTGAGGAGAGTATGACCTGAAAGACCCACGATCTCTCGCTTCTGGCCGTCCGGATCGATCGCAGAGAGCTTCACGATTCTATCGGCGACTTTGGCGGCGGCGGTGGTGGTGGCGGAGGAGCGGGTGAGGATGGATTTGGTGAAGGGAGAGAGAGAAGGAATGCGGTTGATTTGAGAGGAGAGTCTGTGTAGAGATGATGTTGCCATTTCTCTGTGCTCTTCTTCTCTTTTAAAAAGTAAGTACACTGTATTTATTATATCGGAGACTCTCCAAATCATAGTTTATATACCCACCCGCCTGGTTCAAGATATGAGTTTTAAAAAAAAATAAAATTAAAACAACATTATTTCAATAAAAGATCAAAATAAAAACCAATAGGTCACAATCGGGTTTTGTTGGATCAACCCGTCGAGTCAATTTAAATTTTTCTTTTCTCTATTTTTTCTTCAACCTAATCCGCTTTCAATCTCGAATTAACCAAGTCTCAGATCAACCCGTTCTGGGTTTTAAAACAATGCTCCAAACAGTCTCCATGCCTTTCACTACAGTGAATTGCGCGGTTGGTTTTTTCAATGCGGATCAAGTCACCAGTCACCTTCCCCACTATCATGCCTTTTGTCTAGCCTAACGAGTTAACTTGATAAATCATTCACTCGATCAATATCATAATGAAACTCGATTTATTTTTTTAAAAAAAATTAAAATATCATCATTTTAACTTAATAATTTTAAAATAAATATTGTTTAAAATTAATATAAATCAATTCAGGTTAATCCATCTAATCTATAATATGAACATTAAGTTAAGTTATAGGTTAGATTAAATTAAATTATGAGCTCTATCGAGTTTTATAGTTATGTATTTTTATTATTATTATTATTATTATTATATCTTTTTTATATTGCAAAGGAAATTTATATTGCCTATTATTAATTAAGTATTAAACCTTTTAATTTTAGCAATTTTACCGTAAACACAATGAGTATCATACAATATTACCCTTGATCTATTTACTTTTAGTGATTGTTAAATATTTTATGTAATTTGCACATATTTTTTAAGCGTCTTTTTTAAAATGTTAAGATAGAGAGAGAGAGGGAGAAAAGCTTTACCACAACACTTTTGCACTTTACGCCACTCCCTGCTTTTATACAAGGAAGTATTATCATTTTAGTGTAAAGTAGTATATTGGCTCGTGTTTTATCACGAGATTGGTCAATTTAAAAAAAATATTAAAAGTATAAAGATTTTTTTAATAATATTAAATTTAATCAAGTGGGTTATTTTTGAAATTTCCCGACTCAATTCTTTATCTAACTCAAATTTTTAATTAAATCGTGTGAGAGTTAACTCGACTTAAATCGATTAATTTCATATTTTTAAATACAAAATTGATGATCAATAAAATCATGATTTAGTTTTTAAAAAAACTTCAAAATGATAATTTTTTTAAAAAAAATATTGAGATAAAAATAGACTTCGTCCCTCCACGACCCGGGTCATGAACTCTATTAATTTAATAACTTTTTTATAATTTTTTTATTTAATTATATGATAAAAACAGATGCTCATAAAATTGAGCACCAACCTAAAAATAAACACTTATTTGAGATAATTATTCCTAGAAAGAAAACAAAAATAAATAATGCAGTCTATTTCCTAACCAATATTAAACGATGAAATCAAAAATGAATTAATTAAAAATAATTAAAAGACCAAAAACAAAAAAAAAAAGCATATCCTATCAGTGGGTAAACTCGTCAAACATTTTAATCGGATAAACCGGGCTAGTACGTCAAACCATTGAACTGGGTTATGGACTCCATTGAGATTATAATTTTGTTTTTTTTCGAATCTAATTTTATTTAACTATATGATAACAAAAATAGATAATTGCGAAATTAAACATCAACTCAATACCGAGATTTTTTTTAGATCACGATAATCTCATAAAAGGAGAAATAAAACAAATTATGAAACTGAATTCTCAATTAACCCAATATTTAGCGATGGAAAAAAAACTAATTTAAAAAATTTAAACTTGTCAGACCTGCAAACCAAGTTAACCAGTCAAACATGTAAATAGGTCCATGGACTTTATAAAGTTTAATAACATAACTTTTTTTCTGAAACTATTTTTTTTAACTGTATGAGAAAAAAAATAAACGATAAAAAAATCAGGTTCAATTAAAAAAAGACACCACACCAAACTCGTAAACCAGGGTAATCCAGGTTATTCTAGCAAACTCACAAACCACGCTAACCTTATAGAAAGGGAAAATAAAACAAAACAAATTATGAAGCTAAATTTTCAATCATCCCAATATTAAAAGATGAAATCGACAAAAACAAATTTGAAAAAAAATCATAACAAAAATTAAAAAACATAAAGAAAAAAAAAAAGCAAAACACTATGAATTACTATTGTCATTCACAATGCAATATGCGTGGATGAACAATGGTTTCCACACATCTTTTATTTTTTGTTACTTTATAAATTTTAATAACATGATTTTTTTCTAAAAATATTTTTTAACTATATAAGAAAAAATAAACTATAAAAAAAAGTCAAGTTCAATTAAAAAATATAAAAAATCAACCCACCAAAATCGTAAACCGGGGCAACCTGAGTTCCCTTGGTAAACTCGTAAACCACATTAACCTCATATAAAAGAAAAATAAAAAGAAGTAAATTACAAAACTAAATTCTCAACGGTCTCAATTTTAAAAGATGAGATCAATAAAAATAGATTTGAAAAAAAATTCATAACAAAAAAGAAAGAAAAAAAAGAAAAAAGGAAAACATTGTGGATTATGTAATCCACGGTGCAATGGATGTTGGGTGAACAATGGTTTCCCTCACATCCTTTAATTTTTGTTACATCATAAAGTTTAATAACATGAATTTTCTCTAAAATTATTTTTTTAATAATATGAGAAAAAAATAAACTATAAAAAAGCTAAATTTAATTAAAAAACCCACCACATCCATAAACTGGGGTAACTTGGGTTACCTCAACAAACTCACAAACCATGCTAACTTTATAAAAAGACAAGAAAAAAATTACAAACTAAATTCTCAACCATCTTAATATTAAAAAATAAAATCAACAAAAATAATTTTGTAAAAAATCATAACAAAAAAAAATCATGTGTAAAATGTTTTTCAATAGTGTAATTATTATCTTGCCCCTTGGTTATTTTCTCTTTTATCTTTGTTTCAAGGATAGGATGGTCTTTTCATAGGACGTGAAAATCTTTTAGGAATTGAGTAGGGTTATTTTAGTAATTGTGTTTGTAAATGCACAATAAAATAATGAATTTAACCCTGAAATAAAATAATTCAATGCTTTCTGCACATGAGTGATTTTGTATTTTCATGTTTGGTCAAACAACGAAATTATGACATTACCCATGTCATTCCAATTTTTTAGCCTTGCATTCAAGGGCTTTGTGGTAATTTTCTCATGGTAAAAAACATAACAAAAATTAAAAAACAAGAAAAAAAAAAGAAAAAGAAAAAAAAAAGAAAAAAAAACACTATGGATTATGAAATCCACAGTGCAATGAGTGTTGGACAAACAATGGTTTCCCCCACATCCTTTAATTTTTGTTACCGTATAAAATTTAATAACATGGTTTTTTTTAAACTATTTATTTTAACAATACAAGAAAAAAAATAGACTATAAAAAAACCAAGTTCAATTAAAAACAATTTATCACATCCATAAAACTAGAGCAACCTGGGTTACCTCGATAAACCTGCAAACCATGTTAACCTCATAAAAAAAAAATTACAAAACAAAATTCTCAACCATCTCAGTATTAAAAATAAAAGTAACAAAAATAATTTTGAAAAAAAATCATAACAAAAAAAAACTATATGTAAAACAAATATGAAAAGACACTATAGCAATCCACAATGTTCTGTAAAAAAAGTTAATAGTGTTTTCCCTACTTTATTTAGCTTTTTTCATAATTATATTTAGGTACATAATATTTATTTATTTAAGTGTTATTGTATTGTTGCATGTTTTCATCAATGTTTTTCCTTGAATAAAAATTCCAAACCCCAATTTAGGGAAGACACGTTATTCTCCTTTATTTTATTATATATAAAAACAATAGCTATTATATTTAATTATATTATACAAGCACTAAGCACGCTACTTTGGAGAAAATGATGTAAATATTTTAAATTAAAATTATAAACTATTTTTAACTAGAATTTAAGATTTCATATTTTTGCTAAAAGATAATATTTTTAAAACTAGAGCGGTTTGATTTGTTCAATATTCGCCTTCTTCAATTCAACAATTGAGTTTTAGTTTTGATTTAGTCTTTTTTTTTTAATTTATTTTTGAAAAATAAATTAAAAATATAAATATTGACTCCAAAAAAAAAAAACCGGACCCAAATATTTAGGCTTTAAGCCAAGCCCAACAAACTAAAATTGAAGTAAAGAAACCGATTGGACGACCATCCACCTTAACATAAGAATCCATGTCGCACGTATCTTGTGGCCATGTTGTTATCTCAATGCTCGATAATATTCACTTCCATAGCCTTCTACTTATGGCTGGGTAACGCTATTAAAAATAGATTTTATTTGAAAAAAATATTAAATTAATATTATTTTTAGTTTTTTTATGATTTTGATATTATGTTAAAAAGTAAAAGAAGCAATCTGAAAAAAAATATTTTAATATTTTTTCAAGTAAAAAAATATTTTTAAAAAGCATAATGCGGAGACTCCTATCAAATAATCTACCATTTAAACCATCATTCTTTTTTTGTTATATAATTTATTTATCCTTGTTGATTTTTATATTTTTTAAAAGTATATTATGGCAAACATTATACATTAAATATTTTCCAACTTAGCAAGGAAAATTTGAAATTGCAAGGGTTTCATTGGTTTTGGTACCAAAAAAAATCAGTATATTCTGAAAAATCTTATGGCTAAAAGTAATAATCGAGTACTATAGGTCATATGAAATATGTACTAGGTTAGTGTATGGTCCACATATCTATATAAGATTATGGTCAGCATAAACCGGGTTCCAAAAAATCATTAAGAGTGATATAAGGGATTGGTGGGTTTTCGATACATGATTTTGGAAGCAAAAGATTTATGAAACAAGAAAAAGGAGCCATGATCATATTAAATAGTTATTATTACTGAGTTTTTTCATGAATGTAAAGAGGTTATAAATTCAAATTTAATGGACAAAAAAACCTTTCAAAAAGCTTAAACCCTATCCTAAAAAAATCTAAAAACATCCCTATAAGCTCAGGCTGTTACACCCGAGCCCAGTTTTCACCAAGGTGCATAGGCTCAAGAATGATAGCCCACCATCTGGGCATACACCCCGGTATCCCCTTGGGATTGGGCTACCATGCCCGAGCCTAGCATGCTTGGATCCTAGCATCTTGTTTAGATTTATTTTTTTATTTTTAATAGGCTCGAGTAAGGCATTTCTTTAAGAGTTTTTTCAGAACCTCACGTGAATCTCTTAATATTTTATAATGATCCAATATATATTGTTTTGAATATAATACAATTTAAAATGTCACAAGAATGAAATTACACTTTAACATCTCCCTTCTACAAAATAACAAAATTCATAGGCTATAAATGCATTATGAATCTTTCAAGCTCAAAGTTCATAATCTCTTCATTCTGAACACTTTTAGCATATATATTTTCAGAGTCTATCTCTCTAAATTATCATTGCACTTTCTCTCTCTACAAAGTAACTGACTTAGAGCGTGTTTGGCAGTGTGGTTGCGGGTGCTTTTCAAATAACTTTTCGTGCCAAAATGCATGCCAACGATGTTTTTTCATTTTTTAAAAATCATTTTTGACATCAGCACATCAAAACGATCCAAAACGTATAAACCATATTAAATTTTAACAAAAAAAAAAATTTCAAATTTTTTGGGAACGCAGCCGCAGCCGCGTTCTCAAACGGTGCCTTAAACATTTGAAAGTCCTTATATCCATTAAATGAGACTTTTTGCAAGTATCAGTTACCAGTCACCTTGATTTTCCAGACACCACTAATTATTAACCACCTAAACTTTTCATATCAAGTCATTAAGTACCTTATATAGGAAGAACGAATCAGATTGCTTGAACTAAGATATTAACTGATTACCCAGCACGTTAGCCTTATTTCTAACTATCTTGGATTTTAAGACTCATCAATTGGCACCGTCTGTGAGGGTATTAATAAAAAAACCATTAGTTTCTAAAGCTTGTTTTTAACATTTTCAGGTCATTTCATGACACACAATTAAGACATACTTGGGTAAGGACGCAAGACAAATCTACATGTTACCACAAACACTTCTACCCAACCGAACCTTCAACAACTCACCAGTCAAGTGCAACTTCTCATTCGAGCTGTATTGGCAATTTGAGGGCAAAATCAAACATTGTTATCCTAACAAGTCTTGACACACTCAACAACACACAACGTCTTAGCGCCACGGCCACCGGCTGCACCAGATACTCATAGACGATTACACTATTCAGAGGAGACTAAATAGAGTGACATTCTTAAGAGTCCCGAGTGAAACTCAATTTAACTTTTCTTTTAAAAAATAAAATGTCATTATTTTAACATAATGATTTTGAAATATAGATTAGCCCGAGTCAACTCAGATTAATTTATATAACCAATGATCCGAGCCTTGAGTCGGGTCATAGATTGGGTCAGGTAATTTCATAACTATGCTTTTTTTTTTACCTTTTTTTTATATCTTTTTTATATTGCAAAGGAAACTTATATTGCCTATTAATAATTAAGTATCAAACCTTTTAATTTTATCAATTTTACCAAAAACACTGAGTATCATACAATGTTACCGCTTAATTTATTTACTGTTAGTGATTGTTAAATATTTTATGTAATTTGCACATGTTTGTTAAACCTTTTTTTTAAAAAAAATGTTAAGATAAACTCTAATTTACCATAACAAGTAATTTTAATGTTAAATCACTGTAAATTAATTATAAAAGTTAATGAGGTGGAGGAGGAGAAAAAAGAAAGAAAACTTTACCATAACACTTGTGCACTTTACGCCACTCCCTCCTTTTATACAAGAAAGTATTATCATTTTAGTTTAAATTATATTCAGGTAGATAATATTTATTTATTTATTTAAGTATTATAGTGTTGTTGCGTGTTTTCATCAATTTCTTTTTGTTGAATAAAAATTCCAAACCCTAATTTTGTAGGTAAGACACGTCATTCTCTTTTATTTTATTATATATATAAAACAAGAGCGATTTTATTTAATTATATTACACATCAAAATAATTAGTAAATATTAAAAAAAACAATTTAATATTTTTTTTTTCAAATAAAACATATTTCAATAACTTGAGTATTATGGATCTGTAGGGCCTAGCAATATACATTTCTACAAACAAACGAAGTTGGTAAAGCAAAACATGATACGTTTGTCGAACCAACATGACAAGAATACAATTATTCATGGAGACATGCTTAGGAATAAATCCTCTATCATTAATAGTAACGAAATTATTGTTTATTATTACATGTGAAGACAAAATCATAATCATACTTCATGCCCAACCTTCACATGCTATGTCTCGCCCTTCCTTTCCCTATTGATAGATTACTTTCAACTTGATCAAGTCAAAGGTTAAATTATTATTATTATTATTATTATTATTCTTTTTTGTTGTATTTTTTTTTTACCGATGGGAGTGAAGTTAATAAATCATTATAAAATAGCATCCAAACAGTGATCCGGTGGTAGAAGTTTTTTGTCAAGTTGTTATCTTATTTACTATTATGTTTATCCGTATTTCACTACGAGTCAGATTATTTTTTAAAATTAAAAAATATTAAAAGCATGAAATTTTTTTTGACATTATTATTAAATTCAATCAAGTAGTTCGATCTTTGAGTTTCGAATTAAACCGCGTGGAAGTTAATCCAAAGTGAATCATTCAATTTAATGAGTTCAAAGAAAATTTAGAAGGCAAGTAAAAACATGACATAATTTTGAAAAAAAAATTAAGACAATATTTTTTTAATATTAAGATGATGTTAGATTTGATCGACCTCGGTCACCCCGTGACTTGGGTAATGGATTTTAATAGGTTTAATAACTTTGTTTTTTATTAAAATATATTTTTATTTAATTTTATGGTAAAATTAGATACTTGCAAAATTGAACATCAACCCTAAAAAGATGTTTATTTGAGATCTTAATAACCCTATACAAAGTAGAAAAAAATAAACCATGAATTTTATTTTTCAATCAATCCAACATTGAAGAAGAATGAAATAAAACAACAATTAGAAAAATTAAAGAACCAAAAACTAAAAAAAAACATATTAGGTTTGATGGTTAAACCTGTAAATCGGGTAACTCAGGTCAACCTGTAAACCCGCAAACTGTGTAATGGACTTAATTGGGATTAATAACTTTTTTTTGTAAACTATTTTTTATTTAATTATATGATAATAAAAATGGACGATTGCAAAATCAAGCATCAAATCAATATTGAGACTTTTTTAAGACTATGATAACCTTATAGAAATAAAAACAAAACAAATTATGAAACTCAATTCTCAATTAGCCCAATATCGAAGGATGAAATCGAAACAAATATTTTTTTTAAAAGTTAAACTCGCTGAACTCGTCAACAGGCCCATGAACTTTCAAAATTTTAATTATATTATTTTTTCTGAAACTATTTTTTTAAATATATGATAAAGAGAAAAATAAACAATTAAATAATCAAGTTCAATTAGTAAAAAGTAAAACCACTACTAAACTTGTGAACCGGAACAACCAATGTTACATCACAAAACTCGCAAACCAAGTCATTAACTTCACAAAGTTTAATAACCTAATTTATTTAAATTATTTTTTATTTAACTAAACTATTTAAAAATTAGACCATACCACAATCTTAAGATATTTTTTTGATACCAACCCAACATTGAGATGTTTTATTGATACCGCAACAATCATATAAAAAGCAAATTAAAATAATTTATCAACTCTAAATCCATATAAGCGCATCATATAAGGACTAAATTAAAAAAAAACAAATGAAAAAAGGGCTTAAAATGAAATTTTTTTGTCAATTACTGTTATAATCCATAATACTAATGGGCGTAGGGAAACAATATTTTCCTCGTACCTTTTAGTTTTATACTTTATAAAACCTTGTTTATCTTACAAGTTCATCCATGCTTATTGAGTTTGACGTGGACAAGATTTTTTTATTGAACTATTTTTTCTTAAAATAATCTAAATCAATGTTGTTATATTGAAAAAAGAAATTGAATTTACCTGTGTAAAACGAGAATTTTTAAAACAATTGTGATGTTTACCCAAAGCAATTTTTTTCACCACTTGTTAAATTACGTTCTTTATATGTACGGATAATAATTTAATCCAAAATAGATGTATATCAACCCAATTCGAATGAATGAATATTTTTTATATAATTATTTTACTTGATAGGTAATGGGCAAGGTATGATTATTGTCAAACACAACTCAAAACGTACCTGAAATATATATTTATATTATATTGATATATTTGTAAAACATCTAGATTTGTTTTAATACAATATGATATATATATATATATATATATATATATATATATATATATATTTCAATATTAATATAAAACATGCATGTATAATATTTATAATTTTTTCATTTAATATATATATATATATATATATATAGTATTTTTTAATACAATATTATTATTTTTAGCTTCAAATTAATTTTTTTGGTATTTTTGGATCATTTTGATTTGTTGATGTCAAAAATAAATTTTTAAAAATAATAAACAAATTATTTTGATGTATTTTTAAGTAAAAAATATTTTAAAAAACAATTTTCACCATACTTCTAAATAGACCCTAAACACCCACTCTTCGATCCGCATTCCAAATGTGTTTTGATGACACATGACAACTTTCTATTAGTTGAAGGGAATAAATAGAAAAATTGGTTTATAATGCAAATCTACCAATCTTTTCATCCTGAAACCTAAAATCTAGATCGGCTTGAGACCTAGCCGACTTAAAACCTAAATCTATCTAGGTTAAAAATATAAAAGAAAAAATATAATTGTTTTGATAAAAAATATAAATTAATTCAATTGATTCAGGCTTCATCTTGTTAAAACACAATCTTTAATATGTTGGTTTTTATTTTTATTTTTTATTTTATCAAAAGAATGCTATTTTAATTTTTAAATTTTTTTTGAAGTTGACCTCCTGACATTAGTGTTATCCCGAGTCAATTTCTATGTTAGATTTTACAACCAATTATGGTGTAACCTAGATCTTAGGTTGGATTGACTGCATCTTGGTTCTTATAAAATAGTGTTTATTTTTACAGTGATATTATATTTTTGAAAAAAATATTTTTAATATTGTTAAATTATTTTAATATGATAATAATAAAAATAAATTTTAAAAAATAAAAAAATATTATTTTAATATATTAAAAAAAACTTTAAAAAAACAATAACTTTCACATTACCAAACAGTACCGAATCAATGCCAATAATTGATCATCCTCCTAATCATTGCTGGATGCAAGCTGGCACCGCTGTCTTGTTCTTCTCCTCCGACTACTTCTCCAAGTTCCTCCATCCCTCCACCATTCTCTCTCCAAAACAAATCCTTAAACCCTAACCCTAATTCACATTCCCCAAACTGTAAATAACCATTAAATTAAATTCATGCTCTAACCACAGGAAGAAAAATAAAATGCTTCGTTTAATTTGTTACCTTTCATTTCTTGTAATATCTATCACAACCGTCTATTCCGATCAGGAAAAATCGATATACGATGTCTTAAAAGCGCACGGGCTCCCCATAGGGTTGCTACCGAAGGGAGTGAAGGAATTCAAGATCGATGAAACGGGGCGTTTCGAGGTACACTTGGATCAGGCTTGCAATGCGAAGTTTGAGAGTGAATTGCATTACGATATGAATGTTACGGGCAGTTTGAGTTACGGGCAGATCGGAGCTTTATCGGGGATTTCGTCGCAGGAGTTGTTTCTGTGGTTTCCTGTTAAAGGGATTCGAGTTGATGTGCCGAGTTCAGGTCTTATTTATTTCGATGTTGGTGTTGTTTTTAAGCAATTTTCACTTTCCTTGTTTGAGATGCCCAGAGATTGTGTTGCTGTTCGTAATGGGGACATTGTAGCTCTTCGGCATCGAAAGTTTATTGCTGATACTGTTGCCAAGGTTTAGTTTCATTGCTTTTACTAGTTATTAATTTGATTTTCTAAGATTAGCTGAGTTGATTTGGTTACGATAAGATTTAATCAAAAAAAATTTGGTGTTTTGAGCTTCATTTTTTCATGGAAATTCAGCAAAGTTGAACGGAATACTGTGGATTACAAATTCATTTTTTCTTAAATGGAGTTATTTTTTAAGGGCTGAGAGGGATCTTTACGTTGATTTGATGTGATGTTTTTGACAATTGTGTTTTTGGTTTAATGTTTTGTAATTTTCATGCAGAGTCAACCTGGGAAGGTAAGATATGAACTTGAACAGGAGAATTTTGGTAGGGATTTCCTGTAGCGTGCGGCTAAGGTTACTTGTGGGTTATCCATTTCATCTTGTAAATTTCATCAGCAGAGAATCTGTTTAGCAGGTCTGATGCTTCCATCCAGTGTGTTTGCTTGGGTTCTTTTATTATGGAGAGTAGTGGAGAGCAGAAAATTTCTCGTGTGGCATGGACGCTGTTTGGATTTGATTGAGTCGAAAGGGGAAATTTGAGGAGGCAGTGGTATGATGAAAATTGGCGTCCTGCCTACAGAAGATAAGGGAGACAGGAGTAATTCGGTTGAGGTGATTTCAGGTGATACATTCGATATAAGTTCAATTTAAATGTTAATTTGTTGTACTATGAATACAAAATATGTGTGCTATCCATATCCATATCGGGTCGCTTTTTGTGGTGTAAGTTTCTTAGATTGATGAGAGTTATATACTTCCATGATATTAAAGTTCGGGAATAAAAGGATTAAGCTTCATTATACGATGAGAGTTATTTCAGCTTCATTATACGTTTCCATTTACAATTGTTATGGAGTTTTTACTACTTCACAGTTCTTCTCAGCTTGGTTTTTTTAAATTTCTCTCTGTATTTTCTTGGGATTCCATCCTACAGTCTTGCCTTTAGCTGATGGTTAATCCATCAATTAACTGGTAATCTCCATTTTCTTTAACTGGCTTGTATTCATGTTGTTATGCTCAGGTGTAAATCTCGAGAGTCACTACTGTCAAAGAATTTGAGCTGAGGATTTGACTCCATTATTTATGAAAATAGAATCCTGCAACAAGATATATCTTCCCTACTCCTAGGCTTTTTTCAGGGTTTGGGTGGTTGGCTAGGCAAAATGAGCTGGGCTTTTAGTTTCGGGTTTTAGAATTTGGTTCAGGAATTATGAATTTATGATATTCAACTGTACTATATTTCCATGCACCGCTAAGTCTAGCGAGACTTGTATGACAGGTAAAGTTTCAGGTGTCATTTCTATACTTACTTATCCTCCATGACCCTTTACTTACCTGTTCCCTGATAATCTGTCCTTCTCTCATCATGAAAGGGCTGACCTCTGACATGATTACTAACTGTTAACCTATCTTCTGTGTAGAAACATTAGCCCTTTTCCCTTTCTTTAAGCCAAGAGACTAGTTCGAAATTTAGAATGTTCTGATTCAAGGGTGACTGATTTTTAGGTTGGAGAATCTAGCCTGTTTTAGAAGCATACAAAAACTTCGGATCATAGAAACAGTCTGATTAGGACCTTGAGTTTCTTGATAATCATATTCAACCAGCATAAGCTGGCCTTACTTACCACACGGGAAGTGATGGTCTGCCCTATGTTGGTTCACGACCCCAAATTGCACAATGCAAATTAGTCTATACCCTTGGTTATCTATGCGTCAAGTAAACGTACAGCCTTATTGCCATGAAATTCTTCTCGGCCGGTGATCTGGCATCAATAACCTAGAGGACCTATGGAGTTGCTGCAATGTTTGCACAGAAGGAGATTTGCGGTTGAGGTAGTAAATAAAACTAGACTGCCTATATTTTTTTCTCTCTTTACTTATTTAGGTGGATGTTTAATCTTAACATTCTTATATGCTACAATTTTTGTGAAAAAGCGTTGTGTTTGAACCAGATAGACCAGGGATCTAGTTTCTCTCAGTTTTGATTGCTTGGCAATTTGTCCGACATGGTTTCTGGACACTGCCTTGCATATTCTTGAACAGCTATTCATTTGTTTTATCATGTGCTTCATCGATGTCATAAAATTATTGTATAGAACATAGTCCTGTCACTTGGAGGCATAGACAGGACAATATGGGATAAACTCGGTTGCCTTCCTTTGGCTTGTTCTGTGCATAGTTAAAAGACACTGATATGGCTGTGGTCCTGCTTTTCCATGTTTGATCTGCATTTCAAGACTGATATGCGCATTTGATCCCTAAACATCCCACATGCAGTGCTAGCTACATATTGTTTTGACCAGCATGCATGTGGCAGTGGTCCTGCTTTTCCATGTTTGATCTGCTTTTCAAGCCTGATATGCGCACCCTGTAAACCGTGTCCTGTATGACAAGATTTGTTTGAACTCTGTGTGCTATGGGAAAATACCATGACCCACCCTCTCTAATGGGAATCATGCCAATGGTTCATAGTCATACAATTATTTATGTGCCCTGTGTCGCACTACAATTATTGGCCAAGATGGTCCTGTTCTTTGTTTCTTGTGCTCGTTCCATCACTATGATCAAAAGGTGAAATGTGCCTGTGGACAGACTGTATTAACTATATTTGTTTCTATTTATTAATTAGACTCGAGCGTTATTGAATAATGAATTTGAGACAAATGAAATGGCATGGTAGGTGCATGTAACTTGAGAGGCAAGTATTCAAAGTCAGATTATTATTCATCCTTGACTTCGTCTAATGATGAGTTGTTAGCTTCTGTTTTTTTTTTTTATTCTCAGAACAATAATTAAGATTTGTATTCATGTTTTGTGTATTACTCAATTCTACATTACTGTAATCATTGATGCGTTTTTCCTCAATAAATTTCACACGCCACGGCTGCTCAATAACATTATAATTAATATCTAGCGATTTCACCGGTTTACTTCCTGTGCTATGTTGCGTGAAAAAAAAGAGAGAGCAAGTTGTGAGGAATTTTATATATATATATATATTAAATCTTGTTTAATGAGTCAAATTCAAAACTTTCAAATTGAGTTTTTATTAAATTCAAGTTTTTAATTAGATTATGTTGGAGTTTTTATGATGCGTTTTTCCTCAATAAATTTCACACGCCACGACTCCACAATAACATTATAATTAACATCTAGCAATTTACTTCCTGTGCTATGCTGCGTGAAAAAAAAAACAAGTTGTGAGGAATTTTTTTATATATAGTTATTAAATCTTGTTTAATGAGTCAAATTTAAAACTCCCTAGTAGAGTCTTTATTAAATCTTAATTTTTAATTAAATTATTTAAGAGTTGTTTTGATATAATTTAATCTACTAAATAGATTTCAAGATAAAAATTAAAAAATTAAAAAATAATATAAAAAACAAAGATTAAACATGAAAGTTTAAAGGCATTTTGAATAATTGTTAAAAAGGAGATTGACATAAAAAAAAATTAAAGCTCACAATTTTTTTTTAAAAAACATTTAGATAAAGTATTAGATTGATTTTGATTAACTTAGTTAACTTATTAAATTCGTTATGAGTTCAATGAGTTTAATTTTATTTTTTTATTTTAATTATATGATAAAGAAATAAAAACAAATTCAAATTCAATTCAACCTAATATTAAAAAATAAAATTAAGAAAACTAAAAAGATTAATCAAAAACCCATTATTAAAGGTTTTTTTGTTAAAAAAAGTTATGGGTCGAAGCAATTCAGCATACTAAAGTCTTACAGAAAATTATTATCATCAAACTTTTCTTGTTGAATGAAACCGTCAACACCAAATTTAACTATTTTTATTGTTAGTATTGCAACAACGAACTATTTTTTCTTTTTCTTATATAGTTTTTAGATAACTTTTTTTTTTTTTAATTTAGTGATTGAAAAATAAATAAAATAAATTTTTATATTAAAATTAAAATTATAGTGAAGTTGAAGAGCCATGTATTTTCTTTACATTTTAATTTGATGCTTAATTTCATATAATTAGAATGCAATTAAAAAAAAACTTGACGGAAGGTTCCAGTGGTCATCTTATACTTTTTTTATTTTTTTGTTAATAAGTTTTTGGATATAGAACTAAAGTTATTGTTGCTTGGACTTCATTCCATCCCGTGCTTTATATGAATACGTTTTAGTCCTTTTCTTTTCATGTATTCTATTACTAACACGACAAACTACTAATAATATTTTTTTCTCAAATTTAATTGAGAATTATGACATTAACCATCCTTGTCAAGATGGCAAGATATGCTTTAAGTTTGCAACTTTTTGAAAAAATAAATAAAATTGTTAGCATATTTACGAACTCGGTTCAAACGCCACCCATCTTCTTACAATGTTTAAGAACCTGTTTTTCTTCTTCTTATCCAACAGTGTCTGACTTTCTATTTAATTTTGAATTGTGTTTTGACACATTGAAGAAACTGTGAAAAATAGATGAAAATCTTTGCAGCCGGGTCCTGAGCTTCCAGTTTAGCATGGCTCCACGAAGGAAGAGGGTGTTTTTTTTTTTCCATGTCAAAAGGTGTTTTTGAAAATTTTTGAGTCTTTTTTATATTTTTTTTATTGTTTTTATATGTTAATTAGGTGAATTACGCCCAGATTTTCAAAGATACTATAGAACTTTTGAATTTTCTCTAGCATTTATCATCACATACAACTCATATATACGGAATAGCCGTCTTGCACACCCAATTGCTCTTGCCGTCCTCTTTTCTTCCTCTAATATTTAACCTGAAGGAGCCGAGCCTTTTTGGGTTTTTGATTTATTTTTTATTTGATGACTTGAAGTGAGCATTATTTCAATCAGATGTACCTTTATCTTCTTTAACTAAATTAAAGAAATAAAAGCAATTAACTTATTTTTAGATAATATAAAAAATAAATAATCTCATTAATTTAGTCAATTTTTTTTATATATTTTAAAAGTGTTTTTAAAAAGATTGAATTTTTTTTATTTACTTTAAATTAATTTTTATTTTGTGTTTTTAGATTGTTTTGATATGCTGATATCAAAAATAAATTTTAAAAAATTAAAAATTTATTTTAATACATTTCTAAAAAAATAATACCATGAAAAACAACTCTCAAACACCACACCACCTAAATGAGCTACAATTACACAAAAAAAGAATGCATGGATTGTAACATAGTAATTAAACTCGATTTAGCTTAGAAAACTCATGATTTTAAATTTGGCATGAATTTGATTTCAAGTTGAATAGAAAGATATCAGTAAAATCCTAGTTAATCCAACTAAATTTAAGTTAAAAAAATTAAAAAAATAATATTATTTAAATAAAAATTACTGATCAATAATTCAATCCAATAATTCAATGATTTAGATCTAAGAGTTAGAGTTACGATCTTTTTGTTAAAAAAATTATTTGGCAGCTTGTTGGGTCCCAGGTTCAATTGTGTTTTAAACTAGTGGGGCGGGACTATGTTATTTTTTTTCATTAAGGATTCTTTCGAAACTAATCAATAACAAACTATATTTAGCATGCTTCAAGATTGTCCTGTTTCCATATTTTATTTTGCTTCATTGAATTTTCTAATATGTCTCACATGGAGTTTGTCTTATATAGCACTTCTTAAATTGCCAATGATTTATTTATTAAAGATAAACATGGTCAACACTTATGCTTTTTTTTTCATGAAATATTTTTACTATGATGGTTCATGTTATATTGATATTTTTTTTACCAATTTAGTTTGTAATTTCAGTTTTAAAACTTGTTTAGAGTATGATTAAACTTTGTTCAAAGTATTCAAGGAGTTAAAACTATACAAAGAGACATAAAAAATAACTTGAAGCTAAATATAAAATTAATTTATTTTAAAAGCACAATTAGACTACAATACCAAATAAGTTTTTAGATTGATTTAGATTGACATACCTAATCCACGACCCGAGCTTTGGATCAGGTTGATCCCGAATTAACTATCATCCAAAGGAGGATAGGATTCAACAATATGATCTAAAAAAAGGACTAGAATTTAACAAATGTAATAAATCATGTTGATGCATTTTCGTTAACCAAGAGTCATTTATGGATCAACCAATAGGTAATTACGTTTCACAGCGAAGAGCTAAATGCATCATTGCATCGTGTGCCATCTATGGGCAATTGGCGTGTCAATAATTACAGGGGTGAGAAGAAGGACAATCCATAATTACAAGACCAGGTGATTAAAGCAAGGAACCTTGATGCTAATTAATCAGACAATATCAGCGACATGGTTGATCCAATAGGGGATTGAATTATACAATAGAGAAGCAAATGGACTAACTCTATGAGGAATAGAGATGTCGAACAACAATGCAGCATTTAAAGCAGGCCGAGGTCGATCAATATAATGCACACTGCCAAATATTTGGGCGGGCATTGGGGAGAAATACTGAGAAGGAAATACTGTAAAACGGAACAGCTGCAAACTCACTGGATAGTGCTATAGCAATAATAGGGGAAGGAAGAATTTTGACCTTTTTTGTTTGTACTCAACTTTTGTATTCTCGTTTCTTAGTGTTGATGGGATTAATGAGAATTAACATCGGCGGCCCCTGCGGCAGGAAAGGGCACCGGCATTTGAAGTAATGTCCCCGACCATCGATGAGGACTTTGCCCCTAAGCTTGAGGCCCTGGCATAGCTGGCTGCAGCTCCGGCTCCTGATGCAGTGAAGTAGGCTCCATTTAGCAGCAGGTCTCCCTCTGATCTCCAATTCCAATGCTTCCATACTCCAGCATCCGTCTCCACCCTTTTTGTCACCTGCCAATATCAATTTTCCCATGATTGTTATAATCTAGTCATCACATGAATAATGTGATTATCATTATCACGAGCTCAATCCACCAACCCGGAGTCTAGCCTGTTTATTTTTTTTTTACCAAAAGAATGTGGTTTCAAACTTTTTTTATTAAAAGAAGGTCAAATTTAAGTTACTCGTGTCAATTTATCTAACCAGAACTTAGGCCTCGGGAGTCTTATAACTATGATCATAAGAAGTAATATTTATTTACGGGTACCTCTTTGGCAAAAGCGTTGGCAGGGGCAAGATATCTGTTGCCCTGGCTGTTAATGGTGGGATCAGCACTTCCTCCAATGGCATACATTTCCCAGTGGGTGTAGTCATTGTTCACTACATGGAAATACCCATGCCTGCACCTGCAAGGTTTATGAATTGGCCGCGTTGATTAAAATTATTCTGTAAATCCTACGAGAAAACCGTGCAAGGGCTACGATGGTCATCTTATATCAGTTACCTTGGCATCCTCTGGATAAGACCCTCACCAAAATGGTTGTAGGCAATGGTCACTTGCATCTGCTTATCTCTGTGGTAGGAGTCACTATGGCCCAATAGCATAACCTGTTAATCATATTCGAAGAGAAATTTAGGCATCATGTAGAGTCACAAGATCAAATAAACCATGCAATAAAAAACATTGATGGATTGGAAATTTAACTGACCTCGTTATGGTGAGTGAAATAGTTGTTCGAAATGGTAATGGCTGTTGACCCTATTATAGCATCAATGAGGCCATCTGCGCAGTTTGAAAGAGAATTGTGATCAATCCAAATGTGGCTTGATCCAAAAATGGAAATACCATCTCCGTCAGCTATTGTTCTCCACCCATAATGGCTAGGCGAGCTACGAACCATTGCGTTCCCTGTAGGCTTACAATCATGTACGTGGAGACCATGAATTATGACATTTGTGATGAACTGGATGGTGATGCAAGCCCCATTGGCAATGTGGACATTGGTTCCACGAGCATCGATGGTCTTGAAGCTGTTCATGATGAGCTCTTGCTTGAGGGTAATCACCATGTCCCTCTTGAACACAATCCACAAAGGCTCGTCTTGAATGACAGCATGGCGTAGTGTGCCTGGTTTTGGGTTAACAGGATCATCATCGCCGGGGTTACTAACAACATAGAATCTTCCATCGCGACCACCTACGGCATTGCGTCCAAAACCAATGCCACAGTTAGCAAGGCGCTTTCTGTGGAGTTGCCAATGGGGATCACATCGCCAACAATCATCAATAGGATTGCCAGTTACGCATGAGAAAAATCCCAATTTCCTCCTTTCTGTGCTGTTGCGTATGCTCCTGGTAAAATCAGAAATCACATTTATGAAACTGCTATAACCATCCTATAATCAATCAAATTATTCCTTTCTTTTTTCAATCAACTGACATGTGGGTTACTAATATACCGAGTAACTAGCGGTGACCAGGCCCTGGTGACTGTTTACGAAAATGCAAACAGTCATGTATACTTACTGTAACAACATTAATGTGTTCAAAGTCACAAAACCAACGTAGTGTCAAAATTTAATCAGTCACTCGGAAGTTAACTCTTGCTGTCACACTTCAACATGTAGGCCATGTGATGGGAAATGTATACGGAGCATACGGAAAAGTTTGTGATTTTCTCTCCCTCATTGTGCTGTGTAAGAAATAAATGCAAAATTGGGGAACCTAATTCCTGTCGGGTACCTACTGTGTCGGTGGACAGTAAAAATGTGGTCATTTATTGAGTTCGTGGTGGCCCTATTGAATAAAGGGAGCAGCTACTGGAACTACAAAAAGACTTGGATAAAAACATATGGTATGAAACCAGATCTGTGCTATGTGCTTTGTATCTACTGCCAGGCTGGACAATGGGAGTAAAATTTAAGTTGTCTCCCCCCACCTGATTTTCTTACAAGGCTGCGAAATTATTACAGTCGAGTAAACCGTGAGTTTTGCCCTAATTGGAAAGATTTATGGATTTATAATGGCGTGAAAGAATACAAACAGCATTCTATCTCTGAAGTTTGACAGAGAACTTGAGCGACATTGATTTTAGAATTTAGTGGCAGGTAGCACTGGAAGTGGAATCCAAATATCCAATATATAAATAATGCGAAGTAGCACTCACAATTTGATTCAAGAAACTAGCTTATTAGTAAAATCAGAGGACTCAATACAAAAGATATGCACTCTATCATCAAAAGGGATTGGTGTGCTAGATATCCTGCAATCTAGTACAGCAAAAGGCAGTGTGCTAAATGGCATCTTCTATAGATTTTTTTTTTATCATATAGAATATAAAACAACTTGGGTTTTTTTTTAAAAAAAATAAAAACCAACACGGCGAGTTGCGAGTTTAATGCACACTCGAACTCAAAAAAATTAGAAGACCACTTTATTATCCGGAGATAAGAATCACATTACGTAGTCACTTGATATAGGCACATAAAGCTAGTGTACTTGCGAATGAGATTTGGATAGGGAAAGAAGAGGCAGGAAATAAATTAAGGGCGTGATGCTCGGATCTGATCAGGACATAGGCATGTGCATAAACTGGCAGCAAGATTAAAAGGTGGAAAGATTGCAACAGTAGAGAACATGGTGGTTGATTAATCATCAAGCCATAAATGGTATGTATATTCATTAAAAATAATTTAGAGCCTCTTGTAGTTATCATAAAGTACCAAACAAGTTGAAGCCAGCAAGCTATAAGTAGCATAGATGAAGCCAAACAAGTTGCCAATACAAGGTTGGATTCAACATATTGTTTTTTTTTAGAAATATATTAAAATAATTTTTTATTTTTAAAATTTATTTTAGTATCAACATGTTAAAATAATTTAAAAAAAAACACTAAAAAATTAATTTAAAAAAACAAATACTTTTTTTAAAAATGTTTTTAATGTTGATTTGATTGGATCAATAAAACCCTGAAAATATTAACTGATTCAATGCCTTTTTTATATTTAACCTGAGATTTAGCTTGGGTTAGGCTTTGAGTTCCAAGTTTTCTGTATCAACCCATCAGTTTAGCAAAGATGATGAAGCCTATATTGACTACTTATTCATTGACTCTTTTGTGTTTGACTGGAATTTCAACACCAGTGGGTGAAAATGACATCCGCATGTGTTCTCTTTAAATATGCACAGTCATGTGATCTCTTTCTAGCTCTCTAATAAGAATTATTCAATGAAATCACGAGATTCATGGAAATGGAATGCCATGTTCCCAATAAATTAATAGCTTAGCAGGCTTTAGATTGGCTCGTAATAATTCTCATAGAAGAGGGGATCGAATAAAAAAGAACAGAGAAACACACACTCACTCGTCAACCATTGCCGCAACTTCCTCCGGATCCTCCATAGTATGCTCGTTCCATGCATCATCATACCTGGAAAAAAAAAATAAGACAGAATTTTAATTCAAAATATATATTTTTAACTTCTTAGTTACTAATTAATTTAACGAGAGATTCTACGGTGCTAAAAATATAAATACTTACAATACAGAAAAAGATATGTTAAAAAATAAAAATAAAATGATTTTTAAGAATAAGATATTATTATCATGTTTTATGAATTCAAATATAATTTATTTTTTAATATTTATCTCTTCTATATAGTTACAGCTTGATCAATGGATTTCGTAGTAAATTTACATTACATGACCGTGAATGAGGTCATTTTCGTAAATTGAAAAAATCCAATGACCAATAAATTATGCAGCGAACTTAATTAGTTTCTCGAGAATTGGGAAAAGAAGGCGTGCGATTCTAACAAATCTAACTAAGTAATATAACAAAATCAACGAACGGTCCAGATTTATTTTCAAAAAACGATCTCAATGGTTTAAATTTATGGAAGTCAGATAAATTCAGCGCGAAATTCATCCAACGGCCCAAGTTCCACCATTTTCAACGTGGATCCTGATGAAATTTTAACCGCTCTGTCAACTCACCAGTCCGCCATTGACGAGTTCTTTGAGCTCAACAACTCTTGCGTTTCCTTCAACCTGATAGAATAAATAAACAAATCATAAATCTGCATTGATTAACGAATTAACCCTACACCACTCACATTTTTCTTATTAATTAATTCAATGCACAAGACAGATAAGCAAAGAGGAAATTCTCATCTATGGAGAACAATTTGGAGCTAGAAATGAAGAACTAAGGAGAATTCTATTGCTTTAAGCAAGCGATCGATCAACCTTTGAGAAAACATGCACCTCTGTTTTCCATTAATCACTACTACTAGAACGAATTCTCATCAAAATTTACCTCAATTTTTGCTCGTCTTTCTCCTCCGCAGCGTTTACACTGATAAGCACAACCAGAACCAGCATTGTCCGTACACAAAAGCTTCTCAGCGAAACCTCCATTGTTGAATCAAAATACACAAACGCGGACTCTCTCTCTCTCTGTCTCTATAGCTTTCTTCCTCCTACTGTCTACTGATGAGGAAGAATAAATGAAGACAGGGAAGAAGTGCAGCTCAGCCCTTTTTTTATAGCAAAAAATTCAAGCGTAAAATCACTCTAGCCTAACTTCATTTAACCATCTATTTTAACTCTAGTTAAGTCAATTAACCTTCTAATATTAACCACCCCCACATCTATAACCGCTATTAACTGATTCCATATTTTCTCTCACTGTATTCCGTGTTGCAAAACAGAGAGAGTGGGAGAGCTTTTAAGGCTCACAGTAGGGTGATTACTGTGTAAATAGTTGTTTTTTAAATTATTTTTTGTTTAAAAATATATTAAAATAATATTTTTTATTTTAAAAAAGTTATTTTTAATATTATATATAAAAATAATATAAACATAATTAATTTTAAATAAATTGTTTTTAAAAAAATCATGTAATGCGCCCTCCTCTTCTCTTGTCGGTCGGTCTGTCACGTGCCTGACCACCTTCCTATCTGACACATCAGCTAGCATTCACCGGGGATCACCGTGGCCATGTCAGCATATTTATTTCGATGTGCTGGAATTTGGGACTAGCTCTTGACGGTGAGTTATTATACTTGCTGTTGCTGTTTGCCACGTGGGAGGTCTTCTTTGTAATCGGTTTCGTACGAATTTGTCCGTGGATTGTAATAGGGACCTCGTTGACAGCTGTCCTACTCAAGAGTACGGTAAAATGACTCGTCTTCGTAATTATTAAATGGCTCGGCGGGTTGAATCATCAAACTCACGGGTTTCGTTAGAATCTAAGCAGGTCAAAATCAATAATATTTTTTTAAAGAATAAAATAATGTTTATATATATATATATATATATATATATATATATATATATTGATATCGTAATTCAAGCCTTACACAGGATCGGATCCCAAACTAAGTTTAACAAACTCTTATAGGTTCTTGGTTCTTATTGTTTGTGTCCCTATGCAAATATTTGCTCATATTCTTGTAAAACCAAGCCCGACATGTGCGTGCTGACATAGGAAATTTGGAGCATGATTTGAGCTGAAATTTTAATTAAACTAGATAAAATGTTGATTTGGTTGATCAGATTTCTCCAGTTTAATATTAAAAAAATATTTTTTTAATAAAAATAATTATTATGGATTAACAATGATTTAGGTATATTTTAAAATTAATTCTCGAATTAGATTTTAATATTAAAAAAATATTTTTTTAATACAAATAATTAATATGGATTAACAATGATTTAGGTATATTTTAAAATTAATTCTCGAACTATAATAACATTTTTAGAGATAAATTTGACAATAACTTGGAAAAACTTTGAGATTAATATTGTACCAATATTCTGTATCTTAATTATATTCTAGTTTAATCATTTATAAGTGAATGTTCACTACTATAATTTTCATAACAAGTTATGGAGTTTCCTACAGAATGCTAACAAATTTCTAATGAGGATTTAGTGTAATTCATTTTTTTCTTATTTCTTCTGGAATTCATAATTAAAATTAAAATCATTTTTTTTCTACAAAAAATAAGATATATTTATTATTTGATTTTTTAATGAAAATTCTGATGAGATTTAAAAAAATCATTGAAATATTTTGCCAAGGTGTGGGTACGTATATTGAAGTAATTCAATCTGTTTCATTTTTACTGACTTGGGTAGATATGAACATAGTTGTTGTATCATTACAAATCAAAGAGAAACCAACTACTAGTGGTTGTCCTAACATAATGGACCTCGTAACTAAACTTTGAACTGAAAAAAAAAATTACTATGAAATTATTTAAATGTTAGTTGGTCTCAATGTCAAATATGGTAGGCCTCCAAACCTCGTTACAAAAATAATAGTTACAGAGGAGTTTGAAGTGCTGAAGTAAAAAGCAAAATAATAATAATAATAATAAGTATGAAATAAATATTTTTTCATAATAGCTTTTCATCATAAAGTTGAGAATTTTACCCGATTCATTGTTATTAGCAAAGTTGTTAAAAATATATTTTTGATACGGCATAAAAAATACAAAATAAACTCAGATCGTAAAAATAAATTATAAAATTATAAAATCATAAATAATTTTAAAATACATTATAAAAAATCATACTTCAAATAAAAATTCATACAAAGTTTGGTAATCTTATTACTTATTTTTAGAGCAATTACTTTATAGGCAGTATATATTTACAGTCCTCTACCCGATTCATTGTCATTAGTGCTTATTAAAATTAATTTCTCAACAAAATAAACTGATTTTTAACGTGATTTTCCATTGAGTTGACCTTTCATACAATTATTTTTTAAAACTTGATTTCAAATCTAATTTTTAATTAAAAAATCTCTCAATTTTTAACTAGATTAGGTTTTGGGTGATTACCCGAGCTAATGTTCGAGTTTAAATTGCTTGCCAAAGTTCATGCTTGAGATATTGATTATGCTTTGTTTTTGCCACGTATACTATCTCTTTAATCATTAAACTCTGCGCTTCCTAGAGCATTTATCTCTAACCCTTCATTTCTTCTGCGTCCATGTAATTTTTATATTAGTTTTTTTTTTTTAGTTTCATCTTAAAGCTTTATTTCTTAACTTTTATTATTGCTCCGACTACTGTCAAGTCTCAAAGTCTGTTGGCTTTACTAGTGAAGCATGACATCTAATATAATTTATATAAAAAAAATTTTAAAAATTAAAAAATCAAGCTTGATAAAAATAGAATACAAAATATTAATATTATTGAAATGAACACGCACCCAAACAAGTATTAATTCATGAACAAAAAATATAAAGAAGATAATACAAAGTTAATTATATTTTGATAAGTCAAATTTATTTATTTTTCAATAAAAAAAAAGTGTTGCATCTCCTTACTTGTATAGCAAGACTTTTTTTAACTCCAACTAACATGAAATTATTAAAAAAAAATTAAAAATATGTTTAGAAACTTCTAGTAAAATTTATTATTGATATTAATACATCAAATTAAATGATACAAAATAAAAAAAAATAATTTTTAACAAATTTATTTTGTAAAATAATCATAAAACACAATTTTAACTATAAAAACAGACCACTCCTAAATATCCCAAGTTACAGGGTAATGCTACCATTTATATACGGTCATGATTAGCCCTTAGTTTTTAAAAACATAATAATTTTGAAAAACTCATGCTTTCACTAAAATAAAAATAAACTTAAATGTATTTCATATAATTTTAATCTTGAATTCATCAAAGCTATTATTTTGTATCACAACTGAATTTGAGTAGAAAAAAGTTTCAATCCGAAATCTGGCTTGGATTAAATAAAAATCAAATCATTTTATTCTTCTTCTTCTTCTTCTTCTTAGCAACCCATGTGACTAGACATCCAATGTACAGTGCCCAGGACATGCTATGGACTTACGGGTCTACATTTGTCTTTCCCAGTTACATGGTACGTACGTGGATTCAAACGGTTCAGTTCGATAGCGTGTCCTCCATGCTATCCAATTATTATTGAAGTAAACAAGCAAGCAAGCTGGTTCGAGCAAAATGCCTTATCATCCAACAATATTTCGTGAGGTTTGAGTCTGGATCTCTCTCTAATTTTTAATTTTTTTTGTTTAAAATTAAGTTTTTTATATTTTTAAATTGTTTTGAAATGAAAAATAATTTTTAATAAGTAAAAAATTATTATTTTAATATATTTTCAAATAAAAAATATTTTAAAAATAATTTTTAATACAGTTATAAACACCTGATATCATAGATCATAATCTAGCTAAGCCCGGAATATAGAAAAAATTTTCACCCCCTTCCTTTTCCTGGTCAAAATTGGGGGAGACAACGATTACCTGGCTCCAGTCACCGCTTGTGTTCATAATCATGAGAATTTTTGCCCTTGATTACTGTAATAATGGCTGTATTTTGTTCAAAAAAGTAATGATGCTATAATCATCAACATTAAGGAGTGATTACCTCAACTTTTCTTTTACTACACTGTTGAAATTTCAGCGTATTAATTAATCATGCATAGATCATAATCTAAACGCAAATTATCCCTTTTTAGACTGAAAAAGGTCACCTCTTTTCACATTTTTATGTCCCCAAGTCTGGTCCAATGAATTAATTCGGTGATCCATGAACTGATATTATTGAATTTCATGTCAAGTTGGGTTAAAAGTTACTTGACAAATTAACTTGTAACTCGATTAAAATTTAATAAAATCTAGTTTAATTTGAATTTTTTTAAAAAAATTAAAATCATAGCATTTAAAATTTAGAAATGCTTTATAACTGCTATAAAGGCAGCTCCAACAAGCTACAAGCAAAGCCGGTGGTCACCCCACCTTTGTTCTGTTTTGCCTTTCTTCACTGAAGATTGTTAGTCTACCAAACGTCAACGATGATTGCAAGATTTAAATGGAACCCCACATATTACCCAATCTCTTGAAATGCAAGCCAGGTTAATTAGATTGTCCCAACAAAGGTCTGATCTTTTGCTTGACCACCTTTTTTTTCTTTTTTTTTTGGTAAATTTGCTTGCCCACCTTTTACTCACTTTGATGTGCTTGTATCTCTATGTTATTGTTTCTGGCCATAGAGTAATAGTAAAGGGCTTCTGATCTGCACAGCAGGTTTTGAGTTCGAGTCAGGACGTGTACCTCTTATAAGAACCTGGGACATCCGAGGTTTTACTCGCTCATCTGGGTCCATAAATTACACTTTCTAGGGGTGGAGTTTCCTCGAATCCAAAAAAATAGTAGAAAATATTAAAGAATAATATAAATTATATCTTGAGATTTTATCTAACAATTTAAATTATTAGATTGGATTGATTTTTTAATATGATATCAAAGTTTTGATAACTAAGCGGTCACAAAACAATCACGAGTTCAAATTTCATCATTTCTATTTATTTGATAAAAATTAAGTATAAAGTAACGCGGAACTATGTAAGTTTTAAGTTCAAATAGCTTTTATTTAAAAATTTATTTAGAAATTTTTTCCCGCCGGACAACTTGAGAAGAAAGTGTGTTAAGAGGTGAGAACATCCTTTAGAAAATGTATTAAAAAATAATATAAATTATATTACCGAATATATATTTTTTTAAAAAAAAAAAACTCCAAGCCTATAAATTATAAATTATAGAAGCAATTGATGCCGGTTTTGCTGTCGGAAATTAAGCTGGCTGGTTTCACTCTTAAGTTGCTTCTACGTAAGCTTGATCATGAATTAGTCGGCTTCCTTGATCACCGAGGAATTCAGATACAATTCTGGAGCTTGTCTTGGACTCACACGGCGCCGTTGACCTCAAGTTCTTATTTCAATTCTGGAGCTTGGTGAAAAAGACTTTTAGACTTTTAACTCTACTACTGCTGCTGTGTTAATTTAATTAGCTTTCATGATGACTGGCATTAGAAATTCTGTTCTAAGTCGTGACTTATCGTTCTGTCGACTTGTCGTGATGTGGCGGTGCGAGAGGACCAGCTTTATACACGGTTTTGTACTGCGTTGAAATTTGCTTTTATAAATTTTTTAATTTATTTTAGATTTAAATTAGTTTTTTATATTTTTCTATAATGATATTTTGATTTTAAAAATAAATTTTAAAAAATAAAAAATATTTCAATATATTTTCAATAAAAATATTTTAAAAAACAACATCTATCAAACAAACACTTAATATTAATTTGGTAAAGTGATAGATTCTACTTTTTAAATTTTTTTTACTGGTAAAAAATCAAATTAATATTTTTTTAATAGTTTTAATATAATAATATCAAAAATAAAAATATTATAAAAAAATAATTTTAATATAATTTTAATTAAAAAGTAACGTGCACCATCTTACTAAATACATAATTGGTATTATAATAGATTTTGCAATTATAGTTTTAAAAATAGGTTTAATTAAGAAAAATATTTTTAATTGTTGTATTTTAAAAAAAATTGTTGTGAGGTGGATTTTTACATAAAAAATAAAATAAAAAAATATTATTTTAAATTCTACAAAACTAAAATTTAAAAAACAATTATATATGAAATTCATATAAAAAAGCAGTAACTATTTAATTGCTTTTTTTTTTTGTCTATACAGTTGGGTAAACGTTTTGGTTGAAATTGTAAAGCCACCATGGAAAAAACAGTACCCACTATTAAAAAAAATTAGATTAAGCTGACCAAACTTTGATGGATGTGACATGTTTGAAATATAGTCCACCGTTTAATTCAATTCAAAGTTCACACGAACAAACAAGTTTTTTAACAAAAAAAAAAAAATGTATAATTTTTAATCTATTGTTGAGTTTGACTAAAATTTTATTAGTGTTTTCTAAAATCTCTTTTTCTATAATATTAGTCAGCTAGCACTGAGCTAAATCGGGATCATGCCCAAATGAGTTCCAAACGATATTGCTTTGAATTTTTTATTTTATTTTTCTAGTTACATTCATTTTCTGGTTTTGTTTCAAGATTTTATTTTATTTAAATTTTAATTAGTTAGTTCAGTGTATTTTATTTTTAAATAAAGATTAAAAATTTAAAAATTATTGATATTTAAAACTTATCAAATCAGACTATGTTTGTACAAATAAAAAACAACTATACGGGTACATGAATGTTTGTACAAAAATATCGTTTGAAGCATCTTGTAAAAATATGTTGCCGGAGGTTTCAAGTTAATGCTTCCGACCAACTTCACTTATAAAATTGAATAACTCAAGAAATTGGTTCTTAATTTGGACATCAGCTGGGTTTGGTCCGACGAGGTTAGCAGCCGGTCTGCTGTCTATTAGGTGTGTGTTCTTGATTACGACAGCGAGCAAAAAAGATCGCCTGCCTGTTCCCCGCTAGTTAGGGCAGCTAGAGCTAACACGAAATGCTAATCCCACCATGTTTCTTAAATCTCTAAATTGTAAGTGTGAGTGTTTTTTTTTTCTTTTTTCTTTTTTTTTTTATGTATGTATTATAGGTTAATTAATTTTAAGTATCTTGTGATGTCTTATGCTTAGCAATTGACATGGAATATTATTTGTGGATAATATCGATAAAATATAGTAAAATAAGCTTTTAAACAAAACTCTCTCTCTCTCTATATATATATATATATAATTGTTAAATTGAGCTGAAATTTTATAAACATGTTATAAAAGGCTTTGTTCTCTCTAGAATAAATCGGCTAGCTCCTTCCGAGACCAAAAACATGATAAAATTAAGTTTAGAAGATATTTTTTGAGATTTTTTGAGATTTTTCTATTTATTTTTGGATTCCTTTCCTATTTAGGTTTTAAAATTTTACTAGATTTGAATTTCATTAACTAACTAGGCCGCTTAAATAATTTGTAAATTAAATATTTCATAAAAGTTTTTGTGAATTATTAAATTTCAGAATGTATATTAATTAAGGCTATGATCTTAAAATTGAGAAGTCCTATTTATTTTTTTCATATTTTATTTAACAAAACAAAAACCAATTGCGGGATCCCATAGTTTAAGATTCAAAAACCCGTTTTGAGAAGCTATATTTTAAAAGCTGTTAGAACGCGCTGCAAATATTGTTTTTAAAAAATTCAAATTTTTATTTTTGTTAAAAATAAATATTTTTTGTATGTTTTGGATCGTTTTGATGTGTTGATCTCAAAAATAATTTTTAAAAAATAAAAAAACATCATTTTGATACATTTTAGCATAAAAACACTTTAAAGTTTGAAAAACAACCACTAATTTTTTGATTTTTGGTGGCATTTTATTCATATGATTTGTGCCTAAATCCCTTTTAATCAACCATTTTTGTTTCTAAGCATTGTCACAACCACAACCATGTCTATTGTCATAGAAGTTATAGAGCCGCCATTACATTCCAGTTTCTAAGCCAGAAGACACCACAACATCTTCTTCCTCCCTAATCCCTAACCATTAATTGAGAATAATATATTGATTTCCAATTTTCAAAAAATTATTAAATAATCTCATTAATTATAACTCTTTGATATTATTTCTGGCTTATGTTTTCTATATTTGTTTTCATGGTTTTAGAAACATAAACAAATTTTAGATTTCTGTTTGAAACTAACCACCACCTACCAACATAACTTGTGAAAACTTTATGTTGTTTTCAAAAAAATTAGCAAGTAGTTGTTGCTTTTTAAAACAAAACAAACAAATTGGCGTTTTATGTTTTTCTTTTAATTTTTTTAAAATAAAAACAGATGATAGAAAATCACAAGAGAAATCAAACACTTAGCTGACAATTTTTTTTTAAGATTAATGTGGGTGTTCGGGTTAGATTACATGTATCTCAACTAATTCCACGGACCCTAAAATTAACGATTATATAAGTTTCTAATGACCCTGAGGTTTATAGATCTCAAATTGATGATCTCTACAAAATAAATTTAAAATTTAATCAGTTAAATTACACATATCAAGATTAGTTAACTGATACTTTCTTTCTAAGTATATCAATACACCAACATGCATCTAGGAATATGTTATTATAATTTGCAGATTCAGGCTAATTATTTTTTATCAAAACAGTTTTGTTTTTTTTTTTAATTTTTTGAAGTTAACTTAATATACTAAATTTGATTCCACAAAAAAGGAGAATCTCGTATCTCTATCTTTAAAACTTTGACAAGTCATGTTAAACCAATTAATTATTGAATAAAAAATTTTCCTTGTTCAAATTTAAAACCTAACCTGAATTAAATTTTTAATAATAAATGTTAAAAGTTAACTCAGAACAGATTTAATAATTATACTAATAGATGATGTTGGTTGGTATTGTAATTTGTGCTGATAGGTTTTGGCAATGATAGTGATCGGAAGCTTATCTCCACCAACTCATGGCCAAATTAGTCGCTTCTCCGTGCGTATACACAGTGAGCACAGTACCAAGCACAGTACTTTATCATTCTATAATATAAATCATACGTTAATTTTTCCTCCTTCCTTCTAAATAAATATTAAAATTTACGGATTTATTTCTTAAAAATTATCAGTTTAAATTTTATAAATTTTAAAATTATTAAAAATTTATATGATCATTAACTTTAAAATTAGTAGAATTTATCAAGATATACATAAACTAATCCAAACAACCATATTAATAATAATAAAAAAATCCTTGCAAAGATCGATGGAGTTCACATTAAATGAACACATTAATGAGTTAAAGCGTTGGGAGAGAGATGGAAAGGGGGAGATAACACCTTACTAAGCCAGCCATCGGAAAGAAGAGAATGGCTTGCAAGTATGATCTTGGAACTATTTTTTGTAAAGAGATTACATTTTATTTAAGTCTCTATATTAGTTATTTTCTTAGTATAATAAATTATTTTTTATTCTGTTGTTCATTCTTATCAAAGAAAACCAACAATAAAAAACGACGAAAATGATCATGACTTGAACAACTCAAGATTCAAGATAAACCCAACAAAAAACTGTGTTTTTTTTTTTCGACCCTCTATGTGCACGTCTGTCACCCCCACGGTGCCTTACTTGCTCCTGAGCTTGCAGGATGTCCAATGGACCATGGGGAATAGTCGTGGTGCGCGCAAGCTGGCCCAGACACCCCACGCAAATCAAAAAAAAAAAAAAAACTGTGTTCTTCTTTCCCAGCCAAGTGGTGTATCATGTTCTTCCATGCAGCAGTTGGAAGTGACCTAGGGCAAAAGGTTTATAAGACTTCCTTGTGTCGTTAGGTTTATCAAATCATCATAGTTATAGAGTAATCGATCGTTTTACTAACGCCAACCTAACTTAACTGCTATAAGCACCAAACACTTTGCATGCTACGAACATATTGCTCTTGTGAAGCATTTTGGAACCCTAATGTCATGGTTGATAACTAGCCAAGTAGTAGTTTGATTTAAATTTATTCCTTGCGATAGGGAGTGAAACCAAACGCTGTGCCCTGGGATCCTTTCCTTGGTGCCAAGTGTTGGAGTAACGGGTTGTTGGGACATATAAAAAAAAAAAGATTAAGACCCGTTTGTTTGTTTATTTTAAAAGTGTTTTTTTTTAAAAAAATAATTTTTTTATTATTTTTTTTGCTTCAGATTATTTTTTTGTGTTTTTAAATAGTTTTGATATACTGATATTAAAAATAATTTTTTAAAAATAAAAAATATATATATTATTTTAATATATTTCTAAGTAAAAAGTACTTTGAAAATCAACCGCTACTACATTCTCAAACATCCCCTAAATAAATTAGCTTAGAAGTGGAAGAATTTTTTTAAAAAAATTTATTTATTTGTTACACAAAAAAAGAACACCTTTTATGATACAACCAAATATCTAATTCTTTCCAAAAAAAAAAAAAGTAAAAAAAGAGATTGGAAATAGAAAAGGTTATGTTCTATATAATAAAAGAATTTATTAACTCGTAGAATTAAAACACACCTTGTAATAATACGATTGTTAAGAAAAAAAATAATTGTTCGTTTTTAGTTAAATTGAGAATTACCACTTTAGTTTCATTGAAATTGAATAAGACTTTAGATATAGGGAGAGAATAATTGTGAATAGTAAGAGAAGAAAATGGAAAAAAAGTATCACAATTCAATATTAAACATTATCAGTACAATTTTTAGATTTACTGACGGAATTTTCTGTTATTATTTACAATATCATTCCGTTGGTAATTAATTCACAAATAAAATCATCGACGGAAATGCTTTGTCGGTGAATCTTGTATCGGTAATTTTTATCTGTCGGTAAGTCCGCTGGTAATAAAAAAATATTATTACCAACGGAAAAAATGAGCAAAAAAAAAATTACCCGCTTCATTCCATCGGTATTTCCCTTGGAAAATACCGTATGTAATTCTGTCGGTAATTATTTAAAAATATTAAAAAAAATCTATCTTAAAAAACTATAAAATAATTAAATTAATATAAATCAACACTCTATAATACTCAAAATACTTGGAAAAAAGAAGAATAAAATCAATTCAAACAAATTTGCAACAAATAAATTCAACTAAAAAAATTCATATGAAAAAAATTTAAAAATCCTATAAATAAATCAACTAAAAATTGATCTCATATGAAAAAAAAAAATTCCTACAACAACATTCATACAATTATTAAGAACAAAAACAATTAAAAATAAAATAAAAACAAATATAGTGAAAAAAACATGAAAAAAAAAAAGAAATCTTACCTTAATGTAGTTGCAAGTGAAGCTAAGAAGAGAAAAAAACAAATTCATAAAGTATACTAATTAAAAAAAAATTGAGAAGAAAAAAGAAGAAAGGACAAGAAGACATATATGAGCATGAAGTAGAAGAGAAGAAAAAGAAATGGATATTGATGTTTTTTACATATGGGAAGAAGAAGAAAAAGAAATGGATATTGATGTTTTTTACATATGGGGAGAAGAAGAAGAAGAAAGGAGACGGGTCTATTATAAAATTAGAGATTCTAGACTTTTTATTGGGGCGTTTTACTGATGGATAATTAAATATTAATACTTTTAATTATTTCGTCAGTGATTCCGTCTGAAATATTTAATTTAATCTAAATTTTTCAAAAACCCGTCAAATAACACCAACGACTTTTCAATTCGTCAGTGATTTTGTCTGTAAAGAACGGTAATTAATAGTACAATTAAGAAGTGAATAGTTCCAGGGCTCTATAGAAAATACCAAATTGACATGATGAACAATATTCACAGTTTACCAACGGATTTTACTGATGGAATTTATTCTGTCGGTAATTCCGTTGGTAAAATCGTCACGTCATTATTTTTTTGCTTTGTTTTAATTATTTTGTTTCCCACTGTAATTCCCTCAGTATGTAGCGAGGGAATATTGCCGCCAGTAAAATCCGTCGGTATATTTTTGATGGAAATATTTTCTCAGTATTTCCGTTTGTATTTATCAATTTTCTAATAATAAACCTATTATTTTGGTAATAATTAAGTCTATAAGGAAAAGATAACAATTTAATAATTTTAATATGTAAAAGGTTTTAAAATTCATGTTTTAGTTAATTAAGTCAACAGTTAAGTTTATAGGGAAAAAGTATTACTGTTTTAGTTAATTAATTTAAGAAGTTAATACTTTTAATATGGAAAAGGTATTAAAACAGGCATCAAAGTTTCTATTTTATTTAATTAATTTAACAATTAAGTTTATATGTAGAAACTGTAAAATCCCTGTTATAATTGTTAAGTTAATAAAAAAATTTAAGGATATTTTAATTTAATCAAATGTTTTCGAACAGAATTGATATATATATATATATATATATATATATATATATGCGAATTATAAAATTATGGATAACAAAACAAGCAACTTGATGATACGGACTTTTAAGTTGAGCCCATTGAATTTTTCAGCCCGGCCCTACCATTCTAGTGTTTGCCGCTTGGTCATGCATGTAAAGCTAGGGAAAAGAAACATGCGTGTCTACCAATGTCGGGAATTTTTTTTTTTACACTTAATTTTTATTTGTAAAATTATCAGTAATTTTTATTTACCAACCAACTTAGCAATGAAATTAGATATTACCAATGAAAAATAATCCGATGGATATTGTCTCTTGATAAAAAAAATACTGACAAACTCTAAATTATAGACCGATAAAATATTTTTCTCGGTAAAACTGTAAAATTAAATCTAAAATGGTAAGTTTTTTTTTTATCAATCTTTATTTCAATAAATTTTAAGTATTAAAGTAATTAATATCTACTAATAGTGATTTTAATTATATATCCATTTTAAAGAGAGAAGTACACAAAAAAAATCATATCAAATATTTCATTTAAACTTTTTTCTTTTTTTTACATTCTGAACACGCTTCTAGACATCATCCACATATGAGCAATCACTTTTAAGAGTTAAACTATGAAGAGAGTTCATCAACTCGAGATTTATCAATAAACATATTTGCGCGTGGATTGAAAATATAAAGAGGTAAGATTCAAATTATAAACATTCTTGCACCGTGAAATGATCACTCCATGCATGTCCTTGATCATAAACTTGAAAATAATTTTTAATTTTTATTTCTCATAATTCTATTTCTTCTTTAACTACCTCTCACCTATAATAATAATCATGATAATTGTTCCTTCAATACTCCAAAGTTAATAATTCAACCTTTAGGCCATTGGAGATCTTTTATTGTACAAGAAGACATGTAATTTTGTAAAACACCCCCTCCCTCCCTCCCTCTCTCAAATTGAGACTATTCTCTTACCATATTTTTCTTCATAAATGGAGAGACAAATCAAGTTTCTGATCTTTATCGTTCCTGATCTCCATATTGTGATTGCCATTCGCCATTGAAGGATGGTGTTTGGGACCACCTCCATTGAAACCAGGGCATCTTATGCTCCTTTGCCAATTCAACAAACTCTGCTCATCTTCTTGGTCATATTGGTGATGATCATACCTATCGCTTGAACAACTCCCGCCATAAAACAGCACCCCACTGTCAAACCTGGCTGCACCACTGGATCTAAGACGGTCAGAGAACTGATCATGAGTAGGATGACAGTGGAGGTTGGCTGCATGGGCAGTACTTGTGTACATTGAAGGGTGCAACAGGCCTAAATGATGACTTGGGGAAAAAATCACTGGAAATGTTGGTGGTGGGGATGGTGCATATTCCGATACTCTTCTTGTCTTCCTTGCTGCATTTCTCTCCTTCTTGTGAGCATTTTGGTGGCCTCCTAAGGCTTGAGAACTGTAGAACTTTCGTGAACAGAATAAACAAGGAAATACCCTTGCTGTGGTGTCTTCTTCTGCATGGATTGGAGAAACCTTTTCTCCAGGTTCCATGTCTGCTAGGAGATAAAATGCTTGAAAAGAATGGCAGAAGTAGAGAAACAGGATGGAGTACCCAAATGGGCTGACTTGGTGTTCGATACTCTGATATGATAACAGTAGAAAAGAGAGTTCAGAAGAGTTGGAAAATGTGAAGAGTCTCTCTGTAACATTATTAAATAGGGGTCTTGACACAAGGTGCTGTATGGGCTTGGGAACAGAAGAGATGAGAGAGAGAGAGAGAGAGAGAAGCTTCTGCGTTGCTAAGGTGAAGAGTGAAGACAGTTATCGGTGGAAAGCGAAGCTTGGATTGGGAAGTGGAACCTCTGTTTCTGACAAATATCAGTTTCATGGGCAAATGGGTTTCATCTTGTAGGAGTACGAAGTTTCTTGTCATAACTGAAGCCCATTGATTTATGTTTCCCTCTGTTTGGCCTCATGCATTGTGGTCTCCCCATTATTTAAAAAAAACATTTAATATTTTTTTAAAAAATAGATTATTTTAATATAATAATATCAAAAATAAATTTTAAAAAATAAAATATTTATTTTAATATATTTTCAAGAAAAAAAATATTTTAAAAAACAATTTCTACCACACTCTCAAATATATTCTTAGATTATGTTTGTTTTTACGATCCAATCATATTTTTAAAAAAATTTAATTTTTTTTAAAGTTATTTATTTTAGTGTTTTTGAATGATTTTGATGTCATAATATCAAAAATATTTTTTTAAAAAAAATATTATTTTAATGTATATCCAAATAAAAATAATTTTAAAAAATAATCCCCACTACAATCTGAATATATTTTTAATCCACTTTGTTTAGTTTTTTTAAATCCTAAGATATTCAAGTTATAATTATATAACTAATTTAATAAAAAAGACTAGATATTATAAAAAAAATTCGATCCATCTCCCATGAATTTCGAATTTCAACACTCCTTATCACGTAAAACCTACAGGACGATTGGAACTTTGTTTTTTATATTCCAAACAACGTTTTATTAAATTAAAAAAATATTTAAAAATATTTTGATAAGTCAATAAATAAAAAAATATTATTTTAATATATTTTAAAAACATTAACTAGCTTCGACCCTCCAATAAGGAGCTTTCAATAAAGAGAGATGCTATTTTTACCAAAAATTTGAAGTGAGCAAGAGAGGTGAACAGAGAGAGGGAAATCAGATTTGTCAGAGAAGCTAAGCTTAGACGATCAGGTTTGTGATCTTCAATGGCCAATGTGGAAGGATTGGGTGCTTGAAAGCCAAAACCAGTCCCCACATGGTCTGAAGCACAGTAAGTGGTTGTGTCAGCTCTCTCTGCCCCTATGTCTGTGCAAACCGCTGTTTTTTCTGCCGCCTTCCTCTGCCTTCTATAAATAGTTATGGGGCTAACAGCCACCAGTCCTGCGTTCTCCACCGCCAAATCCATGCCATTTGTCACTTCTTCGCCCATTCCTATCATGCACCGAAGCCTCTTTGTCGTGCCCCGACCAGAGACAACCCAATGCTTGCCCCCAATGCATGGGTTGGGTTTCGCACACGTGGCAACCATTAAAAGCTTCGATTTAAGATCATTACAAAAAACTAAAAGGTTCGGTGATTGCATGTAATACTGTGAATTCAGATACTGTATTAATCCTTTTGCTCCGCACTGTACCGAACAACTACTTTACCAGCAGGGGTAGAGTTGTTTATTTTTTCTAGGGTATGAAAATGTTATTTGTTAATTGATGAGGAATAATTTGGTCATTTAATATTTTTATATACAGCAAAATTACTTTATTGCCATTAAAAACTAAAACATAAGCTTTTTATCCAGTCTTTTATGTATATTTAATTTTATTTACACAGTTAAAAGGACAATGATACATTTAAATGCTCAAAAGAATTGACGCTGCGGAGAGGTTTTTTTATCTTTACATATGTTTTGTACAATTAAATAACATGTCTAACCTGACTTCAAAAAATCTAATCCTGTCTTGGGAGGGCATTTTCATCTTTGCAACATGGCTTTTTTTTATATAATATTGAGATACCTTTAAGGGCTTTTTAGTAATTTAAATTAATAAAATATTAATAAATCAATATAAAAGATTGGTATGTGCTTCAAAAATATCGACGCGTCGTATCCCTTGTGCCAAACTGAAGACGCGTGGAGTGCTTCGACGGCCAAAACCTACCGACTGCCATTTCATTCAACATGACACAACTATTGAAGTGGCTTGTTTGGTCTGGTAAACAACAGTTCAGAGGCGATGAAAGTTTTTCCTCCTCGCTTTCTTTTCTCTCTCCTGTGCTTTGATAGTTACGTCAAGCCTGTAAAAATTCAACCATGTCCTCTTGTTTATATTTGTTTTAAAGTTGGTTTTTTTTTGTTTTGATTTTTTTTTTGTTTTGATTTTAGTGCTTCTTGAATTATTATTTTTTTCAATTTCATTTCCCTACATTTATTTTATTTAATTTTTGTATCTAATTTAGTTTTTATTTTTTTATTGCTATTTTTTATCCTTTGCATTATTTTTTTTTTATTTTTTCATTTATTTTTGTTTGATTTTTAATTTTGTCCTTGTTTTTTTTATTGTTTTTTTTTATCATTTTTTTTATTTTTTTTCAATTATTTTTTGTGTAGGATTTAGTCATCATTGTTTTCATTTTTTGACTTCTTTTTATTTTTTATGATTGAAAATTTTGCTTCGTTATTTTTTTGTATTTGTCTTCTACAATTATGACTCAGTCCACTAGTTTTGATGATTAACCCGATTTAAGTTCGGTTTTTTTTTAAATACCTTTTAAAAATTGATTTTTTTTTATTTTCATAATTTGACATTAACTTATTGAGCCTTGAATTTTATGATTTGTTATGCTTTTTTTTTTTGTGAGGTTATCCATATTTCATATCTTGGATCGTGGGTTATTAGAGTTAAGGTGGGTTGACTTAGTTTTTTTTTTCATCATCCTATTTTTTTCTCACTTTTGATGGGACTTTTCTGACTTTTTGAGAGTAAAACGGATTGTCTCGATTTTTTCTTGTCTTTGCTAGATCTACCTCTTTTAGAATGAATTGTTTTTTATTTGATTAAATTAATTTATTTTATTTTTTAATATTAAATTGATTTGGTATTGCCTCGGTTTTTTTGGTGCTCTTTATTGAGTCTTGCTCTTTAAAAAAAAATTATAATTAAATTAATTTATCTCATCCTTTAGCATTAAATTGGTTTGGTATTGCCTCGGGTTTTTTAGTGCTCTTTATTAGATTTGTTTTAAAAAAAGTAATTAAATTAATTTATCTCACTCCAGCATCAAATTTGTTTTATATTTGTTTTATATTAAGCTTCTTAATTGAGTTTAGGTTTGGAATTTAACGATTTGCGGCTTTGAAAGATTAACCTGAGTTTATAAGTTTCACCGAGATTCACTTATCCCCCCTCCCCTTTTCTAGCTCTTTTGTTTTTTTTAATCCTAGACGTTTTTTTTTCACTTCTTATGAGATTCTCCACTTTTTTTGAAAAACAAAAGTGCTACCTAATGTTTTTTTTTTAGCTTTGTTCAGTTTAGTTTTTTTTATGAGAAATTTTGCTTTAAATTAAATATAAACATCAAGGTTTTTTTGTGTTTTGCTTCAATTACTTTTAAAACTTGAGTTAGCCTAGTCCCGAGTTCCTGGATCACTAATCAATCTCGGGTTCCTGGATCACTAGTCAATTTATTAGGTCAAGCATTTAAAGCATATCAAATGATATATTTTCGTTTTGATTTTTTTTTCAAATTTAATCCTTACTCATTTAATTTTTATTTTTATTGTTGACTGATTTTTACTTTTTATTTGTATTCTTCTATGAATTTATTGACTTCAAAATTTTTAATTTTACTCTTCCATTCAATATTTAAAATTTTAGCTCTCAATGTTCTAATTTTTATTCTTCTTTTATCAAATTTATCGTCATTAGTTCTGGTTTAATGATATTTATTATTCATTAATATTTTTTTTAATTTTATCTTTTATCATTAAATTATTATTTTCAATTCTCTGTTAATATTTTTTTTAAATACACTATCGTTTTTTTGCACTTAAAAAAAATCAACTCAGCCCATTGCGGAGAACGGGCAAACTATCTAGATTTGGTCAAGCAGAAATTAGCATATTGATCGCACACGATATAGGGTCAACCGCGGCCCAAACTATAGATTGCAAGTTCATAAAACAGGTATATACCCCGGTTAGTATTCGGTGGGCACACCACTACCGAGGAATATGATCATGCTATACAGTTAGATGAGCACACCGCCACAAATAGCAAATGGATCCGGCTGAGATTCACGCGCCACCAAAGCATTTACGGCAGCAGGAAAAACTTGATGGTGCTGGTGACGGCTCGGGCTCGGGCTCGGGCTCGGGCTTTTTTAGAGGGAGATGCTTAAAGAATGCTTTTACTGCTCCAGTGGCACCATCCTCATTCTCCATGGCCTTAGCGAGATCCACGGCACGCTCCTTGACCTAAAATGTTAAAAGTTCATCAGGTAAATTCTCGGCCCAGAATTTGTTGCAAATAATACAAGTTTATTTTAGTTCTAGATGATAGTGATTATCATTTCGTAGCCACTGGAATCAATGTGGAGGCAAGTCCCAACATTGTTTTGAGAAGCTTACTGTTTGCTTTTCACCTGAAAATAACTATAAATGTTTTTAAACTCATTGGTTCTCTCTCCAAATAAATGCATATCGAATCTTTAGCTCCTAGTGCCAGCACCCACAAACTGTAGCATTCGGCCCAAACTAGAAAGATCACTGCTGGTTTATGGTTTTCGAAATCTATAATAATGAACTACTGAGTTTTAATTCCAGGTTAGATGATCTAAACAGAATATATGGTCTAGCTGACTGCTAGGAGATAAGCCCAAGTTCGAACTCCCTTGATGTCCATATAGGACGTCGTGCCAGAAAGGAAAAGGAGCCGACTGCATGTGGATTGTAGATCTTGACATTATTTTCTTTGTTATCCTCAGCTAACATACATCGAGTGATTTGACATTAACTTGGGATCTAGCATGAAGATAATTGCATCAACCTTGAGTGATTTGACATTACCTTGGGATCTAGCATGAAGTTTATTGCATCAATTAGCTTGGTACGGGAGAACTCATCAACAGGTATGGGCGGAGGACCTACTCCTCTCGCATGCACCCGCTCACCCCAGAAAGGTTGGTCGCCAAAGAAAGGCACGATGGTTGTAGGGCACTACATCACAGAAGAAGGATAAAGAAAAAAGATGGGCAGGACATCACACGGAAATATATGATACAAACAAGCTGCAGCTATTACCGCAGCTTTAAGACCAGCAGCTGTTGTTCCAGCACCTCCATGATGAACCTGACAGTAAAGTGCAAACTAATAACAATGGGACACCAAGATCGAAAAGAAAACACAAAAATTGAAGAACAAATAATATACTCAATCAACATCATCATCAATTACTCAAACTTTTCCACTTCCAAATCTTTCATGTTTTATGGATTTTGATGAAGTGACAGTTGTTTCTCAAGCATTATATCCAACTGACAAAGCTATAAAATTAAGCCTTACCACTGCCTTGCATTGCAAGAATAGCCAATCATGAGGGCAGTTATCCAGTAAGTATATAAAGTCCTTCGGTTCTGCCACTAAAGAGGAACCAAAATAAGCTAAATAGATGGCATGCAAGACCCTGAAGATGCATATACCGTGCACAGAATACAACAGGAAAAGGAAATAGCAAGAATTTTTAGTGAACATACAAAAGTTTCAAGGGGGAACCAGAAACTTACAGTTACCCAGGCCGCCCCAGCCTTTATTAATGATGCCCCTCTGCCCAGTTTGTTCCACCGCTTCAACAATTGTTTGGGTCATTTTTTCTGGTTCTTCCACAGGCTGACATGAATACAGAGAATGTGAGGAGAAAGAAATCATGTAAAAAGATACAGAGAATTGAGAGAGGGGGGGGGGTGGTGTGGTTTCGACTAGTGAAATCCTTTTATATAGTCAACCTTCTTGGTATCAATTCAAGACTCAATTATTGGCACTGACTTCGATGCAGACCGAATACACAAATGCAATTTACATTTCAAGCCACATACTAGTCCACACATAATGGAAACCTAAGTACGGACAAACTATTGCACATAAGGTCATTTAATTAAAAACCCAGGGAGGAAACAGCACATTTCAAATCCTATAACAACAGTATGTAATATGTACTACTTCTATTGCATGAGACGCCCAACAGATTACATCAAATGGGATTATCTGACCAGGAAAAGGTTTCTCCATTGGTGATCTTTATTGAACTGCAGTTGCCTAAATTTGCATATTCACTTCAAACAAACCAAATATAAATGAAAAGGTATAATCTTAACCAGCAAACACATAGGTACTCTTTAGTGTTCAAGAATCTCTATCATACCCCTGACAAAACAGCATAAAAGGAATATATAACAATTATGTTCAAGATTCCATAATGCCCACGTCAGAACATACATTTACAATTCTAAAGTAAGCTTCAATCAATTACAGACCTTATATTTCCTTTCAATAACCAAACAAAAAATCAAAGAAAGAAAGAGGAAATGAACTCACAAGGCTACCAAATCCAATATAAATAGGTTTCTGACCAGCCTCAAGCCATTTCAAAAGTGATTCCGGAGGTTCATAATTTGATGCTAGATCAAGAAAGCAGAAGCCAACCACATCAATTTTAGGCCCCCAATCTGCACACCAAGAAAAAAAAACACAAACTAGGATTAGCATCCTTCCAATAAAAGTCATGACTGCTCGAATACCAGGTTGTTTCATATAACATAGTAAAACTACACTTTCTTTAACAAAAAGGGATGAGAGATAAGCAGAGAATTTGTACATAATATGAATAAACCATCTGTAAACATCATGAATCATGGCTGATAAAAGCTTGTTTGTCATCACTTACGAATATTAACAAACTAACTCAAACTTGACCACAAACTCATTCAATAAAGGAACCAAGCTAGGATAAGACTAAGCTCTACTGATTTATATTAGCAAGGAGGATCAGAAACAAACTATATGGTCACTATCAGGCTCATTTTACAGATCGCTGTTTGAACTTTGATTTATCTTATTTATATCCATTACAACCCTTTGAGTCAAAACCAGAACAGGGAAAAACTCACCACTGCAGAAGGAACCATCCTCAAAACATTCTATGATTTGTTATATTAGGTAGCTGCATTTGCAAGTCTTCTATTTTAGAGTTCACGACTCCTAACTATTTAATAAGCCTGTACGAGTTTGAGTTTAGCTATTAAAATATAGATTATTTCAAATAGAACGAACTTGGGTCAGCTCTTGGAAACTCAAGTGGAGATTGGTTCAAGCTCAGACTTGATAAAAAGTTTACCAAACCAAGTGCGAGCTGCCCAAAGCTTGACTCTGTTCACAGCCTTACCAAGAAAAAAGGGTACCTTAAAGCTTGGATAATAGAACATGTTTTTTGTTTCAAAAATTTATAAAAGGCAAAGCATTTAGTGATGAAAAAAAAATCATTACAAGAATATGTTCAAGCTTGTCAAGACACTGGAAGCTCCAAGCATAGTGAAGAAAGTAGAAGCTAGCTAGACATAAGCACTCCAGTTCAATTACCTAAGGGGATAGAATTAACTGCAACAAACAAAACATTTTAAGGTTCCAGTGCTGTCAATTAATCATCCTTTTGTCTAGAACAATAACCCTGATTGTGTAATATTAAGAAAGACATAGAAGTGGGCATCGTAGAAAACAGTTTATGGTCTACTAAAGGGATAAGACGAGAGAGATATTCAAGCCACAAGCCTTAATTCAACGGGATAAAGGAGAGGAAGAAGACTCCTAGTAGAAGTTGGCTTGAGTTTTTACCGCTGTTTAGTTCCAGCAGAGCCTGGTAGAGAAATTTTTTATTGAATAAATTGCAGCTTTTTCTAATATGGCTTTCAGTCTAGGAGTGAATCCACTAGAAGATTTTTAGGGAGAAATGTTTTTCTTGAATAAATTTAGTGTGAAGGTAGAAGTTTTTTTTTTCCCCTCAATTCCTTTACTATCTATTCTGTTTTTCAATTCCTCAAAGTCCTAAAACTTCATATTCTACAAAACTAAACTAAACAGTCAGCTACAAACATTCTCCTAGAGTTGCCCTGCATCAGGACAACCACCCAATATGAAGAGGATAACATTATGAATGATAGCTGTAATTACTTAGTATTGCAGAAGAACAGCACAAGCTGGTAAGCTATAATATAAGATTTTGACATTCTCACAGTATGCAGCACCTTTTGGTTTAGGGACAAGGTGAGGACTCCATAAGTATCCATGTGGGACATCAGAGTCGGATCCCTGTGAACCACTGAGATACGTGACAGGTCGTAGCTTCAACTTTTTTTTCCTAAGATCATTTATCATGTCCCGTATTCCAAGCCAAATCATCGAATCAACTATTTGATATGAAAGCTACAGAAATTGAACATGGACAGAGTAAGTCAGAAATAACCAAGATATTCTAAAGAAATCAAAGCTACAACAAGAACCAAAAGGGAAAAAATTCAATGGCTCACTCGATATCCAGCCGGTTGCTTGACACGGGACAAGGGATGTGGAAATTCACTAGTTGGCCTGGCAAGAGAAGATAAAAAAAATTGCTTAAAACAATTTAGGATTTACCCATCAAATGATGTATAGAAGTAAACACTGATAGAAACAGGGAGAAAAAGAAAATCTGATGAACAGTAACAATGAAGCTACATTTAACTCAGCAAGATTCCATTACCAAGGGGAGACTTACGTCCACGGCATGGTGAAAAATATATGAAGCGGAACTTTTAGTGCCTCTGCCACATGAGTATGCCCTAAAGAAACATTTTAAGTGTAAGTTGTATAATATCAAACACGAAAATATAAGGACAGGTTGAAAATCTCCATGTAAGAAACAGCCAGGTATGTTCACATACTCAAGAAAAAGAACATGGTACAATCTGGATGATTTGGTGAGAGCAGACACACAAGAGGGAGATGAAGAGAGGGAAGAGAAAACGACGCAAAACAATAAAGAATAGTAATATAAAGGCTAAAACTTGAAGAAAACTGAGAGGGGGGGATGCACATCCAAGGAATTTACAAATAATTACTACAGGAGGAACAAGAGCAAGAGGATTGCAGATTATCTTTCCCATAAAACAAAAATGAGCAAACAGAGAGAAATATAAGTCATTTACAAATATAAAAAAAACTTCCTTTCCTCAACCCCAATTCAAATGGGGTTCGCATACTAAAGAAAAACAACATGGTACAATGTGGATAATTTGGTGAGAGCAGACACACGAGGGAGATGAAGAGAGGGAAGAGAAAACGACGCAAAACAATAAAGAATAGTAATGTAATGGCTAAAACTTGAAGAAAACTGAGAGGGGGGATGCACATCCAAGGAATTTACAAATAATTACTACAGGAGGAACAAGAGCACGAGGATTGCAGATTGTCTTTCCCATAAAACAAAAATGAGCAAACAGAGAGAAATATAAGTCATTTACAAATATAAAAAAAAGCTTCCTTTCCTCAACCACACTTCAAAAGAAAAGGGAGAACAATGCCAAATGAGGGAGCTATCAATATCTTGATCTTCATGCATTAGGAAAGGACTTCTCAAAAAAAAAAAAAGGAAAGGAAAGCAATTTTAGACATTCAAGTTAAATGCCAGATATGAAACTGAAAATCACTACCAAAGAACAACTTTAAAATCATTAAGAAGAACTCAAAATTATCATAGAAGCAACATTTCAAACATCTACAAGGAAGACGACCAGCATTCCGTGGAAAAATCTATTAGGTGTGACAGTCATTCGAGATGTTGCAGAGAATTATCCAGGAAGAAGTACAATAAAGCTACAAAAAGTCACCCTCCAAGTAGTGTTTGTAGCGGGATAGGTACTTCAAAGTTGAGAAAAATTGGATTTAAAGTTTATGAAAGTCTGGGCGTCTTGTAAACTATGATTGAAAGAAATAAGTTTCCTTGGGCACTTGCAGACTACAAATTAGACTGGCAACAACATAGGTTGGCGTTTAAGAACTCTTGAATGGTTTAATTTGATGGTAAAGGCTAGGGAGTTATGTTGGTTTTTAAAGTTCAAGAATGGAGAAAATTTGAGGTTGAATAACCAAAGGAAGGAAAATGGAGTAATTTATCCTGAGGTACAGTGACAGCAACATTTGGAAATCATGATCCCATTTGACAGAAGAACAAGTACAAATAAGGGTTTTACGTTGAACGGTTGGTTGATTATTGTAAGGAAAAATTGCGGACATGCTGGAAACTCAGCAGATAATTAAGAAAAAAGGTAATGCAAGAACATTACAGCAGATTACAACAGAAGCACAAAACATATGGCAGATTCAAAGTAAGAAGTCTTACCATATGCTGGAGGATTGGCAATGATGGCATCTGCCTTAAAAGGGACGCCTGAATCAATATCAGGTTCCTTGCAGGCTGGTAGCAATGAGTATATAATTTCTTTTATTTGATTTCGTTGAACGGATATCTCAGAAGGCCCTGATGGCAAGAAGCCTTTATTTTTTACCATGTCTGCTCATTAAAGCCAAAAAAAAAAAACAATGAAAGTTACTGAAGGAGCTATTAATCTGAATTTGAAAAAATCCAATAAAGCATAAACTCTAGTAAATCAGACTCGCATATCAACAAAGTTATTTTTCGGACAATTACAGTCTCAAATATATTTTAAGAAATTCTTAACAGAGGCTTGTGCTCAAAGCAACTTACTGGGGCTAGAAAGCTGTCTAGTTTTAAAAAAAAAGATATTTCAGATAAATCCCCAAGATTCTCGAGTCAAACTCTCGCAACAAAAAATTTGTCTGCATTCTTTCATAATATATACAGAAATGAATATAAAAACAAAAGCATGCATTATCTGTTGCCAGTGGTACTGGGTTACTACTATTGTTTTAGTATAACTTAAACTTTTTTGTCCATGCTGATTAATTCACAAGTAGAATTCTATAACTTCGGCAAAAGATTACAGAAATTTCGATTTGTTATAGTGAATCAGCAATGCATATTTGCCCCAAAAGTACCATTGACAGGCTGCAACGTGATTAATGCAAACCATTTTGCAAGAACTCTATCGATGACATAAGAAATACGGAACCATTTCAAAAGACTAAAACATAAAGATTAGAGAGAGAGAGGATCAATAAATTTTAAAAGAAAGTGGCATTTCTTGATACATACAACCAGCAAGAACTTTAGGATCTCCACCTAAAGGAAAAAACTCCAACCCAGCTGTCTCGACAAATTCTTTGAAATTTGAATGAGTTGCTAGTCTAACACGATGGCCATAATCCTGCGCAAAAAGTGCTCGTTAATGAACCAATATTTGCAAACGAAAAGTCCTAAAAATATATTCTGCAACAATTCAGCCTTATATATACAAACTCTTTCATTGTAAATAATCATGGTGTTAACAAAGAAAATGCAACTTCATATTTTCTTGTTTACATAACAAAACAAGAAGCAAGCTTTTTCTACAACTAATACTTAAGAAAGCACACAACGAGGCACTGTATATAAGACAGACAATTAGAAAGGGAAGCCAAAAATGATGAGGGTGACAAACTGCAGCAACAGAGTGGTCAACGGTGAATTGTATCATCCTTCATATTTTATTCAAAGCTTCTGCCAAACAAATAGCAAACATCTTACACATGATTAAATTTGAAAATCAAACATTCAAACACATGTTCATGGATAGAGCTCAGAATGAAAAGCTGAAAATAGAAAATAAGCATCACAACTAACCTGTAGACGTTTACCAATTGCAATAAACGGTTGCACATCTCCTCGTGTGCCAACAATAAGCATTACTATTTGCAGTGGTGGTATATATTGAAGGTCCGTTGCATCAAGAGGCTCATCATCAACTACTGTATTATATACATCATCATATCCAACACCAGGAGCTTGGGGTTCTACATCCCCTGGAACCTCAAATTCTACAGTTCCATCATGTTTGACACTAGCTATTCTTCTCAACAATTTACGCTGCATAGTTTTAAAAAATCAAATAAAAACATTAAGCAAAGCTCCATCATCTTCAACAACCTAAACACCGCAGTTTTAGGAAATAAAATCCTAAACCAACTAGGAAAAACTAATCACTCTCCAAAAATTTTAGTTATAAGGAAGAAATTTAACTAAAATTATATACACATCTAGTGATAGTACCAGTTAAAGTTCGAATCCGGTGCCTCAAAGCTTGCTAAATACACTAGCGATATTTAGAATATTCATCGTAATTAGGATAATGAAGAGCTCAAGCAGAGTCAAGATCAATACCTTCTGCCGAACAGGAATCTTGTCATTGCAAATTTGCGCAGCCTCCTCAGGAAGTATATTTTGATGTCTTTGCCCCTTCGTTTTGGTTTTGGATCTTTCTAGCTTGGAGAGCTGACTCGGAGTTGGTTCCGTCGTAGTGTCGCCCCCTCTGATTCCTAACAAAGAAATCTATAAGCTCATAAAACCAACAGCTTTTTTCACACAATGCTCAACAATGTTAACGGAATCAGAAACTAACACAGTTAAAACAAACCGATTTAAACTCGGATTACCGTTACTAACTGAAGCAACACCAGCTGCCTCTCTGCTCTCCGATTCATCACCGACGCCGATTTCGCCTTCGATTCTCACAGACGAAAAGGAAGAAGAAGACGAGCTCTGTCGCCGTGACTCCGCCATCGCCGCAGCAGACTCCAGCGAGTTCTGCTTGTTCTGATCCAGATCTGACGGTAGTTTCTAACGTGAGAGTTCAGTGCGAGAAAATGTTTGGATTCCGAGAAAAAAGCACGTTAGGAGGGAATTTTTTTAATTTTCTTTTTCTTTTGAGAGGTGAGGAATCCTAGAATGCTCGAGGAGGGAAGGAGAGAGTGGAGTGGGTGATGTGTCGAGGAGAGGTTAGGGGGTGACACGTATGCATTTTTTTTGCCTGCCAGCATGCTTTTGATCGCTGTTAATTACGATTTTTTCTGTTGGAAAGAGGGGATGACGTGGAATGGTATCCGATTCTGTTATTTGTCTTTACTTGCTTTTGTTTTTGCTGGAGTTTTACGGGAACTTAGCAAGAAAAAAAATCCTAAAAAATATTTAGGAATCTTGTATATTTAGCTATTATTTAGTATTTTGTTTTACACGGGGTTGGGTAAATTAAAAAAAAATATATATATATATATTTTTATTTTTTTAATGTGCTGGTATTAAAAATAATTTTTAAAAAATAAAAAAATATATTATTTTGATGTATTTTCAAGCAAAAAAACACTTTAAAAAATAACTGTTACCTCACTCTTAAACACCCCCTTAATCAATTTGAGGTGTAGCTCAACTAATCAGGCCCTAGGTTCGCTCCTTAGAGGTCACTGGTTTGAGTCTCGCAACCTCAGGACCACTGGAGGCTTACATGATCGTTAACTTTAGAGCTCATGAGATTAGTCGATGTGCACGCAAGCTGACCCAAACACCAACGTTAATATAAAAAAGAGAATTGTGGACAACATTTGAGACTTGTTTGTATAGCATTTATGAGTCAATAAAGAAACACAGATCGGTTTCTTCAATTATTAACTTCTTATCTAAAAAACCACAATTCAAATAATTAATTTTTCAATCTCAAAACACAATTCATATAAACAACACATAATATCTTCAATCATAACTAATAAAATTAGACCGATCATTAATATAACATAATATTTTATTAACAAATAATTAACTACGCATCTATTTATAATTCTCATAACATGTTATTATATCTAATAATAGTCACAACTCATGAAAGGGCCTAGAGCATTCGTGGAGGGGTATGGAGCACCACCACAAATCATCCAACTCGAAGATGAATTTGTAACATTCATGTAGGGATAAAGAGGACTAATATCACCCAAGCTCGTAGACAGACTCGGGACATTTATGAAAATACTTGCACCACCACCCCAACTAGTCCAACTCGAAGACAGGTCTGTGTAGGTGCTAACACCAATATCACCTTAACTTATGGACAGTCCTGATATGCTTGTGGACTGATCACCATCCCCAACACTTTTATAATAAGCAATCTCATCTTACGTTAGGGTGATATTGGTGTTAACACCTACACAGACCTGTCTTCAAGGTATCTACATCAATCATCGAATATCACTCCTAAAAAACACAATTTTTCATAGCATCCCAAAGATTTAAGTAGGATGCATGAAACCAATTCCCCTCGCGTTTACTCTGACAACTAATATTATGTAGCTTGTCATTAATATCAACATAATTTGGTATATTATGAGATAGTACAAACTGTCACATTATCCAATCTAGACAATACATTTAAACAATGTCGAAGTAATGCAACGAGACCCGTGTTAGACAGAGGCCAGATCCATTGCGACATATAGGCGAAGTTTAAAGTACTAAGCTAAATAATTGATGTTTAAATAACAAAAAAAAAACATTTGTAACTCATACCTAATGTGGTTTTCATGCGTTCAACTCATCCCGGTAGAACTCATTATATATATATATATATATATATATACCCCAACTCTCTTAGACATCCAACATGAATATGCTCTCATGACTATAGCTATATTAATAAACATTGACAATTTTAAGTTGGTATTTAAAATCCCATAAATTTTAACAATAATTTTTTTTAAAATAATCATACCTAGAGAAATAGTAGACACCCAATAATTTGTCTTCTTTTTTCTAGACATGTTTTACATAGTTGCCGGTATGGATATGCAAGCATGACCCACTAACTATAATTGGAAATGGCATAAAAGTCCTCGAGCTGTGTCAGAAAGAACATTGGTATTTCATTACCTACAATACTCGTGAAAATAAGATATGTAATACGATGTCTGATCATACATAACCATCTAGTCCTCCATCGCATCTACTAGGGGTTTTAAAATTTATGTCCAACCATGTTAATTTGATGTATATAAGACTGGTTGTAGGCACCCCTCCTAATAGACGATCACATAAAGCATCTCTATCAACTAACCATCCATGTCCTATCATAAGAGCTCCATATATTAGAAGGCTAGTCAATATGGTTACATCCTGCAGTGTGGTTGTCATCTCACCACCACGTAGATGGAAGGTGTATGTGTCTCGTGCCTCCATCACTCAACCAAAGTTGCAATTAATATGTGGTTAAGATGTATGCCATATAACTGATTGATCTCATAAAAAATTGCCTCGTTAACAGATAGGTGAACGTGCTCGTGCAACTCTATTAATATATACCATCAGGGTGTTACAAGATCACTATACTAAAAATCAAGCAATTTAGTTAATTCAAACAGTTATTTAAAAATATTATTAATCTAGAGATCTTACCTTTTCGCTCTAAATATTATTGGAACGATGTTGATCCTACATATATAGAACCAACCTATCATTAGGACTTGTCTCAACAACTAAGTGGTAATATTTGTCTACATTCTTAGAAGCAATAGAACCTTCTCTAGTCAAAACCATGCCTCATTTGAGGTTCTATATCAAAAAATTATTAGCCATTATAATACAATTGAACATCTATATAGTTGAATTAAAAGCAATAATTGATGTTTACATAATTTAGAACAAATACAACAATTAACATATGTTGTTTAGTTTCAAGTTTTCCTAGTATGACCTCTTTAACCGCATATACCATATTTATTCAGTGAATGTCCATTTCTAGCATCCATCTTATTATGTAGATGAGTGGATTTTCTTCGACCCTTATCTGCTCACCATTTAGTTGGACATCCATTTACATCTGGACCGGTATGTGCAGGTCACAATGACATATTAAGCAATGATTGAAAATGAGGACTATATGCATTTTTATACTACAAGTTGGAGTAGGAATAATCAACAAATTTCACATAATCCATGTTTTAGGAGTAGGAGATGACATATATTGATCAACAAACTCAACTAACTGAACATCCCCATTTTCCCCATATTTTTTTTTATCTTTCTCTTTAACCTCAACTCTATCAACGTGATGGTCATTTTTGTCATCACTTGGTTCAGATTCTCCATGGTAATATGGAGCAAATATCATACCTAACTTGATGTGAACCTTGTGATGACGCCACCCACAATCAAGATTGAGATCTAATCCCGGAAAGCCGAAATAGCCTGATAGAAGTGTGACACAATGAAAATTTACTTCAAGGCACTAACACTATTGGAATGAAGTAGAATGACATCATGAAGCCAGTTAATCTTCGATAAGTCAAATTCAATTCGTTCAAGAACTGAAGAATGCAAGAATCACTCTCACACGTTAAAACTGAAAAATTCAAAAGTAATATTCATCAATGACTACCAAAATTTTGGTTACATGTGTTTAAATAATTCTTAAAAATTAACCATAATGGATTTACTCTTATGGGTTGAACTGACACACATACAAAACTGACTCAAAAACTCTAAACTGAAAAGCCAAATCCTGATCCAAATAAGTCTTGGATCCTAACTGAAAACAAAATATTAATTAAGCTCGAACAAGCCTTGGGTTGTAACTAACAAAAATAAAAATAAAGTTCATAATATTAAATCCATGTTCTGTTATGAGATGAAGAGAAATAAATAAAATATTACAGAACTGATTTTAGGCTTATTTATAGCCTTCTATGCAACCCATTAATCCTAGAAATAAAAGGAAAAGGTAGTCACCCATGTTATTTCCAAATTGTAGTAGGATTCTTTTGTTTTCTTTGTTGTCCTCACTTTATGGCCCAAATAAGGTTGGATTGGGCCCTTATTGCACATAGATAAGATGTATTAGGGCCTCCTCTTGATACTCCAATTGACCCTTCAAATTTAACTTGGTTGAAACTATAACACCCTACCCCACTAGTAAGATATTGTTCGTTTTAGCCCGCGGGCCTCACAGATTTGTTCTTGGCAGCCACATATGGCTTCAAAACGCGTCTTACTAGTTAAGGTGAGTATGCTCATATAAGACCCTCCCCCAAGTCCTCACCCGTTGATGTGATATATTATAATCCACCCCCCTTAAGGAGCCCAACGACCTCGTCGGCACCATCAGACAGCTAGTGAGCTGAGCTCTAATACCAAATGTAACACCCCACCCCACTAGCAAGATATTATCCGTTTTGGCCTACAAGCCTCACAGATTTGTTCTTGGCAGCCACATATGACTCCAAAACACGTCTTACTAGTCAAGGTGAGCATGCTCATATAAGGCCCTCTCCCAAGTCCTCACCCGCCGATGTGGGATATTACAAAAACCTTCAAAATCAATACATTGAATGCCTCTTTTAATGCCTTTGACTTGGACCGCGTCATTGAACCATTTGGAACATGTAATGGGTCTTTGCTGGTGTTTCTAGGCTAGTCCATATCATCTCCTCTCTCCTTGAAAGGATTCGACCTCGAATCAAAACCTCTGTCAAACAAAGTAAGATTAACAACATTAAAGATAGAACTAACACTATACTTACCTGGAAGATCAATTTTATATGCATTGTCATTGGTCCTCTCTAAAACTTGAAATAGACCATCACCACAAGGCTGTAACTTTGATTTTCTTCGGTTAGGAAATCGTTCCTTACGCATGTGCACCGAAACCCAATCACCGGGTTGGAAAACAACTTATTTACACCCTTTATTTGCTTTAGAAATGTACAGTTTGTTCTTTTTCTCTATTTGCAGTTGAACTCTCTCATAGAGTTATCTCACCATCTTTGCCTTCTTTTCACAATCTAACCCTTTCTTCAAAAGGTAAAGGAATTAAATCCATAGAAGTTAATGGATTAAACCCATAAACAATTTTAAAAGAAGAAAAGTCAGTGGTCGAATGCACAATTATATTATAAGCAAACTCAACATAAATCAAACATTCTTCCTAACTTTTTAGATTCTTGTGAATAACAACACGTAAAAGTTGGGATAAAGTTCTATTCACTACCTTAGTTTATCCATCTGTTTAAAGATGACATGTTGTAAAAAATAAGAGTTTAGTTTTTAACTTTTCCCATAAAGTCTTTCAAAAGTAGTTAAGGAACTTAATATCGTGATCTAACACTATACTCCTAGGAATGCCATACAAATGTACAATCTCTCTAAAGAACAAGTCTGCGATATGAGATGCATCATCTATTTTATGGCACATTAAATGCGTCATTTTAGAAAACCTATCAACCACAACAAATATAGAGTCTCTACCTTTCTTTGACCTGGGTAAATTTAAACTAAAGTCTATAGAGAGATCCACCTAAGGTTCACTAGGCATAAACAATAGTGCATACAATCCATGCAATTGTACTCTAGATTTTACCTTTCTACAAGCAATGCACTATTCACAGAATCGTTGCACATTCTTTTTCATCTTTGGCCAATAGAATTGCTCATGCAATATATCTAAGGTTTTCACAACCCCAAAGTGACCCATTAAACCACCCCTATGTGTTTCACGAACAAACAATTCACACAAAGAACTAGCAGGAACACAATTAATTCTCTTTGAATAAGTAACCATCCATCAAATAAAACTTACCAAAAGCTGAATGTCTATATACATTATAAATCTTAGCAAAGCCAGAATCATTATCATACAATTCCTTTACATATTCAAAGCCTAACAATCTAGTATTCATGGTGTTTAGAAGAACATACATGCACCAAAGTACATCAGCTACTATGTTCACTTTACCTTGTTTGTACTTGATTACGTAAGGAAAAGTTTCAATGAATTCAACTCATTTTGCATGTCTCCTATTCAACTTACCTTATCCTTTTAGATGCTTCAAAGACTCGTGATCTGAATGAATTACAAACTCATTTGGCCACAAGTAATGCTGCAATGTCTCAAGTGCTCTTACTAGCGCATAGAGTTTTAGTCGAAAGTGCGCATGTCTCCTATTCAACTTACCTTATCCTTTCAGATGCTTCAAAGACTCGTAATATGAATGGATTACAAACTCATTTGGCAACAAGTAATGCTTCAATGTCTCAAGTGCTCTTACCAGCGCATAAAGTTCTTTGTTAAAAGTGAGATAGTTCAAGGTCGCTCCACTTAACTTATTGAAATGTAAAATAGGTCTCCAATCCTTTATCAAAACAGCACATATTCATATTCCATATGCATCACATTCTATTTCAAATGCTTTCGTAAAGTCAAGTAAAACCAAAACAGGTGCAGAGCATAATTTCTCTTTCAAAAGAACAAAAACCAATTCTTGTTCCTCCTCCATTTAAACCCAATTGAATTTTTAACAATTTCATTCAAGGGTGCAACCATTGTACTGAAATCTTTCATAAAACACCTATAAAAACTAGTTAACCCATGAAAACTCCTTACCTCACTTCTCGATTTAGGTGCATGTCAATCTCAAATGGCCTTAACCTTCTCTTTATCCATCTCAATACCCTGTGTAGTTACAACATAACCAAGAAATACAACCTTCTCCATATAAAAGGTACATTTTTAAGATTAACATATAATTTCTCACTACGCAACACACTAAGTACATTACGCAAATGATCAAGATTCTCAGTTAAGTTCTTGTTATAGATCAAAATGTCATAAAAATACACAACCACAAACTTACCTATGAATGTACGCAACACATGATTCATTAAACGCATAAACATACTATGTGCATTTGTAAGTCCAAACGGCATTACTAACCATTCATACAAATCATATTTCATCTTAAATGTTGTTTTCCATTCATCATATTCTTTCATCCTAATCTAATGGTACCTACTTTTCAAGTCAATTTTATAAAAAATACAGGATCCATGTAACTCATCTAACATGTCATCAAGTTTAGGAATAGGATGTCTATACTTTACTGTTATGTTATTGATGGCTCGACAATCAACACACATCCTTCATGTTCCATCCTTCTTAGGCACAAGTATCATGGGGATAACACATGGCTTTATACTCTTACGAATGTACCCTTTTTCCATCAACTCATCAACTTGCCTATGAAGCTCCTTTATCTCCTCAAGATTGCTTCTATAGGCTGGTCAATTACGAATTGAAGCTCCAAGTACGAAATCAATCTAATGTTCTATCCCCCTCAATGGTGGCAATCCGCTATGAATATCATTGGGGAACAAATTATCAAACTCTTGCAATAAATAAATAGCAACACTAGGCACAATATGATCAAAATAGCTAGTATTATAGTAAGCTTTTTTTTACAAAAGTAAAATCATTAGCTTGTTAGTGAAAAATACAGATCTGACCTGACCCTTTCTAGCATAAAAATTGGGTTATTTCTTTAATTTTTCCACATAATTCTCATCACCCTTTTTTACTTTCTTCACTCCTCTTGTCTTACCTCCACTCTCGGCCAGATTTGGGTGTTTTTGAATAGTGGTTGGATGGTCTGATTTGTTTGAAGTGTTGGCCAAATATTTGTTTGTAAATGGATGTGTGGCCGAATGGATTGTAGTGGTGTTTTGGGTTCTGGCCAAATGTGATGGTCTTCTCTCCCCTTATTCCTCATCTTGATTTTCTCTCCTCATAGCCTCATACTCACTTTTTAGCTTTATTTGATCATCATACACTTGTTTGAGTAAAAGAGGTACAAGAGTGATGGTTTTACCATCTCTTACAATGGTATATTTATTTTTAACTCCATCATGAATTGTCTTCTATCATATTGTCATGGTCTCCCCAACAAGATGTGACTTGCTTGCATTGTTATCACATCACACAAAACTTCATCAACATACTTCCCAATAAAAAATGGAACCGTAACCTGTTTAGTCACTTTCATTTCACCACTATCATTTAGCCATTATAATCTATATGGTTTAGCATGCTTAAAAGCACACAAATTCAATTTACTAACAAGGGTGGTACTACAAAAATTAACACAACTTCCACTATCTATAATTAAACTACACACCTTAGTTTATACATAGCAACGTGTACAGAAGATGTTCACCTTTTATTGATTAGTTTCATCTTTCTTGATTTAAACCTGGAGTGTTCGCCTTATAACCAAGAACTCCTCAACCGGTAATGCTAACTCATCCCCATCACTATCCTTTAATGGTGGCATGCCTTTACAATTAAATTTATCACTTTCAGATTCGATATCACTATTATCTCTAATCATCATGATTCTTTTGTTTAGACACTCCAAAACATAATGTCTATGTCCTTGACATTTGTAACATTTAACATCATAAGTACATTTATGTTGAGTTTTAAATTTACCTTTGGCACTAGTAGGGACATCAACTTTAGCCTTTGGTGAATCAGCTTTTGAAGGAATAAAAGACCTCGACCGAACAATACCCTCTCTTCTTAAATTCAACTTCCAAGATGATGAAGAACCCGAATTAAACACTGGCCAAATATGTCCCTTCCTAAGTTGTCTCTCCACCTTCATAGCTACATGAACCATATCCTCTAGCTCCATATAGTGTTGTAGCTCAACAATATTGGCAATGTCCCAATTTAACCCATTAAAAAATCTAGTTATGATGACTTATCTATCCTCAACAACATTGGCCCAAACCATTATTATCTTCATCTCTTTATAATATTCATCTACTAACTTATAACATTGATTCAAACCTTGTAGCTTCATATATAAGTCTCTATAATAGTGGTTTGGCATAAATCATTTCCTTATCAAGACTTTCATCTCCCTTCAAGTTTGAATGGATTGCCCTTTATTCCTCCTCCTTTTGATTACAATATGATCCCATCAAATCAATGCATACTTCGTAAAATTTATGACCATCAATTTCACCTTTTTTTTTTGTTCAGAATAGTCATGGCAATAAAAAATCCAATTACAACAAGAGAAACACAAGAAGTTGTTTTTATTTTATTTTTCTCCTTTTCATATATGGTTCTTTCGGGTCTGTTTTTCTTTGTTTTTCTTCTTGTTTCTGGTGGCTGATGGCTCTAAGGTGATTGTGGAAGTTGTTGTGCTAGGCTAAAGTCAGTTACAAAGAGGCGGAGGGTCGTGGCTTGTTAGATCTTCGGTGAGGATGGTGCTACTGCACGAGGAGAGGGAAGAATGACTATTTGGTCTGTGGGGGGGCTTTGTGTTTTATGATTGAAGAAGATGAGGGAAAGACGACTGGTTTAAGAGGTTATGGTAATGACAGGGATGGCTAGAGAAGAGATGGGGGCAGTGTGGCCTTTTGTGGGTCAGGAGATTGTAGTGGCGGTGAAGATGGAAATGTTTGTGGTTGACTAGGAGAGGGAAGGTCTGGCAAGGCTAGGACAAAGGGAAATTAGGGAAAACCAAAGAGGGGGAAAGAGGAATGTGAGCGGTGCTTGGTGAAGTAGGTGAAGGGGCCATCTGGTTTTGGCCTAAAAGGAAGGGGGCATTAGTTTTGGAAGAGAAGGGAGTCTAAAAAGGAGAGTGAGGGAGTGCAGTAGCGAGGCCAAAAATCAAAAGCCAGGGGGCGGCTTGTTTTCTTTACGAAGAGAAAGGGGGGCGGCACCCTCTAGAAAAGATTGGTTTTTATTAGGGTTTTTTTTATGGATACCTAATTTTCTGCCCAAAATTGCCCTCTCATTTATAGGTGTTGTGACCTTTATTTATAGGTAAAAATGTTACTAAGTCATCAAACTTGGTCCCTTAATTTTCTTTCTTTTTTGCAAACTTTGATTTTTTTTTTGTATTTTGATTTTTTTAAAAAAATGAGTAATATCAATATCGATTAAATGAGAAAAATCAATGATTTTAAAAAACAACGCGTTAAAAGTCGAACACGTTCAAAAGACCTTTGAAAAATTAAATTCTTTTGAGATGATGCTGAAAATGCTAAAAAAGATGCAAATATATCAAAAACATATTTTTTTGGGTTTTTGCTGTTTTTTGTTATTTTTTTCTCGACAATATTGTGTCAAAAATTAGGTAGCAACAACGGTGGCAAGGCATGTTTTCACATCTAGAACTTAGTGAAGCTCCGACAAAAAGTTTTTCCTTCGCTCCCCCTCCTAGAAAAATGTGTTGGCTATTGCAAAAAAAAAACAAAAAAACAAAAAAATCTTGCTATTTGTTTGTCCCAATTCTTTTGATTACAATGTATTTGGTCTTAAATCATTTATTGAGTTAATTTTTTTTCAGTTTCATCCTTCGACATTTGATTTTTTTATTAGATTTGATATTAATTCTTTTAATTGCAATATATTTGATCTTTAATCATTTATTGAGTTATTTTTTTTAATTTCATCCATTGACACTTGATTTTTATATTAGATTTGATTCTCATTCTTTTAATTATAATTAATCTTGAATCCTTTATTAAATTAATTTATCTTTCAATTTCATTCATTAACATTTGATTTTTATATCAAATATGATACTCATTTTTTTTCATTGTTATTTTTAGTTGTTCTTATCATTTTTTTAATTGGAATTGTTTTTCAATTTCATCCATTATGATTTGGTTTTATTTTCTTTTTTGTGTCAAATTTGGTTCTCTTTCTTTTCCAAATCTACATTTTTTAAATCACTTTTTTTAAAAACAATTCTGTTTATCCCTAGTTATTTTTTTTTGGGTTTTCCTTTTATGATGTGATCTGGCCTCGTAGTTTGTGTCAAAAGTTTTGAATGTTTAACTGGATTGGCTTCAGACATTTTCAATTATTTTTTGTCCCTCAACATTTAATTTCATTAGATTTTTTATCAAATTTTGGTTTTATTCTTTCAATTATTTTTTTTAATCTTTTTTTTAGTTTTTTTTTTAATTTAGCCCCTAATTATTTTCTTTTATTTTGTTTTTATACCATATTTGGTATGCATTGCTTGGATTTTAAATTGTTTTATGGTTAGATATTTTACTTTATTATTTTTTCATGGTTGCCTTTCAACAGGGCAATCCTTTATTGAAAATTGAATTTTTTTTTCAAATTCATCATTTGGTTATTAAACTCTTAGCTTCATTGTTTGTTGCACTTTCCTTTTTGTTGCGTTATCCTGATTTCATATCTCAGGTAATAGGTTAGTCAAGTTAACTATGACTGCCTTATAGATTTTTTTTCTCAGTTTTTTTTATGAAATTGATTTTTTTTTACAATTTCAACTTTGGTATTAAATTATTGGCCTTTGAGCTATGCGATTTTTTCATTTTTTTTTCTATTGAGTTTTCCCGAATGCGTGTTAGTCAAGTTAACCTGGGTCAGCTAGCATTTTCTTACTTAATGTTTTTTTATTTAACTTTGGTATTTTTGCTAGGTCCTTCTTTTAGATATATATATATTTTTTATCTCGATCCCATGTTGCGAGTGGCGGGTTAGTCGAGTTAACCTGGGTTGACTCATTTTGTTTCCTTAAATTTTTTATGACTTATTTTTTTTTAATTTCATCATTTTGCATTAAATCATTTGTGCTTGAGCTTTGTCATTTTTCCACTTCTCTTTCTATTTTGTTATTTCAAAAGCGGGTTAGTCAAGCTAACTTAGGCCAACTTGCATTTCCTTTCGCAATGTTTTTTTTAATTTAGGTCTTTTTTGTTAGGTCCTTCTTTTGGAAGTTTATTTTTTTTATTCTGATCTCATGTCATGGGTGGCGGGTTAATATAGCTAAACCAGATTGACTCATATTTTTTTTTCCTTAATTTTTATGAATATTTTTTTTCTAATTTTATCATTCTACATTAAATTATTTTCCCTTGAGTTTTGTTATTTTTTTACTTTTCTTTCTGTTTGGTTATTCCGAGAGTGGGATGGTAAATTTAACCTGAGTTGGCTTGGGTTTTTTTTGACTTTTTTTTTTATTGAACTTTGGTTTTTTTACTAGGTCATTCTTTTGAAATTCTTTTTTTTGTATCTCGATCTCATATTACAGGTTGTGAGTTTGTTAAGTTACCTCAAATTGACTCGGGTTTTTTTCCTTTGCTGTCACTCAATTTTGGGCCCCACGTGCTAATGGAGATGGTGTACATCCCTCTTGAATCAAAGGCAAGAATTTTAGTTCAGGGCTGCTGGGAAATTGACAAAAGAAAAGAAGAAAGAAATATTTTTCGAACCCTATTTCAGCTGTTTTCTGCTCTCTTTATCCTTCCCCTTTGCTGCCGAAATTGTTAGGATTCTTAGGCTAATTATGAGTCTTTATAATGCTAAATTCATTCCTTTTTTATATGGTTTTTAAGGTTGGATAAATCCCTCAGAAATTGCACTAAAAAAAATTGATTCTACTGTTGTTGCAATGTTTTGTTCCAACTTAGGTTTTGATTCTGACTTGGTTTCGTGCAATAACTAACCATCCCAGCTATATTCTGTCACTCATTACATGTTAAATAATTGACCTACATCTTAATTGGGTCCCAGGGCTCACTGTTCTTATGGCAGACTCTCAGTCAAATTGGGATGCTTGACATTGTCAGTTTCTTGAATTAGATCAAAAGACCATTTTTGACCAACCAGATTGCAGCAAGATTCTGTTATTCAAAACGAATTTATCTCATTTTAAATCCTTCATGAAAGTTGTAGTCCTGTACGCGTAGATGAATTTGGGTTTTTGAATCGCTTGATTTCGATATCAGAAGCTTAAGATATTCCCATTTGAATATCTAAACGTGAAAGCATAGAATTTTGCCGCAAGAAGGATTCTGACCCGAGTTTTGCACTAAAGACTCTGGTTCAATCAAATTTTGTTGGTCGTTATTCTTAGGTCATACTATCATTCATATTGGGATGCTCAGCATTGTTAGTTCTGAATCAGATCAGGAGACCTTTTTTTTTACCAACCAGATTGCTGTCAGATTCTGTTCTTTAAAACGATTTTACCTCACTTTGAATCCTTCATCAAAGTTGTAGTCCTAGATGCATAGATGAATTTGGGCTTTTGAATCGCTTGATTTCGATATCAAAAACTGAAGACATTCCCGTTTGAATATCTAATGTGAAAGTAAAGAATTCTGTTGTGAGAAGGTTTGGTCCGAGTTTGCAGGTTTGATTCAAAGGACCTAATTACAAGATATTTAAAGTTTGAAGACTAATTACGGGCCAATATGAAGGACTTTTTTGGACCAAGGGTTGAGTTAAAAAAAATATTGAAATAAGTAAAGTGCAGATGAAATCGGAAGAAACTTGGTTGGATTTGAAAAAAAACAGAAAACAGGGACAGGATTAATTTGCAGACCAATTACCTTTGCCTTGCGTTTCAGCAATAAACAACACCGTCATTCTTTTACACATTAATGCGCGTTGTTTTTCCTTTCTTCAACTGAGGAGACAAGATGATGCCGTTTTAAAACAGCCCCATTTTGAATTAAAGAGCATGGTAATATACCCCCATCTGCAACCTTTTCCCACATTTACAACCGTTTCCTGCTATTTTCTTTTTTGCATTTGTCCCGTCCTTGCATTTTACAAGACAACCCCTTTTTTACGCTAGGATCACAGCTGCGAGAGGGAACGGTTTTGTACCTCACAGTGCTAGCTGGGGAAGAGGACACAGAGGGAGCCTCACCATCATCTAATGGTTGGAATTCCATCCCTAACACAAATGGTTGGGATGAGAGGGTGTTAGGTTAGTCTCAAAGTTTTTGCTTGGCTATATAAACGAGCTGTTGAAGAAAAGAGAGGAGGAGAATGAAAAAAACAGAAGAGGCAAAACAAAAGAGAGAGACAGAAAGAAAACAGTAGGGAAGAAAGAAAAGAGAGAGCAGAGACACAAAAAGAGAGGGAAGGCTGAGAGAGGAAAAACAAAGATATCAAGAAGAGAGTAGAGGGAGACAAAGAGAATTAAACACGTAGAGAAAAGATAGAGACAAAGGAGAAAAGGAAAATAGAAAGGAAATGGAAAATAAAGAACCGAGAGAACAAGAAGAAGTTTGAGTAGAAAATAGAAGGAAACAACAAAAGGGAAGGGAGGTTAAATTCAATCTATTCTACCTTGCCGAAAAGGAATTTAACAAAGCTCTAAAGAGTTTTGAAAAAGTTCCTAACGGTAAAAGAGGAAGGTTTTCTTCGGGTCATCAAAGGTAAACACGCAGGGATTGCCCATCGATTTGCTCTTCCTTTCTGCAAGCAAGATCTACAGGTATAAGCTTCGACCCCTTTGTTTTTCCTACTATATTCAAACTCTTGCATCTGTGTTTCGTTATGTTCCAGAATTGTTTCTTCCTTTGCTCTAGATGTTTGTTTTCTGTTGGGACAAAAGGTGGTATGCTTACCCATTGTTCCATCCATGGCTCTGAGTTGGTTTCCTTTTGCTTATGTTAAAGCTGCATATTCTTTTTTGGTTCTTTTGTCGTGAGGGACCATGAGTTTTAAAGGCCTTCATCATCCTTGCCCTCCTCGACTTAGTGCCTCTTTGACTGGGATTTGTATAGGAATGTATTCCACATAGATTTAGTTTTATCCATAAAGAAAAACGCGAGAGGGGTTCCTTTGCATTCGAGGGGTTTCTTTTAGGCAGGTTTTGTTGATCGTTTTTTCCCCTTCTTTCTTTGAAGATGATTTAGTCGGCCATTTGCTTCTTCTTTTTTATCTAGTTCAGTCTTGAATATACGGAGTATAGAGGCATGCTTCCCAGGTTTCTTTCCTCTTGCATGAAACTAGCATGGTAGCGTCAGAGATTAGGAAAAGATGATAGGCGTGAGACCCGGTTTCTGTTTCTGTTCTAAGGCTTTGAGTTCAACTTTGTATTTTTTGTGCATGCGAACAGGTGCTTTTCTTTTGAGAATAATGGGCAGACTTATATTCAAGCTTCAAGTTTAAGTTGCTATGTCAGGCTTTGCTTGATTTGAATTGTTTTAAGCTTCCAGTGAATTTTGAAATATATATGTGTACAACTTGTTTCTTTAATTGTGATACTTGATTTAATTGTGTTGTTTATGTTTCGACAAAACATAAAATTTTCCTTGTATGTTGCATATGGCTAATACCCTAACATATTTTGAACATTTCTCTTAAAAAAAACAAATATTCAAAGTTTAAAAGAAAATGTGTTTTAGCATGGATTTCTTAAACACAAAAATTATTTTCTTGCATTTTAGATTTTACAACATGTTTGTAAAGTCCAAAGGGTGTTGACCAATATTCCTAAAATATAAAAATCTTATTTTAGGGAATTCATCTTTATTCACCATTAATAGTTGGATATAGAATTCCCAAATGTGTTAATATCTAAAATATTATCGGGAATAATTTTATTCACCATTAATATTTGGATAAAGAAATCCCAAATGGATTAATATCCAAAATATTATTGAGAATAATTTGCTATTATTCACTGTTAATATTTGGATAAAGAAACCCTCAAGTGCTTAATATCCAAAATACTTTTCTAGAAATAATAAGTCATTATCCCTTAATAATATAAGGGCAAAGAAACCTATGAAAGGTAAATGTCTGAAATATTGTTAAGAGCAATCTAACTTGTTTATTTTTAATATAAGGGCAGATTTATACCCAAAATGTTATTTAGAACAATTTAATTACACATCCTTGAAAGAAGCCTCAATTATAATTGGGGACATTTTAAATTTTGATTCCACGATTTATGAGCCATGAAAGCATGAAATACTAAGACAAAAAGGGGCTTTTTTTAAAGCACCTTGAATTTTCTTAGATTTCTAACTTAGTTTTTTGTTTCTCTTCCTTACGATTTACGAGTTACGAACACTTGAAATACTAAGAAAAAAATGAGCTTTTAAGCACATTGAATCTCATTAGATTTCTATTTTAGCTGTCTCTTAATTCATAGATTGTAAATTTATTTCAAATCAAACATAGATTTCAAGAGATCTGCACCGGTTCTTCTTTGCACTTTATAGACATATCTAAAGGTATGATCTATATTGGCCAATGGTTATTTCTTTTAGACTTTGAACCCAAGTTCATTCATCATAGAAAGCTCATCCTAGGAAAACTGATTAGAGAACACCAATACTATAATAATTATAAGGCAAACCAAACACTAAGCAGCTTACCTTAAGTAGGGCGTACCAGGGGTGCTAAAACATTCCCTTTACACACCCAGTCCCTTGCCTTAGAATATTTGAAAGACCAGTTAGGTTTTCTAGTGACTATAATACTAGGTAGCAACTTCCTTTTTAACAAAACAAAGACCCCGACAATCAACTTCCTATCCGGGAAGGATCGCCGTGACGTCGCGCTTTCGATAGGGTACGACATCCTTGACTTTATTTTTTTGTTTTTATATTTGATATTAGGTTATTAGGCCTTGAACTTTACAATTTTTTTTGCTTTTCTTTTTACGGGTTCTTTCCGTCTCATATTCCAGGTCGCGTTTTAGTTAATTACACCTGAGTTATCTTGAATTATTGTTGTCTAAATATTTTTTTAGTGTTTGAAATTTTTTTAGTGTTTGAAAAATTTAGTCCACCCTGCAATATAACACAGACAACCTGTCTAGTGTTGACGAAAAGGATCATAAACATTGTAATATGCGAGTTTGGGATGGAAATAAATAAATCTAATTTGTTTAGGACAAAATTGATAATAAGTTAAAACATCAGTGACGAAAAGGAGCTTACACACACACACAATTTATTTGGTTTTCAAGGAAAAGTAGAACTTGTGTTGGATGCAAAAGAAAGAAATAATGATAATAATAATAAGAGAGGAAGGAGGAGGAAGCAGGCGAGAACTGAGTATTGATACGTAGAATTTTCCGAATCGATTTGGAATTAACTGTGCGACGGGGGAATTTGTGGAGCTGGAAGCTCAGGACGGCGTGAGAATGCCTTGGAACGTGTTGCCGGGCACCAAGCAAGAATCAAGCAACTGTGTGGTACCTGTGTCCGTCATTTACACTCCGATCAAGCCCTTCCCAAACATGCCCGTTCTCCCATATTCTCCACTGCGTTGCCGAAACTGTCGCTCCGTCCTCAATCGATTCTGCACCGTCGATTTCTCTGCCAAGCTTTGGATCTGCCCCTTCTGCTTTCAACGGAACCAGTTTCCCCTTCACTATACCGCCATCTCTGACGACAACCTCCCTGTCGAGCTTTTCTCTCAGTATACGACCATCGAGTACGAGGAACCTCAGATGATCTCATCCTCCTCTCCATCACCGATGATATTCATGTTCGTGGTGGACACTTGCATGATCGAGGAGGAGATGGCCTTCCTCAAGTCTGCCCTGTCCCAGGCCATCGAACTCCTCCCTGATAACTCCTTGGTGGGCCTCATTACCTTTGGTACTCTTGTCCACGTTCACGAACTTGGCTTTGGTGAAACCCCTAAGACCTACGTTTTCAAGGGCTCCAAGGACGTCTCCAAGGACCAGCTTCTCGAGCAGATGGGCTTCTTTCTCAAGAAGCCCAAGCCCCCCACCAGTGTCATTGCCGGCGCCAAGGATGGCCTCTCTTCTGATAGCATTTCCCGCTTCCTCTTGCCTGCCTCCCAATGCGAATTTACACTCAACTCTGTAATTTCTCATTTCCCTTTTTCTTCTTACTTCATTTTATGATAAGTACAATGTAACTATTTTTCATCGCGTTGTTTAATTAATCAGCCAAATTTACTAAATGAATAAAAAAAAAAGGTCCTGGAGGAGCTGCAGAAAGATCCTTGGCCGGTCCCACCCCATCAGCGGGCTAGCAGGTGCACCGGCACTGCACTCAGTGTGGCTGCTTGTCTGTTAGGAGCTTGTGTTCCTGGTTCTGGTGCTAGAATTATGGCTTTCATTGGAGGTCCATCCACTGAAGGACTTGGTTCTGTAAGGACTTCGTTTTCTTTGATATGCTGTTTATTTGAAGTATTATTTAACTCACTATGCTTGTTGGTTCTAATTCTAAACTGGACTCTGCTTGCTTACATGAATCCTACATGACTAAGCTGCATCTAAACTCGTGTTTCTAAGTTCTAACTCTTACAGCATAATCAATCACCAAGATGATGAACGCTTCCATGTTTGCACTGTATTGTTTCTACATCATCTCTTGTCACTTTTATGTGTATACTCATGTAATGACTTTTCTTATACAGTATCCTCTATTTCTTTTTATTTTTATGTTTTTTTTACTGGAATTTTTTTTCCCGTGTTTCTTCTAGATTGTGTCAAAGAATCTCTCCGAACCAATTCGTTCTCACAAGGACATCGATAAGGACTCTGCTAATCATTATCATAAAGCTGTCAAGTTCTACGAGAGACTTGCTAAGCAGCTTGTACATCAAGGTCATGTGCTCAATCTGTTTGCTTGTGCCCTAGACCAGGTAATATCCAACTCTTACAACAAGCACATACTGACCAGCATGCAGTGTGTGTTTAACTTTGAGTACCCAGTATCTATATGTGTATTGATGGAATAAAAGGGGAAATTTAATGAAATTTTACATTCCGTCTGATGCTATATGTATATCTTTTTTTTTTTTAAAAAAAAAATTCCTTTTGCAAATATCTTGACAAAGGGCACTCCCATAGTAAAGGTCAAACTTCTAACTTGCTTGTTTACTGAAACTTGGGTTTTGTAGTTTTAGAAATATTTTGTGATTGGAGAGCTCTATAGCATGTAAAAAAAAATTAATTTCATTAATGGGGCTATGCTCTTTTTTGTGTCAATTACATATATAATTCTTGAATACTACAATTGCTTCATGTTTGACTGCTTTTTCGTTGGACATCCATTGACTGAGCCTTTATCCATCGTTTTTGGTCTGACTTTTCTGGATAGCTTGGTAATGATTAGCTTTCTTTGTGTCTCTCTCTTTGGGTCTCTAATGATTTTTGTTCTCTACATCTGGGACACAGAAGTCAATAAGATGTTAAGTATTTTGTCAGTCCCTACCTACATTTAATACGCTGCTTTCCTATTTTTAAATATGTATTCATCATAAACTGCTGTTATAGTTACTTTCAGCATGATTGAAAACTCTTTAAATTGAATTCAATTAAGAGGTTTTAATGAAATTTTATGTTTGAAATCATTTTAAGTTTCAAGAATTGAATTTCAAATGAAATTCAATCTCAAAAAATGGTACAAAGTAAATCAAAAGTCAACCCCTCTAAATTACATTTCCAAAGAGAAGAATTTTAATATTAAAAATAGCTTTTCCAAAATACACATCTCGTTTTTTAAGAGATATTTGAAGAAATAAAATGAAGATTATAAAGGTAATATAGAAAATAAAATGAATTGAATTCTATCTCTTACAAGCATCAATTCAACTTATTTATCAATTGAGGTAAATTTAAATACTATAATTGAATTAATTTACAATAGAGAATTGATTCCAAATAACCTGATTCTTGAATGCTTAATATGGGTTGAAAATCAAGAGGTGCTTCTTTTGCTCGACTGTTTTCCTAGGTGGGGGTTGCTGAACTTAAAGTTGCAATTGAAAGAACTGGTGGGCTTGTCGTGCTTGCAGAAAGCTTTGGCCATTTAGTCTTTAAGGATTCTCTGAGACGCGTTCTCCAGTTGGGTGATTATGATCATGGACTATCATCAAAGTAAGATTTATTCAATCTCCTTTTATGTTGGTCTATGAAGTCTCCCACTATCCTTTTGAGTTTTTTTATACCCCGCAATGGTCCTGTCACTTGCCAAGCTTTCAGCTTTACTGAAAAGAAATTGTCAATCTATTCATTGTGAGTATTGCCATCAATCTATTTATAAATGATAAACCGAGGTAGCTGTGAATATAACATACTGTAGCAACGTAATTTGTAGTGGTAGCAATAGTATGGACATTAATAAACTGCAAAAACTCAAGTAACTCACATTCAAAGATGTACAATTCTTCTATATATAATTTTTTTTTTAATTTTGCTTTTCCTTGGGTTTGTTTTTGGAAATATGATGTAGATCTGGAAGCAAAAATGAAGATAGACCTCAAAATCAATTAGGGGTTTCTTAAATTCATCAGGGGATATATAATTTTTCTAACAGTACGAAGCAATAGATATTTACTAGGTTGTAGCATTGCTCTCCATAAAAAACAAAGATGTGTACTGTGAAACAAGTGTTGATATTGGTCTCACTTGGTTTGAATTTTGTTATAGTTCTTATGGCATTGGTGTCACTTGATGGTTTTGAATTTGTTTTTCTTAGTTTGTAGCTTAGATAGACCTGTATTATGGAACAATTTTTTATTGCTTGTGCTTGGTGGTTTACACTTTATTATATTGCTTTATCAAATACAGCAGCTGATACCATTGTTGTTTCCCCAACACAATTTTGTACTTCCTCATAAAACATGTTATATTTCTTTAGTTCATGGATGCCTTGAACCTCATGTGATTTGTTCAAAAGTTCCCTTATTTGTTTCCTTATATGTGATATAATTGTATATTTTTGATTACCTGGACTAGAACTATTAAGAAATTGTTTTTTCACACTTGCAATATAGTGGTATCTTTGAGGTAAACTGCTCGAAGGATATCAGAGTTCAAGGCATTATTGGTCCTTGTGCATCGCTTGAAAAGGTATGATCCAATGGATTTTTTAGTGGTTTTCTTTTTCTTCTTGGCTTTCTTCAATGTAAATTTACTTGTCCATGAATTTGTGCAGAAAGGTCCTTTGTGCTCTGACACAGTTGTAGGCCAGGGAACTACTAGTGCATGGAAGATATGTGGCCTGGACAAAGCTACAACTTTATGTCTAATATTTGAAATTGCAAAGGACAGCACAGATACTACTGTTCAACAACCCTCAAGCTATCAATTCTACTTCCAATTTCTGACTTATGCTTATGCTTTTTTGAGTGGTTAGTTTCCTGTTACTTTTTTCTTGGAAAAGATGGATGGGTCTCTGACTTATTAATAATAATTTGCTACAGCTATCAGCATAGTGGTGGTCATATGAGGCTTCGCGTAACAACCCTCTCAAGAAGATGGGTTGCTGGACTTGGAAGTGCTCAGGCAAGCTCCGCTGTGCTCTTGTATGTGATGGCTATTAGAGCTTAAACAAACATGGATGTTCGTCATCTAATAAAACACGATCTCATTATTAATCGGGACTCATTTAGGAAATAAAAAAGTAACTAACATATTTATGGGTGTATGACTAGAAAGTCTACGTAGCCAGGAGTTTTAGTCACCGATCTAAGAGGCATCGTATACTGAAGGGGGTGTTTGGCATGGGGGTGGAACTTGTTTTTCATCAAAATTTGAATTGTTTTTTTTGCTTCAAATTAATTTTTTTTAGTGTTTTTGAATCGTTTTGATGTGCTGATGTTAAAAATAAATTTAAAAAAATAAAAATATTATTTTAATGCATTTCCAAATGAAAAATACTTTGAAAAACAACCTCTATTACACTCCTAAACACCCTCTTAATATCCTTACCTTGCACATTTTTAAAAACTTTTTAATATTTTTCATTTATGTTCATGTTGCTTTATTAAGACAATATCAATGGTATTTATGAAAAAAACACTTTGAAAAACAATTTCTACCACACTCCCAAACACCCTCATATCATTACCCTGCACATTATTACAAGCTTTTTAATATTTTTCACTTATGTTCATGTTGCTTTATTGAGAGAATATCAATTGTATTTATGAAAAATCTGAGTCCAAAAATTGTTTTAGATCTTCTACTTCTCATTTGTATTGTTTTCTCATTTCCTGCTAGTCCAATAGAACTGGGATATATTTGGTAGAAAAATAGAAGTGAAGACATCATGTAACGAACTTATTTAACATGCCACACCTGTCTTGTTTCTTGCATGATGAGTAGTCATATATCAAATCCATGAATAGCAGAAAAAAAAGTTGCCCTAATGAAAATATGACCTTCTAAGCTACTCTCACCATGGCATACCCATTCCTCTGTTGCAGGAAAAAAAACCGCATTAATCTGACATGGGGGCATGGGTTTTTCTAATCTGTCTTTGAATATTGTAGCTATTTTTTTTTTCATATTTGTTATCAGGAGCTTGAAATTTCTCATACGAGTGTAGTGAATTCCAGTGATGCTCTCATTTTATATATAAGCAACAAAGTGCCACCTAGACTTGATGTACTGATGAAAGGTGATATCATGGCAGCATAGGAGATCAGGGTGTTGACAGGCAGTATGTCGTGCAGAATAAAATACTGTCAAGCTTCTCAACCTTTTGTCCCTAATTTTATAGTTTATTAAATATATATCCTGTGATCTTCCAGAACAACTTGGGCTTTGCAATGATGCATGTCAATATTGTGTGTGAAAAGGCATAATAGGAGGATAGATAGACTTTGCACATATTAATTTAGTTACTAAAAGTTTGGTCAGGTAATATACATATTGACCACACACGCACACAGATCTATCTGTTGGTGCTTGGAATCGTATTCAATATTTGGTTTACTGTTTGCACTTTCCACAAATTAATAAAATAGAAAATAGTGGTCAGATCATTCTTTCATCTGATGCAGGGTATGGATCAATTTTTCTTCCTTCCTTTTCTTCTTTTGGGTGCTAGTGAATTTTTATTTGTAATTCTCAATCTATTTTAATATGCTTTAGGACTTGATTGCTGGATTCGACCAAGAAGCAGCTGCTGTAGCTATGGCACGCCTAGTGTCTTTCAAAATGGAAAATGAGGTAACCATCAAATCTTCGATGGCTTTTGTAAATTCTTGGATATGGAATAGTGAGGGTTATCAATGAGATTTATTCTGAGAAGCTCTCTGTTGTGCTGAAAGACACGCACCACCACATTTACAAACAAACAGTGAGTAATCAATTGAGTCCAGTAACCCCTCTTTGTTTTAGAAAGTACCTCTAATTGATGGTTTGCGAAGATAAGAATGAGTGTCTAGGAACAAGCCACTTTTCAGTTTTAGGGAATTTTCAAACAGATTTTTGGGGTTTTTTTCCCCTTGAAGAAGTAATTTTACGGAACTCCCTGACTTATTAGATTCAAAAGGAAAAATATTTTTATGGAAGACCTAGAAACATTTTTATATTTTGATTTTCAAGATAAAAAACCTTGTAACCTTTCTAAGCAAGTGGATAACCAAGAGAAACACATTGTCATGCTTGAGGTTCAAATTTTAAATTTTGAGCGATTGTATGTGTCAGTGCTGGCATAGCAAAGACATCCAAAAATTCATAATTTGAATATGAATATGAATATGAAGGTTTTGCATGAAACAGTGCTTCATATGGACTCTGACCACATTATAAAAGGGGTGGGCCCATGATTGACACTATAAGTTGCTGTAGCCCCCCCCCCCCTAAAAAAAAAAGAAAATAAAGTAAGGAGGTAAATTGACTTCAAATCTTTAACATTCAAAATATGTCAAAGCTTTCTTCTCTCCACAGCCCCATTTTGTTGTGGAGTGACACACTGTTTTGGAAGAACCTTCAAACTTTGAAAATCAGGGGCTCTTTTTCCATGAAATTGTTTTGCTTTTGCTTTATTGCTAGCATAGTTTGAGGGGTAATGAAACAGTTGTCTAGAAAATACTGATATATGCCCAAGTTATTACAGATTTGGAAAAACGGTCTCTTTGTTAAGTAGGCTTGTGTCACTTTATTAGAATAATAATAGGTATTTGGCATTTTAACCATTTTTGCCATTGTGTTGTTTGATGATACCTGTCAAGAAGGCTGAGTTTGACCCCATAAGATGGCTAGACAAAGCTTTGATACATCTATGTGCTCGATTTGGAGACTATCAGAAGGGTAGTTCATCTTCTTTCAGCCTATCTTCACGGCTTTCAATATTTCCTCAATTTATGTTTCATTTACGACGTTCTCAGTTTGTCCAGGTAATATAATGAATTCGAGATTTATTTCTTAAGCACTTATTCTTAACAAAAATTAATCAGTTAGGTCCTTTGAAATCTTTATAAGCTCCAGTTAATGTTATTCTACAGGTCTTCAACAACAGCCCAGATGAGACAGCATACTTCAGACTTATACTGAATCGTGAAAATGTTGCCAATTCAGTTGTGATGATACAGCCTTCATTGATTTCTTATTCGTTTCATTCAGGACCAGAACCAGCACTTCTTGATGTTGCTGCCATTGCAGCTGATAGAATTCTGCTTCTAGACTCTTATTTCACTGTTGTCATTTTTCATGGGGCAACAATTGCTCAATGGCGGAAAGCTGGATATCATAATCAACCTGAACATCAGGTACTCTGTTCTGTTAAGATGACATGATATGAGCTATATGAAAAAAACATGTCTTTTAAGTTATAGGCCGCCTCCATTCCTGAAACTGACATATAATCAAGGACATTCTTAATAGTGAGAGATTCTAAATCCTTGACTTAATTGACATGGTTGCTAACTTCAGAAAATGAACTTCACTCCCATGACATCAGCATGGTGATCACTATTTTGACCAGTTCATTGTGATATGGTATACACTTGCTTGGTCTCCCAAAGTATACAAAGTGACATAAATGTTTAGTAGCCGTTTCTTGTTCTCTTTTTTTCTTATTTATTGCAGTTCTATCTCATTATATCACATTGTGTTCTGAGCTTAGTTTTTCAGTCTTAGCTCTATGTTAGAGGTGCAGAGAATCACCATTAAGTTACAAAAATTGTTCTTGATGACAAATCATGTTAATATACAATCCAACAAGTAGGTGGCATCAGATATTACTCGCAGATTATCACACAATATATACTCCCATAAAATATCTTCAGATGTTTTTTTTTTCCAGTCAGTGGTTGCATTTTGGTTTACGGTGAAAGAGGCATGTGGTTCTGGAACCTAGTGGCAGTGGTGATGCTGCCTCCATCATCTCTCTTTTATTGCCCCGCTTCCTCTTTTTATGATATCATTTTAGTCCTTTGCAGGCATTTGCCCAGCTGCTGCAAGCTCCTCGAGATGACACAGATGAAATAATCAAGGAAAGGTTTCCAGTTCCTCGCTTGGTCATTTGTGATCAGCATGGTTCACAGGTGCTCTCTTATTTATAAAACTTCTGAACTGAAAATAAGCATTCAATTATGGATAACATGAGTTTGCTTTTTTTTTTTTCTTTTGATAAGCAGCTTGGGTTTGCTCTTATTCATTGTTCCTCTTTCTTAAAAGATTGACCTCTGAATTTTACCCCTGCTTGTTGATTGTGACTGGAATTTGCACCACAATTTACATATTGTAGTACCAGTGTTGTTAACATGAACCATAGGCACTGGGCAAAAGGCTTTGCGGCTAAACACTTTCAAGCTAGCAAGGCACTACACCAGCTACCAAGGCACACAAGGCTCTTTTCCAAGAGCCTACACAAGGGATGAGTGTGTGCCTAGGTGAACAAGATGCTATCATCATTATCATCTGTCTCTTTATTGTTATTTATAAAGTGATGTGCCGTGAATGATTTGAAAATCAACAACAATGAATCTGATGAAAATAGATGAAGGATAAGTTTGGTTGGTTGTCTTTCTTTTGGTGTTTAGGCTGGATTATAGTGATTTTAAAGTAAATAAGATGGAGGATAGACTAGAATGGTACTTTGATAAGTCGATCTGGACGCCACAAAGATCAATCTAAGATTTCGACGCCACACTCTTTGTGATTGAAGAGTGATAACTCAGGTAGGATTCTTCACAAAATCAATTTGGAAGAACAAAACTTAATTTCAAATCTTGGCCAAAGTGTTTATTACATATTCTGATACTATATTTATAATTGGAACATCCCTCCATAATTACCAAAATTCAACATGATAGAAGTCAAGCCCAAAAATTAGACTTTGACAAAGTAACTAGACAAATTTAACTAGCACACGTTTTCTGACCTTAATTGAAATATAAACAAACCAAATTTAAAACGGCTATAACTTCTTGCACAAAAGTCCAATGCAATCATGGTTGGACAATCTAGAAAGATCACGTTCTGAACTTGAAATCCACCTAGATTAGTCTTGTCTTCACATGCAATTGATGACTTCAAAATCGGGTTCAAATTCACCTACTATTCTGACCGTAAACAACATCAATTTCGTCACTTATTTGCATTATCAATCCAAACTCAAGTAGCCCAACATCAAAAGAACCATTAAAGGTTTTTTCCTTGTCCAAGTTTCAATTATAGGCAAATAAGAACCTTTGAACCAATTCCAAACAGATTGCTAGTTTTTAACTCCGAAGCAGCTTCAATCATTCCAATTTGACTCGTCAAGGCCCTTTGCAATTGTTTCGCTCTCGCTCTTGTTATTGGGTCATCTGAATCTTCTTGTAGATTAGATTCAGCTTTACGAGATGGATTATAACTTTTGTCAAACCGAGTGTTCACAATGCCTTTTCTTTGCACTAAGTTTATTTCTAAAAGATCACCCTAGCTTCGATTGCTCTAACAACATTCCTACTGTCATGCTTTCGCTGTCACCTATTTTGTTCTTCAAGGATTAGGACAGCAACAGAAAGAGGTGAGTTTCCGCTGATACAGTAACCCCTCTACAAGTTATTCTTAGTGGAAGGACGTGCAATCTAGAGTAAAGGCCCTCACCTTTAATTTAGTTTAGACGCAACTTACAATCCATCTTGTAAAGCTGAACCTAATCTACAAGATGATTCAAATGACCCAATAACAAGAGCGAGAGCGAAACAACTGCAAAGGGCCTTGACAAGTCAAATTGGAATGATTGAAGCTGCTTCGGAGTTAAAAGCTAGCAATCTGTTTGGAATTGGTTCAAAGGTTCTTATTTGCCTACAATTGAAACTTGGACATGGAAAAAGCCTTTAATAGTTCTTTTGATGTTGGGCTACTTGAGTTTGGATTAATAATGCATATAAGTGATGAAATTGATGTTGTTTACGGTTAGAATAGTAGATGAATTTGAACCCGATTTTGAAGTCATCAATTGCATGTGAAGACAAGACTAATCTAGGTGGATTTCAAGTTTAGAACGTGATCTTTCTAGATTGTCCAACCATGATTGCATTGGACTTTTGTGCAAGAAGTTATAGCCGTTTTAAATTTGGTCTTTATATTTCAATTAAGGTCAGAAAACGTGTGCTAATTAAATTTGTCTAGTTACTTTATCAAAGTCTAATTTTTGGGCTTGATTTTTGTCATGTTGAATTTTCCTAACTATGGAGGGATGTTCCAATTATAAATATAGTATCAGAATATGTAATAAATACTTTGGCCACGATTTGAAACTTAATTCAAAGAATTAAGAGTTCTTCCAAATTGATTTTGAGAAGAATCCTACCTGACTTATCACTCTTCAATCACAAAGAGTGTGGCGTCAAAATCCTAGATTGATCTTTGTAGCGTCCAGATCGACTTATCAAAGTATCATTCTAGTTTATCCGCTATCTTATTTACCTTAAAATCACTATAATTCAGCCTAAACACCAAAAGAAAGACAACCAACCAGACCTATCCTTCATCCATTTTTGTCAGATTCATTGTTGCTGATTTTCAAATCATTCACGGCACATCATCTGGTATCAGAGCATCAGTTGCGATCTAAGGCAGGAGCAAAAAATAGAAGAAAGGCTTGCTGGAATTGAGGTTGATAAACTTAATTATGGCTGGAGATAAAGAAGATTTGCCAAGAGGGTTAAGTTTGGAACAGGTTATGGGCTTACAACGATCTCATGCTGAGATTCAGGATGAAATGACTGGTATTTGTGAACTGTTGAATACCCTTATGCAAATGATGCAAAGAAATAATTTGCAACCCCAACAGAGGCAAGCACTTAGGGTTCCACGAAATGATATTATAGAAGCTGACGAAGATCTAAATGGGGATGATGAGGCCGACGATAGGGGCAGACCAAGAAGGCAGAATTATAATCCTCCTAATGGTCTCAAACTTAAGATTCCACCGTTTAGAGGAAGTAGTTCACCCGAGGAATACTTGGAGTAGATTCAAAAGGTTGAAAAGGTGTTTGAATGGTATGAATATTCTAAAGAAAGGAAGTGCAAGGTGGCAGCACTTGAGCTTACGAATTATGCTCTTTTATGGTGGGAAAACTTAAAGATTCAGAGGAGAAGGGATGGAGAAGAGGAGATTACAATGTGGGCAACTATGAAAAGAGTGATGGAGAAGAGATTTGTTCCTAACTACTATAAACAGGAGCTATACTTCAGACTTTACGACAAGGATCTTTGAGCGTGGAAGAGTATGTGAAAGAGTTTGAGTTTCTGCTGATTCGATGTGAATTGATGGAACCCCAAGAGCAAACAATAGCTAGATATGTTGGAGGGTTGAGGAAGGATATAACTAATACTGTTGAATTACAGCTGTACATCTTCCTTGAGGAAGTTATAAAGCTTGCAACTCGAGTAGAGAGGCAGCAGAAACGAGGAGGTGTCCGAACTGGTGTAACTACGTTAAGCACGACAATGGTTGTTTCTACACCTATACAAACATGGAGCACACCTAAACGAGATGAGAAGGTGGAGTTTAGTAAGGGGAATACTAGTTTTGATTCTTTGAAGGGAAAAGAGAAGGTGACAGAACCTCAACATCCTAGGAGGTCTCAGGACATCAAGTGCTTAGGACATGGGCACATTGCTTCGGAATGTCCAAATAAAAGGGTGATGATTTTGCATGGGGATCATGGAGAGCTGATCAGTGGAGATGAGGTTGAAACTGAAGATGAAGATGAGGTACAAGTGGCTGAACAAGAAGCGGATTTCAAACCAGTGAATGGAGATTTGTTGGTTGTGCAACGAGTTCTGAATGCACAAATTGACGTTAGTAATGAGCAATGCGAGAACATCTTTTATACTCGATGTTAGATTCAAGATAAGGTATTTGGGATGATCATTGATAATGGAAGTTGCACTAATGTTGCGTCAACTACCTTGGTGGAGAAATTGGGTTTAACTACCATTCCACATCCCAGGCCGTATAGTTTGCTATGGCTGAATGAGAATGGGGAGATTTGGGTGACAAAGCAAGTCCGTGTACCCTTTTCCATTAAAACCTATCATGACAAGGTTTTGTGTGACGCACCGATGTCAGCTAGTCATTTGTTGTTGGGTCGTCCATGGTAGTTTGATAAGGATGTGACCTACAATGGACGAAAGAACACTTATTCTTTTATGATGAATGGAAATAAGGTGAACTTGTTACCATTGAGTTCTCAACATGTTAGAGAGGATCAGTTACGAAGCCAATAAAAGGAGGTGAAATCACGTAAGGGGCTGTTGTTAACCAAAAAAGAAGACATCAAACAGGCATTAGCTTCGGTGTGGGCTGTTTTCATGATTTAGGCAAAGCAATTACTAAAAGTAGAAGGATTGGACTTACCAAGACAGATTAAAGAATTACTTGAAGAATTTAAAGATGTGTTTCCAGATGAATTACCTAAATGGTTACCAACTATTCATGGAATTGAGCATCAAATTAATTTGGTGCCGGGAGCTTCACTTCCTAATAGACCAGCATACAGATGTAATATAGAGGAAGCAGAAGAGATTCAAAGGCAGGTTGGTGAGCTCTTAAAGAAGGGCTATGTGCGAGAATCACTTAGTCTATGTTCTGTACCTACTTTGCTTGTACCGAAGAAAAATGGTATCATGAGGATGTGTATGGACAGTCGCGCTATCAACAAATAACAGTTAAGTATTGATTTCCTATACCCAGACTTTATGATGAGTTGTATGGTGCTGCATTGTTTTCTAAATTCAATTTGATGAGTGGTTATCACCAAATTAGAATGAAATCGAGATGAATGGAAAACAACATTTAAAACTAAGCAGGGGTTATATAAATGGATGGTAATGCCGTTTGGGTTATCTAATCCGCCTAGTACATTTATGAGGCTCATGAATCATGTTTTGAGAAAGTATATTGGGCTGTTTGTTGAAGTATATTTTGACGATATCCTGGTGTATAGCAAGACCTTTGATGATCATGTGAAGTATCTTAGAGTTGTGTTTGAAACTTTGCGAGATTTTAAAATTGTATGGGACACTCACAAAGTGTTACTTCTGTAAAGAAAGTCGTGTTTCTTGGATATATTATCTCTAGCAGGCGAGTTAAGATTGATGAGGAGAAAATTGAGGCAATTCGGGACTGGCCAAAACCTGCCAGTATCGCTGATGTGAAGAGTTTTCATGGTTTAGCTTCTTTCTACAGGTGATTTGTAAAAGACTTCAGCTCTATTGTTGCTCCTATGACATAATGATGTGCATCATGGGAATTATGATGTGAAAAGTGTGTCTAGGCACACAATTATCCTCTTGCATCATTTGAATTTTTCCAACTTTGAAGAGATGTTTCAATTATGATGTGCATTATGATAATTATAATCCATCTCGTAAAGCTAAATCTAAAATGTAAGAGGATTCATATGGTCTAATTCCTTCTAAAAACTTTCAAGCTACCAAGGCACACAAGGCTCTTTTCCAAGAGCCAACACAAGGGATAAGTGTGTGCCTAGGTGAACAAGGTGCTATCATCACTATCATTTATCTCTTTATTGTTATTTATGAAGGCTACTGCGTTTATGTAGTTGTTTTTGTTAGGCCCATAACAGTTTCCTGAAGCAAGCTGAAAAGGGAGAAACATTTGAAGAGAGATGTTTGCCAGTCTTATGCTTTACAGGGATAATGTTTCTATCCTTCTCAGAATGGGATAGTGGTAGATTCATTGTTTGAACAATTTTCTTATCATTTAATAGTTTTATGTTATTGATAATTCTTTTAGCCTGTTTGTAAACAGAATTTTCAAACCTATGTAGAATTTGAGCAGAACCTTTATCAACAACATTTGAGAGGCCATTTGAGCTAATAGGCTAATTAAATTGTCATTGTTATGACTGTTGTTTCTTCTTCTCCCATTTTCTAGAAGAGCTTTCTTCCGTTGTCTTACAAATAGTATTATTACACATTTTACATATTGAAAGTACATGCATATGCTTGCGTTTTGCACCTTGTGGCTAGGCTCTAGGGCTTTTAGTACCCATGTGCTTCTTGTGCATGTAGGCAACACTTTGTAGAAGCTGACAACTAACCCTTCAAAGCAAACGCATCTACTTAATGCCAGTTCTCTGAATGTTTTGAACATATGTTTTGCCTTTTCCTATTATCCTCAGCTGAATAAAGACAGGTTTGCTGCATATGCTTTGCTAGAGGGCCTATGCATCCAAACTGAAACTATTTATGTAAGTGTCATATGTCTTGGATGATTGGCCGAATGTCTTGGTATTAGATGCATGGTTACCTGCCCTGTTGTAATCACATTATTTAATACATGTGTTTAATTTGATACTCCGTGTCAGCTAACATTGTTATTCGATGCAGGCCCGTTTTCTTCTGGCAAAATTGAACCCTTCTGCTTCATACAACTCCGATTCTCCTCTTCCCGGTGAAGATGTCTTGTTTACCGATGACGCGAGCTTTGAGGTCTTCTTGGATTATCTTCAAAGACTAGTAGTTCAAAGAGACCATTTTTACTAGCAATCTTGTAAAATTTATCACCTCAGAGTTCTGTACAGTTGTTCTAGGATTTTTATAGGCTACCTAATTTTCTGATTTTACTTTCTTGCAAAAATCTTGTCATAACTTGATTTGCTAAAACAGCAAATTCAGGTTCTTTTTGACAAATAGACAGTGCAATGATAAATTCATTTATTTACACTAAAAGTGGCATTCTCAAGCTGGTTTGTGCATCGCAAGACTGATCTACCTCCTCTCTGATCTGGTAAAAGGTGTTCAGTCATACCGAATCAATGGTATCAGAGAAACTCCCCTATCCATGGCTAGACCTAGAGTGTGAACATATGTTTAGCTCTTACTACACAAAACGTCTTCAGCCCTAGCTTCCCTGTTATATTTTCTATAGGAAAACAAAGGCCTAACAGGGAGCTTAATCGGGAAATTCAACAACACCAACATCTGCACTTACAGTTCACTTCTAATAGAAATCAGATGCTTCATGAGTGAAGGTCAAGAGTTGCATTCGAGAAGGTAGTGTTGCATTGTAATTTCTTATCTGCGTTAAAGGGAAGTAGTGCATGAAATTATGATCGTTTTTTGTAACATGAAATTCCTACTGACATGGACGGCCTGGTGGCTGGTGCTTTGTCAAACTCAATCTCCGGCATTGTTTGTGTCGCAAGAGTCCCTCAGATTGGTGATGCAATCGCCATTATTTGGAATATCCCTTGAAACCAAATTAACTAACACATAATCTCATGTTTTGCCGTAGTCAGTATCAGCACCACCTCCTCTTCCCATGAGAAACAGAAATCTTAGCTCTGCAAATTATACCATGCCGCCTGAATCCAGCAATCCCTCTGTCGACTTTTGATCCCTACTTGACATGTTCATCATCATCATCCAAAGCCGACCACCATCTACCTCCATCCAACCGCTCCGCATGTTCTACTCAGTCCTCCAAGTCGTCCTACTAGCAACCTTGGAGTAACACCAACAGATGAGGCACCTTTATCCTCCCAGGAAGGAAGAGCATCGATACGCCATCCAGACACTCCGCCACTGTCTCCATTTCCACTTCTCTTTCCCCATTCATCTTTAAGATGCAAGAGTGGAGTTCTTGCTTTTCTTTTTCCTTTAAATCGAAGAATGCCCCTGATGCAATACATGCTACCAGCATTAATAACATTAATCACAAGCCCAGCTCCCAATTATTCCGCCTCCTCCTCCCCTTCTTCTCTGCCATCAGACAGGACGAACTTAGAGAAGGAGACGCATAACGTTAATGCTTTCACTTAGTGTCATCTCCAATTTCATGTCCCAGGTTTGATATTTGATATTTGATATTTGATTTGTTGATCTGTGTTTACTGTAAATTCACTAAGACTTTTTTTTATTTTTTATTTTTTGCTTTTGATAAGTTTTTAAAAATTATATTTTTAAATTGTCTTATAATAAATTTCTTGATAGGACCTGGATCTAGGGTTTCATAGATTACGAGCTTTTTAAGATTTAACCATGTTTAGAATGTTTGTCTGGATTTACTTGGTTTTTACAGGTGTTTTTAATTTCACTCCTTGGATTTTTTTTAATCTTTAAAATTTAATCCTTTTTATTTTAATTGATATTTATTTTATTTGGGATTATTGTTTTTCATTAAATTGCATCCTCAGGTTTTTTCTATCAAATTTTATCTGCATTCTTTTTGTTAATAGTTTTTTATTAATATTTTTGTACCGATCTTATCTTTTCGAAATTAAATTGGTTGAAAATTATGCTTCTTAATTGAATCTGGGTAAAAATTTCACGGGATGCGATTTTAGAAATTAGAACAGGATTAAAAGGTTTGTCGTTTTCCCTGTTTTTTTCTTTTTAAAAAAATTAATGTTTTCTTATTTTTATCCTTTTTTTAAAATTTTATTTTGTTATTTTTTTCGGTTTAATTCTCTTTTTATCATTTTTGTTTTCTTATTGTTTTTCGGTTTGATTCTATTAGGTTAGCCTTCAACAATTTTTTTTTATTTCACCCCCTATCAATTTTTAATCTATAAATAATATATCGTATTACAAATGATTTTTAATTCCACACTTTATAATTTTTTTAATCTTTTAAGTTTAATCTTAATTCTTTTAATTGTAATTTCTTTTGAGACAATTATGTTATTTTTTTAGATTTCATCATTATTGGGTTTTTACCTATCATATTTTAGCCCCATTTTTTTTTTATTCCTTTTCTTTTGCAAATTATTTTATTAATAGGTTTTTTTAAGTATTCCATTCTTAATAATTAAATTGGATGACATTTAAGCTTCCTGATTGAACTCAAGTTTATGATTTAATAAGTTGTAAGTTTTTTTATATTAAACTAGGTTTAGAAAATTCCCCAAGGTTTATGTAGTTTTTTCTTTTTTTTGAAGTTGATGTTTTCTTTTTTTTAAAAAAAAAATTTGGCTCTTTTTTTTTCTTTAATTAGATTGGATTGTTAGATAATTTGAATAAGTTTAGGTGTGATTTTTTTTATTGTTTTTTTGTTAGTTTTTTTTCATATTGTATTAATTTCTATTTTTACCAATGTTGGAACTTTTTTTTTTTTTTTACTTATCACTTTTTTACATTAAAAAAAAATATTTAGCCTACAACAACGCGTGAGTAACATGTCTAGTAATTTGTACTTGGCTAGCAATGCTAGCCCAATGTAAATGCTAATATATGGGATTTTTGCACGCAATATGCATGGCATGATCATCACCACCATGTTATTTTTGGTTCACCCAACATGACTCAGCTAGGTAGTGGATATTTTTTTTAGTTCCGAGGAATCAGATGTGGCTTCGAGTATAACTGGAGAAGTATTAGGAAGCGGATAATTTGATGCCCTCAGCATTTAAAAAGGAAAATAGATCGATGCATCATCAACTCCAGAAATTACTATGGCCAATTATTATAACCACCATTACAACTGTTCTGAGAATTGCCGGGGTGGAGAAGCATTAGGAAATGGATAATGCTACGCCCTCAGCATATAAACATGAAAATATTGATGCATAACTCAACTCCACAAATGACAGTCACGGATTATTACCAAACATTGACACGCTTTAGAATTTATGTTGCATTGGAACAACGAGTTTGTGGAGAATTCACCTTGCATCTTAGACAAATTGCACACATCAACTATCCTACCACAAAGCTCTAGCTACCTCGGTAAGTAGTAAATGAAAAGGGGGAAAATAGAAGGGGAACATGAAAATGTTCCCGGTTCTGCGACTCTTTGATTTCAAACACAATAGAAACACAGGGAAAGAACCCAGAAGGACAGTATTTACCTGTGTTAAAACTTATTCTGTATATTCCTGGGTTCACAACATCAACAATGTTCATCAGCTGACCACTTCGCCCATCAGCATCTGTGGTTGAAGACCCTTGAAATACCCAACCACCTACATCTGGCTCACCAAACAATGGACGAGGTTGAGTTCCCTTCCATATTTCTAGGCATACCTCAACACCTGCAGCTGGAGAGCCTCGAGAAACATCCAAGACATGGGTTGTAATTGGTGGACGGGTGCGAGTTGAAATTTGAGATGCCTTTCCAGATGAAGACTCGCTAGTTGTGGTTAAATGCCCGCTAATGATACTCACACGATCTTCTAGAGTTCACAAGCAAATAATCAGTAATTCAAGCAGTCATAAACACATAATAGATGGGACACACAACATGTTCCAGGGAGAGACTCAGGACTAAATTGCAATCAAAAGCCAGAAATTACAAGAAAGACTTTTTTTTTTGTTTCCAAAACCTGTTTCTAAGAAAGGTCATGTATTATTACAAACATTTTCAACCTAATACAAGAACACTTCAAAACTTGGGATAGTTGTCCCAGGGACTTGTCTACATCGACAAAGACCTAAAAATTTTATTGTTCCATTTATCGTTCAAAGACCTAAAATCTTTATTGAATTGCATGGAGAGGTAGAAATAAAATAAACATGTAACCAAAGCATAATAGATAACTCAGTTGATGGGAGAATATTAAAATTGGGGATAACATATTGGGACTGTAAAGAAGGGATTCACAGGAAAATTAGCATTGCACATGCAGAGACTGTTAAGAAGCGTATTACATGAAAAGGGTGAGAAGGCAAGTATTGGGATGCAAGCAGTAAAGAAGCTCAGGAACCCATGGTGTTTCCAGGAAAGAAAAAAAGAAGGCTCCAAATAAATAAAACCAACAATAAACATAGCAAAAATACAACCACCTTCTGCTTTCTTTACAGAAACTGTGGCATGTTCATTGCCTTTTGAAGTAGATTTTATTTTACTTGAAAAGAGCTTCGCAAGACGTAGTTCTGTAACTTTCATCTGTTCCTGGGCTGCGATCTCAAACTCAACTATGGGCCTGTTTGGATATCGTTTCTGCATAGAGCAAAATAAGAATCGCACGTATTGGAATGTGAATCTCAAATGTTAAAGTGCAAGAGGTCAGAAAAGGGGCTAAATAACAGGCCAAGAGAGATCAAATGTGAAAGTGCAACTGTGCAAGGAACAAATTATGCATATGCAGCAGGAGAGAAGTTGTATAGCATGGTAGCAGAAGAGCACAGCTCGTGTGGTGGTAGTTTAATGAGATCGGTATGGAGTAAATACAAAAACACCAGCTCCAACAATACCCCCATAAACAAGTCATGTATTTTGTGTTTGGTTTAGTTGCGAGCAAAATTTTTCTTAAAAACAATCTACGGAGAGGTGGATTTTTTGAATAATTCACCAGTAACATAACTAAACTTGACATATATATATATATATATATATATATATATATATATATATGTAAAGCAAAATATAGGATACCTTCAAGTCAGCAAGTATTTCAGCAGTGGAGCGTCCAGATGCACAAATAAGAAAAATAAATCCAAACTTGTGTCTATATCGAGCATTCCAGTCAGATAGTTCCTGCAACACACACACACACACACACGAGCGCGCACGTTAATGATAATTAGCACGAGAGTAGTAAGTTGTAGCAGAAGAAGAGAGGAGAAGAGAAAGCAGCATGTGGTACCTGTAAGGTGGAAGTGGTAGCAGTAGCTAAAGCAGTAGATTGCTCTCCCTTACTCCACCTACAGGGAGGGAAACACCATTAATCAAAATATTAGTTTTGTATTTGTTTGATAGGAATCTGTAATTAGTAGAATATCAATATTAGTTAATTAAATTAAAGAGAAAAAAAAAACACTCAACTGAGCAGCAGCAGCAATGTGATCGGGAGAAGGGGATTGACCAATCTGAGGATGAGCAGAGAATGCTTCCAACCAACCATTCACATCAACCTATTAATTAATTAAATCCATTGATTAATTAAATTAATAATTCCTTTGATTTCCCCAAATACTCCAATTCAATTCGATTCGATTCGATTCGATAATTGAAAAAACAAAACCCTAGGAAGAAGAAGCCAACGAGGCTAGATGGATAGGAGAGTTAGATAGGGAGGGAGGGAGGCACCTTGTTGAACCAGATGTCTCTGGCAGCAGAGACGGCTTCATGGACAGAAGCAAAAGGAGAAGCCTTCACCATTTCTTTTGCGAATTGGGTGCTTCCACAGCATGCCAGATACTCCTCCTCTTCATACCTTTCCATTTCCTCCTCTCTCACTCTCTGTCCTCCCCCACTACTAGGAATTAGTATTTAGGATCGATCGATCCGTAGTCGAGGGCATAGTTGTCATTTTACATCCTTAATGACATATAAAAAATTGAATTATTTATATAATTATTATTGAATTCCATGATTAAAAAACTATCGTTGCATTAAAAAAATAATGGAAAGCATCCTTCACAGCCAGCAAACCAATAATAAATATCCCATAAGATTTTTTTTTATTTATAAAAATAACTAAATTAAAATTTTATAAAATATAAAAATAAAATTGAAATTAGTTTCAACCAACCAGTTTCGATTCGGTTTAATTATTTTATATTAAAAATCAAAACTTAACCTACTGTGTTCGGTTCTGTTTCAGTTTAGTTTAGATATATATATATATATTACTTTCTAATAGGTTTTATGATGGAATTGGTTTCAATTTAGTTATTTTATATTTTTTAATTAAATTGGTTCGGTTCGATTGAGTTTTTTCGATTTCAAACTTATAAAACCGAAATCAAATCAAATATTTTTTAAATATTTTAATCGGTTTAATCAGTTTTTTTTTATTATTAAATTTTTTCAATTTAATTAATTTTTTAATTTTTTTACTCACCTCTATTTTTTTTTATACTCAATTTTAATTATTTTGTACTCAATTTAAAAATTATTCGTGCAATAGTTGAGATGGAATGGGTTAGAAAGGAAGGAATATTATTTTCGTTCTGTTATTCTTTTATAAACTGGGAAACTTAAAAATGTCTATGCATATTATCACTTTAATTTTTTAATTTTTTAGAAAATAAACCTAATTCAATCACGTCAACGAAAATTTTATGATATTCAGGGAATGACAACCTATTAGCTATTTTCTAAATTTATATTACAAAAAAAGACAAACACAAAAAAAAAATTAATTCATTAAAAATAATAAAAATATTTCCACTTAGAATTTTTTTTCTTCTAATTATATTTATTTTTTAAAAAATAAATCTAAAAAATAATTAATAAAATAACACTAATTATTCCTTCAGTAAAAAAATTCCTTATCAAGTAAGCATCACTATTTTGCTCTCCAATTTTATTTTATTTTTGGAGGATGATCAGGAAGCCGACCTTGATAAACTTGATGAAGAGTTCTCAGCATGGAAGAACAAGCCTTTTCTCTATTCAGAAATTTTATCCCTGTGCGAGGCTCACAACAGATTTTAAGATTCTCTCAAGCCCTTCTCATTTCTATCTCCCTAATTTTTTTCTTTCAATCTTAATTTACATAGTTATGGTTGTCACTAATTAAGTTAATTAATGGTACGATGCCGTTTCTTTTTCAAAGTGTGATCTGCTAAAATCTAGATATCTCTTCATGTGTATGATTGTTCAGTTAATTATAAATGCAACTTGTTTCCTGAATACTTGGAGACTATCCTGGAGTTTAGTCTTGACATGTTATACTTGAAAAGGTTATGTTTAGAGATCCAGACCACCATGACTTGTACAAAGAGTTCACTGCTACTTGCTCTGGATCCTATTGGCCATATAAACCAAAGTTCACTCTGTTAATATTTGCTGTTTATTTCTTTCTTACTTTCTTGGATTTTGCAATTCGGCTCAAAACTACAGGAGATTTGGGCAACATTTACCACATAAAAATAAGTCTCTTCTTCTGTGGGTATTGCAGAAGCCCGACCCTTTTCTCTTTCAGGAACCAAACATTTGGAGGTGATCAAAGTCTACGTGGAAAGTGCGGATTTCCATGGGGACAAGCTCCACCACTAGCTTGGCGGGATCAACAGGTCCTCCCCGCACCACCTTGGGTTCTTCTCCGGTGGAGCCTTCGACTTTCCACACCAGCCTCTTCTTTTCCATGTCAGTTCTTTCTTGATTGGCAGATAAGCTCAATTCTGTGACTTCAACTATCTGAAAAAACGAAAAAAAGAACATGACTTTGGTTGTTAAGATGCTTACTGCTCTTAAAAGAATCTGTCCATCCATGAAAGGACTGAACAGTGCCTACTGCTTTTACCTTCTTCTTCGGAAATAGCATTTTCAACTCCACGCTTGCCATTACTGAATAATCCTTGTCCTCCCCGGTCTTCTCACACACCATGCCCACCAAAAACAAGAATTAGATTGCTCAGCATTGTTGTCATGCAGCATAAGAACAAAAAAAATAAAGTAACGAGTGCAGTGGACTGCCACCCCGCAACTCAAACTTCCCTCTTCAATAGCAAAACTAAAAGCAAATGATAATTCATTCTAACAGAAGTCACACAAACAGCAAGTAGATAGTGGACAAATAGAAAAAGGTTGCAACAGGTTGTTCCAAACACGGCCCAAGTTAGTTTCATTCTAAAGAAGGCAGTACATATATAAAGGCTTCAGAGAGGTAAGAGAGGAGCTACAACCTCATAAAGGTGAGCCAACCGAAGGAGCACTTTCCCGTTTTCAAGTTCCTATAAAGAAAGGCAAAAAATCTTTATTTCTCACACACTTGTAAGTAGAGATCAAATCAATGTGCACTGTCTCGTGTTTCTTCAATACCCAGGATAAGGTTATTAAAAAGCAATGAAGTGAATACATCTTTTTTACCTCCAAGGGCATAACAAATAGCTTGTTTGGAGAAATTTTCAAGAGGAATTTTTTCTTGCTTACCTGCAGAGTTATGACAGCAACGTTATTGGGTAACGAGTAAGATGGATCAATTCCTGAAAAAGTTGGCAGTGGGAAATTCATCTCAGTACTTCCATCCTGCAAAACAGAAAATTGATCACCAAAGCAATACAGCCTCAAGTAACAACGTCAACATCAGAACTTTATTTTTTAACCTGCTCTGTGAAGGCTAACAGAACTGGGGAATATATCTCTTGGCCAAATGTTCGACGCCACTTGGCACCTTCTCCTAGCTGATCAATTCTGAGAAAGAACTTTCCTTGGATCTGAAAAAGAAATGTCACATCAAGACAGCATCTGTATCTCAATTTTCCAAAACCCCCTGATAAAGACCAAAACCAGACTTGTGAATATGTGCACATAACAGATGCTTACAGTTAAACCTTCACATCTATCCAAGACACAGACTGTCTCATTCAACACTTCACCAACACCTCTTGCATCATCATGAAGCAACCTCCTATAAATGGATGTCATTAGAGATCGTTGCAACACAAGTAAACCTGACTGGAAAGAGGAAAATTGTTAAATGTAGTGAGAAGTAATTAATTCAGACAAACCTATGAAGCATCAGCTCTATTTGACCATCCACTAAGCTAGATCCTCCCACTGAGCGGTCCACCAACAAGGAGAGCTCTGTGCTGTTGTCTTGAATATAAATTCCAAGATTTACCTGTAAAATTAGAAGTACATAAAGGAAAAGCCAAAAAAATTAACAAAACGAAAAAATAAAAAATGAGTTTAATACAAATAACAGTGGGATAGATGTTAAGAAGGGATTCATTCTTTTGAAAGTAGGCCCGCTCCACCTAAATGTCCTTTTTAGGCAAGTAAGCCATCTTAGCAGAGTAGGTAGAAAGAAAATGGCTTGACCAGTTAAACCAGCTCAGTTAGTCCGGGCTTTAACATGCATTACTTTTTGGAAACAAAATTGCCTCAATCCTAGATGAACTGTTCAAAAAAAACAAAATTCTGTGAAGAGCTTTTAAGATGCTAGGTAGCCCGTAGAGACTTGGTCTCTACAGCTTCCCAGACAAGCAGCACTTAATTGTCACGAAGCAAATAACAAGATGAACAGTCAACAAGTTAAGTCAGTGCTATCAGAAATTATAGATCAAGTCAACCACCAACTCTTTTTCTTTTTTTCTTTTTTGGTCTAACAAAAGAATGTGGGACCCACCAGAACATGGAACAATAAATACCATACTGAATGTTGAATGACAAATTTCACAAAGAAGAATTGTTGGGTATCCGCAAGTACATGCACTTCAGATTTTAAATGATACTCATAGACAATTTCAGGATTACTTGCTAATTGAAGTTTATAAAACTGCTTCTCAATGTTCTAAGCAAACAGTCTACTTTTAACCAGCAAAACTTCCACATTGCCAGATTAAGAATACGGAGAGAACACGCATCTTCCAAGATTTAACAACTAGACTGGCGAATGGACTCCAGCAGGATATGAGAAAGAAAAAAAATGAAGAGAGAGATCGTGACTTGAGATGCTTTACAGAAGAAACATACAGGGTAATAATTTCCAGCAATTGGTTGATTCACTTGGAGCTCCCAGTCTGTCCTTGAGTCTCGCACCTGAAAAAATATGGAAGAATAAGACATAAATACCACATAAGTACATAACAAAGTTAACATGAAAATGAGCACCCTCAAGCCAAGCTGCTCTCATACACATTCTTCTCTTCCAAATATCTGTACTAAAATTCTCGTACAAAATAATAAACACGGAGGAAAACCGAATAAGAATTGCTGTTTGAAAGATGACTTGAATGTTATATAGGATTGCAAGCAGTAACAAGCAAGTGTACCCGTTTAATGAAGTCACGTCCATTAGAGTCTGTGTAGAACGTTCTATTGCTCTTTATTGTGGTTGTGATTTGGGTTGTGATTTCTTTCCCTGTTCCATCATCTACAGGTATAGGCCCAATCTGAAGATATGCACATGAATATCATCAAATCAAGACGCATTCTTTCAGTGATAAAATAACCCTAACCTAGAGGAATTTGCACTCTTATAACAAAATTGTTGCAAAAGGGTAACTGACAGTGAATTCAACTTCAGCATGCTCCTTTCCTTTGTAGACCCTGGTAACCTGTGCACGGATATGGCATTGTGTCACTGAAAGTAAAAGAGACAAAATTCTTTGTTTTTTTTTCCGAAACAAAAACCCAAGACTCTTGTTTTTCATCTAGTTAATTTTATAATAAAATCAAATAAGGTATTCAAAATATTCAGATCGAGAACTCGCTGCCTCCTCCAATTTCCTAATTTTATTTTGATACACTAAATTTAAAGCTCCATCTGAACTTGAAGTCTTCTCTCAGATGAAGAGGTGAAAATCAACCAAAAAGTACACTGGTGAAAGCACCCAATAGCAATATTTACAATTTGTAGGAGAAGTGATGGCAAGAGAAAAAGATGAATGTTTAAACAAGTTCAGCCAGCCCTAGTTCCACTGAAAGACTACCTAATCACAAATAGACTTTATGGCTGAAGTTGCGCAGCTCTTTCTTAATCTTCACACCATCTCCAAGCACTTGATTTATGCTTTATCAAGGCCTTATTTTACTTAGTCAATGCTAAATGTAACTTCATTTTTTAATATGAAAAATTAATGTTGTTAGTAATAGAAACAAGAAGGTTTTGTGATAGAAGTTGGTGCATTAGTAGGAGATTTTTTGATAAGTTAACCACCTGCGATATCCATGAATTAAGGTGCTGGTGTACTTCATCCAGTAGTGGACCCCGCATAACAGTCAAAGGAACCTGGAACCAGAAAAAGGTCATTTTCCTTCAATTGTTTGATATTTCATGACTGCATGGATTTATGATCTAATAATTAAATGAACACAATTACCTGGTATTGGGGTTTTATTGGTAATGTACTGTTTGGTCGAAAAACATATGCCCCAGAGGCCTTCAGCATGTAAAATGAATATCACCCAGGTAAAGTTACAAAATACTTTCTGAAGTAAACTGAAAACTAGAGCAAGTACTGTAAAATGCAGTAAGTGGTTCACAAGTATAAGAAGTCAAGTTTGTATGCTTGGAGATTTGCCTACCTGTGGATCTTTATCAGTGCCATCATTTCCAGTATAATAACTGTATGATTGTCCAGCAGTGGAGGTAACCTTCAGTAATAAAAAAAAAATATAGAACTTTTAGCAGCATTAAGAGTCTACCGTTTGAAGACCTTCATATAGTAGCGCAAAGGGTTATTCAAAGAAACAGACAACCAAAAAGTGAAAGAATAAATATATTATGACTGCAGGATTAAACACAAATCAAGTTAGTTGACATCAGAAAACAATATACCAAGCTTCTGCTATTCAAATAATGAGTGAGTTTCCCTTCATCTGCAGAATAAAGTAGCTTCAAACTTCCTTGGCCAACTTCTATGGTTTCATTTGTACTTTCATTTGATGTCTGTACCAATGAGATAGTTGACCTAGGGCCTTCAACAAAGTGACATTACAAAATAGAAATCCGTCAGTAACTTGGAAACACTGTCCTGGTCATTCATTTCATGGTGACATATTATTATAAGTGAAGATAATATTGCAACCTGTCTGTTTTGCTCCAGAAACGATGTAAGTGTTGAAACCAAGGGGTGGTAGGGATGCTGAAAATGCAAGCCAATACTTAAGTGCCTCACGTGGGAATTTACCCAAATATGCTTTTACATATTTCCTTCTTATGTGTGGTGTTGCATTTGATATAGGTAGAAGCTGAGATTCAATTTCTCCCCCACTAGAATCTCGAACCACAACTTTTTCAGTGGAAACCTATGGCAAGTATGAGCTGAAGTTAGTTACACTCAGGAAACCATCAAATTTATCTTTAATGACTGCTGAAGGTCACTTTTATAAATTGTTTTCCGTTACAATTGCACAAAAAGACAACAGCTCATTGGATGAAATAGCCCCTCTCCTTCATTTAGCAATAGAAACCATCCGAGAGGCTCCTAGAGTAAAAATGCTCAATAGAAAAGATGAGAGCAAAGATTTAAAAACTCACTGGAATTCGTATGACTTCCTCTCTTTTCCATCCTAGAGGATTGTAAACAACCACCAGCTGTGAGAGAGGGAAGAACCCAAGATGGTGAGTGAATAAACCATCTCTAATCTTCTAAGTCAAATCATGCACAAGGGGAAAAACCTCTTACCAAGCTTTTCCCATCAGACAAGTCAGCTTCTGAAGGAGGACAGTAACTTATATTAAGAAGTGGACACTGCCAACAAAATTCACAGAACAGATTTCAGCAAACTTTTCCATTCAATGTCAACAGAAAGGACGATCTAGTATAAAGTCGCTTAAGATGCAAAAATATCACTATGAACAATAAACCAGGTTATTCTCAGAGCATGCAAGGAAAGGGGTGAGGAAAGCAGGAAAATAATGGAGCATTCTCAATAATATTTCATGTCTGGCAACTTTTTTAGATACTATATATCACAAAGACACACAAACAGACAGATTATTTTTAATTTATCACATGGTCAAATCAATTAGGGTTCCTTTTCTTGTTTTTCCCCTCATTCTCTATTCAATTAAAGTTCTTTTACTATTTTTAAACTTAGCAATTTATGTAAACGTAAATTAGTTAAAAAAACAATTATTTCAATAGTATTTCTTAATTAATAAAAACTATTAAACAACTTGAATAATCCACATGCATGTATATTTTTAAAGAGCAGGCAGTTGTAATTTCAAATCTTCACTCTTCCAAGGCTTACACTGCCTACCAAACTAACCCTATAGAACCATACACGCATCAACAAGTCTTCAAACCATTTATGTTCATGATAATATCCAGCACAAAAGTTTAATCTCCCCAGGGGTAACTTTTTGAATAGTTGCAATACACCAAAGAAATAGCACGATCAAACAGATATTACTTGCTGAAAATTGATGACAGTGTTCCCTTGTCTGATATTTGAAGTTGACTCTGCCAAAGAAGCAAGTGAAGAGGCAACCAATTTCTCAGCCTGCAGAGAAAATAAGTGAAATGTATTAGAAAAGTGATAGATTTTAATCCAAACATGCCTAGAATTTTGTTGGACACCAAACTGATAAGCACCTCCTTATAGCCAATTGACAGTCGCAGAGCATAATCAGCGGCAACATGCTGCCTTTCTGTACCACTAACTGCATCATGATGTTGTGCAATTGCCAAAGCATCAGCTAGAGCATCAGTGTTTGGCCCTGAAGAATTTCTGCCTTTAAAGAATTCTAGCTGCCTTGCAGCCTAGTTATAGAGCAATAATGTTAGCAATGGAAATGAGAGCATAACAGGATATTTAGTGAAGAAATAAAGGGCCAAGATCTTACAAGATAGTATCCACTCATCAATCTGACATAGCCTTTGAAGGCTGGCCTGCTTGTAAAATAACCAGTCCAATATGCATTTGGATGATCCACGTATCTGGAAAGTGGTTATAATCTTTCAGCAAGGTTAGCAAAATATGGATGAGTAGGATATCAGCATTACGACATAGAACTCACGGGAAAAAATCTTCTGTTTTGAGAGGCCATTCTTCATCTGCTGCATGTTTCAAATCGGTATAAATGGATGGGGTTGAATATAGAGCATTTACCCGACCATCCTGAGAGCTTTTCAATCAATACACTAGCACAGAATCTACACATTTTCTTTTTATTTGACCTTCTTATGGCTGTAGGAACTAGGAAGTACCTGATTCACATAATGAATGAACTTGTCCATCTGCCTGAACCATGAATTTGCATACTGATAGCGAAAATCCGTCCCCATCAGCCACATTATATGATTTGTCCTGGTTACATTAGCCTAAAGTGGGGAAAGAAGAAGAGATGGTATGTTTGTTAACTGTCATTAATTGTATCTAAGAATGGACAATTAATGGCTCTTTGATTCTAATACTGACTCTAATCAGCCTTTTATCCCATCTAGGGCAATTAAAATACAACAGATAAAAATCTAAAATCCAGCATAGAGCAAACATTTGGAGAGAATAAATAGCCCTTTTTTTATATCACACCTGAGCTAAAGCAGCAGCAACAAAGGCATTGACCCTCTCTTGAACGTTATAGTCAAACAGGAGAACATCGTCCTTCAAGACAAAAGCTATGTGTTGATAGGAATTTCAAAGGAAAAAAAATCCTATCATTCTTTAAATATCGGTACCTGAATAGGCGGGGACACATCATTTATTTCAAATGTGAATCCATCAGGAGGGTCATAATGCCTAGGAAATATACCGGTAAATATCTGCACGTGGAATTGATAATGCAAAGAAATTAAAAAAAAATGGTTCAAATATCATAACTATGTAATTATACCTCAATAAAGCTAGCAGTGATCAATAAATGGTAACAAATCACAATTCTGATATAAAAATTGTAAAAGGCAAAAGAAATATACAGATTTAATATGCCAACCTGTGAAGTTGAACCAAGGGACTTGGAACCCTGCCAGACAACCTCAAGATTCTTCTCCTTCAATCGCTTAGCTCTATCTTGGTAATCGATTCGAGCAAAAAAAAGAGAGTCGAATCCTAACTGCAAACTAAAACAAAAACTTAAGCAAGTGGATTCCAGAGCTATGCTAACAAAAAGTGATCGACACGCCATGTTTGCAATGAATGATAAGTAACTTGGTTTGAGACTCCAACATGTACATACACACAACTTTGGCTGGGTTACATAGTTCTTGATGGTATGCACAGTCGATCGCATATAGAAAAATTGTAAGAGATAATGCTGAAGGTAATAAACAAAAAACAGTAAAGAAGTTCGAAAGGTAATCAGATATACCTCAGCACCCAGCAAATAGGCTTGAACAGCAGAATGTCCAAAAGGGTCAATCTGCCAACCAACTCTTGGAAGCTGACCAAATTCATCTTTGATATATTTGTGGCCTAAAGTTGTCTGATCAATCAGATCAATATAATGCGGGGTTGCCTCATCATGCATACACATGCCCCCATTTCTTGTTCCCAAAAAACAAGAAGATAATAAACCCATCATCAGTTAAGTCTAGGGAGAGTGAACTTCATCATTAACTAGTACTTCGATAGCAGCTAGAAAGAAAACAAAAGGGGAAAAAAGAAAAGAGTGAAAGTTAATTGAAAAGTGGAAGGGGAAGTACATGAATTCAAGTTGACCAGAGTTGACAAGGTCCTTGACTTTAATCTTCATTGCTTCACTTTGCTGTCTCCACCATCTCTGGAAGAATGCCTGGCCAAATTGAGCCCCAAACAAGCAATTGATCATTACCAAGAAATATCAAAGAAAATAGAAAGTAGACTAGTAGTTGAAAAATGAGAAGAAGGGCACCTACCATCTCTACATAGATGAACTTGCGATTCTTATCCTCGAACAAAGAAGACATTACAGAGTCTATCACATTCTGCACACACGCTCCCTATACACACACGCACATAAAGATTCGTCATCAACAGTTCAATTCAAGAAAGGAAAAGAGAAGGTAGGAGAAAAAGAAGCATACCCGGATAGAATTGTTACCGCCAAAATAGTACTGATCAACAGTCTTCAACCACCCAACATCATCGTGAGAGTGGGGTACCAAATGAACGTTAATCTTGCCAGGAGCGATTCTCCCTGTGGTGTTATAAGCTATGTACTTGGATTCCACCGGCAACCAAAGCCCCCCCTGCAAATAGATTGTTAAACACCACAGCAACATCCCCACCGCCGCCATTGCTGCTACTTCGTTTACACCCTTTGCTCTAAAATTCAGAAGGACAATGATGAAGAAATCATGGGAAAAGTAGTACTGATCATGCTATCTTTGTTTTAGCTAAGTCTCAGTGATGGGTTTTGTACTGCTCTTCTTCTTCTTCTTCTTGCGGGCAAAGTCTTGAACCAGTCTAATGATGAAGTCTCGCTTATTTGGAAAGCAAGACAGCTCCTTTTCTTGTAATTATTAACTCTGTTGTGTCTGGAGAGGCGTGCACACCGAGATTGCTGCTTCTTTTCTTACAATTTTTTTCTTCTTTGAAAGTGATATGATGAGAAAATGGATTGAGTGGTTAAAAAAAAAGGGGGAAAGGTAATCACATCAAAGAAAAACAAAGCAAGATATATAACTGTTAAACTTGGCTCGGCTTAGCAGTTAATCAAGAAACCTGGAATTGAATGCTGAAGTCGGATTAGGTTTTTAGTTGAATTACATAAAACATTAGCTTAGCCGAAGCCGGTTAGCCTGGGCTTTTAATTTTGTTTAGATTTGTTTCAAAAAAAAATATTTATCTCAGCAAAAATATTAATTTATATTTTTTAAGTATTTTCTGGTAATTTTAATTATTGTTGTTAAAAATAAATAATAAAAAAAATAATTATTTTAATATATTTTCTTTAAAAAAATACTTTTATAACATAGTTTAAACATGCATTTAATAACTCAATTGTTCACTTCAAACTTTGCCTAAACTCATTCAGGTTAATATTTTATATAAAAAATAAATGCTATTATTTTAATAAAATATATAATCGGAGTAGACTTGCAAAGTTAATCTATCTAGCAAACAGGATATTTACTAAGTTTATTATTTAGAAAATATTGGAATTAAGAGGTTTGTTTTTTTTATAGTTTCAAGTTCGAGTCATGTGGTTATTTATATAATGGTCACTGAGGCTTACATGGTCATTAACTTCAGGGCCCGTAGAATTAGTCGAGGTATGCGTAAACTGGCCCGGATACCCACATTAAACTAAAAAAAAAATGAGATAATGTTTAAAATTATTTTTAAAAGTATTTTTTATTTAAAAATATATTAAAATAAATTTTATTAAAAAATTATTTTTAACATTAATATATTAAAATAATTTAAAAAAATAAAATCTTTCAAAAATACAATTATGTCGGACCTGTTACCGAAAACTTCCTTCGGTAACAGGTCCGACAACGATGGCAAAATATGCACTTCCAGCATTGTTATTGTTTTGGATCCTAATTCCTAGGTGTTGCTTGGATAAGTTATCTACTTCGCTTGACTTCTGTTTTTTATTAGTAGTAGTATTAATTAATGTTATTGTTTTAGATTTTTAAATAAAAAAACAAGAGGATAAGATTGTAAAATCATTTTGTCCTATTTACCTAATTTCCAATGAGATTCTCGTTTCCAGATATTGATGTGAGTGATACATACATACATATACATACATACATACGTAGATGTATGTATGTATGTATGCATGCCTACAACTATGGCTATTTATTATTTCATTTTAGTTTCACTTGTGGAATTTGACTAAGTTGCCCTTCAAGCATAGGCACCAACTGTGAGGATATTTCTTGAGGTGGATTATGTGAATCATACAATACAAGGATTGGTGTTGAAAAGAAAAAACAAAGGGAAAATAAAAAACAAAAAATATTAGTTGTGAGATGGCAAAAAAAAAAAAAACCTTGCTTGATTCGGGTCGGGTTATCTTAAAGTATTTGGTTACGTCTAAAATAGTTTTTATGAAAAAAAAATGAGAAACTTAAACAAAAAGAAATTGAGTTGTTTAGAACCAATTTTTTATTATAATTAAATTTAATTATAGTATTTGATTCAAATTTAAATGATAAATAAATAAAATTTAAATATTTTTAAAAAATAAAATTCATTTCATTTTATTTACAATATTGCCCTCATTGCTTTCATCTCATTTCTTCAAAGGTCTTAAAATAAATATAAAAAAAGAGGCTAGATTAGTATTTTAAAACAATTAATTTTAATATTAAATTTTTTATCATTTAAATTGTAAATTAGATGGTTTGATATATGATTTATTTTTATAGTATTTTTAGAAATTGAATCAAATTTAAAATTCAATTATTAATACTCCATAAACATGAGATGAGATTTTATTTTGAGTTAAAATCTTTTTATTGAATTCAATTCAAAAAAATTCAAACACGATTATATATTATACTAAAGTTATAACTAAATAAATGAAGAAAACACCACATTAATACTCATAAAAAATATAAGAATATTTCTGGTTTATCTTTAACCCTGATTTTTATCTCTAATTAATGGAAGCTTGAGCACCATGTTACGATATTCAAATATGGTCTTCTTTTATTGCTGTGATCGTAACTCAATTCAGATGGAAGTCTAGGTTGATTTGTGTTATGTTTATTTTTGTATTTTAAAAATATTTTTTAAAAAAATTATTTTTTTTAAATTAATATTTTTTTTAGTGTTTTCAAATCATTTTAATGTGTTGTTATTAAAAATAATTTTTTAAAAATAAAAAAAATATTATTTTAATATATTTTTAAGTAAAAAACATTTTAAATAATAACCGCAATCGCACTTTAAAATATACATTACAAGCTAGACAATCCTCCCATTACAACATATTATATTGATTCTAATCTATGATTAATAGGGTATTTAAAAATATAGCAATAATTGTGATTTAAAGTATTTTTTAAAAAATATATAATATATTAAAATAAATATTTTTTTAATATTAACACATCAAAATAATTTAAAAATTCATAATTTTCTTTTAAATTTTTAAAACCTCATTCCTCGATATAACTAAATAATGAATTGAGGACGAGACAGGTAGTAAATGACAAGTTTAGCAACATGGTGTTTATTTAATATCAGTATAAAATAATTGGTGTTGTTTTCAGCAGGAGCCAGTTGTGTCTCTTGCTACTCTTGGGCCGTAGGCTTAGCACCCCATGTTCAGGCCCAAACCGAATTCACAGCCAGTGGATTCAAGATTAATACTGGGCCCCATATTGGGCCCATGATTCGCCTGGTCCATCATCATATCTTAGCACAAGACACGAGGCAAGGACCATTGAGAATACTAGAGAAGAGCTTGGTCCAGGTCAGTATTTTCATTTGGTTCAGCTCCAAAGGCTTACTCGGCCCAACTAGCCAGCCTTTAAAAATAGCCCATTTGACCCATTTACAAATTAATCCTTATTTAAAAAAAATCATCACACACTTGGTCAATTCAACTCAATTTCAACAAATGGTAAATTTGCTTGCAATCTAGTCCAATTAGCAAAATGTGATGAGTAGGAGGGGTATAATAGAAGAAATATTTTCCATGGTGACCAATTAAACAAATTAACACAAAAACAAGGACTGATGGATCAAAACCAATAAAATCAATCAAGCACAAGAGGGAGAGTGGGGAAAACGCCTTTCCTTCCTTATCTTCACAAGACAAAGAGACTCCGTCAAGACAGAGACAGGGTTAAAGTCAAAAGCTTTATAAAACCCTAGCTAGCTAACCAAGCTCTCTCCCATTTCCATGGAAGATAGTTTCAGTGCCCGAGTGGAGAAAGCCTTCGGTTCCCTCTCTTCTTCAACAATACAAACCCAGCAACCCTCTTCCTCCTCCTCCTCTATAAGCTCTCTATGGCGTCTCACTGACGAAGAAATCGAGCGAAACCAATGGATTCGAGACCGCAAGGAGGACAGCCCTGAAATCGAAACCCAACCCCAACCGTACTTTAATCCAGAAAGACCCCACGATATGGATTTCAAGTCTGATGAGATCGAAAGAGACCTTGATGATCTAGACGACGGCGAGGAGGAGTCACGCGCCTCGAAACTCAAACCCGAAGATTATAACGATGAAGAATGGGACATCAAGAAATCTATTGGCCTGGATTGTACTCTTGATTATGAGGTATTCATTAATTAATTGTTCCTTAATTATGTCTTTCCTCCTTGTTGATTATCATGTTATTTTGCCGCTGCTGCTCTTTTTTCTTGTGATTAATTAATCTGATTTCTTGAGCACACATACATTGTATAATAATCTATGTCAAGAAGGTAATCTAAGCTTTGGTCCCGACGTAAGTGCTATTGTGGGTATCTCTAAGCCCAGTAGAGTTATAGCAAAAAAAAATTAAGATGATGGTTTAGTGGGATTTACTTATGTGTGATTGATGATGATTATCAATAGGGAATATGTTTTTATTCTCATGGATATGATTTGCGATGACTTACGGATAGAATTGTGATTTCGTTTGGCAGGAAGAGGAAGATCATTATGACAAAGTAGCTGTTGGCAGGGAAAAGGCTGGAGACGAACGCCTTTATGTGACAGCAATGGAAGATTATGGTATAGATATTGATTCTGGAAATGAGATTCCTAGTTCATTTGAGGATGTTGCTAGGGATCCGCGTGCTAATCACCTTGCTGCAAAAATTAGGCTAAAGGAAGATGCAGAAGCAGCTAAAAAGATGGATTCTTTGAGGGTTACTGTAAAGGAAAATACTAGTGTATCTGATGATGGTAATCTGAAATCCATTTTGAAGAGGAAGAAGGATTTTCAATTGGATTCCAAGACGATCAAGAATGATTTGGATTCTAAGTTACGAAAGCGTGTCCGGTTTGACCCGGAATGCAAAGACGGTAATGATGAAGAGTATGATGGAGTTGAAGACACGCAGATGGAAACTACTGATTCAACAGAAGAAACCATAGTGTATCATTTGTCTCCAGATTATCCTTCTGGAATTCCGGATCACATGCGAAATCCTTCTAAATACACACACTATACTTTTGATTCATCAACTGATGTAGATGAAGAATCAAACCGAGGAGCGTATATGGACTTCCTCAAGATGCTGCAGCGAGCAAAGACTGCAGAATTACATCCAGATGACGATCCTGTTGATCTTTCAAAACCATTCACCTTCGTACCAAAAAAGAAAACTGGTGCTGTTACATTGACTGATAACTGCATTGATTCTAAACAAAACCGGGATGATGCCAGTGAAGACTTCAAGCTTAGGAGAGGGGTGCCTCTTAGGATTGCAGCCCGTGATGACCTTGATACTGAAACCTGTGCCATGGAGGAAGATAAACCAGAAACAGCAGCTGATAGGACTAGTTCCCGGAGACCAGACCGTCAGTATAGGACAAAGGCCAAGTTGGAGACATGAGTTAACTCGAACCTCTCTGGCTTTTGCTTGAACATGATAGCTTCCATATTATTGTAACCTAACGTTTCTTCTTATGGTTCCAACTCAAGTACCTGTATACTAAATGCTTCTGACTCAAGTATCTGTATACTAATATCGTGCTGGATTCTAGCCCATATTTTGTTTTAGAATTGATTCTGGCAAAATACATACTATTGGTGTCTATAGTTGAGGAGTATTACTTCACGGGCAAGTTTTCAGATACTACCACCACTAATTATTGCAGCTGTTTGTCAAGAAACCATCGAGATCCATTGTTAGCCACTTTGGGGATTGGGCTACTCCCTACTTAAAATTGAACACGACTATACAAAGCAGCGATTGTACATTTTGCCCGTCGCATAATGATAACAGAGTTTTATCTGAACAGTTTATCGGGAAATTCATCGAAAGCCTGACATACACGCAGTGAATGACCGGCACAACTTGGCTTGAGCAAGATACTAAAATCAAAGGGGCCACTCCTTGAAGGCATTGGAACGACCACATTAAAAGTCTTTGGAGATATTTTTTAAAAAATAATTTTTGTTTAAAAATAAATTAAAATAATTTTTTTTATTTTTTAAAACTTATTTTTAACATTTATATATTAAAACAATCTAAAAATACTAAAAACAAATTATTTGAAACAGGACAAAAAATTCAAAATTCAATGAAATGCAAGATAAACTGCAGCCGCAAAGAGTACCTAAAAATTATATGCAAAACAACTGTGGCAAAACTTTATACAAGGGCATTGTGGAAACAGTGAAAATTTCAAATATATAATTCCAAAACATTCATAAAAGCACTAAAATGTAAATTTCTTCTCTGTTCATTACCGCGAGTTACAACGTTTACACATGGCTGTGACCTTTGACAACTCAGGATTTTAGTTGAAAATGAATCTCACTAAAAAAAGGTGGTAATAGGGCTTGCAGGCTGCATCAGATAATGTTTTTCACAAGGCAGCAGTGTGATATACCCTATATTAACCGATTGTCAATGTACACATCCCTAGTGCAAGGCAAAATTCCCCGGCAAGAATGTCAAAAGAGCAGGATGGTCAGTTTGGATGAACAAAAGCAGCTTGACCAACTCTGACTAGAACAAGCGCTTCCTACAATCTGCTGCACCACAGTAGCACGGCATCTGTTTTATTTTTCCACTGGGGCCAGAGACGCTATCCAGGGCATAGCCATAGTCATAAGTAAGTTCCTGAAAGAAAACAACAGAACTGGTAATTTCATGTGGAATGCAAGTTACAGTCCTAAACAAATGCCAAAGATTCATACAGTTAAGCGAATGTCATGAACAGAACTTCTTAGCCCTTAAACTCTAAGGATAAAAATCACCAACGACATCCAGGGGACAAACTGACCTGAAGATGTCTTTTGGAGTCAACCTTTTTATTACAGAGAAAAATACAAATGACTTCATCCAGATGCAACCATGAGGACCAAGACAATCAATAGTTATAGCCTATCAAGTAGTTCCATCTGTGACAATTAAACACCACACCACGAATCCTTTCAAAGATAGGCATTCATCCAACACATAATGCAACAAAGGTTTTTGGGATTGATTTTTCAAAACCATATTGTTCTTGGGATTTGAAATACAGTTTCAAATAGGACAAACAACTGATAAAATATTTTCCGACAACTCTACCACAACCCCAGACATACTCAAAATAAAGGGAAGAAGCTCCTATTTTCTGTCCACGGTCACAAAGGATGTTATGGAAGTGTGCTCTTTGTCCCATTTCCAGTCACACCCATCCTCCGCCCAGGTTTTAAAATTGTCTTGTGAAATCAGTTGCATGCCCAAAATGATTGAATTCTGGTTTTATGTTTTCCAGCCAGGCAATTTTGGGAATGAGAATAACAGTTTTCCTCCCATTCCAGGTGGCCTACTACTGATATCCATACACATACAGTACCTATTATCCTCAGCTTGAGTTGAACAGAAAAAAAAAAAGTGAGCATGTCCACAGCACCCAACAGAGCCAGAGAAATAGTGAATAACCTGCATAGGAGGTATGTTATCCGCTGCAAACAGCATCACCCGAGCAAGTTTGACATCGTGATGCGAGCTCAGGACACATTGCACAAAGAGATTGGGCTCACAACTATGATTGATGAACCTGGCAATATTTCCAGTAGAACCTGCATCAATACAAAACTCTGGAACACTTTCAGACTTCTGATCATCTCCATCAAAGCTGTTAATTGCTGACACTGACACATCTCCTAGTCGCCTCTGTTCAAAAGAACAAAAGCAAAAGAAAACATCAGCAGAACACATTTGGTATGGAAATATAAACAAAAAAAAAAACCAACACACACATGATAAATAATAGGCAAACAATAAAACTAAAGTATGTCAAAAATGATGAAAAAACTTTATTTCACAAGAATTTCCAATGACATGCAAGTACTTAGTAAATTAATATGTGCTAAACACATGACCAAACTAAAATGATGATTAATTTCTAATGCTATTAGCTATTATACTTGAATGTAATTAGCATTATTTCAAAAGAAGATAAAATTGCCCAGTGGCCAAATATTCTAAGACTGCTCAATTAAAAAGGAGAAACAAGCTTAGAGATAACATTGCCAATTTAGGGAGGTACTCAACTTCCAAGTAGAAATTCAGCTAACTTCCATTTACTAGAGATCAAATGTTGACTGTATAACTACAGGGTGCCACTGTCACCGTGTTGCCCCAAACAACTAGGATGCAGAATACAAATAAACAAAAAAGAAAAGGAAATGATTTCCAGTCTTAAGAGTATATCTAGGAGTTTGTTATGGTACCTCTCTTCCACCAAGCCCCCTCATTGTTTGCAAGCAGTCAATGTCAAAAATATAATTGTTCTCGCAGACATGATCTGTGTCTTCAGTTCTCACAAGCGCCCCTATGTACTCACAAACAGGCGCCCCAGAAGGTATAAAGTCCCACGATCTAACAGCCCATCCTTTCTTAGGAGTACGGAAAACCTGTCGACATTAACCAGCAAGAATTTAGAGAAAGAGCAAACTAAATCAACTTGACAAAGTGGAAAACAAGATTGCAATTATAAGGAAATAGATATAAATGACACCTCAAGACGATGCTTGATGCCTCGTTGAGATGTCCGGTTTACACAACCAGGTCCACATCCACAACTTGGGCCACATTCAAAAACAACTGCCCTGGCTTCGATTAACCTGAAGGTAAAAAAACAAAAAAAAAAGTACAATTATGCAAGAATAACCAAGTAAACAGACTGTAAAGGACTTTACAATTTAAGATTTGACTGAGTTCTGTTAAATCTATGGTTAAATAACACTCACCTGCCACCATTAATTTGCACATATGGAAAATCAGAGCCATTAAGCTTTGCACAAGCACAAGTCCTTGGATCCACACAAGTCCCTTGGCAGTTGCATCCACTCACATTTGCAGGAAGCTTCACATTTTTGGCAATTTGAAGAGACTTGCAGTAGGTATAACCTGAGATTTTCAAGGATTCAAATTCACAAGATTAATTCTGGCAGCATAGGAGGATGCTATCTAGAACTTCTTATGGGTACACTAGGTAAGCTAGAGCCATGCCTTTTAAGCTGACTCCTCCCTGGGGTTTAGGCACAACAGTCCAACTCTCCAAGTAAGAAACAGTATACCATTTATAACCACAGTCTGGGATTAGGCTTAGGCTTGGCCATCAAAGCCCAATACAAATACATTTATATTTATTTAAGCTAATTTTAACTATTCCAATTTAGTACAGCTGGTTATTTTTTGGTATCTTGAATGTTTTAAAATTTTTTTCATATTTCTCAATTTTAAAACATTTTTTTCATTATGAAATAATTTTATGTTTTCAAAAAAAAATCACAAAGCATGAGGCCTGTCCTAGAAAATCTCAGGTTCAAGTAGGGCCAAGCCCAGGCATGAAAGTGGTTTCAAATGTAGGCTGGGCAGAAGAGAAGGAAAAACTTTTCTACTCCTGGATTAGGCCTATTAATGGATCTAGTGATAGCAAATGAGAAAGAAATAGAGCAAAGGCAAAATGCATAATCAAGAATGCCAGAGAGCTCCTTTTATCTTTAGAAAAAAGGCCAATGACCTTTTAGGGTCTGTCCAATTAAGTAATGTCCCAGAAACCAAGGTCTTAGAAGGCCTGCCATTGAGTATCACCAGTGACCACTCTTCTTGAGGCTACAGCCTCATGGTTGCAGGTCAAGACAGATGGGATAACAAATGCACCAAAGTACAAAAAATTCAGTGACCAAATCAAGACAAGATTGAACAACCAGATGGTAGGAAAAAATGGGAGAAACTATCATCACATTTTCCAAGGCAGCCCACACTAACAATTCATCAAAGCAAAAGGCCCAGTATCCAACAGATTTCAAAACTTATGCACAGCTATGGGAATAAATTATTTACTATGCAAATGGAAGGGTTTTTTTGAATTTGTAAAACCATGAGATGATTTAATATAATGAGTGGGCAGATCCTAGAATAAAGAAACCCTATCCAACGTTCCTATAAGTGGCATGAGAGCTATGATCTTGTTGGGGAAGAGGAAAGGCATCTCACAACAAACTAGGGAACCACAAATTAGAATCGTAAAAGAATAAATCACAAATGCTTGTAAGTGAATGTAATACTGAAAAGTATAAAATAAAGAACAATCATACATACTTAAAACTTAAAAGCAATGTTGTAAACTTAGACAAGTATGCAAATCGACTAAGAAAACTGGAAACCAGTCAAGTTCCTAATACAGTTGGCCCTCAAAATATAAAAATGGCCAAAAACTGAGTCCAGACTGATTTTGTAAAGTTTCATTTTGCTCCAATTCTGGAAGGAATTTTCATTTACTCACCCACTGGTAATTGGGTCCCTGGTTGAAACTTAACACAAATTTCACAATTCTTTTTGGCATTACCCATAAAAGCATTAAAAATGCTCTTGAACCCTCTTCCCTTATCTAGTTATATACTGAGCCAATTCTGTAGTTCATAAAACTTCATGCTTCATGTTAATGTAAGCTAGAAAAATCAAAACGAAAATGGTATTTATTTAGACCTTTAAACATATCCATCCTTTTCCCTTCCATGATTTCAACGACGCTCCATACTAGCTAATTTTTCAGTTTTTCATCTTCCAGATATATCTTCTAATTTTACCATGCATTTTGAAGGCCCAAACCATTTTTTTAGGATTTAATCATGTGTTATATGTCATCAGAAAAGGTAAAATACAAAGAACTAAATCATCTTCCATGATGTAATACTAATTAATTCCTTTAACCATTTCATTATTCACATTTTATCAAGTTATCTTTCATGTTTCACATCTTTCACTTGTTTAATCCTTTCTAATGTTTTTCATAATTTCAACCTTCAAATATAAAGCATCCTTGAATGTTACAAACGTATCATCTTATACGATTTTAAAAGTCTCGATACCATTTAATTTCTAACCTCTCTCACATACAGCATCATCTTTTTTCTTTTTCTTTTTATTTTCTTTTTTTGATAAAATCACCTTCATCTCCATCTCTAAGTTTTTTTTAACTTCTTGCAATCCTGAAAACATTTTTCTTGTAAAAAAAAATTTATATTGCATGCAGATTAATTTGTTTCAATATATTACAATAACAATGCTCTAAGTTATTGTTCTCGGCAAAAGACTAGACATTCCTTCTCTAAACCTTTTATTTTTTACCATCCTTTTAGATTTGATTCTTTTAATATTTGAATCAAGTGTCATATACACAATAAGAACATCAAAACAATAATATGTTTCATATGCCAGGACTTAAAAGAATTTTAAGGAGTAAATTCCTTTTACCTTTTCACATACCATACTTGATTTAAAACAATCAGATCATTTCAGTTTCCTTATCCTTCAACCAACCAATGCCTCTCAAACAAAAAATGGGATTTTTAATTTAATATTTTGTTTTTAAGATAGGTAAAAATACCCTCACAAAGTTTATTAAACTCTTGAATTTTGATACAGAATCCATTGAGTTGCAAAGGATAGCTACACCAAATGAGCAGATTTGTTGTTGCCCGTGGAACCAGAACATTTCAAACTTGTCACCTTGACAAGTGCTCAGAGGAAAAACTTTTTCAAGCTTCTAACTCAGCATATTAGATATTAAACATCTGTGCTACTGAATATTGACTTAGAGTTACTAATGAATCAAAAAGCAACAGTCACAATGCTTTGACTGCAGCTGTGCCACAATTGCGGCCGCGATTTTAAACTATGTTAACTTCCACTTTCACATTATATGTAGAATAGTAACTGATTAAGCAAACAAATTTAAAAGTTTAACTTGCCTGATGGAGCAACAGGCGGATCATCAACCAAATTGGTAGCTGGAATTGGGACATCCTCTTGACCTCCACTAATATCCTCACACACCAACCTTAGCAAAATAAACAACAGAAACTAATTACGCCTCATAGTAATGCAAAAAGCAAAGAGCTTCAAGACTATAATAGAATGATATTCTTCTTATACCCTCGTATTTCAGCAACAGATTGGGGAACACGTCCATAGCTGAATTGAACCTGTCATAAGAGTGAATAAATGTGCAATCCAAGGCTGTTCAGGATAGATATAGAGTGAAAAATGTATTTTGGAATGCAGACGAGGGAAAAAGTGATGAATAGAAATCACTACATCCTATTAAGTATAAGCAGAATCATTGAGTTGGCTATGAAGAAAATGGAGAACAATATCCAAACGACACTCCATTCTTATAAGCAACATCCAATCAAAGAAAAGTGATTGAAAGGGAGGGAACATCCAGTATATTATGCATAGAATAAAAACATGATGGTTGAGAGAAGCAGCATCACTGGAGTGTTTTACAATCAAAAACTTTTATGGGGTAAGAAACCGTAATGAAAATTGTACTTTCTGCAGAAAGTTGAGGTGAGCCCTATCAACGATTAGTTAAGGGACGGTGGTGTAAGATGCTTTCAACATAATCCAAGTGCACCTATGAATGCACCGGTGACAAAGAAGAACACTCAAATTGAAGTGTTAAGAGTGGGGAGGACGAGAATCCATGTAGCCAATTACCTAACCAAAATTAAAGAGCTGTAGCATTTAAAGTTGTTGGTCTCATTATGAAAATTTAAAACCAGCGATGGTGGGAGAGGAACACTGTTGCAGCAGGAATTTTGCCAAAGGAGAGTGTTCCAGGTTGTAAATAGCACATAATTAGGAAATAATATAGAGCCTTATTATTTCCTAATATAGGGTCCTAATTGTAGGGATTCTAATTAGTCTACTTTCCTATGTAGGGTTCCTATCTTGAATATAAGGGATAGATTGATCAATGTAAAAGAAAGAATATTTGTTTTCTTCTTCTATGTTTTCATGGTATCAGAGCATTGGTTGCTCATATTTGACCTAATACTACAAAATTTGGTATAGCACATATTTGTGCTTCGTTGTGTCAATCTCTCCCCTGGTGTGGCTGTTGGAATCCAGAATAGATTTTCTTGTTTTCAACGACAATTTTATTTGATGAGATGTACAAATAAAATTTTGTGAGTTATGGCTAATAAAATGGCAGAAGTAATATCTGATGTCATCCCAGTGATGTCAAAAATCACTGAACACAAGCTTAATGGCTCCAATTATTTGGATTGGAGTACGACCATTCGTCTTTATTTACGAAGTATCGATAAGGATAATCATATGACTAATGATCCACCTAAAGATGATTCAAGACAGGCATGGCCGAGGGAGGATGCCCGATTATTCTTGCAGATACAGAACTCCATTAATAATGAGGTAATTGGCTTGATCAATCATTGTAAATTTGTTAAGGAATTGGTGGAATATCTGGATTTCTTGTATTCTGGAAAAGAGAATGTTTCCCGCATTTATGAGTTGTGCAAGGCCTTTTACCGTGCAGAAAAACATGATAGATCTCTTACAAGTTACTTTATGGATTTTAAAAGAACTTATAAGGAGCTTAATATGTTGTTAACTTTTAGTCCTAGTGTAAAAATACAGCAAAGTCAAAGGGAGAAGATGGTTGTCATGAGTTTTCTTGCTGGTCTCCCTTCTGAATTTGAGACTGCCAAATCTCAGATTCTCTCTAGTTCTGAGATCTCTTCGTTACAAGATGCATTTAGTAGGGTACTTCGCACAAAAAGTTCTCCACCTGTCCAGTATAGTAGTGCTCTTGTCAGTCAAATTAATGAGTATGAAGTTGGGCGATCACATTACAAAGGTTGTAACAAAGGAGAGGCAAGCAATTTTGATCGTACACAAGATTCAGGAGGGATTGTGTATCATTATTGTCATAAGCCAGGACATATGAAACGTGATTGTAGAAGACTACAAAACAAAACTCAGAAAACTCACTCGGCCCATATTGCATCTACTAATGATAAATCTGAAAAATCATTTCTTATCTCTGCAGATGAATTTGTCAAGTTCTCTTAATACCAAGAATCTTTAAAGTCTTCATCTACTCACGTTCCTACCATTGCCGAGTCAGGTAAATCGAATACTTGTCTTATTTCCTCATCCTCCAAATGGGTCATTGATTCTGGTGCCACAGATCATGTGACAGGTAATTCCAATCTCTTTTCTACTTTTCAGTCAAATACATCCACCTCTAATGTTACTTTAGCAGATGGGTCAACATCTTGTGTTCTTAGGTCTGGCACAATTACCCTAACTCCTTTGATTCCTTTATCATCTATTCTACATTTACCTCAGTTGTCATTTATTTTAATTTCTGTAAGCACACTTACTCGTGCGCTTAACTGTTGCATCTTATTCTTTCCTGATCATTGCTTATTTCAGGATCTTATGACGAAGAAGATTATTGGTAAAGGACATGAGTCTGAGGTCTCTACATTCTTGACACACAAATACCCAAATCCATAACTTGTTATGGTGTAACAACCCCTCTTGAGATGCATTGTTGATTTGGCCATCCTTCTTTACCTTTGCTAAAGAAACTTTGTCCACAGTTTAGTAGGGTGTCTTTATTAGATTATGAGTCGTGTCAATTTGCCAAACACCATCGTCTTCATTCTCACTCTCGAGTGAATAAAAGAGCAAGTTTTCCTTTAGAATTAGTTCATTCTGATGTTTGGGGTCCTTGTCCAGTTCCGTCTAAAACTGGATTTAAGTACTTCGTTATTTTTGTTGATGCTTACTCTCGTGTGACTTGGTTATATTAATGAAAAGTCATTTTGAGTTGTTTTCTCATTTTTGTTTTTGTGCTGAGATTAAAACTCAATTTAATGTTTCTATCCATACATTGCGTTGTGATAATGCCAAAGAATATTTGTCAGCATCTTTTCAAACTTACATGATTCACAATGGCATCCTTCATCAAACTTCATGTGTTGATACTCCTCAGAATGAAGTAGCAGAACGGAAAAACAGACATCTTCTTGAAACAACAAGAGCCCTATTATTTTACATGACTGTTCCCAAATCTTCTTCTAGGCTGATGCAGTTTCAACATGTTTTCTAATTAATCATATGCCTTCCTCTGTTCTTCATGATGAGACCCCTTACAGTATCCTTTTTCCAACCAAGTCATTGTTTCCTATTGCATCTAAGATATTTGGTAGCACTTGCTTTGTCCGGGATGTTCGTCCGTCCGCATGTCACCAAATTAGATCCCAAGTCTTTGAAGTGTATTTTCCTTGGTTATTCTCGTCTTCAAAAAGGATATCGATGCTATTGTCCTAGCCTCAATAAATATCTTGTCTCAACTGATGTTACTTTCCTGGAAGCTACACCATATTTTCAATCTTCCACTCTTGCTTGTCAGGGGGAGGATGATGACTTGTTAGTCTATACCATCACATCCTCTGAACCGGATGTTACTAAGCCTCCCATTCTTCAAGTCTACTCCAAACGACAAATCCCTCCTGCTACATGTCCTACACCAGCTCCTTCGTCATCAGATCCAACCTCAAGCGATGCTCTTCCTATTGCTTTACGCAAAGGTAAACGTCAATGTACTTATCCAGTTTCTTCCTTTGTTTCTTATCACCACTTGTAAACTTCCTTTGTTTCTTATCACCACTTGTCACCTTCTTGTTCTTCTATTGCTTCTCTCGATTCCATCTCTATTCCCAAAACTATTCATGAAGCCATATCTCATCCTGACTAGCATAATGCAATGATAGAGGAAATGAATGCTTTAGATGACAATGGTACTTGGAACTTGCTCAAATTACCTCCAGGGAAACAAGCTATTGGATGTAAGTGGGTGTTCACGGTTAAGGTAAATCCTGATGGGTTATTTATTTCTAAGGCTGCTACTTATAGTTGGCCTTTGCATCAGCTGGATATCAAGAATGCTTTTCTTCATGGTGATCATCAAGAAGAAGTTTATATGGAGCAACCTCCTGGATTTGTTGCTCAGGGGGAGTATAGGAAAGTTTGTCATCTTCGCAGATCTCTGTATGGTTTGAAACAGAGTCCTCGTGCTTGGTTTGGAAAATATAGTCAGGAAGTTGAAAAGTTTGGCATGACAAAAAGTAAGTCTGACCACTCTGTTTTCTACAAACAATCTGATGCTGACATAATTCTTTTAATTATGTATGTAGATGACATTGTCATTACTGGAAGTGATATTACAGGAATCTCATCTCTTAAGTCCTTTCTTCACACTCAGTTTCACACGAAAGATTTAGGAATGCTAAAGTATTTCTTGGGTGATGAAGTAAATAGGAGCAAAAATGGTATCTTCCTATCTCAGAGGAAATATGTGCTTGAAAATTAGAGGCGAAACCATGTAGTGTCCCAATGATTCCTAATTCGCAACTTACAAAAGATGGTGAATTATTTGAAGATCTAGAGAAATATAGAAGACTGGTTGGGAAGTTGAATTATCTTACAGTGACTCGTCCAGATATTGCTTATTCTGTCAGTGTTGTAAATCAGTTTATGTCATCCTCAACAGTTCACCATTGGGCAGCTTTAGAACAGATTTTGTGTTACTTAAAAGGAGCACCTGGACGTGGTATCTTGTATGAAAATCACGAACACACTCATATTGAATGTTTTTCACATGCAGATTGGGCAGGTCCAAGGTAGATAGAAGATCCACATCAGGTTATTGTGTCTTTGTTGGAGGCAATTTGGTTTCGTGGAAAAGAAGCAAAATGTTGTGTCACGATCGAGTGCAGAATCAGAATATGGAGCCTTGGCACAGTCTGTGTGTGAAATAATATGGATATATCAACTCTTAACTGAAGTAGGCCTCAAGGCTTCAGTACCGGCAAAATTGTGGTGTGATAACCAAGCTGCTCTTCATATTGCATATAATCCTGTTTTCCATAAACGAGCTAAGCACATTGAAATTGACTACCATTTCATCCGTGAGAAAATACAGCAAGGTTTGATTTCCACAGGGTATGTGAAGGCTGGAGAACAATTGGGGGATATTTTCACGAAAGCTCTAAACAGGGCTCGGGTTGATTATCTTTGTAACAAGCTGGGCATAATAAATATCTATGATCCAGCTTGAGGGGGAGTGTTGCAGGTTGTAAATAGCACAAAATTAGGAAACAATATAGAGCCTAATTATTTCCTAATATAGGGTCCTAATTGTAGGGCTTCTAATTAGTTTACTTTCCTATATAGGGTTCCTATCTTGTATATAAGGGATAGATTGATCAATGTAAAAAGTAAGCGAGAATATTTGTTTTCTTCTTCTATGTTTTCAGAGAGAATGACAGAATAAATACTAAAACATATTCGGCTATGCCATACTATCAATATAATGCTCTAGAACCCACATCATGTGTGAGAATTCATGATATTTATTCGAGGTCTGGTGACCCCAGAAGCAATCTGAGCTAGCACTTTGAATGCTGAACTGAGGTACTACAGATGGTAATGAAACTGACCTCAGCTGATTCTCCTGTGGGCTTTAATAAGCTGGACCCAAGTGTATTTGGAGCATCTTAAACTAAAATGTGGGCATGTCCAAAACGTAGGATGTGTAGCATATGCTTTGCAAACACCATTTTTTTACAATATCCAAAAACTAAAACAAGACACATTTGTATTCATAGACAACCCTGTGGTAATAGCCTAAAATTGGTGCACCATTTGATATCAACAACTGAGAGTGTGTTGCCAGTGAAATTTGCTTTTATTAATCGCACAAGCAAATAAATAAAGACATATAGTAGAGCCTAATGTACAACAAGACCAATGAGCTGCAGGAGCCTACACTGCAGCTTTTGATTCAGACAATTCTGAATATAGAAAATAATAACCATACTGGTATCTCTAAGCAAGAGATTTTGCCAATGAACAACAGTCAGTCAAGAAAGTAAAAATGTCTTTGAATAGAAAAGGAAACATAAAAACCTGGTTGGTGGTCAGAATTGGCTGCCCTTCCAGCCGCCTCAGTCGATACTTAAACACAGTAAATCCAGATAAACCTTTCTCTGCCCAGTATTGAACAACCTGTATAACAAGTAAAAGCACTATCAGCTGAAATTAGAACAATTGACTCTTGGCAAAACATGAAGAGGAAGAGATGGAAAAATACAAGAGGTAAGCATGAACAAGGAAAAAAGAAGTAAGAAAGAAATATGCAACCGCCCCCTATATCCTATAGGATAGGTCCAACGTTGCTTCTTCCAGCCCTTACAGTATATGCCATTGCCCAAAGCCTGACAGTGATTATTGTGGAAGTTCTTATTTTGCCCATCGCTGTTAGCAAAAAGCTCATCCTATGGACAAGATATTTAATAGAACAATAAGGTTCAAACTTTTTTCTTCTAACAAATGGTTGGCTGCTGTGTGAGAATGAAGGTGTACATATGAAGGGTAATTAACACACTAGTTCAAAAGTCGTTCTGTATGGAAATGGACCAGCATTATGGACAGAGAGAGAGCTATTGACTAATAATTGAACTTCATGATGTCACTTCTTACAGATGTTTAATTATGTTTTCCTTTTCCTTTAAAACCAGGAGAAGAACTTCAAAAGATCCCCTGTTAAACTTGAAATGGTTGGCAAAAGCAATAAATGATTTTAACTCAATTTTAATTCAGGTGATATAATATCAATTGCCCTTTTAACAAACTGCAGCCTGCAAAACGGGAAAATGGAGCAGCCTCCATAGAACCAGATAACAGTAATATGCACAGTTTCCTTCTTTCAGTTGCTGCTCACTCTCCATCTTCTCATTTTCAATTATACCCTTAGTCACTAAAATTAGATGATTTTCAATTAATTTCTTTTAGAAAATAAGACCTTGATTGAAGATCTAAAGTCTAAACCTCATTACACCAAGATCCTATGTGCATAAAACTGAAAGAGCGGACCTAATTTTAAAATGACTTAGAAAAAACAAAATCTGGGCCAAAGTAGGAATCAACAGTCAAAAGGGCCACAACATATCTCGTACAGTTTTTCTCGCAACTTGTTGCATTAATTGGCCCAACAAGTACACAAACACCATGTGAATTAGAGATGTACCTTGTACAAGCCATCATAGGTGTAAACTCTGCCACAGTAGCTGCTGGCACATTCATGGCCACGAACAACTCGTACAGGAACACATTGCTCCACACAATTCTGCAATTAAATGCAGAACAAGCAGTAATCAAGCAATGAGATTTTAAATCCAAAGCCAAACCACAGGATCCTACATTAGTCTACCAGCCCAACAAAAGTGCATGCATTCGTGGAGAGAGAAAAAATGTCAGTTTGATAGTCTGATCTCGAACCCTTTATGTTGTGTGTGGGTGTTTACGTATGTGTATGCTTAGACCGGGCCGGGGGGGGGGGGGGGGGGGGGCACGCATATGCACTTGAACAGACATTTGTACGAATTTGTGTGTGTATGAATTCAAATCAAGACAACCTCTGATGCATTTCTCTTTGGTCCTTGACTTCAACCAGAAGTGACTGTCAACATGACATAACTCTAACAAGAGATTCACAAGACGATGCTACAAAACGGTGAAATTATTGGGGGGGTAGTGAGGATCAACTTTTTATCAAGTAGCAAATTGGAGTGCTTTCAATGCTGACAAGAAAGGCTGTAATCTCACCTTTCCCCTTCCCTGTGCTTGCTCTCCTATGTATCAACAGCGAAAAGGGTGACAGACTTGCTAATCTAAACCGTAAACACGCCTGGAAACCCAACCCAAATTATCTAGTGTACCTATTAGCAAGACAACATTGGTCCATTGATGCATAAAATGATTTTATGATTAAGAAACGCAACTATTTACATCAGTGTTCAAAATATTGAGAAAAATATTGTCATATCCGAAGCAAATAAGCAAGATCATTTCCTCTTCCTCGATTTATCCTGGCTTACTACTAGTTAGCTTAATACAGGATGTTTCACTTGTTATCTTTTAAAATGGCAAGTGACTTTACTGGAGACAAGGCCAAATGGGCACTCACAAATCTGATTGACGCCCCCAAAAAGATCAGCACTTACACTCTTGATAGCCATCCCTAGCCCAAAGAATGGCCCTAGAACGTAAGGAAACATAACAAGACTAAATGTCCTATCATAAATTTTGAACATCCAACTCAAATTTAAGTTAATGAGAGGAGAAACCAATAGTCCAATATGCCATATAAGGCATAACAAACTTTACACATTATATATACCGTAATACTAAATAATATATGTACAAGTTCAAATGCAAATAGTGGAAAAGAAATACCCATTGAGGAGGTTTTGGGATTAAGTTAATTGCACCTTCAATGCCAAATTACCGCGCTCCAACTTTTGGTCACGAATTTGACGCTTATTTCCAGTTAAATCATGCCCACCTTGGCCAGTATAGATAACATCCTCGGCATTATCTAGGTCATCCTCATACATCCCCGATATAACAATGGCCACGGCAAGTGGGAACGTATAATTATGGTACACCTGTAAATTTTGAAGGAAAAATGGTTGTCACATCAATCTGTATCATGTAGTGTACAAATTCTTTGAGTAAAAAATCCTCTAATTACTAGTAGTTATTGACTTACGAAATTTAGATGTACAAAAATATGATTTTACACCATGACTAAGCTACAAAGCAAGAAATCTTCAATCGTGGATAACCTATCACAGATGTCCAAAAAATACTGAGAAATACTGAGGGATTGGATAAAGACATGCTTAAACAGCATCCTTCATTCTAAACAACACTATTTTTTTATAAAAGAGTACTGTATCAATGTAAAGTAAAGAAGTGAAGATTAAAATGTGGAGAACTAGAATCCTCCATGTAAAAAAAAATATCACATCAAAATCAATACAAAAGGGCAATTTGATCCCATCAAATATCAGCCATATAAACTCCTAAAAAAACTCCAGAACAAAATCAAAAAGACTTATATCTCACAGTATCTGCTACAAAAAAAATTGAGAGCATGTGATTTGCAACCCATCCAAATACACCAAACAATATAAGACACAAGACATCTCCATGGAATAAGAGCCCTCTCCCATACCAAAACCTACAATATTCACAAAATAAAAGGTCCACTGACTTCTCCCTCAAAAAGCAGTGTCTATTCTACATATCATAGGGAATTGGACAATTCAAATGATCATACATCTACCTGACATCCAAGGCAAATAGGAAAGAATAAGAATAATGGAAACAGTACAAATAAAATTGATGCTTACCCCCTTCCTGTAGGACTGCCCCATATAATCAATTCCATTCAGCCAGTGGCTATGAAAGCCAACAGCAACCATTTCAGCCCTAGAATAGAAACGGTGCCCAACACTGATACCTGCTAGTTGGACCCAACAGTCATTTCCCAGCATGAAACAGGTGATTGTTTCATAATCATACATGTTAAAGGAGATACTAAACACAACAAACAAAAGTATGAAAGTGTAAATGGTCAAAAACAATAGAAATACAAGTTACCAACCTGGAAGATCACCAATTCTTTTCTCAGGATACATTGTAGCATTAGCTTCAAACATCTGCCAGAGCATTTCAATTTGAAGAGGAAATAAAGATTATTTCCTAGTTGCAAAGAAACAAAAGATAACATCATGTTTTTCTACAATCAGTCCCGTTCAATTTAAATACAAAGTACAGAGTTTGATAGGAAAAAATGACAAGGAACATTGTCATCATCATATCTATAACATCAAGATGCAAAGATGATAATTGTCTAGGTACAGATATGACCAAGAGATAAAAAGAAAAGAGAAAACCGATTCAATCTTTCGGTGATTGAAAAGCATATATAGTACATTATGAATCATGAATTTAAAATCACGAACTTAGCAGGTGGACAAGTGAAACAAAGAAGAAATACTCAATGTTCATCCATTTATGACAAGCTGAGCAATCATGAAAGGTGGAATTGCACCTGAGATGAATTATTCATAAAGAGTAGCTCTATTAGAATTAACACCCTAAGAAGTGATATAAGTACGTAAAATTTCTTAAAAAGAGTCAGACTCGTTGCATCTTCACTTACCTTAGTTATTGCCTTTAAATCAGGACGCTTGGCTTTTTTCTTGTCACCATCTTCAGATGGTTTTTCTTTCTGCACCAAAATTGTAGATCAGCATATGTAGGAGAAAATATGCACTGCCCAGATCACAAAACAGCATTCAATTTCCTACTATTATTTGAAGATCATCAGTGCACATATATGTTAGAAGATGTTACAAAAGCACATTTCAAGATGAAGAATTAAAGAACAGCTTCGATCATGGAAGGACAGCAAAGAACTCAATTCAAACTTTGTTTGGTAATAGCATCCCACTTAGACACTCTCAATGCTTTAAAACGCAATCAATCACTCAAATGCTCCTACTTCAAATTCGTCCATAACTCCAAGAGATGGATGTTGCATGACGATGCAACCAAGAAAAGGAAAATCTGTATGTTAATTTAATTTGATTTTAGATTTTAAGATTTCTTGTCGTGGTCTAACTAGGAATTCATTATGCTTAGAAAATATTAGTACTATCTAGGAATCTTAGCTTATTTAGGGAAATACAATATTCATTAGGAGTATCTGGTATTTATGGTTTTCCTTTTTCCTAATTGTTTTTCTATTTCCAATTTAGTTTAGGACAGCTAGACCATTTTGGTGTCCTATAAAAGGAACACCTATATGCGTTAAATGGAGGAATTTGGATGACTGAATTTCAAGTATTCTGGTTTATTTGAAGGCTGCTTCCTAAAGTATTCTCTCTGCTCATCACGGGAAGCTCCTCGTTGATAGGCAAGATGTCCTTGTACAAATTGAATTACCAATGCACCTTTTTTTTATTAATAAAGAGAGAATAAGTGTGTGTTTGGTGTTGTGATGAGGGTGCTTTTCAATTGAAAATATATCAAAATGATGTTTTTTCAGATTTTGTTTTTTTTTAATTTTTGACATCAGCACATTGAAATCATCTAAAAACACCTAAAAAATTCAATTTGATGCTTTTTCAAGCAAAAAGTAGGTTGTAATGCAAAAACAAACACTCACTAAATTACACACACCAACTAGCGTCACCCATTCACAGGAAATGACATCAAAATAATATAGGTTTTCAACAATAATTCAAAGAACACAAATAAACAAAACAAAAATCAGAAAATCCTCCGTATTAATAAAGAAGACTGGCCGATACACCAAAAAATGCAAGAATCTCAACAAAATATCCATCAAGGACAAAGTGGATACTTCTTCCACGGGTAGTCTTTTGCTTGTTCCCATCAAAAACCTAGATAATCATCACAGAGCGCAGTCTGCATGCAACTACATCTAACTTTCAACCCCATTTCCATAAAAACAGTGATTGCCACTCCTTCAAGGAGAATAATTCCTTCATCCTTAGCACCATTTTTTCACAAAAGATCCACTTGAAAAACTAACACGATGTTTTATATTATTATTGAGTTCCTTTCTAGCCTTATCATCCTCCTCCAGGTCCCCAATCACCCTTTGTGCTATAATATAAACCAACTGATAAAAAACAAAGCACCGAATCTCTCAAATACTGCCCATGGACCAGATTCTGCTAAATGTTCACATCAACGCTATTGAAGTAGGAGCTTACCAGAGTGTCACTATCCCAGAGGACCTCAAAATGGATAGGAAGTCACATAATGAGAAGATCAAGACAATAATGTTTCATTCAAGGCACTCTAATGGCATAAGAGCGTAATTCGTCAAATGTTTGCATGAAAGATGCAGATTAAGAAACGATCCATACCCACTTGATATACCTTCGCATACGAAAAGTAAAAATTGTGAACAAGGGTAGTAAACCATGCGAAAGCAACGTGGACCGAGGCAAAGAAAATTGCATGACTGAAGCAAAAGTCAGAAGGAGAAGCTAACCTTGGATTTATCAGCTGATTTTTTCGAACCTTTGAGGAATTTTTTTGAACCTTGGGAGACCTTTTTATCAACTTTTGCTTTCGCACACCTCAACTCTTCTTCCTATGCATCATAGAAAAAAAATGTAAACTCCCTCAACTCAAATTTAATGAAACATAAACACAAAATCTTCAAAAACCAACACATTAACAAGCCATGACACTAAACACACAACAAAAATCAGGCCAAACAAGCAAGCCATTATGAAACCACCCAACTCAATACCTGAAATCAAGAAATTAAAAAAAAAAAAGCAAAACAGTAAACATAGCAACAACAAAACACTAGTAGGAGAAGAGGAAAAAAAGTGGGTTTCTAAAGAGAAATATACCTGCACTAACTGGAGATAAAATTTGTTAAACAGCCTTAAAGTATCCTTAACTTTAACAGTAGCACTTTTATCAGGCAACGCACCACCCGCACCACTAGCATCACCTAAAGTCACCTCCTTTTGCACTTCAGTTGACCCCAAAACTTGATTTACCATCCTTTCAGCCATCGCAACCTCCTTCTCCTTCTCCTCTTCAGTCGCATTGACATTCGATCTCTTTCTAGGGTTTCCTTTATCTTCTTGCCCATCCAATATCTGCACTCTCTTTCTCACCAAATGCTCCTTCTCCTCTCTCTGCCTGCTCTTGATTCTATCACTCGTCCTCCTCTGTGTCTCTGTCTTTTTTCTCTCTTTTCTCCCATTTTTCGCTACTGTTTTCCTTTCCGGACCATTGCTCACGCATTGCTCCACCATTTTTCACCTCACAAATCTAAAATAAATAAAAAAATCACTGGTGGAATTAGGGATTTGCGAGAGGAGAAATTGGGGGTTTTACTTACCAAAAAAAAAGAAATTGGGGGTTTGAATTTTTAGGGGTTTGAGAGAGAGGGAGGCGCGTGAAATTCAAAATAATTTGGAAGTGACAGACAGATGATGGTTACTATTGAGAAGCAAGAAGGAGAAAGAGGAGGGAATAGGGATTCGAGAGGGAGCGAGGCGCGTGAGATTGAAAATAATGGAAGTGACAGACAGATAATGTGACTGACTGTGAAGCAAGAAGGAGAAAAAAGGAGGGAAGAGGATGCTCCTCATTGATCGATTCTCTCCATTCCTGTATGGTACGGTCCCAGCGCGTGCGGTGCAAACCAAAACTGTAGCTTTTTTTATTTATCTTTATCATCTCCCTCCTGTTCAGTGTTTTCTATTTTTTCCCGCGCCTAAAAACAAAATAAAAATAACCAAATCTCAATTATTAAATGATTAGGTGTTTGGTACTATTTCTTTTTCTACTTTTAGGTAATACTAATTAGCCGCCCAGATACACGGGGTTTTTTTATAATAAAAAAATATAAAAAAAAAAATACGACTTAAAAGTGTTAAGTTTATCACTAAAATTAGATTCAGGAGCCTTAAATTTTGCTACAATACAAAACTCAAGAACATTAAATTTGTGTCTAGCTGCAATACCAATACCAAGAATGTTAGGTCTATCAGCAAAGTATCAGACCCAAAAGTCTTAGGTGTGGGACTGGCTACACTGTCAGACCTAAAAGTTTTGAATCTAGGTCTGTCTGTAAAGTCAGATCAAAGAGCCTTGGATCCGAACACTGAACCCAAGAACTGCGAGTCTAGATGCCAGATCCTAGAGCTTTGGATCCCGACACCGAACCTAAGAGTCTTGAGTCGGTTTGGCCCGAGTTTTATAGTTTTTAATCTCCTAAAATAAAATTTATGGTTTTTTTATGATAATATATTTTTTCAAATTTATTATTATTATTATTAATAAACTCACCTGATTCAAGTTCTTATAGTTTTTAATCCCTTCAAATCCAATTTATGATTTTTCTTCAATGGTAATAATATTTTTTAAAAAAATTATTAATGATGATAATAATAATAATAATTTTACCCTTCAAATAAAATCTATGGTTATTTTTTAATATTAATAGTATTTTAAAAAAATTATTAATTATTATATTAATAATAATAGTTATAATAATTATTATTATTATGATACAAAAAATAATATTTTTAATATTAATAAAAATATTAAACTTGTCTCATCTAATTTAAGTAGGTCTTGCTGCAATGACAGGTCCAAAAGCTTTGAACCTCTCTTAAACGTCAGACCTAAGAGCCATGGGTCCGGACGTTGAACCCAAGAGCTCCGGGTCCAGGCGCCACACCCTAGAGCTTTAGGTCTGGCTGTCATGCTTGACCCAAACGCCTAAGGTCTAGCTGCTCTACCTGACTTGGACGTCCAAGGTATGGCAGTCATGCCAGACCCTAGTGTCAGGTGTTTGACAATCTTGTCATGCCTCAGTACTTAGAGTTGATAGTCTTGTTATGCCATGGCACTTGGGGCCTGACAGCCTTGTCATGCTCCTACAAAATCCGAACTGATCATTTTGTCCTCAATCATTCTTTCAATACCATATGCATCTCATGGAAAAGACAATCTCACCCCCCACACAACATGCTTAGCAGGTTTTTTTGATAAGGATAACTCTGTTATACTGATTCAATCCATAATAATTTGTGTTTAGGTAAACAATGAGAGAGGCACTAAGCACTTTTACTATATTATATAATTTTAAAGTATTTTTTGTTTAAAAAATATTAAATTGGTATTTTTTTTTTAATGTTTTTTAATTATTTTAATATGTTAATGTTAAAAATAAAAGTTAAAAACTAATTTTGAATCATTTTTAAGTCAAAATCTATTTTGAAAAGTACTTTACACCATAATCTCAAACATTCATGATATCATTCCCAATTTGAGAATAAATTTGGGAAAAAATATGGATTGTTAGATAAATTTTAGATCATTGAATCTATTGCACGTGTGCAGCATCGCATCAATCATTCTCTTAGATCATGATTTCTGATGATGGGTAAAAAATTAAGGAATTCTTGTCCTTATCATTAAAAGAGTTTGGAGTTGTCACATGGTATTTTGGTCGCTAAAAACCTTAACTAGTTTTCAGAGTCTGGACAGGGGGACTAGTTGTATATAAAAAGGATGTATTACTCCTAGTACATTTTATTTAGAGTAAGTTGCATTGTTCATTTGTCTAATTACCAAGACAGTGTTGTGCTTTTCTAACCGTTGGTCTGTGTATTGGTTAAAATCGGCTCATCCCGGTAGAGTGAATCATGACTTTACGGGTATAGCCTAATCATTCTAAAGAAAATTATGCATTTTATTTTAATATTGTGAACACGTCTTATGTATAAGTTTGTAAACTCTGATATCACAATAGAAACAAAATAATTTTTTTGGTATTTTAAAATTTTAGGCCAAGTTCCCAATGAACTTAATAAATTTGTTATTAAATCCATGATGTGTGCAAAAAAAATATGAAACTATGTTTTTGTTTTTGAATTTTTGATATTTTTTCAAGAATGCTAGTAAAACCTAATTTGGGATCGACTCAAGGTAAAGTCCAAGTCACGGGTCAACCACAAAAAACAAGTTGATGGGCCAAGGATTGGGTTTTGACCAAGTTAGTTCATGTCAGGAGCGCGCGGGTATGGTCCTTTGTTGTATTTTTCTTTTTTATTTGTGTTTTGTGCCCCTCGAAAAAAATATCAGATTCACTTATTTTTTAATTTTAATATAGTTCTTAAATACTATTATAATTTGAATTTTAATATTTTCTAAATAATTGAGTATCTAATATGAAAAATAATAATACTACTAATAAATTATTCATGAAATTTTGATTCAAATTGTTTTTTTTTAGTCTTAAAAATTTTAAATAGATTTTGAAAAAGATTTTATCACATTTATGTTTTTTTCTAGCTTTTAACCATGCATAAAATATGGATATACTATTTTAATATTTTTTATTAACTTGTTTTAATAATCATAAACTTTTTTTTAAGAAGATCAATGATTCTTGTTAAAAAATATTCTGTTTGTTAACATAAATAAGAGATTTTTTCATAGAAAAATTGATCTAAATGGAAAACAAAGTTCAAAATAATTATAATTTTTAGTTTAATAACAATGTCAAACCATTTTCTAAAACATGAACATTTTTTTAGGTTTGAAAAATTTTTAGTCTCCTCGTTACATAATGTTAGTCCATAAACTAATAATTTTTAAATACACTGAACAACATATACATAAACAACATTCTTATGAAGCAGGATGATGACATTGCTCAAAGTTTAATTAAATGCGTGTTTGATATTGTGATGCAATGTGTTTTTTTTTTGTAGAGTGCACTATAGATGTAGACTCATTTTATTATGGATCGTGGTAGTGTAGGGACACTTTTACTCCTAATATGTTAGCAAATTCAATCATGTTAGAAGGGTGTTTTCAATTTTCTACCTTGTTTTTTTTCTCTTATTTATTTCATGGAGACGTGGCTCAATAACATCCAAGTCTTTTCTATAATCTTCAACATGTTGGAAGGGTGTTTTCAATTTTCTACCTTGTTTTTTTTTCTCTTCTTTATTTTATAGAGACGTGGCTAAATAACATCCAAGTCTTTTTTATAATCTTCTTTTTTGACAAAATTTTTTTTCTCTCTTTCCTTTCCTTAGCCAAAAAGACTACAAGAATGACAAACAAAGGAGGCGAGAAATTAAAGAGAAAAGCTACGGATACCGCATCAAAGGAGGAGGTATGATGAGAAGACCCCTTACACAATTTTCTAGACCCGGTCCGTCCTGATGGGTTGACCCGGGGGCTTGGCTGGGTCTGAATCTGGCAAAACTCAGGCTTGCACTAGGCCTTGAGAAAAATGTCTGACCTGTCGGGTCAACCTGAAACCTGGGTGATCTGGTAAAATCTGGAAGAGACTTGTTTTTTTTCCTTTCATGTCCATTTTTTTGTAAGTTGAGACCCACCTCCCTTTCATTGACATGTCCACATTGCAACATGTAATAATTGTTTTTCTCAATGTAACCATTTATTTTAACAAACTGAAAAATTATATCTCTAATTGTTGTTTTTAGCATGCTAACAAACATTTTTACATGGAACATTGCCAGGTAAACTATGTGGTTCTCGTTAAGGATGGAAAATAATAAAAAACTATCAATCAAGACCAAAAAGCATGGGTGTTGCCTCACGCGTATGAAGGGAGCAATAAGAGATTTTTCACTTACTCAACTCAACCATATGCGTGTGAACCTACAATCATTTCCTTGTTGGTTCCTAACTCATATCAAAGTTCATTATATAAACACTAGAATAAGGTTTTATTTTTTTTAATATGGTATTGGAAGCTCATTACTATATATATTCCATGTTATAAGAAGAAAGTTATGTTTTTCAATGTGTAAAAGGATAAGATATTATTTTTCCAATGTGGGATAAAAACACTTATATTAAAACCTTAAACAATTTTTAAAAAATTTCCCCAAGTTGACCCGGTTCAATCCAAGCAACCCTAGGACTCGGCCTCTTGACCGGGTCAACCCCTAGGGTGGGTTTAATAACTATACTTTGAAATTATTAATATTTTTAATTTATCCCTATTTGTTGTTTGGTTATGCCCTTTTAATCTCAACATTTTCTTAACTTTATTGTTTTACCTTTTGATGTTTAGGAATCCTCATCTTTTAGATCTGAAAATTCTTCTCCACTCCCATGACTTTTTGTTTATATTGAAAGTGTTCAGTTCTTGGAATTCTTTAAATAAGTAATTGGATTTCTTAAAATTTTATGTAATTGGATTTCTTGCCATTGGATAAAAGATTTGACCACGAGTTATAGATTTCAGAAAGGTACTTGGATTTTTATTTGATTATTTCCATTTGGTTATAGGAACATACAAATTAAAAATTTGATGGTCTCAAATGTATAGTTCTTTAAAAGATTTTAGATGTGTTAGCAATGGAACAATTTCTAACACAATCTTTCAGGTTGCAGTTGATCATTTAGGCTTGTTCTGTCAATATTTTTTCCTTACTGGTCTTTTTAACTTTTGTAAATAAGAATTGCAACTACCTCATCAATTTTCAATAACTATTGATTTCTAATCTAGGCATTTGACTTTAATGCTTGCAGGTTCTTTTTTAGTTTTTTTTTTTTTTACATAATATTATTTTTTAGTTTTGAAACAAGAAAGTAAGAAAATGGCAATATTTTGAAGCATTCCCTTTAGGTTTAATGCTTATGTATGTGGTTTTTTTATAGCTTAATTTTGTCGTCTTTTGTATGCTTCGAGAAAATCTTTGGTTGTTGTATTTTCCAATCAATTTGTATTTGATTCGCATTCAACTGTTGTTTTTTTCTTTTGACTTCTGTATATTAAATGATGACTTGTTCATGATAAGAGTATACATAATGCCCTACCAAACCATCAAAAAAAAAAAATCCTTTAATGGTGTTCCCCCTTTAACATTTGGTTTTGTTACAGTTTCATTTTTTCTATTGGTGTTAAGATGCTCAAACGTCCGTCTTGAGATTTCTTTATTGTGTGCAATATATTATCTATCTCGAATGTGATTGATTTTCAGTCGTTTTGGAATCTCTTTCCACTGCTATGAACTAACAATTATTCAAGAAATGAGTTGTTTTCACCAAATCATTACACATGTTCATGAGACGATGATGACTGATTTATATTACTTTTTCTTACTACCGCTTGAAATTTTTTTATATTTTCCATATTTCTCTCACTATTATTGGCTATTTTTCCCAACAAAACCACAACTCGGGCTTACCACCTAATGATTAATTAATATTTTGGTTATTGTTTGCCATTCTCCAATTTGCGTCAAATAAGGGAAACATATGACATGTAATAAGAACTTTACTTTGTGTATTTATTCATTTCCTTTCTAAATTTCACACAACAAAGTTATTCCATCATTTTGTTGTCTTTTTTTTTAATCCTGGTTTATCATTCACAGACATGTTTTTACCATCTAACAACTGCATCATCCTTCTTTAATTTAACACCAAGACTTGCTATTTATTTGTCAAAACATATTTTTGTCGCGCCACAAAGTGAATTGATTTTAGTTCTTGATGATTCTTGCAATTTGTTATAGCCTACATCATATTTTGAATTCATTTGCTAGATATCAGGATATATTAGATATATAGTTATGTAACTTTGTTTTCGCTTGATCTTTAAATATATTCGATAAATGGCTATGTAACTTTTTAGAAGCTCCTGCTTTCTTTCGGTCTTGAAGTGATTATAACATAAGTTTTGCATGTGCATTCACAAATTAATACCCTTGGTTATTTTATTCTTTGCATTATTATCAATTCTTAATTCATTGGTTTTATGTTTATTTTTATCCAAGAATGTGCTTTGATCCAAACTATATCTAAAAAGAAATTAAGAAATTGCATGCAACATCCCGCATGCATCATAGTTAGTAGAAAATACTAGACGCGGACCCGTGTAATGCCAAGTGGCTGATTTGTTTTGCGTAATAAATGTTCAGGTGTTATAAGCACGTTTAGAATAAGGATGAAAATCTGCAACCTGGGTTATAAACTGGATTGGGTAAAATAAGTTGGTTTTATTCTAATTAAATGATAAAAAATAGGAAACAATAGTGAATATACCAAATAAAAAAGGTGATCACTATAACATGGAATACAAAATTTCAAAAAAAAATAAAGCTCAATTATCAGTTAATTATATATGAAAAGGGGTTTAATTGAGTAAAAAATGACAAAAAACAGTATGTGTCAACTCGTGTTGGAATGAGAAACCTATAAACCATGTAATAAGGGTCAATCTAGGTTAACCTGTCAAAGTCATGAGATCAGGATAACTTAATAGAAAGAAAATGAAGAAAATCACAAAGCTTATTTAAAAAAAGAACCAATGTCTAATGATGAAATTGAAAAAGAAAATAAGTAAAACAAAAAATAATTTTAACCCGCTTTAACTTTTCAAACTTGTGACCTAGGTCATTAAATCGGAAGCATCCTATCTGAAAAAACAATGAAGCTCAATCCCCAAACAATTATATATTGAAGGATGAAATTGAAAAAAAAATCAATTATACAAAAGGATCTAAAACCAAAAATATAAATTGAAATGATAAGGATCAAAATCAAAATAAAAAAATAAATTAGAGGACAAATACAAATTTTTTTATTGAATGGTAAGGGAAAAAATAAATTTAACAAAATGACAAAAAAAAACCACTAAAAAGAATAAGGACCAGATTAGAGAAACTAACATATCATGCAAACAAATCAAAATTTTGCAAAAGGATTAAAGAAAAAAATAGAAATAAAAATAATAAAGATCGAAGTTGAGATCTCTATAAATAAGAGGATACCTCTGAAATTTTGAATGCCTAGTGAAAATTTCGAGTAGAGGAAAGAGAAAATATAAGGAAAAGAAATAAAGCAACAAACCGCCCCATCATCGATGTCATGTGTCGCCCTACACAAAAATAAGACTCCACGATGATATTAATGACACAATGAAAGGGATTTTTTTAGGAGTCGAGAAATGTTGCACATACCAACCACTTTGGGTTTTTTAGGTTGTATTTTTATTGGAAAAATTACCATGACCCTTCTACAGTTTAGGTATTTTTTTTACTTTACCTTGATTCTTTTAAAAATTATAGTTTACACCTTAGATCAAAGTAATTTTTAGACATGGATAAAAGACTAATCAACCCTCATATACAGTAACTCATCATAAAATAAACATAGAAAAAAATAATAAATTGAACTTTAGACAAGATTTCTCTATCTTTTTGCCAATAACACAATCACAAACCCAAATCAAGACCTAATCTGGTGTTTTAATAGATTTGTTTAATCACTTCACCCAAATCTGCACATGATTGTGTTATTGGCAAAAAGATAGAGAAATCTTGCTTCTAGTTTGGTGATTTTAGGGTTCGTGAAATTAGAAAAACATGGTAATTTTAGGCAAATTTAAGAAGAGAAAAAATGAAGAGATTCTAATAGTGCATACTTAACAAATCTATAACATGAGTTTGATTTGCTTCTAAGCTCAACACCCTTAGGTGTGGCTGTAAGCCAAATCCAAATAGGCATAAATCTAGTAAGTTGTCATACACAACATCTTTGGGTCCAGCTACGCACTGAACCTAAATAGACATAGGTATGCAGCTAAACAATAAGCCCAAATAGACATGGGTATGGTGAGCTGCCAAACCTTGCATTATTGGATCCAGTTACGCATTGAGCGTAATTGAGCATAGGTTTAGCGAGCTACTAGACCGGTCACCTTTGGGCTTGGCAATATACCAAGTAGGGGTGTTCAAAAAAACCGACAAACCGATTAAACCGAGAAAACCGAAAAAAAAATAACCAAAAAAACCAAACCGTGAAAAAAACCAATTAAACCAATTAAAATTTTAAAAAAACTGATCGGTTCGGTTTCAGTTTTTTAAGCCTGAAACCGAAAAAACCAAACCAAACTGAATTGAAAAAAACCGAGCCAAACCGAAAAAACCGAGCCAAACCAGAAAAATCGAGCCAAACCGGAAAAAAACTGAGTCAAACCGGTTTGAACTGGTTTTTTTTCTAAAAAACCGAACCGAACCGAACCAAAACCGGTCGGTTTGAACTGGTTTTGATTTTTTTAAAAAAAAAATTGGTTTGGTTACTTTTTTTTATAAAAACCAAACCAAACCGAAAATGAATACCCCTAATGCCAAGTGCAAAGAGCGAAAAGCTCGGGGATCATTATAGGCCTTTGATGGGCCATAAAGATTTTTTTATTTATTATTTATTCTTATAACTTTTAATATAAAATATTGATGTTGATGATATTCATCTCCTTGCATCTTTAAGTGTATAACAGTCTTTTAATGACCTACCATATTTTCATTGCCATTAATGTCATGTAAGAGATATTTATCCCTTATTAATATTATATAAGGGATATTTATCCATCGTTTAAGGCTACTATAAGGAAATGACTCTCCAGCTCCTCCACTCCAGTAAAATAACAAGTTTCAAGGGCTATAAATTCCCTCTTAATCACCCTAGTCAAGGGTTCAAAATCTTTTTCTTTATTGCAAATATATTTTTAGAGCATCTTTCTCTAAAATACTATTGTCTTTTCTCTCTACAAATATATTTACTTAAACATTCAAGAGTCCCTACATTTACCAATTGGAACCTTATGTAGGTACTAGCTACTAGTCATCTTGGCTTATCAGGTACCACACACCAACTAACAGCCACCTTAGTTAGGGAGATTGAATTCAATTGCTATAATTAAGAGATTAAATGATTTTCCAACACATAAGAGACTTGCTTCTAAGCTATTATGATTTTTTAAGACATTATCAGAATGGAAAATACATGTTGTATATGAGTACAATAGTTTTTTTTTTGCAATTTTTAAGATGTAAAGTTTTCAAGATTGAAGAGAGAATCTAGTACTTGTTGATGCTTTGGTAATGTTACCACATGTTTGATAAAAATCCAAAACAAAATGAGCAATCTTATAATTATGGTAGTTCTGTAATTCGAACACTAAAAATAATAAAAAAAAGGTAATTTTTAATTGTATGGCAATTTTGTGATAGCATAGAAAAAGTTTTTTAATCATTAATTGAAATATAATGGCAATTTTGTATATAATTTGATATTTTTTATTGATTTTTTAGCACTCGTATAAAGTTTTATCGAATTATAGTTTATAGGATGTAAAACGTAATTTATAAAAGAATGGAGGCAGGGTGAAAAAAAGACTAAAATGCGAAAGGGTTAGAGTAATCTTCCCTTTTATATTTATTAAAATACTAAATTACTCCTTAACCAATTTTGTTATAACTAAAAAAAATTTGAAAGTACAAAAAAAAAACAGTTATTCTATATATTAGCATGTAAATATATCTTTTTAAGTATTACTAATGTGATGAAGAATTGTAGCCATGTTCCCCTTAAAACTTCTCCTCAACGAATTTAAGCGCTCTTCCACCAAACTAATGGAATCCACAATATTCCAACCCGATCTGAAATCTACATGGAAAGCATTAAAACCATCACCTTAAAAATGGTTGGACATGGTTAGTTTAAGATCTAAATCAACAGGTTGATTGTCCTTCCCCCTTATGATTGATACTGTATACTGATATATTGGCCCGCGCTCCGCCGCAAGTTGGATCAATTTTTTTTTAGTGTAAAAAAATATCAAGAGCATGAAGAATTTTTTATCTGTGTTATTAAACCTGACCAAGTAGATTAATTTTGAAACATCTCAATTTAGCTCTTTACCTAACTCAAGCATTCAATTAAACCGTGTAGGAGCTAACTCGATTTCAATCAATCTATTTGATAGGTCCAAATACAATCTTGATGATCGATAAAAATATAATTTGATGATCGATAAAAATATGACTTAGCTTTTAAATAAATTTCAAGATGACAATTTTAAAAAAATATTAAGCCAATGAAAGATTGGATCAACCTCAGTCCCCTAACGACCCGAGTTATGAACTTTATTGGGTTTAATAAAATTTTTATAAATTTTTTAATTTAATTATATGATAAAAATAGATGCTCACAAAATTAAGCACCAACTTAAAAATAAACATTTATTTGAGACAATTATCCCTATAGAAAGCAAATAAAAATCCATAATGCAGTATATTTCCCATTCAATCCAATACTAAAGGATGAAAACAAAAAATAAAAAATAAAAAATAATTAAAATACCAAGAGCAAAAAAAAAACATATCCTATCAGCAGGTAAATTAATCAAACCTGTGAATCGGGTAAACCGGGCTAGTACATCAAACCTGTGAACTGAGTTATAGACTCCACTTGAATTATAATTTTGTTTTTCAAAACTATTTTTATTTACTTATATGGTAATAAAATAGACAATTGTGAAATTAAACATCAACCCAGTACCGAAATGTTTTTTTTAGATTGCGATAACCTTATAAAAGGCAAGATGTGACCAATTATAAAACTGAATTCCAAATTAACCCAGTATCTAAGGTTGAAATAAAAAAAAAAACTAGTTAAAAAAAAGAGTTAAACTTGCCAGCCCGCGAACCAAGTCAATCAGCCAAATATGTGAATAGATCCATAGACTTCATAAGGTTTAATAACATATCTTTTTTTGAAACTATTTTTTTTAACTATATGAGAGAAAATAGAAGATAAAAAAGTCAAGTTCAATTAAAAAAAAGACACCTCTCCAAACTCTTAAACTAGGGAAACTCAAGTTACCTCATCAAATCTGCAAACCATGTTAACCTTATAAAAATGTAAAATAAAAGGAAACAAATTAGGAAGCTAAATTTTCAACCATTCCAATAGTAAAATATAAAATTGACAAAAACAAATTTGAAAAAAAATCATAAAAAAAATTCAAAAACAAAAACAAACAGAAAAAAGAAATAGAACAAAACACTATGGATTACTATTGTCATTCACAATGCAACGTGTGTGGGTGAATAATAGTTGCCTCACACCCTTTAAATTTTGTTACTTTATAAAGTTTAATAATATGTTTTTTCTCTAAATTTTTTTAACTATATGAGAAAAAATAGACTATATAAAAAATCAAATTCAATAATAATAATAAAAAACAACTCACCAAACTTGTAAACTAAGCAACCTTGATTACCTTGGCAAACCTAAAAACTACATTAACCTCATATAAAGACAAAATAAAAATAAAAAGCAAATTACAAAGCTAAATTCTCAACAATCTTAATTTTAAAAGATGAAATCGACAAAAACATATTTTAAAAAAATCATAACAAAAATTCAATAAAAAAGAAAAAAGAAAGCAAAATATTGTAGATTACTATTGTAATCCACGGTGCAATAGTTGTTGGGTGAACAATGGTTTCCCCGTATCCTTTAATTTTTGTTACTTTCTAAAGTTTAACAACATGATTTTTCTCTAAAACTATTTTTTAACTATATGAGAAAAAAAAAACAATTATAAAAAGTCAAGTTCAATTAAAAAAAAAACCCCACTAAACCCATAAACTGGGGCAACTGGAAAAACTTGTGTTACCTTGACAAACCCTTAAACCTCATAGAAAAACAAAAAAAAAATGTCTTGACAAAAATAAATTTGAAAAAAAAACAAAAAGGAAAAAAAGTGTTTAAGCAAAGAAAAAAAACCAATTGGTGGAGATACTGTAACAATATATAGTGTTTTGTGGGAAAACTACAATACTTTCTCCATATATTTTAGTTTATGTTAATTAATTAGTATGTTAGAAACGAGACTTTCAAAAGCTAGAATATTGAGGCAGGAAAAGATTCCATTTTAAATACACGAGAAATATGTCAGCTAGAGATCAAATAACTTTTCTAAACAAAAAGAAAAACAAAAAAAAGAGGGTTGAATCACTCATAAATGAAGTCTTGATCCTCTTAATATGCAAAAATAAAGAGTAAGAGAAACCTTCAGATTGTTAGTTTTAAAAATTGTACTTTTAAAGGATTTTTAGTTGTTTTACTATGTTTTAGAAATATAAAAAGACCGAGTTGTTTTTTATCAATCATAATAATTAATTAACATTGTGAAAAGATTACATTGATCCCAATAAGCAATTCAATAATTGTTTTTGTATGAAAGTGTAAAATCATCACTACATTATTCTAGTAAACAATGATCCCTCAAACAATGAATGGTATTTCCCCCTTTCAAATTAGCTTTTATCAATGAGAAAAAATTTAGACTAAGTCTTGAATCACAATTTGAAATCTCACATTATAAGCTATGGTTTAGAATGCGTGTTTGATATCTTTTGACGAGGTGCAAAAGAAAAAAAAATTAAAAAGTATCCAATACTAGATTAAAATTCTTTTGAATTGTTCAAAAGTTCAGAATAAATTATAAATTTAATTATATACCATAAGTTATGTTTATTATTTTTCAATTAAGTCTATTATCATGATAAAAAAAATACTAAATAAAGTGATGCCATGACATTTATTTCAAAAATGATATGTAATTAAGTATTTAAATTCAATATGCACCAAGAATATAAAATATATTTTTTTGAAATTTTTATTACCTTTACATTTGAGTTTAAAGACTAGCCTTGTTGCACGTGCTTCGTTGCAGGGCTAAAATATTTTTTTGAAGCATAAAATGATGTTTAGCCATTGCAATAGTGCTTTAAAAAAGAAAAAAAAATGTGATTGAGGTCATAGATCAAATTGGATTGAATAAACTATCTTTATTTCAATTAGATAGAAAGAATAGTAAACGATGGTAGATGAATCAACTTTAAAAATAAAAGTGATTGAGATAACATGAGAATTTTTTTTAAAGGGCAAGAGATGTATCTTAATCCATATCCCATTAAATATAGAAGTACAAAAAAGGGTAAAAAAAGACATAAAAATTAGTTTTAGTTAATCCGAGTTAGCATGACAAACATTTAATTTGGTAATCTAGGCTGAGCCTGCCTGAGATATCCTACCAAACTCGTGGCCTAGGTAATGAGATTAAAGTAACTCAATAAAAAAAATTATAAAATCCTTTTAAAAAATAATGTTAGTTTTTCAAACCCATGACTCGAGTTATTGGATCTAAACACCCTAAATGAAAAAACCATAAAGTTTAATTCTCAATCAATCAAATATTGAATGATAATTTTTTTAAAAAATCAATTATACAAAAAGATTGAAAAAATATCAACTAAAAGAACAAGGATCAAAATTAAAATAAAAAAAATAAATCTTATATTTGATTATAAGGTGAAATTGAAAAGAAAAATCAATTTAGCAAAAGGACTAAAAAACATTAAAAGAATAAGGATCATAATTGATGTGAAAATAAAAATAATTTTTTGATTGAAGGGTGAAATTAAAAATAATAATAACTTTTCCATAATGGCAAAGAAATTTTTTGAAAACAAAATAATGAAGGCCAAATTGAAAAACAGACTACAATTATTTTGGATTGAAAGATTAAATTAAAAACCAATAAAACTTTTATAAATGAACCAAGAAAAAAAATAGAAATCAAAAGAATAAGGACCAAATTGAAAAATATAATAAAAGTATATTGAGATTGAAGGATGAAATTGAAAACAAGTAAAACTTTTACAAAGAGGCTGAGAAAAAAAATAAAAAGAAAAGGAACAAGGGCCAAATTAAAAATATAATATTTGGTAGATTGAGATTGAATGATGAAATTGAAAGCAAGTAAAACTTATACAAAAAGGCCAAGAACAAAATATAGAAATAAAAAAAATAAGGACTAAAGTTGAAATATCAACAATAAAGATGGCCAAATCATAATTTTTAGGGGAGGAAAGAGTGAGAGAAAAAAGATTCACCGGTGACAAACCAGATCACTAACCCCAACACGCTCTACTCCACATGGAAGAGGACGTGTCACATGACAATGTTTCAACTACACGGCGAGAGGGTAGTTTTGGACAAATAGAGGCACTACACGTGCCTCTTAAAGTGTGCGGAGGTCTCCAATATACCTTTTGTTGTTGTGCACACACCTGTCCTTTTTTGTTCATTTGTTTTAGTTAGCCAAATAACAAATTGCTAATGAGCTAACATGGAAAAATCACTATGAAAAGATGAAAAAGTCATTGGACTTTGGTTTTAATTTTTTGTTTTTAAAGGCATTTTGGTCGTTTTATTGTATTTTTTAATTATTTTTTATTTTTTATTTTTTATATTTGGTCAAATAACAAATTACTTTTGAACTAACATTATAATAATGAAAATACAAAAATTCCCTTGAAACCAGTTTTAATTTTTTGTTTTTAATGGTATTTTAGTTATTTTATTATGTAATTGAGATGAGTAAAAACTTATTTGTCATCGATCAATTTAGTAATCACTAATGGTTATTGTGAAAAGACTTTAATGTCCTTAAAAGCTATTGTTTTTAGTGAGCAATGTGAATGAGGTTGTAGCTATAATATTTTCTCAAGACTAAGTAGTTCTTTTTAATTTGATTTTCTTATAACTTATTTATTACTTATATTTATCTTCATGTGTCACAGTTACATATGAAGTTAACTACAACTTATTTTTTTATTTATAATTTAGCAAAAATAATCAATTAGTCATCATTGTTTAAGAAGTTATTATTTAATCTACATGTATACGTGTATATTCATTCATAACTCAATTATTTTTATTAGTTTCAACTTTTATGTCTTTTTTCATTTTCATTTTATTTTTTATTTTGATAAACACAAAGGCTAAAGGTATAAGTAGATAGAATGGAAAGTTTGACGAGAAAAAAAAACGTTTTTTGAACACCATGTCAAATTAAATTAATCATGGCGAGCTTTGATCGAAAGATTATTTTTTATACTATAAGGATTAATAAATTTATTTTGATAAACGGGATGAAACTTTATAAACTACAATGGAATGCCAAGATGGTTATAATGCCATGAAAAAAAATTAGACTGCAGCATACTTGTCAAATCCAATTTAGGGTTTGACTCGGAAAAAAGTTTGAGTTATTAGATTACCAGGTCAATTAGTAAGTCATGAGGTCTATTTGAGTCAGTTATTTTTATTGAAAAAATAATGTTTTATTTGTTTTAAAAATAAAATTTTGTTGTTGATGCGGTCAAGTTTGACATTATCAACAAAATCATTAAAATCTCAGCTGCATCAACCAAGTTTTATAGAGTCAATATCTTTTATGATTTAATTTAAAATCCAATTCATTCCGGACTTTGTATCATGAATCAGTTCACTTATCAAAACGAGTTTAACAACTATAGTTTTGAGGCATTAAAATAAATTTTGTAAAGATTTGTTGTAAGATTCAGGGGTCTCACTGACGTAAATTTTTATGATATACATGGATTACTTAGTGATTTCCTTTTAATTACTCTATTAAGCTCACCTTAAAAAAAAACACATGTAAAAAAGAAAAAATCAAATTCACGACTCATAAAAAATAATAAATATATATCTACCTATGCTAATTTCTCTCTATACATGTACATTATATATATAAAAAAACTAAACGAGCTCAGTCTTTTTACCGTGGTTTTAGATAAAAAAAAAACTATGAATTAAAACAATGTAAATATGATTTTGCCCTTGCCAAAAAACCTAATCAAGCCTGCAATTAGGGGTAAAAATATTTTTTTAATCATTGCAAAATTGATTAGGGACAAAATAATCTGGACATGTTTTTTTTGTGTTATAGTGTAATGATTATTTTGCTTTTAAAAGCAAGAAAAAATCTTTGTATAAAGGGCTCTTTTGAATTTTTTATATATATAAAAAGAATAGTAGAGTTGCGATCATGCCTTTTAAAGAGAAAAAAATATACATGCATAGAGGAGTTTCTTCATCTTTTTTTTTTAAATAGTAAAATAGTGAAATTAACCTTGCAATACAACAAAACAAAGGCTATTTCAATTGTTTTGTTGTTATTTTTAGGTCTTGATAGGAGTGGTTTAGTAATTTTAAGTTTTTAAGTATTATTAAAAAAAGCTGTTTGCACGCGTTAGTGGGTCATAGCCTCTACGCCATTCGAGTGGTGCGTAAGAGACTGTGCGATGGCCAGAGTCTTGCTTCTGTCGTGGCGTCAGGAGTGGTGCATCGTCCTTTTTCTAGCTATGTGGTGCGTGCTCACGGAGGAAATCTAATTGGGCCGCGATGAAGGCTTTTTCTTTCTTCTATCCTTTCTCTCTCACTTTCTATAAAAATGCGTTTGAACTTTCAAAAAAACAATTGTGTCCTCCATTTATAATCTCATTGATTTGATTATCCTTCTTTTAGTTACTATTTGTATGGCTTTAAATGCTTTTTTAAGTTTGGAGTTTTTTCAATCTCATCCCTGAGCATTTTATTCAATTTGATTTTGTTTTTCCGATTTGATCCCTCTACTTTCAATTGCTCTATTTCTATGCTTTATATTTTTCTTGATTATTTGTTTTACAATTTCATCCATTTTAATTTTATTACATTTGTTTTTTAATTTATTTTTTGTTCTCATCCTTTTAATTCCTATATTTCATATCCCTTTCTTGATTTATATATTTTTTTAAAAAGTTATCCTTTAATATTTAATTTCATTTGGTTTTTTTATCTAGTTTTGGTCCTCATTCTTTTAATAACCTTTTTTTATCTTTTTTTTTTGTTTTCTAAATTAGCCCTTAATTATTTTCTCTCATTTTTTATACCATGTTTGATTTGCATTGTTTGGGTTTTAAATTGTTTCATGATTAGATATTTTATTTTGTTATTTTTTCGTGGTTGCCTTTCAACAAAGCAATTCTTTATTGAATTTTTTTTTTCAAATTCATCATTTGACATTTGGTTATTGAACACTTGACTTCTTCTTTTTTTGCGCTTTTTTTTTTGTTGAGTTATCGTGATTTTATATCCTGGGTACTAGATTAGTCAAGTTAACCATGGTTACCCCTAATTTATTTCCCTTAGTTTTGTTATGAAAGTGGTTTTTTTTTAACAATTTCATACTTTGAAGTTAAATTATTGGCCCTTGAGTTATATGATTTTTTTACTTTTCTTTCTGTTTGGTTATCTTGAGTGTGAGTTAATCAAGTTAACCAGGGTTAACTTGCATTTTCTTACTCGATGTTTTTGTATTTAACTTCGGTGTTTGTTGATAGGTCATTCTCTTGATAGTCTATTTTTTTTTATCTCAATCTCACGTCACGAGTTGTAGGTCAATCAAGTTGACTCGTTTTTTTCCCTTAATTTTTCATGATTTTTTTTTAATTTTGTTATTTTGCATTAAATTATTTGTCATTTTTTCACTTCTTTTTATATTTTGTTATTTCGAGAGCAGGTTGGTCAAGCTAACCCAAGTAAGCTTGCATTTTCGTTCACAGTGTTTTTTATTTAACTTTGACCTTTTTTGCCGAACCCTTCTTTTGGAGGTCATTTTTTTTATCTCGATCTCATGTTACGTGTGTCGAGTTAGCCGAATTAACTCAAGTTGATTAAGATTTTTCCCCTTGATTTTTTATGATTTTTTTTTAATTTTATCATTTTGCATTGAATTATTTGTCCTTGAGCTTCGCCATTTTTATTTATTTTTCCTTACTGTTTGGTTATTCCGAGAGCGGATTGGTAAAGTTAATCCAGATTGGCTTAAGGTTTTGTTGACGTTTTTTAATTGAATTTTGGTTTTTTTACTAGGTCATCATTTTGATTTTTTTTTATCCCGATCTCATATCATGAGTTGTTGGTTCGTCAAGTTATCCCAAGTTGACTCGGGTTTTTTCTTTTGCGTTGTATTTTTCAAAGTTTTTTTTTGTTTTCATCTTTAATATTAGGTTATTAGTCCTCGAACTTTATAATTTTGTTTTGTTTTTTTACAGGTTCTTTTGGTCCCATATCTCAGGTTGTGTTTTAGTTAATTTAACATAAGTTGCCTCATATTATCATTGCTTGGATATCATTTTTTAGTGTTGGAAAAAGTTTGGTCCAGCCAGGCATAAAGTGGGACATCTATCTAGAGAGATTTATACTCTGTTTATTTTTATGTTTTAAAAATATTTTTGAAACAAATAATTTTTTAAAATATTTTTATTTGAAATCAATTTTTTTTAGTATTTTTAGATTATTTTGATGTGTTGATATCAAAAATAATTTTTTAAAAATAAAATTTTTTTTTAATATATTTCTAAATAATTTTTTTATAAAAAAATAAAATCTCTCTGGAAATATCTAATGAATAACAGGAGAGGATGCAACGAGCACCATAAAATTACTCCTCCAGAAGGACCAATTAGCCATGTTTTCATTCGTGTCAAACTATCAACTATACGGAACCAAGCAAGGGCAGGGTGCGATAGGCCGAGCCTAGTAGGAGCCATTGACTGATCGAAGCCGAGCCCGAAGCGCGCGAATGGAGGATTGAATGCTCATCCTTCTTTCATCTTGTTAACCACCCGTTCGCTCCTCCAAGCCCTCGGCTTCACAAAACCACAGACTCGTCTCCTCTCTCTGTCTCTCAAAAACCTAGTCAATCAGGAGGAGAAGATAACCTTGACGACCTAAACCAAAATAATAAAAATAAAAATAAAAATAAAAATCTATTTCTCTTTCTTTTCCTCTCGTCGTCGTCGTCGCTCCCTTGCTTTGCTTGTGCGTTCAATACAGAGCAAGCACCCTCCACTGTTAATCCAAGGGCTGCCGGTTTCTTTTCTCTTCGAGGCATGTTTTCCGTTCGATTATTTAGGGTTTTGCGTATTTTCAATTCGAAAGACCTTATCTTTTTATTTGGTGTATCTGTTTTTTTTTCATCTCAGTTTTTACCTGTTTCGATTATATTTATTCCGACCTTTTGTTTTTTGTTCCTAGGGTTGCATAATTGTATCGTCTGATAAGATATATATTTTTTTGTTTTAATTTCGGGCCTTTTCAGCTATTGCTGGTTTAAATAATTATAATTATATAATATCCTTAATGCATTATAGAAGTTTGAACTTGTTGATTAATTAATTGATTGAATGATTGATTAATATCTAAAGTAATTTTGCTTTTGCTTGTGGATAATAACACAGGTTTATGCTTAAAAAATGTCGCTTTAATCTTTTACTGAGGATTGATTGTTGACATCTTGTGCTGTGCTGATGGCGGCTGATCAACGGAGAAATCGGCTTAATGGGGCCAGCCTTGAGGGTTGTAGTTCCTGGGAGCCGTACAGAACTAAAAAGAAGAAGAAATCGAAGCATGATTTGAATGCAAAATCTCTTATTTCTCTTGAGTGGGATGGCAACCGAAAAAAGGTTGTTGCCAAAAGGGAGCAAATTGGCATCAGTCAGAGAGATTTAAGACCATTTATTGATTCTGTTCCCCAGTATCATAATCTTTTAGCAGATGCTTTCCCTGTTCCGCGAGAAATTTTTGAGTTGAAGAATTTGACGGAGGTCCTCTCGAATGAGGTGACTATAACTTATTATTATTATTATTATTATTTGTTATTACTTTATATACATATGTTTTCTTGATTGTTTAATTGTTTTATGCCTCTATGTGGAACCTGATGCAGGTTTGGCAGACTCATTTATCAGAAAATGAGAGAAACTTTCTTATGCAGTTCCTACCTACAGGACTAGGTACAGTAGAAGTTGTGGAAGCATTGCTTTCTGGGGACAACTTTCGTTTTGGAAACCCATTACTTAGATGGTAAGTATCGATTTTAGGATGTTAGTTTTTTTTTCCTCGGAATGAACCGTTTTCTTTTTTGCAATTCCTTTGGAGATATGGCAGTACAGACATGCATGAATTTTGATTTTTTTCTTTTGTTCACTGGTCAAGACTCTATGCAGGGATACTCTGTTTTTATCTTTCACGACCTAATAAGCAAATTCCATGTGGAACTAAAGGTTTTCTTCCCCTCCTCTTTCAAAGAATGCCTTATGATCCAACCTGGTTTGGGAAAGATGTGTTTGCATGGATATATATACGAGGAACAGATTTCATACTTATTTTCTTCGCTGATTGTTCTAGAGGAATATTGTCATATTCTGGATTTTTAGCATCTAAGTAAAGAAAAGAAGTATGAAAATAGCAGCTTGAAGTGGCTGGATTTTATTGGTATCTTCCTTTTCAATTGCTACTCCTTTAGTGGGAGCAAATTGAATTTTGTGTTGCAGCATCAAGTTTGTTGGTTCTCAGTGCTTTATCTTTCTTCAATATTATATGGGTTTCCATATCTCATAACTGCTTGACCTGTTCTTATTCTCCGGGATGACATTGATACGTGTGGCTTTCCCAGTATCAGAAAATTAAAAAATAAAAACAAGGAACTCTATTGTGGTTTTCCATGAAGCTGTATCATTTTATGAACTTAAGATCCTGGTTCAAAGTTTGATTAGACTGTTTATGTGGAAAATATTGTTGCAGGGGTGCTTCACTTTGCTCTGGTAATCACCACCCTGATGCGATTCTTTGTCAGGAACAGCATCTAAAGGCTGATAAAAAAGCATACTACTCCAACTTGCAGGATTATCATAATGAGTATGACAGACTTCTTTGTTCATGTCCTGTTATTTAACAAAGCTGTTTGGGGTGATTTATGTGCCTTATGTTGTCATTAACAATGTTTGCTAAATTTCTTGGTTTTTCTGCTTATGGCAGCATGATAACATATTTGCAGAAGCTGAAGGATGCATGGGAAAGTAGCAAGGATCCAGAAAAGGAAGTTTTGCAGAAGATGTGGAGGTTCGTACCTGCTGCATGCTGTACCTTGTGTGTAAATTTCATGTATCATGTGCAAGTGAAGCAGGCATTGTACTTGCTGAGCCATCTTCCGCAAATGTTTTTTTGCCTTTACCATGCTTAACTATTCATTCCTAAAATCTAAATGTGATGCTCAATGGTCTTAATAAAGGGAAAGAAATATTTTGATCCCATCACGTGCATTCGAAGAAAAAATGGGAGTGGTACAGATGTGGAGTGTCATGTAAGTTGGTGGAAACCTGAACTATGATTTTAACTGGATTTGTAAATGTGACCAGTAATTAGTCAGTGGTTTCTGTTACATTTAAAATGCCAAATGTTATAACTCGCCTGATTATAATTAGTTACTTGACTTAGCTGTATCTAATGACATCAGACTCCTTATTTGTGTTCTGGCAAAACCATTTGTGGACAAAGTCCATTCTTGCATTTAGAGAATTTTGGGTAGGAATCAAATAATGTATAATTCTCTTTCATGATTCGCCAATTACACTTGCATGCACCATACTTTTTGAGTACTTTATTATGTTTCTGTTGAAATGTGTATTTTATACTTCTATTTTTTTCATTGCTTTGTTCGGAATGAAATGGTTAACTTTTTAGGTTTTAATTCATTCAATTACTCATTTGGTTTTTGAAGAGTTTATGCAGCCTCTTCTTCTTACCATGAAGTTCTTTTATCAAGCTATTGAGGTTCTTTGATTTCTTCATATGATAGTTTTGATCTCATTTGCACATTATTTTTTCTTAAGGAGGTCAAGAAGTGATGCAGATAAAAGAATTTCTCCTTGCGAAAATGAGTCTAAATTTCATGACCTTGGGGAGAATTTGGTGGTGACATCTGAATCCAGCTCCTTAGTTGCAGAGGAGAAAGCATCTAGCAGTGATAGTCAGAGCTCTCCTGCAACAAAGGGTGGAGAGTTTCAAAAGAGGTAATTAATCTTTCCTCATGAAGTCTTCCTGGCCATGCATTTGATTGTTGTTGCTTTCAGTTTTTCAAGACTCAAGTGAGTTTTTTTCATTTCCCAAAACAATTGTATGCACGTCTTTGATTTGTGAAATTTAATTCGAAAACTTATTCTTATGTCTCTGATTAGAGATCTTTGTAAAGGATAAATAGCTCTGCTTTAGTGTTCTTCAATCTTTGAAAGATATGAGTTAAAAGAAGGATAAATAAGCCTCTCTGTTATTTTCAGATATCTTGCTTTACAGAGCTTCCAAAATTTTAAAAACAAAATCTGAACTCTGTTTGAGGGTCACTACTGGATTCCTGTATCACTCTTCCCCCAAACAAAATCAGTTGGCTGATTTGGTTTGAGACGCATCTTTTCTGCTTTACTATCTTCTCACCACCACTTATACTCCTGAGGTTATGCCTTTACAGGCTGATGTAGGAAACCTCTTTCAATCACCATGATTGTTGCAAATATTAGTATCATTATATTCTTTCTGGGAGGGTGGAGAACTGAAAGCCTTCTGTCTTCTTATTCTTGTGCTTTCTGTTCTCCTGATAAAATTTATGCTATCCCCCCTTCAACAACATCTTCTGTCAAAGTGGGTAAATAAATGAGTTGTGCTGCCTTTGGCTCTTGTATTTGCTTTTGGACAGTGCTGGTTGGTTTGATGCAGACATTCGGGGCTTAATATCTTTAATTTTTTAATGCTATTCTAAGCATTGTAATTTATTTCTCCCATTGTTGGCTCGAATTTGCAGTAGCCTCATATCTTTTCCTAATAATAATTACACAATGGGCAGAAGATCTTAGATCTTATGTTGCCCAATTTGTCTTGCATTCCCTGCACAATGGCATAAGAATCTCATTAGTCGCCTTTGGTCTCAGGATTTTTGAGAAAGGCTCCATGAAGGAGAAACGTAGAAAGCCATTGATTGCTTCAGATCATGCAACTCCTGGAAAAGGAGACAAGATACACAAGCGCAATATCTACCATAGCGATGGTGCCAAATACATGTCGTACTTAAAGGTTAGGTTTCTTTGGTACTTCTTAGTTGGTATCCAGTGCTTTACCTTCATAGCAGGATTTACCTGATATTTTCTCTACAAATTAAGAAATCTATAGGCAAGAATCTTTTTAGTGGGGTGGTTTTATATTTTACTTTTATTATAGAAAAAGCATGTTTATGTATTACTCAATCTTAATGCTCTTATTATAAGAAAATCAATGAAAATAATAATTTTTTGACAGCTAAATTGTTCATCAATTGACCTGCTTCTATAATCATGGATCCACCATCTATGTAAAATGGATGGTTGAATTTGAAGAAATTAGATGAAAAAATCTAGAATCCACTAAGATACCTGGAATCCACTAGGCTAAACTTTGAAATCCACCAGGGATGCTTCTTGGATTTTTAAAGGAAAATCTTGGTTCAAAAGATGGCACAAGAACACATAAATTTTGAAACTTTTGTAATTTGTCAAACTAGCCTCTGAATACTTAGAAAGTGTGTGCTAGGTTTCTGAAATAGAAAATAGGATTTTAATAGAAGAAAATCAGATAAACCTCCTATTTGGACCCTGTATTTTTATGAATTCATCAAAAAAGCCTCTTTTATAAATCTGGTTCATTGAGCACATATATTTCTTATTTCTGTCAATTTAGTACAATTTGCCTAAATTGATAAAATGGACTACTCAATGTGATGGATGGAGTGGATGATGATATTAATAGGGATGAAAGTAAAGTTGATAATAACGACCCAAGAAGAGTAATCAGTTGGTTAGGGTAAATTCTCAATTTTAAGAAATTGTACTCAATAGACTGAAATTGAAAATTCATGTGTTTAATTGACTGAATTGATAACATATGAATTTTTTTGGTGTACGAATGGATGAAAGCATAGGGTGGAAATAGTGGGTTTAGCTGAAGAAAATCCCTGATAGTTCTAATGGTAGAATCTGAAAGAGCATGAGATATTCTAAACACTAACTTTCCCACATAGCTTTGAAGTCTTGAATCAATGAAATTGTGAGTAAACAATTCCTTGTAATGCACCAATCACTTGCGTGGATTTTTCTTCAAATAATTTGAGGTTCAGTTTCTGAAGCAGTTAGCTTCACTCCTAAAACATTCATTGGAGTTATTTAACTTGGTTCTCCTGTTTGTCAAGTCTCATGTGTCTACACATTCCATCCTGCATGCTTAGGTGGCTACCACAATTGATGTTTCCCTTTAGCAATTAGTAACTGAATCAAGTGATAATGAACTTCACTTTTGCATATAACAATAAGGTTTAAACATTTGCAAAATGTTGGAGATGAGGAAAATATATGCAATTCTTTTTGTTTTTTGTTTCTTTCTTTTTTGAGGATTTTGTTGATAATCTGCATTTGATATTTCAGATAAGCAAGAAGCAGCACCAACTTGTCAAGAGCATGAAGCAATCCGGTAAAAGCATTCAATCTAAGTCTCTTAACTGTGTGTTAGGTGACCTTGATACTTTGCATGTACAACCATATGAAGAATTTGTGAAAGAGGAACATAAGAAGTTGCTGGAGCATTGGTTAGTTGGACTGCACCTTTTTTACGGACACAAAAATATATGATGTCTTCCCCCTCAGAATAGGATTTTGCTTCATGTAGGATGCAATTGGCACACAAAGATCTTCCTGCAGCATATGTGATCTGGAGACAAAGACAGTTTCAGAGACAGGAGATAACCAAATCTATGGAGCAAGAGATGAAAGGCAAATTAAAATATCCAGTGGAGGTCTGCCATTCTGGCCATATATATTTTTCCTTTTCACCCTGCTCCTGTGGGCTCATATCATTTTGTTGTATGTCCAGTCCAGCAGAAATTGTGTGAAAAACTAGAAATCTTCTTTTTCTATACTAAACTTGTTTGGTTTCCAAACCAGTATCTGGAGGAGGATGGCCATGAGACTGTGCTTCAGGATCAGAGTGATCAAGGTGCAAACAAACATGAAACCAGCATGGAGGTTTATTTCTCTGTCATCATTATATTTCCCCCCCTTTTTCTTTTGCTCCATGCTTAATTATCCAGATAGTATCATCTGTTGACCAACAAAACCTGTTCGACTTAAGTCTCATTGTTGTACGATGGTATAAATATTCTTGATTTGAAGTTTTGACTTTCTTATCATTGGTTTTTCAGGATATGCAAGAACAGAACCATGAGATCATGCTTCAGGGTCAGAATGATCATGGAACAAGATACCAAGAATCTGACATTTCTGATGATGGCAATTCTGGTTCTATCTCCCCACAGGATCAGTCTCCACAGCATATTTCCTCCCTTTCTGTTGGCCAGGATCTTAACCCTGTAGATATGAATATGGAAAATAATCATGTCCGTTCAAACTCCAATTCAGATGAAGCTTCTCCACATGTATCTGAGTACTCAGGCAGCATGCATGCTACAGATACTTCCATCAATCAGGGAATCCCTATATCTTCTTCTGGTGGAGATGTCTGGTCAGCAGCTAGCATACCTAATTCATATTATGATAGTGCAAACCATGAATACATATCTACTGGTGGATTGTCACTGCCACATCAAGTTAATGAAGAGCAACGTTCTCAATTAATTGATTTGGGATCTAAAGTGCACGAAGAAGATGCTGGGAAAGATTTGTTGCACGGACAATCTGATGATGGTTCTTTCAGTTCTTACCCAAACCATGATCGCAGTGGATTGCTTCAATCTTTGTTCAAAAGTCAGGCAATGTTACCCTACCATGGTGAACAAAAACAAAACGGGCTAGATTTTCAATCACCAAATGGTGTTATAATGCAAGATGGCCAGTTTACAGGAAATCTCCAGGGGCAGCTTCAGCCTTTGCTGTCACTTGAACCGGGACAGAAGAGGCACACTGAGGATTACTTCCAACAAAATATAACAGAGGACATTTATTCCGAGGGGGGAGGGTTCTTGATTCCAAGACAAGGAAATGCACCACCAGTCATTCTGCAAGACTGGAATGTTAATCCTGTTCGTTTGCCAGCACGGCTCCAATCCCATCTAAATGATGGTGGATTGTTAACTCAGAACTGGTTCTCTGGGGAGCATCAAGTTTGCAGGGACTGGACTGGTGCAGGTGGTCCTAGTGTCTCAAACCAGAGCATTGGAAGTAATGCAGATCAAAGCCTATTTAGTGTTCTATCACAGTGTAACCAACTGCATACGAGAAACCCCATTAACCAATTGCGTTCAGGTAGCCTTGTCAATCAGCGTTCAAGTGGTCCCTTTGATTTAGTGGGGTCTGCTGAGCAGTTTGTGTTGCCGAGGAACTATGGTATGGTGAGTGGGGTCACTCCCAGGATCAGTAATACTTTACCACAAGCAGTTCACCCACTTGACTACTTTGGTGGGCGTGACACTGCAAGTTCCCTGATGCCTGATGACATGGGATGGATGACTTTGCCACACAATTCTGCTTTACATGATCCAGTGGGAAAACCGCACTTAAGCTCATGGAATCAATGAATGTTTTTCCTCACATTTTTGGCAGGTGAAGCTCAAGGTTACAATCATGAGAAGAAATGCCAAATTCAAGATGTCTTTAAAGGAAATCTTGACTTGTTACCTATAGAGGTTGTGGGAAGAGACTTTTGAGCTTATGCAAGATTTGCAGAAGTGCAAAATCTCGCGACAAATTCCGAGAAAGGTTTTTGTACATACTTTATACGAGAGCCAATTCAAACAGCATGTAAATATCCAGATGTTAGATAGGCAGGTGAGAGCAAAGATGAGGAAGGATCAAAAAGGTTCTGATATCTTCTATCTGGTAGGTACGTTACACCTTGCATTTTTGTTTTCAGTCACATTTTTTTTCTCCCTTTGTTGACCGAGAAACATCTTTCAATAATTTTTAAGGCTATAAATTGCCAAAGGCTCTCGCATCATTGTTTTTGATTTACTGGTTTTCAATTCTTTCATTTCATGCAACCTAGCATACTCAATTTACTTGCAATCTCTGTTGAACAAAATACTTCCAAGAGTCTGCACATACAGGATTTTGCGTGTTCGTTTTGTGGGAAGCTATATGATCATCTCGTTGTTGTAAAACACACAATTATCACACACTGGCAGAATATCTAGGTGGTGAATGGGACCTTTTGTCCCGTTAGAATGGTGTATGGAATAAAGCCAGAGAAGTAGATATCAATACCCTGTTTGCTTATGTTGCCACGCCGTGTTTTTTTCCAAAATTATTTTTTTATGGTGTTTTGAGGTTGTTTTAACACTGATAATATCAAAAATAAATTTAAAAAAATTAAAAAATATATTATTTTAATATATTTTCAAGTAAAAAAACTACTTTAAAATACAATAATTAGTATAATAACTTTGCAGATACCGTTATTATTTGAAGCGTCTATTCAGTGTATTGAAGGTTCAAGGTCTATTTATGTGATATTTTTATTTTTATTATTTTGTTTTGGACCATAAAAATACGGATTGTTTTAATGAAAAATATTTCATTTCTTAAATCTTTTTAGTTTGTGGATAATAAATTGTTAAAACTTAAATCTCAAATGTTATTCGATGGTTTAAAAATGAGGTACGACCATTTTGGAGTTTTAGATTAAAATTAATTTAAAATGTAACTCAATTTTCTAGATTTTACATAAATTCATATTCCACAATTATTATTTTTTAGGAAACATGTATCTACCAAGTGATTTTAATGGGATAAGTTGAGAGTTTAAAACACCTTATCATAAAAAAAAATTTTGATGAAAAACGGAAGCACAAAAAATAAAACCTTTTGAAATTAAAAGAAGAAGAAGAAGAAGAGTACACCATGTCTATAATCATTAACAAAAACTAAAAAGGTATAAGGTCAGCCACTGCTCAGTGAATCTCCTGCCATTTTTTTTTTCTTTGAATTACATTATTTTACGCTCTAAATATTAAATCAAGCTTTAACTCGGATAAAATACATAACTTACTTTAAATTTATAATAATTTTTATTTTGATCCAATAATTTATTTTATTTATTTTTCGGTCTCTAAATTAGAGAAAAAAATTGCTGGAAAACTATGAAAAAGAAAAAATAATTAATTGTCATGATATTAACACAAAAAATAGTCAAACTTGGTTTCAATGATGAGAGTTTGATAGTGGTCGATATTTTAAAGCCTTTATATACTGGACTGAGTTTAATTACAATGACTTGAGTTTGGAGATAGTGTTTTACTTAGTAGATTGAGTTTAATGATAATATCAAAGAATTCCTAAAAACTTGAATATTCTTTTATTATGTTTAAATATTTTTTAATCCAATCCACATTATAGCACGAGAAGTAAACTATATCTATAAAAAAAATTTAGTTACCAAACCAATTTTGATTTGATGGGTTGACTTGACAAATATATGATTCGAAGCTTGATATGTCCAGGTTTTAATTTGAACCGATTTTAACATTGATTTAATTAAACCTGGGTGACTTGATGCTTTAATTCACTACATGATTGACCCGTTCAAAATCAATGGGGTCAAAACCATTTTTTTTTTTGAAAAAAAAGAGATAACATTGTTTTTGATAAAAAAAAATGATCCAAGTTGATTTGATAATCCCTAACTTGAACTTTCTACCAGGTAAGACATCAACTATTATAACTGTGTCTATCAATACTAAATACAAGTGTTAATGATATAATTGGTAAGGGTTTGAACTTATAATTATATTCAACCACTTATGATATTTTATAAATTATAAATCAAACCATTCAATTTTTTTTTTACCCGAGCAAGTTAGATATATTGCATCTGACTAGGGTTAGATTTTTTTTTATAAATAATACAGATATCCATGTGTTGGGTTTAAATTGTTAATTTTCACGGGTTTGCATTTAAAGACTGACCTAAAACTTAGATCGTAGAAGTCATGACACCTCTAATGTCAGGTCTAATTTTCACATATTATACCATCATTAAATTTTAGTTACCCTCTTCTCCCCTCCAATAAAGAGAGAAAACCTTTATTTTTGTTACATTAAATAAATTTAAAAATAAGCTTTCTAATAAAAATTTTGAAGTTAAAAAATTTATAAATAAAATAAAAATAACTATTTAATCCACAAACTATCAAATTTAAAAATAAAATATAGGACATATAGGCTAGGTTAGGTTAACTGAGTTTTAAAAATTCTAACATATCATCTGAGCCCTGATATTTATTTATTAGATTTTTTAATTTATTATCATATGTAATAGCTATATTATTTCACTTTGATAAGTTAAAAGTTTGTTTGAAAATGTATTAAAAATTAATTTTCAAAATATTTTTAGATTGAAAATCTATTAAAATAATGTTTTTTTATATTTTTAATATATCTCATCAAAATGATATAAAAATTTTAAAAAATTAAATTAAAACTAAAAAATAATTTTTTTTAAATTGCAGTTTAACCTCAATTTCAAATAAAACCTAAATTAAGTTAGAAAATACAAATATTTAATATTATCCGGTTTTTTTTTACACCCTTGTAACAATAAATCAATAAAAAGTTCCTCATGCTGCTGCAAAGACAACACAGGTGGCGAAGTAAAACTAGTAAACTAGTACAAACATAAGGGGAAGGGCCACCGACATCCGACAGGGTACGGACAGACTTAACTTATCCCGCATCCGTCCCTATACTCTTTGAATTGTTTCAATCGAGTCCCTCACTCTAGTCTACAGTCTAAACAGTAAAAGTAAAAATAAAAATACATGAAATTTCCCTCCGAAGAGGACGGGCTGGTCTAGGTGGTGAAAGAGATGAAGGAAAAGTTAATGGATCACACAAAGTAAACTGAAGTGATTCAGTCATCAAATCATAACCGAAACAAACCCTTCATTTACTTTTTTTTTGTCTTTGGTTTTGGAAAAAAAAACCTTTTCTTTGTTTTCATATATAGCTAGAAATTAGAATCTCCTCAGCTTCACGCAACTTTCTTTCTAAAATTCCCAGAAACAAGGCTGGTTTTTGAAGAAGAATTGGGTTTGGATTTGTTTTGTTTTTGAGGGAGCAATGGAGAGAAAGAAGAAGGAGATGATAAGATTGGAAAGGGAATCAGTGATTCCAATTCTGAAACCAAAGCTCATCATGACCTTGGCCAACCTCATTGGTATGTAATGTATCATCTTTTTCCTCAAGTTTCTTTCTTTTTTCTTTTTACACATAGATAGATAGAATAGAATTGTGGGTTTCCTTTGTTTTCTCAAATTTCTGACAATTGGGTCCATTAGACCAGATTTCAGATTGTTTCTCTTCTATTGTGAATGTGAATGTGAATGTGAAAGAAAGAGAATGTGAATCTGTTTTATGTTTAATTTAATTAGTAACGGACTCAATCTTTGCAACTGACATGAGAATTCTGAAAAAAACTTCAACATTTTTTGTTGCAGAACATGGTTCTGACAGGACTGAGTTTCTGAAACTATGTAAGAGAGTTGAGTACACCATACGAGCTTGGTATCTTCTGCAGTTTGAGGATTTGATGGTACTGGTTATTTTTTGGTTGTTTTTATTCATTTTAGACTATACACTACAATAGCTTTGTCAAATCAAGATGTTTTTCACATTTATGTTTTGTCTCCAGCAATTGTATTCGCTGTTTGACCCTGTGTCTGGGGCTAAGAAATTGGAGCAGCAGAACCTATCTCCTGAGGAAATTGATGTACTTGAACAGAATTTCTTGACTTACTTATTTCAGGTTTGGCACCTTTTGTTACTTCATGTCGGGTGGGTGAGTTTGGACATGCATGGAATGAAACAAGTAACACTAGTTGTTGTCATGGTTAAGAAGGGAGTAGGATGACCTTTTCTTTTCTGAAAGAAAAACAAAAGCTAGAGCTTTTTTGCAACTTTAAACTGTAATAAATTGAAGAGAGGCGATTCGGTTGTTAGACAAGATGTAGCAGAGAATCAAATCAAGATGGTAAATAATTCTGCTGTCAATTTATTTTTCTGCTTGATTTATAAAAAGGTGATGGATAAGAGCAACTTCAAGATAACAACCGATGAAGAGATTGATGTTGCACTCTCAGGACAATATCTTCTAAATCTTCCCATCAAAGTTGACGAGTCCAAGGTTTGTGATCACATGCCTTTGAGTAATTTCATTTTGAAGAGATGCAAGCATGCTTAGACTTTTTTTTTGGTGTGTTCCATGGATATTTTCATGCATCTTCAAATTTTCAGTTCCACTATCCTTTTTCTTTTTTCCTTCTGTGCAGCTTGACAAGAAACTTTTGAAGGCTTACTTTAATGATCATCCCCGTGAAAACCTCCCTGACTTTGCTGATAAGGTATTGCACTAAATTGAACTTTAAACAACGCTGATCATTTGAAAACCTTCTGTACATGACTGCCTTTGTGAGCATCAATCAACACAAATTTTCCTTGTTGTTGTGGCCTCTTCATGCCTGTGCAACATGTGGAATGGTTGACTCCTAGTCACATGTCAAAACCAGTGAAAAGCACTAGCAACTGCAATACCAAACACTCCCTTATTATGCTTGCATGCAATCTTGTTCAATATATATGCCATTGCAACTTCTAAATTTCTTTGATTTTCTGCACAAGGCCTTGCACTTTGCACTTCACTGCAATTTAAGAAATAATTGATGCAAACCGTGAAAGTTTGAGGTTAAACAATATTTATAAGTCTTATAAAAGTTTCAAAATATCCGAATCAGTTGTGGATCACTATACCATGAAGGGGGATTGCACTACCAGAGCCCATACTTTCATGTGAATTTTGGCCTTAACAATGCCTCTTCATTTTTGTGTGACTTGTGTCTCAAACAGCTGCCATGAGTGTATTATTATTTTTCACGCTTAATGCTCCGCGTTGCTCACTATCGTCTTGGAACTTTGCCTAAACCATTTGCTCAAGCCATGACATATTGCAGCAACTTTCTAAATTCTAATTCCCTTATCCTGATGGAGCATAATTTTGCAATTGACTTTGTTGTTGCCTGGAGTTGTGAAATGAAAGATAATTTAAAACATTGTCAGTTGTAGGTATCCAAATCTCATGTTTTTTGCTTCTGCCATATTGTGCTATTTTCTTTTCCATGCGAAAGAGAAAGTCACTGCTTTTGGAACCAAAGCTGTTTCCTGGCCTTGCATGATGCTGGATCAGATGGAACTGTTAGAATTTAGGATCTTTAGCTGATGAAGTGACATGCTCAGTGTAACTCTAGTGAACTTTCTACCATCGTAAAATGAATCATACTCCTGAAAAGCAAATACACCAGGCAGAAATGAGCCACACTGTAAAGAAAAAATATCCAAAGCAATTTCAGTTTCAAGGATGCCTTTTGTTTATCTATTTTTGTATTTGTTAAAATTTTAGATGCAGGGTCCTCTGTTTCTTAATTTTATGTTATGCTTATCGTCAAATAGTTCATTTCAACTTGTTTGGGTCTTTAAGAAGGTAATGGCTTTAATCGGCGACATAGGTTAGGGAATTTGACTTCAGTTTTCTTGATAACTAGAACCTTGACGAATGATGCATGCTCACTCACTTGACCAATGTTGACCCATGTGATGCAATAACTTTCATGATCTTAATGACTGTCCAGTGTTATTGTGGTTGAATGTTCTTTAGTGAATGGAAATGTATTAAATGAAGTGCAGATAGGTCTTAAATTGATGATTACAACACTTATAATAGATATTGAGTTTTCTTTTCTTATTATATTTCATCCAAGGAAACTAATCTTTATCATTACTTATTTTTAGTACATTATCTTTCGGCGTGGGATTGGAATTGATAGAACAACAGATTATTTTTTCATGGAGAAAGTGGACATGCTGATTGGACGTTTTTGGGGATTTCTTTTAAGAGTAACCCGGTAAGAAATTTCCTGCCGATGATGTAAAAACTTTGTTGTAACTAATATATGACTGGACATAATTTTAGGGAGTAGATCTAAAATAGTTTGCATCTTTCTATAGGCAAATGCACGAATAGTATTTAACCATATCAAATGAAATTAAAAAAATGATCATTTTCCTTACAAGCTTATAAAGGGAATCAGGAGACATGCAATTATTTCCCATTAATGTTCCTAAACTTGAACTGACTGTTTGAAAAGGGACATTTGGCATGTAAATTATTTTCAATATGAACATTGTTCCCTTCATGCCTGGCAATTTAAATTGTTTTATGTATTCCTCATCTTTTTTCAATTCTTTCTGGGTTTTTGGTGCTTGCAGGCTAGAAATTGTTTTTGCAAGAAAGTCAAGTGGACAGCGCAAGAATGATCAAAAGAAGGATGATGACCTTAACTCTGAAGCTGATCAGGATGATTTGTTTGTTGAAAGACTCCGACTGGAAAAAATGGATTTAAGGTTGTATGCTGTGTTTTGTCAAATAAACCCCCCCTCTCTTCCATTCTCATGAACGGAAGTTTGAGAAAAGTGAAACTTATGAGGAGCGCATCTTTCCTGGTCATGCTTTTTAAATCTCTTTATTGACTTAAATATCACTTCATATAAATTATAATTTAGTTCTGCAAGTATACTATAGTTAAGCCAAAAATTACATTCTGGTCAAGATGCTTGAATTTAAGCAAAAGTTTGAACCTTGAAATTCTTGCTCCAGATCTGTGTCTGTTGTTATATGACCAAGTAAATCAATCATGGTTGTATTTATGATATCCATTCAGTTACTATGTCTTTTGTTCGGACAAAGTGGGAAAAAATGTTATAATGAATGCCAAAAGGCAAGTATTATAGTATTATACATACACAATGACACAAACACCTGAGAAGTGTGTGCTTGCTTAAGTTGCATGTATTGAATCACTTGTGGTTATCCTATGTTATGACATTCCTACTTCTTCCTTGTTCCTCCAGTGTCAGCAATTTGCTGAGCAAGACTACAATACAGGAACCTACGTTTGATAGGATCATAGTCGTTTACAGGTATTTCTTATTTTCATTTATCTGAAAAATTATCTAAATTGTCTCTCTGAAACTTTACGACCTATATTGCTAAAGGAAATAAAGAAACCTACTTTTCACATTGATGTTTCATTTCACCATCCTTTAGATCTATGTTAAGAAACCAATAAGGATCCATTAATTTCATGTCGAAATGACTCATTTGCCACAACATTTGCATGCACACACATGCATGCGCACACCTAGCCACCCACCCACTTAGGGATGGATCCAGGATGTGGCATTTGGGGGGCCTATTTCATAGAATTTATCTAAAATTTTATGCAACATTGGGTTATTTTTTAAATTTTCTTAAATTTTTTAAAATTTTCTGGGGGAGGCCACCCCCTAAATTCCTTGAACCCACCCAACCACACACACTACTATGTAAGTGCACACACACTGCTATGTAAGTGCACACACAATATTCCTTAAATTTAATGTATTGTTTATTTTATCTGTTGGGAGAGTGAGATGGAATGCCAAACTTGTTCTTCGAAGCATTCTGCATGGAAACCAATCCTTAAATGATCATATCTAATTTATTGGCATTGATGACATTTTTCCAGGCCGGCACCCACAAAATCAAAAACTGAACGGGGGATATATGTGAAACATTTCAAAAACATTCCAATGGCTGATATGGAAATAGTTCTTGTGAGATTTTAACTGCTCTCCGCTTATCTCTTTTTTGATTCTAGTATGTATTTGCTGCCCTATATCTAAGAGATCCACCTGACTTCATGTACATCCTCTCTTTTTCAACAGCCTGAAAAGAAGAACCCTGGGTTAACTCCAATGGACTGGGTCAAGTTCCTGGTTTCTGCTGTAGTTGGGCTAGTGAGTTTCATGAATAAAGTTGCTTCAGTTGACTGCACTTTGGCTTTCAATTATTTTGTTCAAATGTACTTAACACGTCTTTCTTTGCAGGTTGCTGTGATTGGTTCAGTCGAAATGCCCAAGGCTGATCTTTGGGTCATTTTTGCTGTCCTTTCCACAGTTGTTGGTTACTGTGCTAAAACATACTTCACGTTGAGTCTCTCTTTCTCTCCCTCCCATGACCTTTTTTTTTTTTTACCATTTTTGATTCCTAGAATATCATTATGTGCTGTTCTTTTTTATCACTATGCATGTGGCAAATTGGTTGTGGATCTAATGAAGGTTCACTGGATGATTTGGATTGATTCTGAACATTTTGTTACATGTTACCATCCTTCCTTTCTTTCTTTGGTTCCTAGGTGGCAAGAGCAGGACTCAAACGTGAGACCTGCCCACTGATGCAGTTCCACAAGATAGATTTTTTTAAGAGCATATGTTTTAGAAAGAAATGCGACTTCAATTTTGTTATTTTAGTTTCCTTCTTGTGTGCCACACCATACCTTGATATTCAGTTTTTCTCTAGTTTGTGATCTTGTTGCTGGTTCTTCATCACCAACTCTCCCATATTCATAAGAATGAGTACCATTGAGCTAAACACCCATTGGTCTTATAGTCTTATTTTATTCTCCCATTATAATTGGTATGATAATCTATGCAGAATTTCTTGGGGATTTGTAACATTTTAAAACTATGGGTCTGTCGACCAATTTTCTTCAAACTGCTATTTTACCTTTGGCACTTCATTTATGCAATGCTTTTAGGAGCGCACATAATTTGGGGTATCCACTCCATCAATGGAGGGGGTTGACTTGTCGTAAATTCCCTCATTGTAATGCCAAGCTCGAGTTTATTCCAATTTCTTTTTAAGATTTCATAGCCACATTCACCAAAATCTTGTTATCCTGACTGCACACTGCAAACATTATTGCTGCTTCCCATTTCAAGACTGAATACTTAGCTAGTCTCCTCTGTCTGTCACATGACATGTTCTTTCATTCCTTCAACTTTTTTTTTAATTACTGATGCGGCTAATTTTTTTTCAACTACCTGCAGGTTCCAGCAAAATTTTGCTGCATATCAAAACTTGATTACACAGTCCATGTATGATAAACAACTAGATAGTGGAAGGGGTACTCTTCTTCACCTGTGTGATGACGTGATTCAACAGGAAGTGAGCTTCAAGCTTCATGATTTCTTTTCTAGTTACTTTACAATATGTTCACTTTTTTGTTCCTTTCAATGAGCTATATAATGTGTACAATGGTTCTTTTAACAGTACCTTCTGAAGAAGATAGCTGTAACTATTCAAAACATGTAGTTGACTAATTAATATTCTTGTTCGGGTGAGGAGTTTGGACATGGGAGTGAGGGAAAGGAGGACTGGAGATTCAGTTGGTGATCAAGATTCAAACTATCACCTTTTCTTTTACAAATCCTCTCGTTTTTCATGTGCACGGGCTGTTTTAGTATGATTACATATTCAATAAAAGAAGATGCCAAATTGCTCTCTCTCTCTCTCTAAAGCATGTACCAAATTGATGCTCAAGAGTATACAGGCAGCCTGTGAACCCCACTTTTGTGAGGGAGAGAGAATATACTCCAGAAGTACTGAGCAAGTGCTCCCTAAGATATGTATGAAGTAATCATTGTCTTATTGGTGAATGATCCAGGATTGGGGACTACTTGTTGTTAACTATAAAGTAACAGATGCTTAAATTAATTCATTTTTCAGGTCAAAGAGGTTATTATTTCCTTCTTTATATTGATGGAGCAAGGCAAAGCTACTAGGCAGGTATGGACCACTTCTTCCTCTTTCTATTTTTGTTTATTGTTCTTGAATCATGATCATTGGAGGACAAAATCTCCCTTGCACTGTCTCTTAGGTATAACTTTGTTATAATGTGAAACAGGATTTGGATTTGCGTTGCGAGGAACTGATTAAAGAAGAGTTTGGTGAGAGCTGTAATTTTGATGTGGATGATGCAGTTGAAAAGTTAGAGAAGCTGGGCATTGTTGCTCGGGTAAGAAACAGTTCTCTTGACTGAATTTGATAGAACAAAATCGGAATTTACAGTTTTTATCTTAGCTAATTGATGTTGATATCATTCCACATATAGACATCCAACAAGGACCAGTTGGATAGGCAGGCATCTTTTGCATCATCTAAATAAGTTTGTCAAAAGCTTCTGCTACCCAAGTATTTCAATTTGTTGAGGCCACCACAAATGGCTTCCACGGAGACTAAAAATATAGGACCCCTGGGAAATCTACCTGTATATCTGAAAGATTATTGGATAAAAGTTAAATCGGCATTTGGCTAAGCATTAAACTGGACTTGGTACATTTGGGAGACACCTTTTTGAAAATCATGCACACTAACAATGTCACGCATAGAAATTTTGAATTTTGAGAACATTATTGCTGTTGGATAAAACTAGTCTTTGGCGTAAGCATGAATTTTCCATGCTATCTTCCGTGCACGCAAGTTGTTATCTTTTCCTCTGACCAGGAAGTAAATTTGAATACAGGATTCTCTCGGACGATATTTCTGTGTTGGGCTAAAACGTGCTAATGAGATTATTGGCACCACAACTGAAGAGCTCGTCCTCAAGGCAAAGCAGGGTTTTGCTAATTCTTGACACTGTCTGTGGAAGATGTGTTTTCTTCTCTGCCATATCTGTTCCAATCCAGCCTCTTTCCAGCTCTAATTGATCAAATACTTGTATGGAGTTGACAGTTGTGCTTCCAAGCGTCTCTGGACAGATCTTGATATCGTATTTTACTTAATTGATTTCTGTGCAATTTTGAGCTCCATTTTTCCTCCTCTTTCATTAATAATAGTTAGAAACTTGAACTAAAGAACTCTTCTGGGGAGGGAGGACATGCCACGAGCTCATGGGCTCTTCAGTTCCGTTCATGAATTGAATTCTTGAATGCATTCGAACTCTCAATTCCCCAGGAAGGTAGTTTTAGTGCACTTGATTTTGTCATATGTTGAAGGCTTTCTAATTCTATGTTGCTCGTAAATCCAATGTGGTTTAAATTCTCTTATTTTTGCTTGGTTATTGTCTTATGCGCTAGCCACACGCATATATTTCAAGTAAAAGATGAAGAAAATTTTTTTCCACTATGGTTTATGCTTTTACCTACTTTCGGGTACATGAAAAACTCTGAATTTGCCATAAAATTTACCTTCAATTGGCCTGAAACGCCAAACATTTATCCTTAATGAAAATGGTGTACAAGGCAAAAATCAATACAAGATGACGGTTGCTGCTGAACCAAGGGCCTCGCAAGCACATACAAAACAAGTTCCCTGCCTGCGCAATATAGTCTTAATATATATATATATATATATATATATATATATATATATATATATATATATTCTTGTAACCTTTTCAAAGATTTATGCTACAGATGTTCGGAAAAAGAAAAACAGAAAATGGCAATGGTGAGAAGATTGAAGTTGCAATGTCTGCACAATATCGTCTCAATCTACCAATTGTAGCTGATGAACGTAAGGTCTATCTGTACTCCTTATGATTAGTAATCTTACTGCTGCTATTTTAAATTGTATTCAAACAGGTTAAGTCTGCGTATCTATACTCATCCATCCACGATTTGATTAGAAACCTATATACTGGCATTCTTGAATGCAGCTTGACTAGAGGCTATTTTGCAGGGTACTTTGCGAAGCATCCCCATGATAACCTTCCATACTTTGCTGATAAGGTAAATGCTGAAAATAAATACCATCATGATAACCTTCCATACTTAGCCTATAAATAGACCCAAGCAAAGAGAGGAAAAAAGAGGAGTGAGCTGCCAGAGAGCAGCAGCGGCTGCCACAAGCAGCACTGCAGTGAGAGAGAGTTGGGAGTCGAGTAGAGATGATGATTCCTCCCTCCTCCATTGTTGTAGTTTTATTGTTTTCTCTCCTATAATAATATTGGCTGCACTGTGGACGTAACAAGTACTGAACCACAACGTTATATATTGTGTTTTGCCTCCAATGAGCAAAGATCAGACCACCTGCGATCCTAACACAGTGATCGTCTGGATAGTTCATCATGCTGAAAATAAATACCATCATTGCATGTTTATGGAGATGTTTTCTGGAATTAACCGTCGCCAACGCAGATTGTTAACTTATGAATTGGCGACGACCCAGAGTCCGTTTGCTGGTTATACCTGTAACGAGAAGACAGCAATAATAAATAAAATTAAAAATATTAATTAATATTTAATGTAGCATTTTTTTTAGTAAGAAGTAGTAGTAATGTTAACCTAGCTGGCTGGTGGCTTTGAATCTGTTCTCAGTTCTCTCCTTTATATTTCTCTCTCTTTATAATAGTTATTAAATCCTTTGATAAGTTAGTTTAGAAAATTTAATCAGATTTAGATTTTAAATTAAATTAAAAAATATTAAATTAGTAAAATCTAGTTAATCTAGTCAGATTTTTAATAATTTTATTAATTCAATCAAATTCAATCTAATCCTAGAAAAAAAAGATATTGTTTTAATAAAAATAATTGATTTAATAATCCACAAATTAACTCACAATATATTTGGAACCCTTTGAATTAAATTTAATTAATAGATTTTAATGAAATCTTATGTTTGGAAGCTTATTGAGTATCAAGAATTAAAATTCTAAATGAAATTTAATTTCTAAAAGAGCTATTAAAGGTTAATCCCTCTATTTAGAATTTCAAATAACAACGATTTAATATTGAAACTAACTTTTTCAAAATAATCATTCAGCCTTTTTTTAAAAAAAACCTTTGAAGAAATAAGATGAATGTAATGTGGGAAATATAGAAAACAAAATAATTTAAATTTTATCTTTTTCAACCATGTGAATTCAATTTATTTATTAACTGAAATAAAATCAAACACTATAATTAAATTTAATAATAGTAAATAATTAAATTTAATCTCTAAAAAGCTACAAAAATAAATTAGAGATCAACTCTTCTGATTTACAATTTCAAATAAGAAAATTTAATAATAAAATTAATTTTTTCAAAATACCCATCTAGCATTCTTAAAAAAAAAAAATTTGAAGAAATAAAATGAATGTAACAAGAGTAATATAGAAAACAAAATGATTTAAATTTTACCTTCTCCAAACATGTAAATTTAACTTATTTATTAATTGATTTAAAACCAAACACTATAATTGAATTCAATAATAGTAGATAATTGAATTCAATCTCTAAAAAAGCTACAAAAGTAAATAAGAGTTCAACCTCTATAATTTACAATTCCAAATAAAAAAAAATTAATATTAAAAATAATTATTCCAAAATACCCATCTAACATTCTTTAAAAAAAAAACATTTGAAGAAATAAAATTAATGAATATAACAAGGGTTACATAGGAAACAAAATAATTTGAATTCTAACATTCTCAAATATATAAATTCAACTTATTATTAATTGAATTAAAATCAATCACTATAAGTAAATTCAATAATAATAGATAATTGGTTTTAAACAACCTTACCTAGTTTTTTTTTTCAAGTTTATTACTAATAATGAACGAGTGATGTTGTCTATTGTTATCTATCCTATTTGAAGTAAAATTGATAAAATAAAATTTTTTGAACATATGTTAAGATTATGGATGATTATTTTTTGTTCAGTTTGGTTTTTATAAAAAAAAATAATCAAATCGATTTAAAAAAACAAAACCGAACCGAAACCGGTTCAAACCATCTGGTTTCAGTTTAGTTCGGTTTTTTAAGGACAAAAACCGATTCAAACTGGCTTGGCTCAGTTTTGGCTGGACTTTTTTCGGTTTGGCTCGGTTTTTTTCGGTTTGGGTTTAATTCGGTTTTTTCGGTTTTAGATTTATAAAACCGAAACCGAATCGAACCGGTTAATTTTTTCAAAATTTTATTTGGTTTTATTCACGGTTAGGTTTTTTTGGTTATTTTTTTTCAGTTTTTTCAATTTTTTTGGTTTTTTGATTTTTTTACTCACCCCTAGTTAAGACATCTCCAATGAAAAAGCAGAAATAAAAGCTAAAAGAAGGACAAATGTTTTTAGCTTTTATCCCTTATTTTTATAGATTCAAAGAGAGATATATTGAATATCCAAAATAGCATTTTAAGTTGAAAAATATTATATGTTGGTTAAAAGAGCTAAAAATTTATTTAATAGATTTTTATATAATTTTTTTTATTAGAGTTGTTTTAATTAGTTATTATTAATAATAAATAATTATATCAATATTAAATATATTAAAATACAATTAGTTTTATTAAATAGTTTTTTTCCATTAAAATACATATATAAAAATATTATATTTATTCTATTTAAAAAATCTTATTACCAATTTAGCTCTTTTTATTCCCTTGGAGATGCTCTTGTAACACGTTAAGGTTTTCTCTGTCCTTTCTCTATCTTTTATCTCATGTTCGTTATCCTTGTCGTATAGTAAATGTCGTAAATATGTACAGACAAGAGACAGCCTAGATGAGATGGCCCTGTTACAGGGAGGACATTCAACATAAACTCTTACAACTTGCAGTAGCAGACAACAATTGTACTGCTTTACAGCCCACACAAAAAATAAACTACTTCTTCTACAACAACAACAATGATGACGACGACAGCAACAGCTCTGTCTGTTTCTTGTTCAATCTTATTTATTTCAAAAATCCAAGTGTTTTTTTTGGGCTTGATAATAGGAGTTTTTCACTTTAGCTGAGCTTAACAAAAAACAGAATAAGAACATGGGGTTTTGTTTTTTAATTAAAGTAAAGATTTTTTTTTTGTGTGTATAGTAAAGGAATATTTGTGATTTAGAATATTTAGAGTAATGGGTTTTTGTTGTTTGAGTTTGGTAGTGAGGGCGAGGGAGTAGTCATAGGAGGGAGTAGTAATAAGTCATCTCTCCCCTGGTCGCGTTGTCGGCGCGAGGGCACTTTCTGTCGGCAATGTTTGTACTGTATCCAACGATGATTCTCTTCTTTATTATTTCTTAATATTAATTTAAAGAAAAAACGTACAGCAAGTTGCTGATTGATTTCATTCTTTCTTTCTTTCCTGCATCAGTAGCAGTTTGTTTCTTTTTAGACCAGACCTTTAAGCTTTGTTCATTTTTACCATCTGGGGTTTCTTTTCTTTACTTATTTTTTTGGAGAATTTTTTGCTGGGAATGTGGGGTGGATTTTAATTTTGGTGATCGTGTCATTGGAAAACTGATCAATTTGTCATTGGCAAATGAAGCTGAGGTTTCTGGGGATCTGGCTGCTCAATTTATCTGTGAATACAGGTTAGAAGATTTCAGATTTTCTTTTTAATCTCAAGGAGTTTCAGTTTTGACACTTTTCTCATCTCTTTTGCTAGTCTGGTAGGAAGCACTTGCTGGTTTGAATAAACTTGATAGTGTGTTTGATTTGATTGGTAAGGGTTTAACCACATGATTAGAATCCTGGAGTTTTCCTGTCAAAGGTTATTTGCTATTGGGATTCAACATTTCGCTTAGCTCACTTTTTAAACAGTTATTTTCTTTATGGTGGACTCCTAAGAAGATCTTTTTCAGGGACTAGACAACTATTTGACTATAAGAATTATCAATTCCTGCACTAATGTTGCAGTGTTATTTGTTTCCATCATCCATAGTTACCGCGAATGCTGCGTCCTTTTGTGCTGGGATTTTCTTTTCTTCATTATTGCTCATCTGCTTTTTTCCCTCCAGGTTCCATGTATATTGTCTCATATTGGACTAAAACCTTACAGCATAGCTGAAGTGGTTCCTATACTAAATGTCAAGGACTCTTGCAGCCATACTGGGAGGTGCTGCAGGAGTCATGGCATTGGCGGGGGTAGTTATTTTTGTTCTTTGGTGCTTATATCACAAAAAGACTGTGTCAAGAACTTCTGAGACAGGATCTTCTGAAACATCTATTCAAGGTAACAGTTGTATCATATATCTTTCAAGCGAGGTTCGCTAGCAAGTGATTAAATGGTAAATGTGGCTGTTTTTCTGTTTACCTGCAGTAGGAAGCCATGCAGGGATCGAGTTGTCATCACAAGAAGCAAGGCGTTTTGAGATGGAAGAATTGGGTCTGGCCACGAAAGGTTTTAGTGAGAAAAATTTGATCGGGTTAGGAAAATTTGGGGAGGTATACAAGGGTTTGCTTAATAATGGGATGATTGTGGCCATCAAAAAGAGACCTGGAGCTCCTAGTCCGGAATTTGTTGATGAGGTAAGCATCACTTGCTGAAAGAATCGAGTTTCAGTCATACAGGTGAAACATTCCTAATGAACGACTCCAATTTTCCTTTCATCATTAATGCTGCCATGAACAGTGGCAGAGATTGTGATACTAGCTTCGCACGCCAAATTTTATGAGGAATGGATAATAAATTTAAATACTTATTACATACATCATTCATCATTTGAGCTTTTTGTTCCTCTTAATTCTTAAGTTAATCTATTGCATGTTGTTTTATTCCATAGCCTGGTTATTGCCTTAATATAACTCCAAGCTATTGAAGCCTCCCCCCCCCCCCCCCCCCCACCCCCCCAAAATTTATATGGGTCGATCCTTTTGCTGGACAACTCATCTTCAATTGTGTAGTATCTGAGTTCTTTTGTTATAAGAACCTAAAACTAGCTTATGAATTTCGTTTATGCTGTCCTTGATAGTCATTCATGGTCCTTGATAGTCATTCATGCATGCCTGTTATATTATCTCTATTGTCACATTGTCCAAGTTTTGATCTAACAGGACTGGCTTCTTGAATATCAGGTGCGCTACCTGTCACCTATTCAGCATCGGAATCTTGTGACACTTTTGGGCTACTGCCAGGAAAATAACTTGCAGTTTCTTGTATACGAGTATATCTCTAGTGGGAGTGTTTCCAATCATTTGTATGGTAACTCTCTATCCAGTCACCTTTTACTTGATCTGTATGTTGTATAGAATTTTCTTGTTTATTATGTTTCTATACTGCTCTTGTCCATTTAAGCATCCATGAGACATATAGCTGTAAATTTTCCATGCGTTATCATGTGATATGCAACATTGCCATTTCCAACAGTTTCCTCTTGTTATCTTGTCCTTGGTTCCATGTATACAGACCCTGTATCCATAATAGTTGATTCTCAGTTACAATAAAGTCATGATGTTTTCTTTGCAGGAGTTGGTCAAACTTTGGATGGGAAGCTAGAATTCAAGCTTAGACTTTCAATCGCTCATGAGGCTGCTAAAGGTGATCCTCTGCAAAATCAGTGAGCATTTTGGCTTTCCTGGTATCAGTTTTTCTTTTCTTTATATACAATGCCAATGATCAGTACAAAAATCTAGAAAGGGGAGGGGGGGAAGAAAAGGAATATCAATATTGGTTTCGCAAAATGCTTTGAGTTTGTAAGATTTAATATTTGTGAAAGGTTCCTCTTTCCATGTATGAATGGTCTCAATGTGCATATGCCACCTCATTTATCTCATCCCACGCTGCAGGTTTGGCTCACCTTCACTCTCAAACTCCCCGTTTGTTGCACAAGAATTTCAAAACAGCCAATGTTCTCGTGGATGAAAATTTCATAGCTAAAGTTGCAGATGCAGGACTTCGTAATTTCCTGGGAAGAGTTGATATTGCAGGCCCATCTACACAAGTGACAGCAGATGAGATATTTCTTGCCCCGGAGTATTACTCCTCAACTTTCCTTGTTCTATACAGCTGTTAACGCATTATAGTTTGTCATTTCACGCGTATGGCATTTACAAATGCAGGGTGAGAGAGTTCAGACAATTTTCTGAGAAAAGTGATGTATTCAGTTTTGGTGTATTCCTTCTAGAGTTGCTAAGTGGCAAGGAAGCAACAGAACCATCTCCAGAGACAAGCCAAAATCTGGTCGAGTGGGTAAGTTTACCAGTCTTCATCACTTTAGATTATGCTGTGATGTTTATGTTTTGAAGTAACTTGCTCGTTTGATTTCTCACTAGTTCAACTAGATTGAATTAGTGAATATCTGCGGTTGGGCAGGATTGGGAATAAAGATTGTTTTCATCACTGTCTTGCTGTCGCAAAATATAATTGCCACAGATTTTCATCATCTCACTGTGGGCGCGCGCTCAAAAGAAGCATACATGCGCTTCTTTTGTATGCCAACAATTTTTTTTTAACCATGTCCATACTTCAGAAATCAATATAGCTTGCAGCTAGTGAGGCATCAGTCAATTGTCACCAGTCTTGAGCTAAAACGGATTTCTTATCTTTTCATTTAGGTGCAAAATACTCAAGACCACACCAATATTTCCAGCATAGTCGACCACAGATTGGGGAGTAGCTTCACTGCAGAAGGCATGGAAGAGTTTATACAGTTGATGGTTCAATGTGTGGAACCTTCAAGTGATAGGAGACCACTAATGAGTTATGTGGTAATGGAACTTGATCGTATACTTGAGAAGGAGAGGAACTTGACGACGGTCATGGGGGAAGGAACCCCAACAGTGACCCTTGGAAGCCAGTTATTTAGACCAACCAAGTAAAACAACCTTGTGTTCCTTCAAGAGTATCTGGGAGAGTGATTTTTGTGATACTTCAATCGTTTATTTCAAGTGTTTCTTCCCTTTTTTGAGAGCTCAGAGAATATGTTTAGCTGTTTGTAGTAAGTGTATAAAAGAACAGCTATGTTATATTATTTTCACATTTTTTATGTTATTTTATCATAAATGTATTGATAATCTTTTGTAAACCATTATTTGTTGCTAATATTATCAAAGTGAAAATTGAGATTTGCGTGATTTTGTATATATATGGTATCTAATGTTATTAAACCTGCATCTACAAGTTGATTTGGAATCAATTCATTCCAGACATGTTTTGAAGTTTATTGAGTAATTTGACAGGTTACTTGTAATTATATCAAAATCTAACCTAATTTTTTAATTTATTTTAAATGATTTGATTATAACTGATTATGATTAACATATCTAATTTATGATAGAGGTTTAATACTTTTAACCAAGGTTTAATAACTTGATTTTTTTCAAATGGGTAAATTAGGTTTAATAACTTTACTTTCTACCGAAGTTCTAAATTATGTTTCATTTGAAATGGATGGGTATATTTCGTTCCAATTTAGAAAACAAAATAAACTAGAACAGATTTCATTTTAATCTGTTATCAAATTCCATTTAAATTCCAACTGGAATATTCCATTTATGTTTCAACCGTTCTATTTTCAGTTAAATAGAGTTTTTTTTATTTTTTATATAAAAATACTATCCAGTTTTATAATATTAATCATATTTTTCAATCCGATTGTTGGATTAGATTAAAATTTTATAAGGAACTTTTTAACATATTATTATATTTCAAGTTAAAGTTTTAAGGCAATCGGAATTCAAAACTTTCTTACGAAACTGGTGATAGTCAAACAAAAATATATATAAAAAAATCATAGGCTCATTAATGACATTTTTTTTTCTATACTTATAACTTTGTTTAGAAAATTTATTTTATTTTTTTCTATTATTTTTTTTAATTTTATCATTTAACAAAGAATGAAAATTGAATTTCATAATTTGTTTTGATTTATTTTATTTAAAATTATTATAATCTTATAATCCGAGTTACAGATTTAAAAGATTAATCCAGATTGAACTTGGCCGATTCAATATGTTGTCATATTAAATTTTTTTAATCAAATTATATTTTAATCTATATTTTTTTTATCAAATTAATTAAATTATATTAACTTAACCGTCTTTTTTTTATTTAAAATTTGACTTGTATTATTTCAATAAACTTGCTTTTTACTTGAGTCATACTACTTTTTGTCACATATCAGATTCGGATTTGTTTTGCAGAATTGTCTATTTTGGTGGGAGAATTATTGTTTATGCATTATTCCCAAGCCATTAATTCCGTTTGTCTTATCGGAACCTTTTGCCCTAATTCAGTCCCCCTCATGCAGCCTCTGCTAGGTTCTCGTTGTCAAACCTAGCAGGCTAGCACCATATCATGCCCCACCGGGTCACTAAGATCGATCCATGGGTCCTCTTTTTTTGACCTATCTAAGTTTGCTATAAACAATTGCTTGTACGACTCTATTGGAAATCTAATCAAATCTAGGTCTCAATCTAGGTCTCAATTAGAAAAATCCAAATTGGATTTTATACCTTATGTTCTCACTGTTACAGCACCCGAGAATGTATTTATAAGATCCACTCATGGATTTTAACTGGGATAAGATTTGAGTGAATTTTTAAATCCGATCCGATAGTTAACCTGGTTGAAGATTCGAGTTACGAGTTTTAACTAAATTATTTTGAGTTTTTGATTTTTATTTTTTTAAAATTTATTTCGATCCTGATCTCTAGTTAATTGAATATCAGATCGACCTGTCGGGTCATACCTGATTTTAAAACTATAATTGTAAATTTGTTAAATCAACTTGAATTAATTTTTTAAAAATAAATAATAAATATGTTACAATAAGATTTTTAATCGAGTTTTACTTTAACAAAACACTTTAAATCTTTGCCTTCTTTGTTTTTAAATATGGTTTAGTTATAATCTTAGTTTACTGGTCTCGTTGACTTATTAAGTTGACCTATTAAGTGATCTTAAAATTATAATTATAAATTTGCTAGATTAATTTAATTAATTTTAAAATAACTTATTGTTTTTAAATTAAATAATTTTTTAATGATAAAAATTCATAGAGTTAACCCAATTAAAGTAATCTAGGTTTAACTAGTTTAATCAAATGGACACATCCAGCTCACACGTGTTTAATAAATGACAAGCTAAACACGTGCGATGGGTAAACCTTTTGACAACATTTAAACATAAAAAACACGAATCAAGTGAAGTTTGAAAATTGGAGGAGATGATGATGATACCTGATATCACAAATCCAGAATATAATATTTGTCGTTCCTGAGATCACATCAGTCTATATAAATATAATTGAGTTTGCGAACATTAAATTAAATAACAGTAACAATAATAATTTAAGGTTAATAATAATAATACTAGGCAGATGTGTCTTGCCTGTTCCTTGCTGAGCTCCACTAAAACCAGACCCCCTCTCAGAAGCTCGGGGAGAGAGAGAGAGAGAGAGAGAGAGAGAGAGAGAGAGATAGAGTTCCTTAAGGTTCACGTCTGCTTTGCAGTTTGCATCTGCCAATGGAAGCACAATCTGGAGTCCAACGCTCTGCTAATCCCTCTCACGTTATTCCTCTCCCTCTCTATTTCATTTTTTCTATCGTTTTTCTTGATTGTTTTTATATATGATTCATGGTTTGAGCAATCATCAGTAGAAACGTAAAGAGAGGAAGTGGGAAATGTTTTTGTTGCAGTTTTCAAATGGATGTTAGTTTGTAATTGATTGTGTAAAGATTTAGCAGTGAAATGGATGGGTTGGATGCATCATACAGTTTCATTGAGATCTTATTTGAAGGATTTCAGTGAGTTTGACTGTCAGAAATCAAACAGCCCCTCTCTCTGTATTATCATGTTTTTATATATTGTTTTGTTTTGTAAGATAAACACAAATGATTTTTCAACTACAGTAGTTGGTTTTAATGATTTATTTTTCTTTTATTTAGTCAACTTCTTGTGTGTTTCGTTGGCCCTTTGATTAGTTCTTTCTATTTTATTCATGTTGGTGAGATTAGCTTCTTTTTTCAATGTGATTTTTAACTCTTGGCATAGCAAGAATGCATTTTTCGCTGACGAAGTCAAGAATTGAAACCTCCCCCCACCTGATATGATATTTTACTCTTTGTTCTTATTTTAAAGTATTATATGAACGGTTTACATAGGTTGATGTCTGGATTGTTGTGGTTGTATGCTTCTGTGTTAAGTTATATGCTGAATCATAAGAACCCACATGATAGAGGTCGAGTTCTTTGTCACATCATAGTCATTGATAATCATTTATTTTAAACATTTAAGTATAAAGAGACAGAAATTTTTTTATTCAATGGTTTCAGCGTAAATAGTTTTAGTCAATGGCAAAGTCAGGTGAGCAACATGATGGATTAAATTGAAAACATAGAGATTACTCTTAAGAATATTTAGTAAAAATAAAAATCAAGCAAGGGAGTAGCCTTCTTTTTTATTTTTATTCTTCTTGTCCAGGATTATGCCTTGGATCATTAGATAAAAATCCATAAATGAAAAGAGATGGGTTTTTTTTTTAATGTGCCTAATCAAAGTGTGCCACCCATGCTTTCCAACGAGTCTTGTTGCCTCCCTGTAGTTCAGGCTGGCTGTATTTCTTGGCATCAGAAGTAAATTAAACAGGAGTGCTGTTTTTTATGGAGCTAAAATTTCAATAGTTTCCTTGACTTTGAGCCATAGCTTGACTTGCATGATTTTGCAGCTTTCATGGGTAACTGTATCCAGGAATCTACTATTGGCATATCAAAGTTTTGGGGTGGTGTATGGAGACCTAAGTACTTCACCTCTTTACGTTTATACAAACATATTTGCTGGGAGGATGCAGAATCACCAGACTGAGGAAGTAATATTTGGAGCATTTTCCTTGGTTTTCTGGACCTTTACATTGATACCTTTGATCAAGTATGTCTGTATCGTATTGAGCGCAGATGACAATGGTGAAGGTGAGACAAAACTTCCCTGTCAAATTTTTCTCACATGAATTTTAATTCCATGCTCTTTTTCTGACACACTTTAATTTATGTCAGGCGGCACATTTGCTCTTTACTCGTTGCTTTGCAGGCATGCAAAGTTGAGCTTACTTCCCAATCAACAAGCAGCTGATGAGGAGCTCTCATCCTACAAGTATGGCCCTTCAACACAGACTATGGCCTCCTCTCCATTGAAGAGATTTCTGGAGAAGCACAAAAGGCTTCGGACTGCCCTACTTATTGTCGTCTTGTTTGGTGCTAGCATGGTCATTGGTGATGGCGTGCTTACTCCAGCAATATCTGGTAATGCATTGCTAAGTTACTAATAATTATGTGTTTCCGAAACTGCACGAGTGTCATGTCCTTACCAACTTTTGAGCATTGGAAATGCTGTAAGAAAATCTTTTTGCTTCCATATTTTGCTGTCTCTTCTATCTTGCAAGGCATGTACAAGCAGGGAAGACCTTTTATAGATCTTGCTATAACTATTTACTTGGTTTGTAAATTAATTTAATGAAAGTCCCACAAATTCAGAATAAGGAGTCTAGCACTCAGATACATGTCTTCAATTTCTTTAATTATGTGGGCATTAGTCACTCATTAGCAACTGGCATTGGTGCTGATGGCGGTAGGGGTTTGTAATTTCTGCATTCTAGTTAACTTTATGTTTTTTTTCTTTTCTTTTTATGACCTTTTGAATTATTCTTCAGCAGGTTCTTCATTACTTCACCTTGCAGAAACTTGTTACATAGAAGTAGCAATATCAACATTTCTTTTCTCGACTTCAATAGTTTGTTCATTGATTAAATTTATATATCAAATTTGTTTTGTGGTTGCAGTTTTGTCAGCGGTATCTGGGCTGCAAGAAGCTAACAATAAATTGACTAATGGTAAATTAGTTATTCTTACCAATTTGTCCTTTCAACATTTCCATTATGATGTCTATCTAATATTTTAATATTTCTTTACACCTTACGGCTTCGTAATACTCATTTTGGACAAAGTATGCTTCTTGTTCTTGGTAGGTGAACTTGTCTTGCTTGCCTGTGTCATTTTGGTCGGCCTCTTTGCTCTGCAGCATTGTGGCACTCACAAGGTAGCCTTTATGTTTGCACCAATTGTAATCATCTGGTTGGTGTCAATTCTGTCCATTGGACTGTACAACATTGTACATTGGAACCCAAAGATTGTTCATGCTTTGTCGCCTCATTACATTATAAAGTTCTTCAACCATACTGGTAAAGAAGGTTGGATTTCACTTGGAGGGGTCCTTCTTTCCATAACTGGTATGTTGGATCTGGACATTGACCTTGCATGATTTTACACTGGCTTGTTGCATGCGATTGTCACTTTTCATTGTGAGTTTGGTTGAAAACTATTCAGTTCTCCAAACATGAAATAACTGATTTAGTTTTGTAGCTAATGTCAGTGCACTAATTACCAAAAATTATCTGGGTCTCACCAGGCACTGAAGCAATGTTTGCTGATCTTGGTCATTTCACTGCCTTATCTATTAGGGTGAGTGTAAAACTCGAACTTTGTTATTTATGACTGAGGTGCTACTTATAATTTTATTTCCAAGTGATAAATTTAATGATGCTCTTGCCTGTGCAGCTTGCTTTTGCATTGGTAATTTACCCTTGTTTGGTTGTACAATACATGGGCCAGGCTGCATTTCTGTCTAAAAATCCCAAATCCATTCCAAACAGTTTCTATGACTCGATACCTGGTATTCAACGTGACATTGAGTAACAATTATTCCAGAAATTTGCTGTCCTATTGTAGCTGGTTTAATTTGATGTGTAATTGTATATTGCAGACAAGTTATTCTGGCCTTTATGCATTATTGCCACCCTTGCTGCTATTGTTGGGAGTCAGGCTGTTATCACTGCCACTTTTTCTATTGTTAAACAATGCCATGCCCTTGGATGTTTTCCACGAGTTAAAGTTGTTCACACTTCGAAACACATATATGGGCAGATCTACATCCCAGAAATAAACTGGATCCTCATGATCCTTACTCTTGCTATAACTGTTGGATTTCAAGACACAACTTTGATTGGAAATGCTTATGGTAAGCCATTCCTCTATCCGTATCATGCTATGTCATTCCTTTCCTCAATCATCTGATGGTTAGGTGGCAAGTATATGCAATTATGCCCTTTAGTATAGCCATATCCTCATTTAAGAGAAATAAGATTTTCAGTTCAGCTGTGCAATTTATTGCTATATTTGAAGCATTGAGGAGTTCAGCTGCACAAGTTAGGTAGAAATGCTCTCGTCACTGCTCGCTGCCTCTTAATTTTTCTCTCTGGTGAATCTTTCTAAACTATTTAGGACAATGTATGTCCATTTTCCTGGGTTGTCATATTGAGGCCATAGTTGCTGGATAAGTCTCTCTGCCGGTTTGTCAACAGAGGCATGGAAGACATTCTTTTCTCCCGTCTACTTACTTTTATTAGGCTAATGACTATCTTTTTTTTGGCATATGATCATGGTTGAATATTTGTAGTGATCATGTTTGTTTGTTGGTTCCCAGGACTTGCTTGCATGACAGTTATGTTTGTCACAACATTTCTGATGGGACTTGTCATAATCTTCGTTTGGCAGAAGAGTGTCATTCTGGCTGTGCTTTTCCTTCTATTATTTGGGTTCATTGAGGGTGTCTACTTGTCTGCAGCCCTCATGAAAGTGCCCCTCGGAGGATGGGCCCCTCTTGTGCTCTCAGCCATTTTTATGTTCATTATGTACATCTGGCATTATGGGACTCGCAAGAAGTATAACTTTGATCTGCACAACAAAGTTTCATTAAAATGGTTACTGGGCTTGGGCCCCAGTCTTGGCATTGTCCGTGTACCGGGAATAGGTCTCATATACTCTGAATTGGCCACTGGAGTTCCAGCAATCTTCTCACACTTTGTAACAAATCTCCCTGCATTTCACAAGGTTCTAGTTTTTGTTTGTGTCAAATCAGTTCCTGTTCCATATGTTTCCCCTGAAGAACGCTTCCTCATTGGTCGAGTATGCCCAAGACCATATCGCATGTATAGGTGCATAGTGAGGTATGGTTACAAGGACATCCAGAGGGATGATGGTGACTTTGAGAACATGCTTATACAGAGCATAGCAGAGTTCATTCAGATGGAAGCAGTTGAACAACCACAGTTCTCTTCATCCGAGAGTTCATCCCTTGATGGCAGGATGGCTGTTATGAGCACCAGACCTGTCCAATCTAGCTTGAGTTTAATAGTATCCGAGCAAGACTTTCTTAGCATTGATGACTCTATCCAAAACAGCAGATCTTTAACCCTCCAGAGCTTGCAATCTGCTTACGACGATGACAATCTTCATATCAGAACGCGCCATGTCACGTTTCAGCTGCCATCAAATCCCGGGATGGACCCTGCAGTTAGGGAAGAGCTGATGGATCTGATCCAGGCAAAGGAAGCAGGGGCAGCCTACATAATGGGGCATTCATATGTGAAGGCTAGGAGAACTTCCTCTTTCCTTAAAAAACTAGCTATTGATATTGGGTATTCATTTCTTCGGAAGAATTGCAGGGGCCCGGCTGTGGCACTGAACATTCCTCACATCAGCCTTATTGAAGTTGGCATGATATACTATGTGTAATCACCTGGACGTTATCGTCCATTTAACCCCAGCTGGTCATATTTTGAATGGGTGGATGCAGAGGTGATCGATGCTGGCCATGGTTCTGGAACAGACGACATTAAAGTATATGTATGGGTTAGCGTTATCTTATAGCAGGTGTTCCATGAAACAGCTTTCCTTCTGTACAGATAGCCTTCTGCAGACGTCTTCATCTGATAAATTACCAGGGTTTTTCCATGAGTAATAACCAAATGATAATAGAAAAGAAGATTAAATTCGCATTGTTTCAGTTTTTTTTTTAATTTTTATCCAAAATAATATCATTTCATAAAAAACAAAATCAAAAAGATATTGTTTTGGAGTTGACCATATGATCTAATAATCTGGAGATGAAAATAAGATATTGTTAATAATTTTATTAATAAAATATCCATTTAAAAGATGATATAATAATGGTTTTTTATATTCTTACAAATAGTTTTTTTTGTTATTATTAGACTAGGTGAGAGTAATTTAATATTTGACCGAATAAAAAAAATAAAAAATTACAGTAAAACAACTTGAATATCTTCAAAAGGGGTTTTTTGTCCTTTTATAATATTTATTATTATTATTATTATTAGGTCAGTTTAGAATCAATTTGATATTTGACTAAATATAAAAAATAAAAATAAAAAAATAAAAAGTTATTGGCACACGCTAGCATGTAGTGGGCTCTTGTAGCCTTTGGGTGGTGTTGATGTAGTTGAGCCTGCGATAATGAGTTATTTTGAGCAATCAGGTGTGAATATATTACAATTTACAACTAGATAAAGATCTGTCTAAACAAATAATATAGATGGCCTTATTTCAATTTTGATCCTCATTGTCTTAGTTGTTTTTTTTTTCTTTTGTTAAATTGATTTTTCTTTTCAATTTCACTCTTCACTCTTCAATCAAAAATAAAATTTATTTTGTGTTTCAATTTTGATTTTCATTCTTTTAATTACTATTTTTTAATATTTTTGTATAATTAAAATTCTTTTTTCAATTTAATCTTTCAACATTTGATTAATTGAAAATTAAGTTTCATGGTTTTTTCAAATAAAGTGCTTTTAATTTAATAACCCGAGTCACATATTTAAAAAGTTAATTCGAGTTGAGATTTTTTTTTAAAAAAAAAGCTTTGTGAGTTGTTTTTTTTTCTATCGGGTTACTCTAATTTTATGACTCGAGCAGTGAGTTTGGTGAGATAACCCATGTTAACTCAACCCTAATTATCAGGATTGCAAGTTTGTTTTGTTGGTTTTAGTTGACTTGAAACGATTTTGTTTAGTTCATTTTTTTTCATTTAATTTCATCATTATATATTTAATGGATGAGAAATTAAACTACATAGTTGTTTTTTTTTAGATTTTTTTTTAAGTTATCTTGATTATCTTTTTTTTTAATTTAATCCATTTGATATTATTGTTTATTTTTTTATCATTTAATTAAAATAAAACCAATCCATTTAATCCTTATCGCCAATTTGTTTTTCTTCTTTGGAACGCATTTGCTGCACTTGCGCATCTTGTTTTATGCAAAAAATAAAAAAAAATAAAATAAAAAGAGAAGCCTGCAATGTAGCAAGGGTCCACAACTAGTTTGAAACTACAAGGATTAATTAACCAACTATATTAAACTATAGGGACTGCGTTATGTGAAACTACAAGGACTAGTCAACCATTTATGTTAAACTATAGGGACTAAGTTATAATTAACTCTAATGGATTAAAAGTTGACACACATGGCATGTGTGTTTTTCAATCTTTGATATTAACTATGCCAAACATTTGATGCTGTCTTAAACCTCTCCAAAACCTCCAGTGATTGGCTATCTATCTCCTCTTCTAACCACTGACGAAAAAACACATGTCCCAATTCTTCAACTGAACTGAAACACACACGTCCTCCTCCTCCCTCGTATCTTGAAGTTCAATGGCTTCTCTTGACATCTACACACCTCTTATCTTCAAGCTTAACTCGTCTGCTAAGCCGCGGATGCTTTTCTCTTTCAAGTATCCTTATCGCCACAAGCACAGACCATCGTTTTCCCTCACCAATGCAGCCCACACCCAAACGGCACTTCCCTTTTCCAGCCGTACCACCACCCCAAAATACAAGATTGAGTCGGAGCAGGACCCCATCTCCATCCTCAACGAGAGAATTCGGCGCCAACACCATGGGAAGAGAGAGGGCTCAAACTCGAAGCCCATAATGGACTCCGAGGAGGCTGATCAGTACATACAGATGGTGAAAGAGCAGCAGCAGAGAGGATTGCAGAAGTTGAAAGGCGACAGGGTAGCAAAAGAAGGGGATGTTTTCAGTTACAAGGTGGACCCTTATACGCTTAGTTCCGGGGATTATGTTGTGCATAAGAAGGTGGGAATTGGGAGGTTTGTTGGGATTAAGTTTGATATGTCAAAGGGTTCTTCCGAGGCTATTGAATATGTGTTCATTGAATATGCTGATGGGATGGCTAAGCTTCCTGTTAAGCAAGCTTCTCCCATGCTTTATCGATATAATCTGTAGGTTTTCTCTATTTTCTTGAACTGATTTTACATGTCCAGCTTGCTTATTTATTGTAATGTTTGATAAATTGTTGCTTGTTTTGTTAAGATATTTATTTTAAATTGTTAGTTAAGTTCATTGGTGTATTCTGTTGTCAAAACAGTCCGTATGAATTCTCTAATTGGCATGTAAAAATCTTGTCATGATTTTTTACCATGTCCTTCCAGCCCGAATGATACGAAAAAGCCTCGGACCTTGAGCAAATTGAGCGACAATGGTGCCTGGGAAAGGAGAAAGACGAAAAGAAAGGTTGCAATACAGAAAATGGTGGTTGACTTAATGGAGCTGTATTTACATAGGCTATAACAAAGGAGACCTCCCTACCCAAAGACTCCTGCCATGGTTGACTTTTCTGCTCAATTTCCTTACGAACCCACACCAGATCAGAAGCAGGTAGCTACTCTATCTTGCAAATATTTACTTCACTGCCTTGTTAAAATCTGGATGCGAGGTTTCTTACGCGTCCTTGTTTATGTCAATGAAATGCCTATACTCTTTGCGTGGTGCAAGACAATCCAATTTTGTTTTTAGTTACTGCTGAGATGATGTTCGCATTTACAATTATTTTTCATTTGTTTGGAGAGGATAGGAAGCCTCAGCCATAGATATAGCCATAGCTTTCACAGAATTCAACACCATCTTTTCCCTTTTCACAGGTTCAACATCCATTATTTCATCACACATGACACAATAAACTTAACGAGTTTATCTAAACAAGTGTTGTCCTTTACTGCTACCTTTTCTTTTCATGTGCTCACAAATTGGATACTCGTTCCAGGCTTTCATTGACGTCATGAGGGATTTAACCGAGAGAGAAACTCCAATGGACCGATTAATTTGTAGAGATGTTGGGTTTGGTAAAACAGAAGTTGCTTTACGTGCCATCTTTTGTGTTGTCTCAGCTGGAAAACAAGCTATGGTTTTAGCACCAACAATTGTTCTAGCCAAACAGCATTTTGACGTTATTTCAGAACGCTTTTCCAAGTATCCCCATATCAAGGTTGCGCTTCTGAGTCGGTTTCAGGCATGTAATTTATCTTTCTAGCCAATTCAGTGCTTCTTAGGAGTTAGCTCATGTTCTTATTCGTGTTTAACATGAACAAAATTCAGACAAGATATCTCTTGAAATAGCGTTCATTGGCTGATTATGAAGGTCTGACAACCATTTCTGGAATCGGGCATGCAGTTCACCGTCAGTTGTATGCTCTTTTGATTTATAATTACTACTTTGGTTTTAAGAATGTCAGACCTGTTACTGCAGAGTAAAGCAGAGAAAGAGATGTATTTGGAAATGACTAAACACGGTCATTTGGACATTATCGTGGGAACTCACTCACTTCTTGGAAGTCGTGTTGTGTATAACAATCTAGGTCTTCTTGTGGGGGATGAAGAACAGGTTTGCCTCCAAAGCATATTTCAATTATGTGCTATGTTCTTTGCCTTGTTGCTGTACATTACTAGATCCTTTTAGACAAATAATAAGAGAAAAAGTAAAGGTAACTTTTCCATCAACCATGACTTTGCTAATGAGAAGGAAAAGAAAGAATCTAGGGTGTATGACTTTAAGCTCCTTATATGTAAACACACACGTATCTAAATTTCAAATTCGTCATGTGGATGCGTCAAAATGTGATGTATGCAAGAGTACTTTCAAATTGCATCAAGTTTATAACGTAACTACCATACCCCTGTTAGATTTGATCTTTAATTTAAAAACAAATCATGCATGTCAATTTTCATTTTATTGGGTGTCGTAGACATTCAAGCTTTAGAGCTCTTTCAAATTTAATATTTTCCTTTATATTTTTCACTGTCGAAGTTGTTACAATGTAAATGAAGAACTTGTCGTTAGGTTAATTGGGTGTCATTGGATGTTCAGGCTACACAACACTTTAAATTGAATGTTAGATTTTACCCAACTAATCAATGAAGTCGGTGCTTGGCATGCAGTATCCATTGCTTGTGCATGCACTCAAGAATTTGTGTGACTACACTTTTGAACTTATTTTGATAGCTCTAGTTCCCTAATCTTTTCCCATTATTTGCAAATTGTATTGAAATAGTTTCTGTTGTGATCCGGATATGTAATGTTCTTTGCTTTCCAGAGATTTGGTGTCAAACAGAAGGAGAAAATCGCTTCATTCAAAACTTCAGTTGATGTTCTTACTCTCACTGCAACACCTATACCTTGGACACTTTATTTAGCATTGACTGGATTTCGGGATGCGAGGTAACATAACTGAGGCAAATGTGTATTGAGTTTGCTACCAGAGTAGATCCTGGATCCAGACATCTAGTTTAGTCTAACCAGGCAGTATTGAGTTTCTAAATGGCCAGTAGCTGAACCATGTAAAATGTAAATTTAAAGTCAGTGCTAGAAAGTCATTTCCCCTTAACATGAAATGTATCATCATGGATGAGCTTGCAATACTGACTCTGGTCCTTTATTGAAGTAGGATTTTAGGATCTTGTATTGTATTATTAAAACTCAGAAGTTTGGACCATCTAAAGTCTGCAATGGTATGGTACACATACATGCATAATCATTGTAATCATTTTCTTGTGTTCTAGTTACCATTGTAGATTGGAAGCATACAATGTTGAAATAGGAGCCCTGTAGATGATGTAGGATCACTTCTTTGTTAAGTTGATTGTGTTAAAAAAGTCTATTACTATAGAAATATGTTTTGTCGGATATCTATTGTGGACATAAATCCAGACAGGATGCAACCTAAATAATGATCTGAAGATATTAAAAATTACTGTACTGTTTGAAGACTTCGATCTTTTCTTCCTGGAACATTTTTTGAAATTACTGGTTTGCTGATCTATAATTTGATAACCTTAATGATTTACTTACATTTTCAGTTTAATTTCAACTCCACCTCCAGAAAGAGTTCCTATAAAGACTCATCTGTCAGCACACAGTAAAGAGAGGCTAATATCAGCGATCAAATATGAGCTGGACCGTGGTGGTCAAGTATTTTATGTCTTGCCTCGTATTAAAGGTATTGCATACCTTTTGATTTATTTATTTTTGAAGCAAAATGAATTTTAATCAGTCTCGGATCACATCTCTCTCCCTCTAAAGAGTGAATACATACCTTTCTCTAGAAGATGGACATGAGTGAATACTTAGGCAAAGACTTCTCAATCCTTTTCTGTATACTATAAATAGGATTACAGGGTTAAACATGCACAATATACTATTGGTACAGCTAATAATCATATATAATCGCCTGTTTGGTACATAACTCTATTCATCTATCATCTTGCTTAGGCTGTATCAAGGATAATGAATTTTCTGCTTTGCACAACTTAGTATCAGGTGATTTGTTTGGTACATTGCCAAACGTTTTCATTTACAACTATCAAAACAAAAGTAAGAGCCAAAATTAAATATGAAAAAGTTTATTCGTTGGCCATTTTCTGTGGTTTGTTTTCCTAGCATACTTCAAAAGTTGATTGATTTTCTCATTTTGATGATGTGGATATCTACTTCATTCTTGCCTATCCAGGGCTGGAAGAAGTGAAGGATTTCCTTGAACAATCATTTTCAAATGTTGAAATAGCTGTTGCACATGGGCAGTTAATTTTTTATATAAGAAAATGTTATACGTTTAACTGGCAATCATCTTTGTGCGGGTATACTAAAGTACCCTAGACCACCCAAAGTTCCATGTTTAAATGTGTGATACCATAGCTAGGTATAATTACTGAACTTCATTGCTTAAAAAATTGACTCCCTTTCTTCCCTTCTGTTTTGAAAAACGAACCATGTTGTATTTGATTCTCCTTTGTGAGTAGGCAACCTTCTGTTAATTTCAAGTCCATGTTTTTTTTTAAAGAAAACCCTCTTTCTCCTCTCTTAAGCTTAAAAATTGTATTCGAAACTTCATGACTTAAATTAACTTATTTATGAAATATGATTTTTCCTTGTTTTAAATTTGCACGCTTATTATTGTTGTTGTTGTTTAATGCTTGTCTCTAGGAATCATGTTTAGGTTGCTTGTTTGTTTTATTTATGTTGTATTAGCATATATGTATTTAGGTTGTCTTCATGTTTTTTTGCAAGTTGAATGAGTTATGATTGTAGGAGCATGATTGCTTGGTGTCTTGAGAAGACACCTGTTTGCACTCATTTCGTTAGGAAAGGTTAAGGCCAAGCTAGTTATCACCTTAACGAACCCTACTCCAAGTCTTCCATGTCACATCTCCTATTGCATTATGGTTAGTCCATTAACTCTTCTTGTTAGCTACTGTTTGCTAGTCGTGGTCCTTGGTGTGACTTTTCTGCAGCATGTTACAAAGAAAGGGAAAAGCTTTTTGTTAGAAAAGGTAGCGCCACTGTTCAGAAATATATAGAGATTGAAGTCCTTGTTAATACGAGGATGGAATGCGCCAACCACCTAGTCTCCATAGTGAGACTTGGTGTGCTGCTGGCTTGGTGCTCAACTCATGCTGTAAATGACAGGTGTATACGAGTGCACTAATTCCTACATGAGGGGTTGGTGCGCACCCACCTCTTCAATGAATTGGTGCAGGCCGCACTAACTCCTTATGGGTGGCCATCTCCCTCCCCTTAAAAAAGGGGATATGGACCTTTTCTCTTGGTCTATTCATAAAGTAGAGCGACTTAACCTGGAAAGTCATGTGTTGGTCAGAACTCAGATTCTATGGTTTTTTAATTTTAATTCTTTCCAGCATACAAACTTATTTTTTGGTTTCCCACACATTGTGATTTTGTTTTCTTGTTTTGTGTGTTTAGCAATACTCAAAGCTGCTAGAGGACACCATGGAGCAATTCACACAAGGTGAAATTAAGATTCTTATATGCACAAATATAGTAGAAAGCGGGCTTGATATTCAAAATGCAAATACCATCATAATTCAGGATGTTCAACTATTTGGTCTCGCTTAATTGTATCAGGTTCTGCCCTCTTCGCTTTCTCTTGTTTAATGTTTAAACATTTCTTCAAAATGCTCACAGAATATTCAAAAGCTTTCGTTCTTTAGTTTTTTGTTTATATTGAAAACTCTTCTCAAAACTATGAGATCTCAAGCATGTTATTTCACTTTGTTTGCAGCTCCAGCCCCCAAGCTAACAACCCATTCTTATATGTTTTGCTCCTCGCTATTTTTCCCCACCTTCTAAAAATTAGCATTAGATTTACTCAGATTAAGTCTCAGGTCTCCTACAAGTAGAAGAAAAATTGGCTTTTCCACTTCCCTATTCCCTCCTAAACTATGCATTTATCTTTGGAGATCTCACTAATGCATAAGTGTTTGTGGAATTAAGTTATTTTCTTCATCCCCTGACCTATTTATATCTATTATGGAAAACCAGCAAGTAGCTTCAATGATTTACGGAACAAAGAAACTGGAATGTGTCTAGAATTCTCTATCTTTTTTTTGCTGTTGTTGGAAAATTTTTAATCTTATTTTCAATCTTTGATGTTATTGCAATAGTTGCGTGGAAGAGTGAGCAGAGTTGATACGGAAGCTCGTGCGCATTTATTTTACCCTGACAAGTCAATGTTAACTGATCAAGCGCTGGTATGCTCTGCAATACATCCATTTCTTTTTGTTAGCTCACCTAGATTATCATCATATCCCTACTATGATTTTCAAGTAACTTTTGCAATCTTTGACTTTTCAGGAGAGGCTAGCAGCTCTAGAAAAATGCCAAGAACTTGGCCGAGGTTTCCAACTTGCAGAGATAGACATGGGTATACGAGGCTTTGGTACCATCTTTGGTGAGCAACAGACTGGGGATGTTGGGAATGTTGGAATTGATTTCTTCTTCGAAATGCTTTTCAAAAGTTTGTCCAAGGTCTGCTTCATGATGGATTTTATTATATCTTATACGATGAGAAAGAAGAAGCTTTGTTTAATTGTCATGTATTTAATGTTTTGGATATCTTTACATTCTGGTTCTTTTTTGGTTTCCAGTCTTCATCGTGTTGTCTTAGTCTAATTGGATAGATCAAGTAAACCAACAGCACAGTTTCTGCAAGATCGCTAGTGAATTCAGTATATGTACTAGTAATTGGGTCATATTTCTAGTGTCCCTGGTTTAAACTTCAAATTTCTGTGCTGCTAATTTTGCTTCCCTTAACCCTCTTGAATTTTGTTTTTAGGTTGACGAGCACCGTGTAATTTCAGTTCCTTACCAGTCAGTACAGGTGACTTCTTTAATCTCTGGCATATTTTCTGTCAGAATACAATTAGGTTTAATAACAACAAGTTCTAATGAGCTTGTAGCTTGCATAAGCAAGAGGGCAGAGGGGTGAGGTATTAGGTTCAAATCTTACCTTCATCAAAACTCTAATGAAATCAGAACACACTCATCAAAAAGAAATATATATATATATATATATATATATATATATAACAATAAGTTCTCACACAGGCACAAAGATTCAGGGAGCTTGTCGTTAGAGAATAAGAGATTGGCCTTACAGACTATAGCATGAAAGCTTTAGAATGTGTTTGTCGGCGCACCTCATAGAAAGCATGAATTTCATGCTTACAAACACATTCTTAGAATGTGAAAACTGATTGGTAGAAGCATGACCAGGAGCACTAATCTTTTGGTATGATACAGTAATAATTGGTTACAAGTGTAAAGTGAAAACTGATTTCAGCATGGACATGTCAACTGTCCTGACTAGTTAGCTTGGTTGATAAGAATAATTTCTGGTGGCAATATCTTTATTCAGCTCAGAGTTGTATGTTAGCTCATAATCGAATCTACATTACTGAAGTAACTACCAACTTTCATTGAACCTCCAATTTCTAGTGTTGACAGATATGTAAAATGCAATGTAGCGTTAGATCTATTGAGTTTATAACTGGCAATGATTTTTTACTCAAATTAATCCCTTGCTTGTGGTTTTCAATGCCAGGTTGATTTAAATATAAACCCTCATCTCCCTTCTGACTACATAAATTCCCTGGAGAACCCCATGGAAATTATTAATGAAGCTGAGAAAGCTGCAGAGACAGATATTTTGAGTTTAATGCAATTTACAGAAAATTTGCGTTGCCAATATGGAAAAGAGCCTTGCTCTATGGAAATTCTATTGAAGAAGCTTTACATTAGGAGAATGGCAGCAGATATTGGGATAACGAGAATTTACGCATCTGGAAAGATGGTTGGCATGGAAACAAATATGAGTGAAAAGGTTTTCAAGCTGATGGCAGATTCAATGTCATCTGATATCCACAGAAACTCTTTGGTTTTTGATGGAAACCAAATAAAGGTAATTTGTACAATATTTCCTATGGGATTACCTTTATGATAGGTGGCATTGTGCCGATATTGATTGGTTCTCTCTTCTTTGACACTCATACTCTCATTCAATGATTTGATAAACATGAATGTCCTTGCCTCTGCAGAGGTGAAGAAAGGAAATGAACGGAAACTCTTGACCGAAGTTTTATTTAACTGGAGAATGGGGATTGAAGAAAATATGTTTTATGCTCTTCCATGCTGGTCACTTTCAACATTATTAATGTAGTTTGAGTTTTCATTCCTTTTGTCTTCTATGGATTCAAGATAATGAACTGATAAACTCTACCAGTTATATTTAGGATTGTTTAAAGCTCTATTAGTAGTTTAAAATATTTCTTTTAACATTTATTGTTCTTGGTTGATTAATCACAGCACTGATATAATCTATCACTTAAATTTATGGTTGCTTAAAGCTGTCTTTGGAATTTAAACACTTCCTTTAACATTTATTTATGTACTTTTCTTTGTTAATTATTCATAGGCTGAACTTCTTCTGGAGGTACCGAGAGCGCAACTGCTGAATTGCGTCTTTCAATGCATAGCAGAACTTCATGCTTGCCTGCCTGCCCTTATAAAATACTAGTATTGCTGCTCTGCAGAATTAGCTCTTCCATCAGCTTTCCCTTTTGCACAGTTTCATCTTGAAGAGTGAAACAAGAATGCATAACTCCACGTTTGGTTACACTCCGATCTAAACCGCTCGATGTTGCAGAAGCTGTATTATATCCAAGTCATGGCAGGTGGTTGGGATTGTACTGAGGTATTGTTATGTCAAGGTGAGTCACAGAAGCTGTTTTTTCTTGTGCAAATCATCACTGTTCTTGACCAGCTTTGATTTTGCAGGATACATGGGTGTATAATGGTTGGATTAAGCTGTTCTCGCCGCTACAAAGAGCAGTTTTCTCAGAGAGAAGACACAACGTATTGGCGATGATGACAAGTATCGTACCATCCGTTCAGCATGACCAAGATGTACAATATGAATTCAGCAAGGGGATAGAACGCTGCTCATTTTCCATGCCATTACCTCGAAGAAGCTTCCCTATTGTTTTGCAGAACCTGGTGGGTGCATAAAGAACCATTAATGGTATTAACTACATCTTAGCATTTATTTTTGAGAAGTGCAAGATATATTTTTAAATTATTATTTAAAAAGCGTTGTTGAAATTTTTTTTCCATAAATGAAGTTTTACTAAATTGTTTATTTTTTTCCATAAATAAAAAGCGTTGTTGAAATTCATAAATTCTATAAAGAAAATTATATTATTATTATTCACTCTTATTAATTTTTAAATTTCATCTTATTACTATTCCAAAACATAATATTGAAATTAAAATTCTTCATTTCTAATAACTAAACGACATCTTAATCAATCACTTTGTCGAGTATCTGTTGTCTTCTATGGAAACATAAATGTTGTCATTATCTAATTTGATATTGTGAGCTCCAATTTCCTCATGGACAACCTAGGCGTGTAGGTGCGCGCAGCAAGGCTAAACATAAATCTAAGTTTAAAAATAATTTATAAACTAATTAATCTACACAAAAATTATTCATGTATTAAAAAGAAAAAAGATTTTTTTGTGTAGAAATAGTATAATTATAAATTTTGCTAATTTGTTTTTACTGTAGTAATGGAAAAATTATCATTATTTTTTTTTTTTTAGAAAACAAGTTTTTTCTCTCTCTTTTTGTATTTGGTATTTTTATCATTTTATACTTGATCTATTAATCACTATTTTTTTTCTTGTCTTTATTTTTTGTAATTTTTTTTCTTTACATTTTTTTAAAAAAACTTATTATACAAAGACTAAGGAAATGGTGTTTCATTGTAATAATTACAACATTGTTCTATTCTTTTGTTACATTAAAAATTAGCTTCAGATCTTACATGTATTTATTAACGCATATGATTTTTACTATAGTTGATTATATGTAAGTATCAACTTTTTTATTCACAATTATATTTTTTACTCAATATCAAAAAACATGTTAATAACATCTACACATTCTAGCATCGACTTTTTGATTCACAGTTATATTTTTTACTCAATATCAAAAAACACGTTAATAACACCTATACATTCTGCATTAGAAAAACAATTAGTCAACCTGTAGTGAGGAAAGTCAAATAGACACGTAAACATATTTTTTTTATTTGCTTTTTATGAATTTATCTCGGTCTCATGTTTAGAAACACAAGAGAACGTTCTTTTGCTAATATTATTACCAGTATTCAATATTGGGTCATTCATACCATTACTATACCTTCTCTATTCATTGCAGGTTGGTTATTCGTCAGCACAGGTTTAGCTTATGATGTATTTGGAAGCTCTCGTCCAAATGAATATTTTACAGAGAACCAATAAGAAATTCTCTTAATAACTAGCTGTTTTGATCCTTTAGAACAACTTGATGAATTTAATAGATCTTTTTACGGTAGGAGGGCCAAATGACTATAGATCAAACCTATCTAATTTTTTTAGTGCGATAGCTTGTTGTTCACGGACTAGTTGTACCTATCATTTTTTTTTTGGAGTCAATATTAGCAATGCAGTTCATCCAACCAATAACCTAATCTGGATTAATATTAATTATAGAGCTATGACACAATCAAACCCAAACGAACAAAATGTTGAATTGAATCGTACCAGTCTTTACTGAGAGTTATTACTTATTTTTGTACTTGCTATTTTATTTTCTAATTATTTCTTTAACCCAGATCATAGGTTAGGTTTGATGAGTTAATTCGAGTTGACTCAATTTGTTTTTTATGTTTTTTTTTCATTGTTTTTTTTTCTCAATTTCATCATTTAACATTAGATTAATTGGAAATTGAGCTTTATAATTTGTTTCAATTTACTTTTTATAGAATTATCACAATCTCATAACTCAAGTAATGAATTTGACAAATTAACTCGAGTTGACTTATTTTTTTTTTTGTTTTTTTAATTGATTATTTTTTTCAATTTCATTCTTCAATTTTGAGTTAATTGAGAATTCATCTTCATATATAATTTGTTTTGATATACTTTATATAAGATTATCATTGTCTCAAAAATCAAGTCGTAAATTTAACAAGTTGACCTAAACTGACCTGAATTATATAGGATCTATCCTTACATGATTGAAATTTTTTCTATTAAAAAAATCATTGAAAACATCTGAATATTTTCTATACTTTCAAAGGTGTTTTATCCAATTTTTGTTTCATCAAATACAATGGTAAAAAAAAATCCGTGCAGAATCCATGACCTTGATGGGCATGACTTGTCATTTTAGAAATTATATAAGCAATTTCTGTATGTATCGGGGACAGACAAAATTAAGTTGCGTCGTCTCCGTTTATGCTGACCAAACATGTTAAATTTTTATCTCGTTACCTTGCGAGGAAATTAAACAAACTAAGGTTTTTTTTTTAATTAACACAATAATTAAATTTTTTTTGTAAAAATAACATTATTTAAAAAAAAATTAATGAAAAAATATATTTTCACCTTGCACGTTTGATAAACATAAACATGAATTTTACTAAATATCATGATTAAAAAAACCAATACATAATAAATATTACTATTCAAAACATCAACAAATTGATACCACAATTCTAAACTCAAAATCAATTAAATTTTCATCCTTGATTTGTCTTCTCACTCACAGATTACCTAAATTATCAGATCCTCATTTGACTTTCTTCCTCGTACAAGTTATTACATCCTATTCTTCAATTAGTTTTTGGCGGATAAGTGGAATGGTTTTCAACCCTCTTCTCTCTCAAAAAATAACAAGCCCACGCTTCTAACCATTCTCATACCCAAAATGTTTTCCACACAGAGGATGTATGAAGACAGGGAGATGATTAGAATGATATATGATGAACTCTTCTCTGCCTCTACTTTTCTTTGAGTGGTGGTGACAGAAATCAACATCCTTTAGACATTATTTACAAACCAGCATTTACTCACACTCCACATGTTCATGAGAATTGTCCCTGCCCCGACCTCTACCCTCTCTTACCCCTCATAAATTCAGACCAGCATCTCTTTCCCATAACTAAACACTCCAGTTCTTTCTTCAATAGTTGTTTACTGGAGAACTTAATTGATGTAGGTGGTTTAGAACAAGACATCAATTAAGTTTTTGTAAATTTCACGGTTGTGTGACATCAATAAATGTTGTGGTTTAAGATCACGACATTCAAAAGTATACTACCTCGTCAAATCGTTTTGCTACTATGTTAATTGGAGCATTGTTTTAATTTTCTATGCTAACTGCCCAATTTGTCCACTGGACAAATTAAAGTATGAGGAAGCAAGAAATCATAGAGAAATTAGACAAGTCACTCAAAAAACTCAACCGTTCTCCTCATTCTATTGGCTCTCTAGAAGGATAAATTGATTCAGCTAGTTACGCCAAAAGTGAACTGTTCACCAGTTGGTAATCTGGATCATGTGATGATAGAACACCCAAAGACCTTCAACAAATTCAAGAGTCTAAGTGCTTTCAAAAATAAAAATAACAAGTCTAAATATAGACAACCTCAAAGACGTCCCGGGGAAGGTAGCTATCCATCAGGTGGCCCCAAGGAAGCACCAAGAATGTACTCCAAAAGAGAATGATTGAGGCTTGGCGCATTCAACTCAGTGAGCAAACATAGCAACAAGAAAACGACCTTGCCTTTAAAAATAATGATGGCCGTAGAGGGAAACATAGAAAGACAACCAATTCAACAGTCCTTTAACAGGGTCAATATCCCAAGGAAACGCTAGTACTCGCTACAAGCTGATATTATATAATCTATTGCCTTTGTATTCAGCCTTGAAAATCTTTGCCCTGATCACAACCTAGAAACCACCACACCAGCATGAGAATTCTATCACTTTCCTGGAAGACTTTTTGACACACCTATGTTGATCCTGGGACAATAAAATTCTGTAATGATCATATAACAAACCTAGTAGATACTCTTGAGAAGCCAACAAGTCATAGTTCTTTTATATCATGGCGTTAAATTTAAGATGCCAGGCACAAAAGGAGTGTAGGAAGGCAGCAGCATCAATTATCAATGCGTCATCCCAAGTATTTCATTGTGCATTGCCTGCTCTATAAAGTTACATTCAAGGGATACAACATAGTTCATAATCTGGCAACCACCAATCTCAAAATCTCAATAGTGTGCCTATCAGCTTACTCATTGTTACAAAATGCAATCTTGGGCAGGAAAAGAAAAATGCAGGAGCAACAGCTGGATATCTGGATAACAGAAACAAGTTTCACCTTACTCGAACCTCAAAACACCAAGTAAAATCTACTGAAGAAGACTTGAGTATAGTCATTGAAAGGCATGCTAACCAAGTAAGAAATCAAGAAACACACACAAATATTCAAAAATCAACACAATTGGATATAAAGAAACAGAGCTACCGAATAAAAAAGCAAAAGGGTTTGTATGCACAAAAACTGGTCAAGTTTCAGGAGGTTACAATGTCTCTTTCAATCACTCAACGTAAAATGTAAAAAGAAGTGATACAGTAACTTTCTTTCTTCTTCAATTCCCACGTAGCATAACCATCATCATCGTCTCATATCAAAATAGAAGGAAAGAAAGAATGAACTAACCAAAGATCAGGCCTGCGTGCCTGTCAAGGCCTTCATTTGAATATGATTAGAAGAAGAATCAGCAACTGAAGAAGCAGCAGTAGGCAAAGCCTCGTAAGATCCTCCTAATCTTCGAACCCCATAACTCTTAGCAATAACACCATAAGTAACCATAACAATGAGAACCACAAACATGACATGAACCACAAAAACCAGATCCAAAATAGCCACCGCTCTCAATCTAGAATCCTCCAACTCACACTTCGTCGATCCCTCCACACCACTCACCACATCCAGCAATTTGTGGCAACCATCCGGAATAAACGCGTCCACGTAAAGCGAGAGTCCGGTCTGGAGCATCCAGAGTCCCTGCAAGCAAACAGCCCCGCCCAATCCCACATCCGCAACGAACATTCTAGGCTGGCAAGCGAGGATCAGGCAGAGGAGGGCGGCGAGGGCGGAGATTTGGGCGGAGACGGAGTCGCATTTGGCTTGGAGATCGGAGGTCTGGACAGAGGCGGAGGAGGCGGAGGATGAGGACTGGAGGAAGAAGACGGCGGAGGCGAGGGCGAAGAAGAGATCGGAAGGGAGAGGGAGAAGGGAAGTGGAGTCGGAGATGAGGAGAGAAAGGGAGAGGATGAGGAAGAGGAAGAGGACGGCGGCGGATTGGAGAGAGGTGAAGCGGTGGACAGGTGTACTCCCCTTGAGTAGAGGGTCGGAGTCGGAGGAAACTAGGGTTTGGTGAGCAAAGGCAACGAGGAGGCAGAGGATTAGGAGGTAAAGCTGGAGGTATTTAAAGCGATGGGAGGAGGAGAAAGGGTAGTAGGGTTTGGCGATGTAAGCGTGTGGAGATTTGAGGTAGGCGGTGGTGGTGGAGATGAGATGGTAGAGTGCTAGTGCTATCAGTGCTGCTGATGAGAATATGTAGTAAAATACACCTCCTCCCATTCTCTCTTCTCTTCCTCTTCCTCTTCCTCTACTGATTTTGGGATCGGGCTGTGACAGACATTTGATGAGAAACAAGCAACCATCAGCAGCAAAACCAAGCCATTTTTGAGCTTTAGTTGGTCAACTAGTTCGGGGTCTCATGGAAATCTTTTTTAGAGTTTCTGAATTACGAATCGGTCTAAAGTAATAATTTATATTAAATTAGTATTTTAAAAAATAATTATTGGAATTGAACTAATTAAATTAGGAATGAATTTAGTTGGGTAAATTAAATTTTTAAAATTCTAATTGAAACAATTAGGTTTCATAGAGTTAATATTTTTTTTAATTCAACTTAAAATCGAAGCTTTGAATCGTGAATTTTCTAATTCATGCCATCAAATTGGATCGGCTTCAATATCTATATTCTTTAGCAAACTATTATTTAGTAGTGCTTGCAATTTAGTAAGGTATAAATGTGTTACGATGAAAAGTAAAAATAATAATTTAATATTAGAAAATAAAATTAAAACAATAAAAAAAATTTCATTAAAAAATTTTTTTAAAAAAATTACTCAAATTTCTTAGATTAACTTAATTAACTCGCAATCTGATATAAAATAAAAATAATAACTTCATAAAAAAAAAACAAAGCAAATTACAAAACTTAAAGCCCAACAAATCAATGTCTATTAATAAAATAAAAAATTAATATATTTAAAATAAAAAAAAACTTAAACTAGACTAATTTTTAAAATCAGTGGCTTGGGTCATGATATTAAAATTACTTTATAGAATATAAACATGAAAAAATAACAAAGTAAAATTTTTAATTATAAAAAATTAACAATTAAAATAATAAGGACTAAACATTTTACAAAAAATAAATGAAAGAAAATAATTAGAGTTTAAATGAAAAATAAATTAAAAAATGATAAAAAAATTAAAAAATTAAAATTAAAATTAAATATTAGATTAAATAAAATATTAAAGGAAAAAATGAAGAAAAATAAATAAATCAAAGGATAAAAAATATTAATTAAAAATAAAATCAAATATAAAAATAAAATAAAATATTGAGAATAAATTGAAAAAACTCAAATAAATCAAGAAAATAAAAAAAAGGTTGAAAAAGTACATGTGTAAAAGACTATATTCCCCTAAATCAAGTGATTTAGCTTTGTTAATGAAAGGCAAATTTATCAATTCACCATGCAAGTATCCATTAGTTTGTTTTTTTCAATTTAATTTAATTTAATTTTAATGTTAATTTCTGAATGAAATAATCCCTTGCAACGGTTAAATTAAGAGGACACGGCGCGAATAACTTTTCTTTTCTTCTTCTTCTTCTTCTTTTGTTCTTCCATGAAAGTGAAAGCACCACCATTCAGGGCATATCAACTCAAAACCCTACATGGAGCCTCTTCACGTCAAACTCTCCAGACCTGCATCGATGCCAGAATCGTTAAAACGGGTTTCGACCCCATCACGAGCCGCTTCAATTTCATGATCAAGGATCTTTCCGAAAGAGGGCAGTTATGCCAAGCACGCCAATTGCTTGATCAAATGCCTAACAGAAACTCATTCTCTATAGACATTATTATTTCTGGATACGTCAAATCGGGCAATCTTACAGTTGCTAGAAGAATTTTTGACGATACGGACGAACGCACTGTAGTCGCATGGACAACTATGATTGGTGCGTATTCGAAGAGTAATCGTTTTGGAGATGCGTTTAAGCTTTTTGCCGATATGCATAGGTCCGGTTCTCAGCCTGATTATGTCACCTATATAACTCTTTTAACTGGGTGCAATGACCTCGAAGTGGCCAAAGAATTATATCAGGCTCATGCCCAGATTGTCAAATTTGGTCACCATCTGAACCATAGAGTTTGCAATACATTGCTTGATTCTTATTATAAAACAGGTGGCCTAGATTCAGCTCGTCGGCTCTTTTTGGAAATGTGTGGATGGGATTCTGTTTCTTTTAATGTGATGATAACAGGGTATGCAAACAATGGGTTGAATGAAGAAGCGATTGAGCTTTTTGTGGAAATGCAAAATTTAGGTTTCAAGCCTTCCGATTTTACTTTTGCAGCAGTTATAAGTGCCAGTGTAGGGTTAGATGACACAGCATTTGGGCAACAAATCCATGGTTTTGTTGTGAAGACCAGTTTTATTAGGAATGTGTTTGTGGGGAATGCGTTCCTTGATTTTTACTCAAAACATGATTGTGTGAATGAAGTGAGGAAGCTTTTTAATGAGATGCCGGATTTGGATGGTGTTTCTTACAACGTGATCATCACAGCATATGCTTGGGTCGGAAAAGTAAAAGAATCAATTGATCTTTTTCAGGAACTTCAGTTTACAACTTTTGATCGCAAGAATTTCCCTTTTCCAACCATGTTAAGCATAGCTGCAAGTTCATTAGATTTTCAAATGGGTCGGCAACTTCATGCCCAGGTCGTTGTTTCAATGGCTGATCCAGATTTTCGTGTTTCAAATTCTTTGGTTGACATGTATGCTAAGTGTGGCAAATTTGAGGAAGCTGACAGGATATTTTTGAGACTGAGCAGTAGAAGCACGGTTCCATGGACAGCCATGATTTCAGCTAATGTTCAGAGAGGACTCCATGAAAATGGCCTGAAACTGTTTTATGAGATGCGCAGAGCTAATGTAAGTGCTGACCAGGCTACTTTTGCCTGTGTCTTAAAAGCCTCTGCTAATCTGGCTTCAATTTTACTGGGGAAACAGTTACATTCTTGCGTAATCAGATCAGGTTTCATGAATGTTTATTCAGGATGTGCGCTGGTGGACATGTATGCAAACTGTGCCTCTATTAAAGATGCAATTAAAACTTTTGAAGAAATGTCAGAAAGGAACGTAGTTACTTGGAACGCTTTATTGTCGGCATATGCTCAAAATGGAGATGGCAAGGGCACACTTAAATCTTTCGAAGAGATGATTATGTCAGGTTATCAACCTGATTCAGTTAGCTTCCTGTGCATTTTAACTGCTTGCAGCCACTGCAGATTAGTTGAAGAAGGATTGAAATACTTCAATGACATGACTGGTGTCTATAATCTAGCTCCTAAGAGAGAACACTACACAGCCATGGTCGATGCGTTGTGTCGGAGTGGACGATTTGATGAAGCAGAGAAGCTCATGGGTCAGATGCCATTTCAACCGGATGAGATTGTGTGGACATCTGTTTTGAACTCGTGTAGGATTCATAAGAACTACGCGCTGGCTAGAAAAGCAGCTGGTCAACTTTTTAATATGAAGGTGCTTAGAGATGCTGCCCCTTATGTCACCATGTCCAATATCTTTGCAGAAGCTGGTCAATGGGACAGTGTAGTTAAAGTGAAGAAGGCAATGAGGGATCGAGGAGTCCGTAAGCTTCCCGCATATAGTTGGGTTGAAATTAAACATAAGGTCCATGTTTTTTCTGCAAATGATGACAAACACCCACAGCAGTTGGAAATCCTACGAAAGATTGAAATGTTGGCAGAGCAAATGGAAAAGGAAGGGTACGATCCTGATATCAGTTGTGCCCACCAGAACGTGGATAAAGAAAGCAAAATTGACTCTCTTAAATATCACAGTGAACGCTTAGCAATAGCATTCGCACTAATCAATACTCCAGAGGGATCACCAATCCTAGTGATGAAGAACTTGCGAGCTTGTACAGACTGCCATGCTGCGATCAAGGTGATCTCAAAAATCGTTGGAAGGGAAATTACAGTCAGGGATTCAAACAGGTTCCATCATTTTAGAGATGGATCTTGCTCTTGCGGGGATTATTGGTGAATGCTGAGAGCGTAAACTTTGGGAGGCACCACTTTCCTTTCCCCAAGATTGCACGAGCAATGTTATAGCTGAAGAGTGAACAGATTCTTCTGGAAGGTGCAACTCTTGGCAAAAAATCCTTCTCTATCGCGTTGCTTTTTACCAATCCTTGCAGCCTCTCTTGAGAAAGAAGAAATGGATTATACATACGAACACAGGATTTGCTATCTATTACGTTGTATTGAAGAAAGTCAGCATTCAGAAAGGACCGACAACCTGACCTGATGTCGTGACGACAACTGATGTTGCCGGCCTATTTTTTGGCAATCACAGGGCCACTAGGCCCAGGTGCACAATCAACGGGAAATTGGGAACCGACCCCATTGAAACCCACCGAGTTTGCCAACCAAGAATCGGCCTTCCTGCATAATTGTGCTTGATGCTGCCTTCTCACTCACTCTCTTATCATGTAATGTTGTTAAACCAGAAAAACGCCAGCACGGGTTCGAACCTCGCCATCTTTTACACTCACTCTCTTTTCATGGACTGGAAACATTGTTAATTCAATTGTATACAGAATTCTGTCATCCTTAACTCTCTACGCATTATTCTCCACAGTAAAAAACCTAAAGAAAACCATTGAAGCAAGCAAGAATTTGACTGTGTTGCCATTTCCAAATTTTAGGATACAATAAGCATTTCCATTGAATGCCCACATTAGATTTGAACACCAAAACTCTCCAGAAAAAACAAAAAAAAGATTCTTGCAGTGAATCTAAGATAAAAACATAAACAGTACGAAAAGATTAGCATAAAACCCAGAAGAAAAAAATAACCCTAATCCTTCTTGTTAGCATTCTTCTTCTTGTTGTTGTTAACAAGCTCATCAGGCACAACCTTAAGCAACTTCCTATCCTTAGACTTAGCAATCTTCTTGAGAGTTTTAGGGTTAGTGATCTTCTGCAACTTAGTACCAGACCTCAATATATTCTCCTGCTTCCTCTTCTCTCTTTCTACCCTCATCTTCCTCTTCTCCACCTTATTCTTCCTAATCTCCTCCTTCAACTCATTCTTCCTCTCTCTGTATGCTTTCTTTATCTCTTTCTCCTTCTGCCTCTCCTCGAAATTCGTGCCCCTCTTGCTCACTTGCTTCGCCGACGCTCTCTGTTTCCTCGGCTGCTTCCACTTCCGTCCAGACACCTTCCCTGCGATGACCCCATCGTATGTTGGCTTTCCCACGGCTACCGGTTTGTCTGGATTATCCGTTGAAGGTATTGCCGATCGCTTTGCCGGTGGTGCGTCGATCTCCATCGATGCAGCGGCGGTTGTGGTTTCGGTGATGATTAGTTGAAGCGCTTCATGTTCGCGTTTACGCTTGTAGGTCTTGCCGCCGAAGCCTTCGTCAAGGAAGCGTAAGTCTATTGTGCAAGCCATGGCTGCTGTTTGTTTTTTTTCTGAAACCCTAATGAGAAAATGTGGTGTGTTTTGGTTTTTATACTTTAGCCGGGGAGGTTACGGGTTTGGATATTTTATAAAACGGGGCGGGTTCGGGTTTAGATATTTATTGGATCGGGTTGTCTGAAACGAATTCTTTATAAATTCCTTTCGTTTCGGCCGGAATGACCGGAACATCTCAGTTCAAGAAATGAAACAAAACAGAATAATTTTCACCTCACTTAAAATCTCGTTCTATTATTCCAGAACTTTCCGGACAAATTTCAGCCAGAACTTTCCAGTCTCCTTCCATATATACCGTTTCGGGCTTAAAGTTCAATTTCATTAACTAAACCACCTACGTATAAAAGCTCTTTTTCTCTTAAGTTTGAAGTCTGTACTAAAAACCAATCCCTAATTTCTCTTCCTCGCACAGTCTCATCTCAAGTTCCCAACAACCTCCCCCTCCAATCTTCCCTCTTCTCTCTTGCTGTCTTGCATGCTGCACTGCCGCAACATCACCTTCCGCCTTCCATCCCTGGCTCTTGTCTATTCTTTATAAGGTACTATCTTGGATCTTTGATTTAGTAATTTAAGCTTTCTTAAGGAGGTGTGTGCAAGAATTGATTTAGAGTGGTATTTCAGTTCATCTTAGAGTTGAAAGAAGTTCTTAGATGCAGTGTATTTTGATCATGGTTCGAAGTACGGAATTAAAATGGCTTCTGTTACAAAGCTATCTGGAACCTTCTTTCTAGATGTATTGAACTTTTCAGTATCTTTATTCTGGCGTCTTGGAAGTTCAACAGTATTAAACTTTCTGCATAGACCATAAATACTCAGATCCTCAAGGTACGAGTGGTTTTAAATTTTTAATTCAATTTGAAAAATCTCTGCTCATGATTTCATTCCCTTGTGCTGTCTTTGATCGGAACTTGAGCATATCTATAGAAATTATGTCACTATATGTTCATCATAATGATTACCAGCACCATCACCATCACTGAAGTCACATTCCATCTGGACTCTTGTTAGCCATTAAATGATGTAAACCACAGTTCGGATTCTATAGTCTCTAGGATTAGCAATCTAAGTTAAATTAGCTTGTTCATGAACTTTATGCTCAAGTATAATTAACAATTGTATTGATAAAAGTGGTGGAATAACTATACTGTGGTTACATGTCTGGATGTTATCGCATAGCACGGTGGTTGAAGTCTTCAGTTTGAGATTATTAGTTCATGAAACTATCTTGAACCTTCTAAGATGGTCTTGAAGGAGCGTGCCAATGAATTCCTCACATCATCATTTCTTTCATTATTTTTTCTTCCTGATGAAGCGGGTGCTTACAAGACTCTGACCTATGTCCTTGTATTTGCAAGCCATGAGCTTACCAGTCAATTAAACAATCACATACACACATGGAGAATACACTGTTTATACTTTATGATTGACTTGATTGGGCCAATGATCTTGATTGGCATCTGTGATGTTCAAGTTCCATTTTACTTTAAAAATCGCATTGATGTAATAGCTGAAATTAATTTATATATATATAAAGAGTACAATCTGAAAATGAAACGGTGAAATGTTTTGAAATTGAAACATTTCATTCTAGTTAAAAAAAACAAAACACTTAGCAAAATAGAATTATGTCCAAGATAGGGATGATTATTGATTATTTTTTATTCGGTTCGATTTTTATCAAAAAAAATAACCAAACCGAATTAAAAAAAAACCGAAATCGTGTCAAACCGACCTGTTTCGGTTCGGTTTTTTAGGACCAAAACCGGTTCAAACTGGTTTGGCTTAGTTTTGCCGGTTTGGCTTGGTTTTTTCGGTTTGGGTTCGGTTTGGTTTTTTTGATTTTAGGCTTATAAAACAGAAACCGGACCGAACCGGCCGGTTTTTTTAAAATTTTAATTGATTTTTTTTACGGTTCGGTTTTTTTAGTTAATTTTTTCAGTTTTTTCCCTCACTCCTAGTCCGAGATACGAAAATATAGAAGTTGTTACTTGTCACTCCCACAGTAGTATTTATGTTATTAATTTTTATTTCTTTAATTTTAAAATTTGTATTATAAAATAAAACTTTGGTATGTGTTCATAAGTCAATTTATATAATACATGAAAACATAATTATTTTCATAACAAATTAAGAAACAATGCATTTTTTACATGAAAAGGTTTCAAAGAGTTATAATTAATTTTTTTCAAGAAATTGTTGAGGCCAATTCGATTAAACTATTTTTTCTATAAATCTTTTCAAAAACTTCCTCTAGCTAAATTTGTTTTTGTTTAAGTGTTTCTTTTTTAATATGTATAATTATTTTTTTATTAATACTATGGTTTTTTATAAAGACTTACCTGATTTGAAAAATAAGTTTGAATAGAAAAGAAATTAAAAATTATATTTTGATAAATTTATCGTACTGAATATGAAAATAAAGGAATGGTTAATTTTAAAAAAAAAATTTATAATAAAAAAAAGTTATTTAAGTATCATTAAATATTGATGAGAGATGTTTTTTTAAAAAATGTACATATTAGTTTCACATATTATTATTTATAAAATAATTATTAACATTATTATTAAAACCTTCGAACTTACTTATTTGAAAAGCAAGGTATCATCATGTGATTTTTAAACTATCATTGTAATTGCTTTATTCCAAAAAGGATTTAATTTAGAATGTTAAAAAAATATAAAAGATATTCCAAAAAAATTTAATTTAAGAGAAAGAAAGAGAAAGGAAAAGCCAACATTGTCAAGCCTAGGCTGCTGAGCTTTCTTAGACGGTGAGGCCCATGGCCTAACCCTAAAAAGGTAAGAGTCTAAGTGCGCCCATGAACTCAAAAGTCCAAGTCCGCGTGTCTTTTTTTAACTCAAGCAGACGACATTGTTTGTTTGCTTCTTTTTAAAAACGAACAAATAAATAACACGTCGTCTATTTAGACAGGTAATGTTTACTCTATTAAAACAAATTTCGACTATATTCAATGATCAAAAAAATTAGGGCATGGGAAATTTGGATCCGAAAACCCAACTTTGAACCTATTTTTCACCTAAAAAACACCTGAAAAAAAAAGTACCATGGAAACCTCCTCAATAACTCCACTTCTAAGCTACATACTCAAAATGAATTTAAATATAAATAAAATTTGTGGGTTCTAACCCATTCTTATATTATATAATTTGTGGCTTTTTAGTAAAAGTACCTTCTAAAATATGATTATTTTCAATAAATAGAAATATTTTAAAATAAAATAAATGCTTTTTAAAAATATAAAATATGTCATATTAAGGCATAATCTCTTTTCATCAATGATATATCATCTATGTAAAGTTATTTTACAATTAATTAAAAATAACAAAATAAACTATTGATATAATTAAAACATCTTAAAAAGATATTTAAAATTCACCAGTGAGCTCAGGATGGTGCGATCTCCTGGATCCAAGCTCAAACCCTAGGGCTCGAGCCCTAGCAAAGTGAGACGGGCTTGGGATATCTTATCATGTATTGATCATTCATTGGTGACTTGGGTTCAGGGCTGTGAATCCATCGATTCCATAATAAAACAAATTAATATATATATATATATATATATATATATATATGAAAGAATTTCTTTTAAGAACTGCTAATTGTATTTAAAAATAATTTTTGTTTAAAAATACATTAAAATAATATTTTTTTATTTTTTAAAAAATATTTTTTACATTAGTACATCAAAAAATATAAAAAAATTATTTTGAAGTAAAGAAAAAATTTAATTTAATTTAATTTTTTTTAAAATACTTATAAAATATAAAAATCTTCAACATATACAAATAGATGAATCGATATAGAACGAGGACTACATGATTCCAACCACTCAATATAATGCAATTACAATTCAACCACGTGGACAAAATAACTTAACTCCTTGAACTTCAAAGTTCACGTGGCATTAACCTATTCTAACATGATGTATTCATTTTGTCCACATGATTTCCTTTTATTGGACACTTATGAGTGATGGGTATGTTTCAGTCCCATAATTACTTCCTCCTACTCTAAAGTTAATTGTCACTTTGGTCCTTATAATTAACAAAACTAACTAATTAATCTTTGATAATTTAAAAACTATATTTTTAATCTCTATATTTGTGTGTATAGCTATCATTAAGTCATTTGTTTCCTGAAAAAAAAAAAGGTAAAATGGGAAGAATTGATTGGGATACTAATAAAATGCTAATTCATGGATGGCCAACATTGCTCAAGAACCTATTTAATTACTTTTAATAGATACTAATTAATTAATTTTGATAAACGACGAGTTATAATTAACATTTGCGTGGTAAATATTTCCTTCTATTATAGAACAACTAGATGGCTATCACAAAAGCAAATAAAATCCAGAATGCCGTTCTTGCAGATATTTTATATATTTTAAAATAATTATTAATCTCGATCCGGACCAGCAAAGGGACTCAAAAAATTCATAATTTAGAGCCCGATTCAGTCCAAGTTTTAATTTGTTCCAAAAAAAAATATTAATCTAGTTTTAATTTGTTCCAAAAAAAAATATTAATCTAATCAAATCTAATTGATCCAATGTCTTAACTCGATCAAACTTGATCCAAACTATCAAGCTTGGTCCGAACATGGCTAGATTAAACCCACAAAATTGGCTACATCTTAATCTTAGGAGGGAAACAATTCCCTGATCTATGTAAAATCAGATAATGAATGAATATCTAGATCAAAAAGATTAAAACAGGAAAATCAATGATCATGATCACGTTGAGACAGACATTGCCAACACATTCTCATTGTAATTAAGAAATCTAATAGAAAAAAGAATCAATGACGACTTCATCATGTTGAGGCAGAACCATTACCAGATACACACTCCCACTCTAATTCAGAGATGTCAGTTTCAAAGAAAGCTTTGTGGAGACTCTTGACACACTGCTCTGCTTCATCGTCATTCACAATTAATGAGATATTAACCTGGTAAGAAAAAACCAAAATGGCGAGTTACTTGATCACGACAATCATCAAATCGCTTAGAAGCCTGAGCCGGATGCCCCCATTTAGGGCGGCTCCTGGATCCTTTGAAGGAATATAATGTGCATGAGAGGTGCTCACAAGCCTAGTCTTGGGTTCTAAAGCTGTAAAATGTGCATTACATACTAAAAAAGACATGCAAAGGAAATCATAGTCGAGATGTGATACCTTCGAAGCACCCTGTGATATCATCTGAACATTGACTCCAAGAGTACGAAGAACATGGAAGGCCTGCCATAGCATCAATCCAATAATTAACAGAAATGGAGAGGCAAATAAATAGAAAGATGAGGTTCAAACCCTTCACGACAGCATTCCTAACACTGCTGTAAAATATATTAAGAAAAAAGTTGTAGCATAAGACTATGCTTCAATATAACTACCAAGTGTCCTTTGAAACTTCCTTCCAGGTCATGTAAGATTTATGCTGAGCTATGATTTTTAAATAAAAAAAAATGACTGAAAAGCATTTTTATAAAAATCTATCTATCCCACAAGGTCATCATTTTGAAGTTGCTGCTGGTTCGGTTTTATCAATTTTAACAAAGCATTTACCATGATTCACTACCCAACATGTTAGACTTCAAGAGAATGAGGGGGGCAAAAACTAAAAGATCCAAAAGAAGAGACAGGATTCTCATCACCGAACAAAAGCAATCTAGATGATACTTGAATAGATTTGTAGTTAGATGACAGGAGGGAAAAAAAAAAGAATCCTTTTTTCACCCAAAGCAGAAACAAGTTTTCAAAAGACACATCTCATCAAAAACCAAAAAGAAAAGTGCAATGGAGCACCTTCTCTAATATCAGAGAGGACCTCTGGACATTCCCAATGAGAGAGATTATTGATCTACGCTGCAGGAGATTGACTACAGCAATTTTCTCAAGCTCCTCAACAACATGGTCGAGTTCCTGTTTAAGGAATACAACAACAGATGAGATTGAATGCCAAGAGTAGACACGAATAATATATCATGCTGGAGAATAATACCAATATATAAATCATAACTAAAATAAAGACACCGTACGCTTGCCTGCTGAATCAGCTCTCTACTCCAAAGCTTTGATGGATCGAGTGTCAAGGAGATACTGACTTCGCTGGTAGCTACAACATCCACTGATATTCCCAAATCTTCAAAGGTTGAAAACACCTAAAAGGATAAAATTTTATAGCAATGAGAAAAATAAACCAACAGCTGGCATATTGAGGGAAAGAGGGATCAGGATCCAATTTTAGCTGCTAACCTTAGCAAGAAAACCAAATTGGCCAAGCATGCGGGTGCTAGCAATATCCAACATAGTAACATTCCGTTTCAAAACAATGCTAGTTAGCACTGCCTGAAATTAGGACAAAAAAGGTTAATTTTATTCTAAGTTCTTCACATTACAATCATTTAAAATCATCAAATACAAACCTTACTCATATCTCGTGCTCTGGTGATAAGAGTTCCAGGAGCATTCGGATTGTAAGAATTTTTAACCCTAACAGGAATATCAGCCTCCCTGGCAGGCCTCATGGATTGTGGATGCAAGACCTGCAGAAACGTACAAACAAAAAGGTTAGAGAAGACATGCTTGCTTAGGCTGTCTGTTTCTACTTCCGCTAGAATTTGCTCATCCACCCCCCACCCCGAAAGCCAAAAAAAAGGGAAGTGTAAAGATTCATTCCTCATGTATGGTTTGGATAGGACATTTAAATTATGATACCTGCGCGCCAAAATATGCTAGTTCTGCTGCCTCATCAAATGTCAAGTATGGCACAGGTTCAGCATGTGGATATATATTAGGATCACATGTCAAAACACCATCAACATCCTTCCACACCTATAATAGATAAAAGTATTAATCTGATTTCAATTAAAAAAAATGTAATTTCTACAGAAATAGATTCAAGAGGCTTCCATCAAATTCAGCACAGTTCTATATTTTCCAGAAAAAGCTTTCTCTTGCATGCTTACATTTCATTTGTAAATGCACTCATGAATGAAGAAAGACAGTCACAGAAAATAGAAGAAACAAGAATAATGTCAAGCATGTGCATGCAGTGGAGACACGGCCATCTTTTCCCAATATCTGTATGGATTATGGAAAAACAGTGAATATTAGTTCTAGTTGGTTCCTCTCCTTCTGTCTCTATTCTCTTCTCTCTCACTTTTTTCATAATTTTGATAGTCTTCAGATCTGAGTTTCCTATCCTCCTTTTCTTCCCTCTCTTGCTTGAAATTAAAACCATCTATGGTATTTTATGCTTTACATTTGGGTTTCACTGGAGGTGTTAGTGCCTTGGTATTTTGACTGGTAGTGAGGTGGCGGTAAGGCTGGTGGAGTCAATGGTCTCAGGTTGTGGAGAAGGTGGTGTGATTTCTTGTGTTGCTGAATATGATGGGCAGCAGTCATTGAGGATTGAGTGAGTGGTGGTGCTGGTGGTTTGGGAGTGGTGGCGTTGTTTAGATTGGTGGTTTTATGGTTTTGGAGGGCTAGGCTATGAGGACTTAGGTGTTGGTATTGACTACCTGCAAAGTGGTGTGGGTGTATTGGTGTTTGTGTTGGCTGGTAGATTAGGCTGCAGTATTGAGGTGGTGCTGATGTTGGTGCCAAAGGTGATGGTAGTGTTGGTGGTTTGGATGTATAGTTGTATGCTACTTTAGTGAGTTCAGCAATCACTTGTCTCCTAGATGACCAGTGTTGTAATGTTGTTCAGGTTACTGGATCTTGTGTTTTTAATGGTCAGCTTTCTCTTTAGCTTTTTATATTAATTAATAAACTCTGACTAAATAAACAAATGGAGGACTTAATATTGATGCGATTTGTTGTATTCGGGAGGGGAAGTTATGGAAAAATTCCTTGGAGCTGCACTATGTATTGCAAACTTCCAGTGTCTGCAATTACCTGAATCTCACTCAAACCTAATGCTTTTCCAATGGTTGTGGCTGTCAAATCACTACCACCACGACCTAATGTAGTAATAGCACAAGATCTCCATCCCTGCAATTAGAAATATAAAAAAAACACTATAATGAGCTATCCCGAAACTCTCACTAAAACTGAGTTCATTAATTTCACAAACAAGGTGTCCTGCTGAGCAATTAGCTAGGGGAAAGACCTTTCCAAGGAAGCCGGTAACAATAGGAATTGCAGGATCACTGATCCAGTCTCCATGCAAACTCTTTGCAACAGCCGGATAAGTTGCTTCAAGAATGTCTGCATTTGTGAAGTCATCTGTGGTGATAAAACCAATTTTGAAAGCATCATACTGCAAAACAGAAGGGGAAAATACAACATATTATAGTGCTGTCATCAGGATAGTGTTCATGTCACAGTAAAATCCCAAAATAGTAGCACCATCGGCGTCTTGTTATTTATAAAATGACTGCAATACTGAAATGCACCTTTATCTTCACTTTTCTCCATCTAATATACACAAATCTCCATGAGAGGAAACTATAGATCTACTGTCATCTTTGATCCATCTTTAGTATCATATATTAACAATTTTGATATTTTTTATGGCATAATAATACCACAAATCTGAGTAGATCAGAAAAGTTTTTAAGCAGCTTTGAGCAATAGCTGCATTCCTCTTCCAAAACTAGTTACCATAGTCCAGGTGATTCTTTATCTTGATTACTGCTACGTACAATTGTTCCAATAAGAAACAAAAGATATAAGGTTTATTTCATTCTATTAAAATTTAATCACTGGAGTATAAACATATTACATGGCAAACCCTTGAAACTTTTAATTGCTCACACAATTGATTTACATATTTTTATTTGTGTTGAAATATGAGGCTACCATGATTGGTAATTTATTATACTGGATTAAGAATTCACATTAAACACTTAAAGCCTTTCCAATCATATAGTCAAATGACACAATCTGAGAAAATCTTATATTTAAAATTAGCTGCCCATGCACCCCCTTAGTTTATGATAGATAATACCATCCATTTGATCCATAAAACATATAAAATTCCTAACAAGCTGTCTGTCTGTCTCCCTCTTCTCTCTCCAAGTTCTCTATCCGAAACCTTACACTACATTTATAATTGAAAGAAAGTGGAACCAAGTATGAGTAGACTCCAAACAAATTGTTCTGCTGCTGTTTTTCAGCGTGGTTGAATGATTACTGTATAAGCAATTACAGAAAAATGGAGATCAACAGATGTTTGATTTAAAATATCAAGTTGTCGTTGCAGGCATGTGGATTCAATAAGCAGCTCAGCAAGAAATCTTTACAAGCAATGACAACAATCATTCAGATTAAGATGGTTTGAAAAAGGAAAAGGGGAGAGAAGAAAGAGAACTGCGTACTTGGCGAGCTTTTGCACCAATTTTATTCATATATGCAGCAAAAATCCTTGTGGACATGCACTCCCCAAAAGAAACAAGGTAATCTCTAGTGCGTGGAGTCAACTCTTTCATCATAGCAATTCCCTTCAACAGCTGCTCTAATTCCTCCAAGTGTTCTGCAAAAGGAGCAGCATGAGAGGTTTCCACTTGTCCATGAGGCTAAAGAATTGATAAAGGAAATAGCATGAGTCCTAGCATCGTTGGCTTTGTAACAACAAGAACAGCTTGATTCTACGATTCCCCCTCCCTGCCTCTATAATAGTTTATAAATTACAGCTACAATACTATCTATCTAAAAAGTAGAAGAACTTCATAATACTTTTCGGCTGCAGACCAAGTTTCAAGCATTAAAAACAAATGAGTGCCAACAGATACTCACTTGCAATAACCGACTCGTCTATTTCCAGTTCCTTCACGGTCCTGATATGATAGAATAATATCAATTGAATTTTATGGTTCATGGAACAATAATAAAAGTAAAAAAGAAGCAAAAATCAAAATCCTCACCGGTTATGCAATTCCTTTATGAAACTCAGCTCTTCTATACTATCTACATTAGTAACACCGCAACTAACAGCCTGCTCTCCAGCCTATAATTAAGTTGATCATATTAAAACTTTTTTCCCCGCGAAAAAAAAATAAAAACAACAGAAAATCAAAGTACAGGCAGGCATACCAGCAAAAGTTTGTTAGTGGTCTTTCCCATGGCAGAAAGAACAATGACAGGCCTCTCATTTGGAAAGCTAAGTATAAGTTCAGCCACTTCTCTCATTCTCTCGGCAGACGCCACCGAAGAACCACCGAACTTCATTACGCATGTTATTTTCTTCTCGGCTTCATTATCGATTTTGTTCGTTTCAAGTAGATCAACACTGGCTGCCTCACAGCTCACTTTCAAGGCTCTACGACTTCTTTTTGACAGCACCAAACTTGTAGCCGCTAAATTATAATGAAGTGGCGGCGACGGCCTGTGCCGTAAAGATTGGCAATGCATCCTCTTGGAGAAAACAGGGGAGGCAGCTTGTACAGTCGCCGAAAATTGCAATGCGTTTGCCATAATAGTGTGTTATCGTTGCAGTTTCGAGTCGACAAATAAGAGAATTTTCCCGTGGAGCAACGGTATCTATCTAGCAAGCAAAAAGAACGAATTATTTACCGAGTCATTCGATTATTTCGGGGAAAAATCTAGCAGGACAGATTGATAATCAAAAGGACGACGAGATCGATAACAATACGAGCAGAGAAACAAGTACCTTCGAGATAGAAACGTAGTAGCAATGCTAGATCTAGAGAAGAAATGAAAGCGAAAGGTAGAAAACTTTCGAGCTGCGCAGGAACGCCAGAGGAAGAAAAAGACAAATCGAAAACGAAAACCAGCACGAAGGCGGCGCCAGAAGAAGCAAAATGCGATTCGAAAAATTTAAACGAAAACCAGCACGGCGGCGCCTTTCCTTCTTCTTTCCTTCTTCTTTCCCTCAATCTCGGTCTGGTCTTTACCTTTTTTTCATTTTTAATTAATATAGTATTAAATTCAATGCTTCATATTTGAAAAGTTATAAATTAGTCCTTTTTACTCATTTTCAATTTTCTCTAAACCTTGGACTAAAGTGCTTGTCTGTTTTTGCGGCCAACAATGATTGCCAGCATAAACAAACGGATACTAAATAATTTAACTATTTAAATAAATGAATTATATTATTATGATTTATGTCAATCTCATTTAATCATTTAAAAAAGTAAATATATATTAAAAAAAGAAAAGATAAAAGAATAACAAGTAGCTGAAAAAACACAACAAATAATTACAATAAATAGTTAAAACTTTGATAAATTTATTTTTTAATAATTATTTTTTTAATAACACGGAAAATTTAAAAAAAATAATATAAGATTATAATGCAAACCACTTTCTCTAAATTTAAAAATTAAAAATTATTTTTTTATTTTTTTAAATTATTTTGATGTGCTGATTAAAAAATAATTTTTAAAAAATAAAAAAATATTATTTTAATATATTTTTAAATAAAAAATACTTTAAATTATATCAATTACCACAGTCTAGGGGATTGGGTTACATGTTTTCAAGTAAGAAAACTGAGTTGTAACCGAGTCAAAAACCGAAGGACTGAAAGGGTAATTTACTCCATTAATTTAGAACCCTCCCGTGGTTTCAGCTGAATCCGATGGCGGGGATTGTAGACCGTGTTAATAAATTCCTCACGTTAGATCCTGTAGGATAAATCAAACGGTAGAGAAAGATCCTGTCATGAAAATCAACTGTATCAATAGAGCTTGTTTAGTCGTGGTTGCTTTTCAAAGTACAAGGGGTTGAATAAAATATTTCCCACGTGGACCTCGATGTCGGCTACCAAGGCCGACAATTCCTCTCTTGCAAACAAGGAAAAGCTCTTCGAATAGCCAATGGGTTATACTTTGGACTTTATTAAATTTATAATATAATGTTTGGTTGTATATAATATATATCGTGATTTATTATATTATTTAATAAATTATATATATATATATATATAATGAAATCGTGGAAAACTTCAAATAAAAATGAATTTTTTTAACTAATAAAATATGAGTTTGGACAGTGGCGCGGCCACATGGATACAAAAGTGAGCAATTTAATGAATAGTTGATATTTCTTTTTTTCTTTTTCTTACCCTAGATATACAAATTCTCTCTCTCTCTCGCGTGTATATATCCAGTTAATTAATTTTTTAATATACAAATATACAAATTTTGTAAAGTACAGTTAAGTAATTAATTTTTTTTATCTTTTGCTTTATACTTTAAGTAAAATTTTTTATTTTTTTATTTATTTTATTGTCTAATTTTAATTTTATTCTTTTATAATTAGTTATTAAAAATATTAAGATTTATGATAATTTAAGAGTTTTAATATGAATATGTCCAAAAGAAATATTTAAATCTGCTAATTTAATCAATTAAATATTTTTTTATTATAATAAAATAAATTAATATTCATCCAAAATCAATATTCTTGACATCTCTTACTTGGTAAAGTAGTTTATTAAAATTTAATATTTTTATATAGACATCTCTTACTTGGTAAAGTAGTTTATTAAAATTTAATATTTTTATATAATTTGTTTGTAAGGAAAATATCAAGTAGAAACATGTTTTTTAAGCATTATTCTTTTTACATAGACACTAGACATTGTTTATTGATTAAATATCTAGAAATGATTAAATATAATTTAATTAATATTTATTATATGTATATAAATATGTAAATTTTATGAAACGGTTTTTAAAATATGAAAACTCAAAGAAAACAATTATAATGTAAGTTTTTTTATTTAAAAATATTTTTAAATTAATTTTACTTATATGAATAACTATATATATTTTGAATTGATTTTTAACATATATTTATATAATATAATATTTATTAATAATTTATCGTCTCATTTCTAACTCGGCCACTGGTACTGGAATCTCATGATAATATATAACGATGTCCTGGAATCTCATTATAATTAATGGTTTGAACTTTTAGTATGAATGATTTTTGGGATGCTACCAATAGCAGTGTTTAGGATAAAAATCTAATTTTTTTGTTTAAAATAATTTTTTTAAATTTTTAATTATTTTAATTAAGCAATGTTATAAATAATTTTTAAAAAATAAAAATAAATATTATTTTAATTTATTTTTAAATTTAAAACATTTTAAATAGCAAATCTCACCGCACTCCCTATAAATTTATATTATATTATGGCCTTTACGGATTTTCATGCAGTTGTTTTTAAAGGTTGACAAGAAAAAAGTTACAGTAATATGGTTTATATATTTGTTAATTTTAAAGTATGTAAAATTAATTAAAATATGTATAAATTAATTCAAACACTCACAATTTTTATTTTAAAAAAAAAAACACATCAAAGTGATTGATGATCAAGCCAAAAGGTGTGAAAATGGAAAATATCAGTTACAGAATCTCATGAGGAGAAGGGAATGGAAGATCTTTAAAGCAGGTGAACCCTCCATCCACAACAAGGTTATGCCCAGTTACGTACTTTGCTTCATCTGATGCCAAATACAGAGCAGCTTCGGCCACGTCTGCTTCTTCACACTTAGCCCCCTTCAGCTGCCCTAGCCCATTCACGATCTCAACCAACTGTTCTTGGGTGGCGCGTGGATAAATCAGGCCTATCTGAGCCAAGGAAAGTGGGGTCGGAATCGGACCCGGTGAAATGCAGTTGATCCTAATCCCATTCCTGCATAGCTCGCTGGCCACAGACTTGACAACCCCAGGGATTGTAGATTTTGACGCTGAGTAGGAATGCGAGCCAGCCCCGCCGATGAGTCCACTGATACTAGATGTACAGAGAATACACCCTGAGCCTGCGGGTATCATCGCTCGTGCGGCGTGCTTTATCCCCGCCACCGTGCCTCTGACATTGACTTGCATGACCTTGTCAAATTCATTTAGATCAAGGTCTGCGATGCTCGGTGGAAAAGATGGCCCTGCTACCCCTGCGTTGTTGTACATGATGTCAAGTTTCCCATAGTCTGTCATGGCAATCATCACTGCCTTTTCCAGCTGAGCCTCAACTGTGACGTCGCACTGGACAAAGTGGGCTGCAGGACCCAGCTCTTCGGCAGCTTGTGGACCAATTTGTGAATCCATGTCAGCGATTATGACTTGTGCTCCATGCTTGATGAATTCGTGGGCTGCGGTCTTGCCAATGCCACTCGCACCTCCTGTTATTAAGGCCACCTTGCCTTCTAGCCTGCTCGGAGATAAAATATGTGCGCGCGCAAACCTCAATAAACAATATGCTAATACAAATTTGTGTTTTGTAGTGAATATTGCTTCGATATTGACGTACGTCTTTTCAATTTAGAAAGTAGGTGAATCAATCTAATTACATCTTAAAATGATATGATATGGTCTTAAAAAATTTAACTAAAACTATATTATTTTAGACAAGAAAAAATTAAAAAATAAAATAAGTAATTAACTGGGTTTGAACTAGATTTAAATCCAGTTTGATTGTATTAATCTAAACCTCATCGGATCATTTGAGTTTACCTAAGTTAATTGTCAATCTAATTCAATGACAAGTCCAACCCATGTGAAGTTTTGGATCAACAAATTCTCGGGTTTGACTAATGAATAGATGTTTTATATATATACACAAATATTTGCGCAGAAAAATGTCCATCAAACAAGGTTGCATCTAATTTGCCCACCAGTACTCTTGAAAGGATTTGTGAGCAAGAATAGGCAGACATTTTGGCCTAGCTAGATCAGCAGCGGAATGAGAGCATTGAATGATGCAACATTTATGGCAATTTTCTGTGCAAAGATCACGTTGCAAAAGCTTGCCCGCGTGGTGGAGGCTGCTAGTCAACTCTGTTTTGTTTTTATAACTTGAAGGTGACTCGTGCATAAATTATTCATAATTTTTAAAATATTTCTCACGTCCTCACCGGGATACCTAATCTGGTAGCGTTAACAAAAAAAAGAAAAATCAATTAATAAGATAAGACTGAAAATTGCAACAATTAACTTTTTATATGAACTAGGTTGAGTAAACGGAGGTTGAGGGTTTATTAATTTTTTTATATTGTGGTTATAGTGGCTTTTCAAATAATTTTTTATATTAAAATACATGCTAATGATTTTTTTTATTTTTTTAAAATTATTTTTAATATCAGTATATTAAAATCATTCAAAACATATAAAACATATTAAATTTTAACAAATAAAAATTAAAATCTTTTAAAAACGTGATTTACACCTGTATTTCCAAACGGTGTCGATTCATCCACACATATCATCTGAGGAATCATAGCAAGGAATTAATCAATTTTACTACAAGAGTTTTTCGAAATCATTTCAAGAAATTCTTTTTTATTATAAGATTCATACACATCCAATAAATACGTTTTTTTTTTTTAATCAAATCACATTCAACAGAATATATTTAATGACGGAAATCTTCCCACGAGAAATTCGAAAGGAATTTTTTAAAAAAATAGCATAATTACTCGTGAGCCTAGCTAGTTAACTAATCAAGGTGATGATCTGCAGGCATGAATCCTGGGATGATTCAACCAAGAATTCTTAGAAACTCATCCAGAAAATTAAGCTTTATAAATTTGTTTTAACATCAACCATGTATATATACACAAATGGTATGAATCAAGAAAACATCACTTGCAACTCCAATTTAGAGTCATGAGTTACCTATAAATAAGCTGGGAAGATGATGAACTTACCTTCTGCAACCACCAGTTGAATAATAATTTCTTCCTTGCTTCCTCAACACATCATCAGCAATAAACTTGAGCCCTCTATAGTTTTCAGCAGAAGATAATTAGAGAACGAGGGGATAAAATGGCATGGCTAGTAATGTTTATATATGGGCATGCTAGCGCTCATGAAGAAGCAGAAGTTTTGGATAAAACAGCTAATTAAATACCTGGCTAAATAGGATCTGGGCATGTCTGCAGCAAAGACCTTGGACGTGTAGAGAAGGAGGCTTTGATGGATCTATCGAAAGGCTTGGTGTTTAAGTGGGAGAGGAGGCAAATTAACCGTTGTTGTGGTTATATCAGACACATTTCCATGCAGAGAGAGAGAGGGAGGGAGAGAGAGTATGAACATGGCTTATGGCACTAGGACCTGTCTTATTTAATGATTCTCCAATGGAAGGAAGCTATGGCTTCTTTGTGTTAATTTCGTGTTAGTTGCATCATTACCCCAAGAGAAAACAAGGGATAAATACAAATTCATCGCGGATTATTCCAAAAAAAAAAAAACTGCTAGCTTTAGGGTTTGGATCAAAGTGGCTGGATCAATTTAAAAAAAAAATATTCAAAACAGTATTATTATTAATTATAGCATAGATTAAGACATTAAATTCATTATTTATATCTTAAATCAGATTAGATCTCTAATCAAATTGAGGCATTAAATTTATTATTTATATCTTAAATAAGATTAGACCTCGAATCAAATCTAATAATTATAATTTAGACGATAAAATACATCTTACAATATTGAAAAGGTTTTTTTATCTAAGTCGGACAACCATCGAAAACTTCATTAATTAAAACCGACATTTTATATTCCATGTAATAAAAATCTCTAAAAAATGATTGAGAAGGACTTCAATAACAAGACATCATTCTTTGAAAATTACCATATTAACCATGTTTTTTAATGGACATTATATTGTAAATTAACTTGCACTTAAAAACAAAACCATCAATTTCAAAAGAACCATTCAGATTCAGATTCTAGAAGAAACCTTTTTATTTAAGATGCTAAGGCTCATTGTGTAGAAACCTTTTTATTCAGATTTGTAATGATCCAAGTTATTTTTAAAAAAATTAAAAAAAAAATTAAAACTACATCCTTTTAAAAAATATTAATAGGTTTTTGACCGAATCACTCAAATAAATTCCTTCCTTCATCTTTTGTTAAGCATGAATTGGTTGAGATTTCAAGTCAATCAAGTTCTAAATCGGTCCATCAAACTAATTCGAGTTTTATAATTGAGATATTATAGTGGTGAAGGAATATTGAGATTGTTATCTTTTATATCTTATTTAATTTATTGTATTGTTGGGAATTTAAATTTTGTAAGAGAATGAAATGTGCTGAATCTAAAATTTCAGTTACCATAATTAAATAATTGAATCTTAGTGCTAAACTAAGGGATGGATTAATGAGTTCTCATAATGAATTTTGAGCCAGATTCTACGTAATGTTGAAAGTTGAGGATCAGTTTGTGATTTACTATATAGATTGAGATTGAGTTTGGTTTATCCTAAAAAATTTTAAATGTGTTTTTATTAAACTTGTTCCAGAGATAAACTTGATAGCCATTCATATGAAACTTAACTTAAATTGAGTTAATTTTATTTTAAATTGATTTAGAAATTAACCTAATCAAATTTAATTAATCTGCTAAACCAAGCTGAAACTTAATTATATTAATTTCAAAAAAAAAGTTATAAAAAGAAATTCTAAGCCAGCTGTAGCCCTCTGGGAATGAATCTGAGTAAACACTAATAATAATAATAATAATAAATATAAAAGGGAGTAGTGCCATCAACATGATTCGGATTCTCACGAAATCTTGATTGCTGGACCGACCATGCATTTCGATCATATTTATTTATTATCCCTTGGATCAGATTTTATGTGAAAGTGGACTTTTAAAAAGACTGCCCCATAGCCTCTGCCCTAGGAGCTCTTTTCTAAATTTATTTTATTCATTCAACTATATAAGGGTGCTTTTCAACATTATATTTTCAATTAAATTAATATATTTTGAATTAAATCATATTTTGAATACAAAACTAAATTCTTTAGTGATCGGATCCTAAATAAAGTCATCTACATTTGAATTAGATTAATATATCCATGGAAATTATATTCTTACTACCTCTTTTATGATTCAAATTTGAACGAAAAGTACAAGTAGTTAAATAAACATTTCTGTCAATTCCGTCTCTATTTTATTTTATTTATATATATAAAGAAATATTTCGTCTCTAATATTAATGGAATTTGTTGGGTTAGAGTACCGAGAATATATGTAATTCAAAGATGGCCCAAAGCAAACATACAAGCTTTAAAAAAAAATTAAATTTAGATTTATTTTCTAAAAATTATTAGTTTGAGTCTTATAAATTTTAGGATCTAATTTAACGGGTATTTTGAAAAGTAATTACAACTATACTCTTAAACACCTCTTAATAAGCTTGAGTACTTCTAGTAAACCCAATCTAATTTAACGGGTTAGTTTTGGATTTAACTGACTCGTTTTCTAACCTGGGTTGGTGTAAAAAAAAACAATTAATCCACCAATCACAAATTAAAACAAAATCCGTAACCACAAAACAGTAGCAATCGGAAAATTGAGAAGAAAACAGGATCACAAATTTTCGTGGTGGTGGTGGGTCTTGACGTGCATCAACTGTTATTATCAATGGAAGCTCACCTAACCTAAAAAATTCAAGACAAGGCCATGGAAAGAGGGGGAAAAGGATATTATTATTATTAAACTAAGTCATAATTACAAATAATTGGGTCATTAGAGAAATAACTAGGTTGTCATCTTATTAAGATTGTGGAGACAACTCGATGATCCTAAGCATATAAAATCCCATGTAGATGTATTAATTATTAATATTCTTAGATCATTAAGGTAGCTTCACGCTGATGGTAATTATAAGTATATTGTTGATTATTAATTGCTTTAATCATTAATCCATGTTTATTTAATACTACTTTTTATGAACACAGAGGCAGCTTTACAAATAACGGTGCTGAAGGATTAAAAGATCCCAAATTTTATATGACTTTTCGTTTGTGGTTTGATTGATTTGAATAATATTAGAGTGGTGTCAACTCAGTTTCGTCTGAGTTGACTCGAAAAATTTAATATTCAAAGTTTAATTTAATTTTTTTAATTAAAATTCACATTATTTATTTATAATATTTTAAATAATGAATTATAATTTCGACCTTTTAGTTTAACAAAAACAATTAATTAATCTTTATAGTTTTTATAATTGTGTGTTTAATACGTGTAATTTTAAATTTATTTAATTTATCCATTTTATTATTTGTATTTGTATTTTTAACTTGTTTTCTTTTTTCTTTCTTGAAAAAAACAGAGAATTAGGTAAAACTGAAAATTTCTACTACCAAAAAAAGAGGTATTTTTGAAGAAAAAAAAACTACAAACTTAAGGATGGTCAACATAAGTCAAGGAACTCTTCAATGATTTCTAACACTGCTATGGGGACTGGTTAATTAGTTCTAAGAAACTACAAGGACTGAGTTATAACTAACCACTGTCCTTAAATGCGGTGCCGTTCGGTTCCGAACCATAACACCGTACAGCCCAAACCAACGAAGGCCTAAGGTGTGAAGTTTCATTTGGATGAATGGATCGTGAGAAGAAATCATTTAGAGGCTCATGTCAGCCATGAGATAGAGAGGAATGAGGATTGTGTTATGTTTCCTGGAAATCCAATTAAAAAAAAAAGAGAAGAAAAAAACAAATCAGATTATATATATTCAAGAGATCTACTGTGGTAGTTTTAAACCTGAACTAGCTTGTTAGATTGATCTAAGAAATTTGTTATTCATAATTTGATTTGAATCAAATTTTAAGTTGATACAACAAAAAAAAAAAACATTGATTGGTGAAATTTAGTTAACCCGATTATACTCATCCAAACTCGACTGCATCAATTCCAATGATTTTTTAAAAAAATTAAACGACACAGATTAATAAAAATATCTGACTTGGATTGAGTTGTAACCCATGAATTTATCTAATAATCCAATGACATGTGTCATTTTTCGAGTTAGTTCATGAATCGAGTATAATAATTTTTTTTTATGACGTAGATAGAAACAATATAAAAAAAACTACAAGTACAAGTAACATATAATTCTAATGAATATTCCCAGGACACGAAAATTTGAACTCAATATTTTATTATTGAAAATTTTCTCTTCAAAAGTAGTTTGCTGAAGTTAAACAATCCTGTTTAAATTAGTCATGAGTCTATTTTAAAGAGAAAAAATCCTAATAAATAGTTATAGTGTTATTCTAGAGATTCCTAAAGTAGATATAAAAAATAAAATTACTAAGTAAAATATCTAATCTCCCAAACTAAATAGGAAAAAAATTAAAAACATCATATATGAGAATATTTTCCCTAGACCAGGTAAGGATAAAAATAAATAAGAAAACAAATAATTTTTTTATAAAAATCCTCCTGCATCAGTTTCTCAGGCTAAAAATACTCATTTCCAATATCAAATTATTCCTGCTTCGATCTCATGGAAATTAAAACTCTCCAACCTCTTTTCTTACCCTACTTTAAATATATAAAAATTTTAGATTTTAAATATATAAAAATTTTAGATACTAACTTTAATCCATTCATGTTAAAATTTGTATAAAAAACAATAATTGATAGATTATTATTCCATTGATTTCCAAGATAATGAGCTGCAAACTTCAAACCTGTTTCATTAATACGTGTTGTATCCTTATAACTCTTAAGTAAATTTATCTTTGTGATAGTAATAAACTCGTAATCAAAAGTATCAATATAACTCAAATCAATATATCTCTAATTTATCAACAAGAACACTATTGATGTTATGCTATTATTATTAACATAATTATCATCGAAATAAAAATATCATAAATTAACAGATAATACCAGCCCATATTTATCTCATCATGAATAAGATTGTTAAAATCTTTGTGATACCTGTCTTTGTCAAGAAGTTATCCCCTTTACTCTTATATATGAAATGAATTTTCAAAGTTAGTTATGAATTCATGATCACTTTTCATGTAATCTTTTAGAATTTTCACTAAATTAATTTTACTAAGTGTTTTTGCATGTTTTATATTACTAGTTCTTTAATATTTCTTTTCTAAAAATAAATATCCTCATTCTTTTATACAAAGCACATCTTTTTATACCACTTTTTTTTTTTTTAATCATGGTTATTTAAATACAAAGCATTAATCATTTAACTTTAATATCAATTAATGCAAATGAAAACAACTTGAAAAGACAGTGAGAATAAGTAATACATAAAACTGTTGAATATGAACACCATATCAAAACTTTAATTTTAATTTTTTTCATTGAATATTTTCTCTCCAAGTCATATACTAAAATATATGTTAAACAATCATATTAATACTAGTCTTAGCTATGTCCTGCAGGTAAAAAAAAATACTAATAAATAATTATAGAGTTACTATAGGAGTTTTAAATTAAATAAAAAATAAAATTATCAAATATAATATTTAATTTATCAAATTAAATAAAAAAATAAAACTAAATAGAATAAAAATAAATAATTTTACTTGAAAATCTTCTTGCATCACTTTCATTGCTTCTTACATAAAATAGCACTTAAACATCACCATATCATCATATCATCGATCTCTGTCTCTCACTCACTCACCTGTTTTTGTAATAATGCATTTCCGAAATCCAAATCGAAATCACCCTTGAATCCATTGAATTGAATCGCATATAATCATGGGTTCCACCCAGTCCACACAAGCAACTCAAGATGATGACGAGGAAGAAGAAGCAAGCGAAGAAGAAGAAGAAGAAGAGAAAGACGAGGAGGACGAAGAAGAAGAGCTGAAACAGCCTAACGATAGAGGAATCATCGAAAACAACAATAATTTATACAACAAGGTTCTACAACAAGAGCCAGAGATGCTGCCCTGTTACGCATCAGCATCGCCTCTCTCCCCTCAACTCTCATCTCTAGGCACCCCAAAGCTCGGTCCTTCTATCAAGGTGTGGGACCCTTACAACGTCCTCGCGCCGCTCCCTCCCCCGCCCCCGCCTCCTTTCTCCTCCGATGACGAGGTTGGTGTTTTGGAGGTGTTTTTGATCAGTCATGGAGAGTGCGAGCTCGATCTGAGGCCTGATTTAGTCGGTGGAAGGTGCCACGTGGCTGAATTGACTCCCAAAGGGCAGCGACAAGCCAGGGCTCTTGCTGTCTTCTTCAACTCTCAAAGGGTCAGCTTCCATTCCGTTTATTCATCGCCCTTGAATCGTGCTAGATCAATGGCTGTCTCCGTCTGCCAGGTAAATATTGTCAGAGCTAGAAGTATGGTAATGGGTGTCAACGTTTGTACATTATACTTACTGACAAACAAAGGGTAAATGGTATTGGTAACATTGTATTAAGATTCTAATGGTAAAAAGGGATTGCATCAAATGTAATTAATAGTCGTTGAAAGCATGATTGATTGCTTGTTCTTGCATGTGATCATTTGCCAATCAAATTCCTTTTAAAATTTAGCGGAATATTTCTTAGGAATATTATAGTGAAATGTGTAATTTTAGGAGAAATAAAGGGTTAGTTTTTCATTTATTTCGAGTGAGGGATCCAGACTGGAGCTGATTCCTAGAGGAATCCGTCACTGATTGAGTAAGGTTTTCTGAAGAGAGAAAGAGAGGCACTTAATGGTTGAGATTTACGGCTTTGATCAGTGATTAAACTAGTAATGATTTTGGTACCGGAAAAATACGGAGGCTATGTTCTAATGACATTCTGGTTAGTTTAGATGATGGAGATGGATGGAATGGAGGTGCTGAGGATGGAATTCAAACACCACTTAGAATGAATTAAGCACCTATGCTGTTTTTGGTGGGGGTGGGGGAGGGTTTCAAGAAGATTCTGGTTAGTTTGTAGGATGGATATTCCACTCTGTTAGTGATAAAGAAAATCACCACTCTAGAGAATAAATAGGGTCATACTCGCAAAGTCAGAGGACAGAGAAATCCCACACCTTAGAATTTAGAGTTCAAGATAGCTCACAACTTAATGGAATCCAGCAAAGAGATGGAAAACTAACATCCAAGCTGAACAAGCTCAATTTGATTTTATTCAACTTCAACTCTCTCTACAATGATGTAAACAAGCATGATATTTATACTTGGAGCAAAACCTCTAAGCTATGAAAATAACAGAACATACACATCTCATCTAGACATGAAATTTAAACTAGCTAGTGACTAGAAGGTGATATAATCTTCAAGGTGGCAGATTTTCTACCAAGGCTGTCATCATGTGTTTCTAGTCCTAGATGTTGATTTTATTGAAGCAAACTCTGACCACTCAGACTAGGCAAGAATTGATGTGATATTCTGCTTAATTGTCAAAGTTTTATGTGCTGGTTGTTGAGATAAAAGATAGAATTATGCAAGTTAAAGTTAATGTTAGGGAGAGATTTCGGATTTCCCAACTGCCTGCACACCAGGGAGTTAAATGTGATCACTCCCTCTAGGAAGTTCTGATTCACACTGTTTGAAGCATTGGAAACCAGATTCGTGTAGCCTTCAATTCATATGCGGATTGCCTAGTGTTTTCTGCAGAATTAATAATGTTCTGCCTTTGAAGTTAATCCTAAAATCAGAGCCTGTTATGAGAATTTTCAGCTGTCCTGAATCTTATTCAGCACCATTTATCCCTCATTCGTTTTTCATAATATTTTTTTTTCTATTATTAGGAATGCTCCTGCATCAAATTTGGACAGAAATGATGAGATTTTGTTCACCAAAAAAAAAAAAAAAACCCAGAAAAATAGAGAAAGAAAAAAGGTTAGAAATTTTGATTGTGTTTGTTCACTTATGATTTTCATAATTTATCTCATTTTTGTTTCTAGGTACATCAGCTGTGAAAATACTAGAATTTTTTTCCTTTGCATCTTCACTCATGTTTCTCAAACTGCCAATCCTTTTATATCTGATTTTGAAATATATAAGGGATAGATTGTAGTTATAGAATGTATTTGTTTGCTTGTCAAGTATCCCCTCATCATCGGTTTGTGAATTGTGACCAATAGATTGGCTAGGAAGATTTTTTTTTCTTATCTGTAGTGGGAAGAAAGAAAACAAGTTGATTTCAAATGGAGAATGATATTATATTGAGTTGTTTCATTCAAGAGGAACTCTGTTTAAGACGGGCCTTCTACATCTAATCTCAAAGCAGCTTTGATATCACTAGGAATATTTTCCTCTACAGCTTGTGTTATGCAGTTGAGTGAATTGTCCACATATAAAAATCTTTCAGGAAATGAATTTTGCCGAGGAGCAAATACGACCAGCAGAGGCACTAATGGAGATGAGTATGGGGCTTTGGGAGGGCTGCTCCCGTTCAGAAATATATACACCTGAAGTTCAGAGCCTGCTCGAAAATTTTCAGCCCGACTTCTGTGCACCATCTGGAGAATCACTTAGGCAAGTTGAATTTAGGATGGTTCAGTTCCTAAATGGAACAGTCCTGGGACTGCCTGAAAAGTTGAGATCCGATTTATTGATGCACCATCAAACTGAGAGCCAAGGGTTCTCTCATGACAGAGATGGGCCTCTTCTACCACTGCCTTCTCATTGGGATATGCTTCATAGGCACCGACAGGGCCTCACAAGGAAAAAGTCTGGTAAGAGTAGGCTACAACATGTGACTTCTACTGGCAATCACGAGGGTGAGGGTGAGGTCTCTCTTAGGGAAGCCAGCCAACAACATTTGCTCCCTGATTTGAATAATAGGAACTCATCCTCCGCAGTCTCTTCATGCGTGGGCGTTTTCACGCATTCAATTCCTATTAAGTGTCTCCTCACAGGCCTCCTGGGGTGCAGCCCAGTAATGATGCATAAGATCTGCATAGAAGATTCTTCAGTGACTGTGTTGCAGCACTCTTGGAAAACAGGTTGGCAGATTAAACGCCTGAATGATACTGCACATCTGAGACTTCTCTAGGTTGAGAATTATTGGCTCCGAGTTATTGATGGGATAATGAGCTGTTAATTATTAGAAGCTGTTATTTTTTCATTCATGGATTGTATTAGGGCTCACGATCTCACACGTTATGTTGCTTCTGCGTCCTGTTGTAACTCTGGTTTATTCGCTTCCAGATTTGCCAACTTACATCAAACAAAAATAGATTGGCTCGGAAGTTGGATTTTGTATTGGATGATTCTTTTGATCTACAGCATCTACAAATGTTGTTGTAGAGTGGAAGGGTTTTTTTTCCTTTTCTTTTCCCTGTAGTGGGAAGAAAGAAAACAAGTTGTTTTAGACTGCAGAGAAGGAGCTTAGTCTTCTTTTTTTTTTTTAACTGTGTTAATGAATATAGTTGGGTTGAGTTTTAGTTTATAATTGTATTTAAATTAATTTTTGATATTTTTACAAGTTATAAACTTTATTTATTCAATTTTATTTTGAACTCTAGCCGGCTAAATTTATTCATTGGTTGATTTATATTGCTAAATTTCATGGATTTGTTTTTAGAAGCAGTTAATGTTAAGTTTAATTTTTATATCTTATATCACCATTAAATTTCAATAATTACTTTTCTTTTTTTTAAAAAAATCTTTTTTATTATGTAAATTTTTTTAATGGAAAGCCTACTTACTATCAAGAATTTTAAAATTGAGATTCAGTGGTAAGAGTTTGAGACCAAAAAGTTTGCTCTTCTTGTGATCTCAGGTTCAAGCTCTATGATTGTTAATATAATGACAACAGGAGGTTTATATGGTCGTTAACTTCAGGGCATGTGAGATTAGTCGAGGTACATGCAAGCTACCCCGGACACCCACGTTAATAAAAAAAAAAAATTAAAACCAAAATATTTATAAATAAAATGAAAGTAAATACTTAATTTATAAATTATTAAATATAAAAATATAAAGTATATAGGTAAGATATTTCTAAATAAAATAAAAGTAAATACTTAATTTATAAATTTATAAATATAAAGATAAAAAAAAATATCAAGTATACAAGTAAAATTGTGCTTATCCTGTTTCAAAAATCTTGAGTCGAAACAACTTATAATATATATATTATCCTAAGCTATGTTAGATAGCATAAATATATCATGTAATACAAATATTATAGATAGATGATTGTTTTCAACACCTCTAATTGTTTAATTCAAGATAGACAATGGGTTGTGTATGATTAATATTTTAAAATAGAATGGATAAGTACAGAAATAATAAAAATAAATGTTAGTTGAAGAATAAAAAAACAAAGATATAAAAACAAAAAAAAAATATTATTAAAACAAGTGAATTTTTATTGTTTAAGACATAAGAGACGTATCTCTCTTTCTTACAACTGTTTTTTGTCTGTCTCAAAACAATCACATCATCTCAAAGTCACGTAATCATCGAATTGATTGCAGCAGAATTAGAAAGGACCCATCCAAGATGGTGCTTATGGTGGCCTGAAGGGCACTGGCAAGCTAGAAACAGCCCTCGGCGCCAACCTCCTGCACAAAAGCCTTTAGATTCTTATCCGAGGAACCTCCTTCCCTGACAGCATCTCTTGCTAGATCTTTCCATTTCTTGGCGTTCTTTCTGATGTCTTCTCCCGTCTTTCCATGTGCCATAACCAGATCCAAGCACCTCTTAATCTCATCGCCTTCGACTATCCCTTCTTCGTTAGCCACCACCCTCACTCCTGTCTTCCACACGTCTGCAATCAACTTGGCATTTGTTCCTTGATCTGTCCAGTGAGGAAATGCCACAACTGGAACCTCACAAACCAAGCTCTCCAGAGTTGAGTTCCACCCACAGTGTGTCACAAAACATCCTATCGAAGGATGGGACAAAACCTCCACTTGACAACACCATGGCACTATCATCCCTTGCCTTTCCAATATCGCCTCTCTACAGGCCCTCATATGATCCTCTTCTTCTTCTTCTTCTTCTTCTTTCACTTCGTTCTTATTCTGTTCATCCCTTATGACCCACAGGAATGGAAGACCACTATCTACCAATCCACGAGCAATCTCCTCAATTTGTCGCTTCGATAACACCAAAATGCTCCCAAAAGATACATAAACCACTGATGATTTAGTCTTTGAGTTCAACCATTCAGTGTAATCCTCGGAGCCCTGGAAAATATCCCCTCCAAAGGATTTATCCAACGGATCTTTTCCATCCAAGAAAGCAGATGGGATCAATGGCCCGATTCCAGTCAAGTTGAACTTTTCAGTGGCATTCATAGCTCCCAATTCCAGTGCATCGAAAGAGTTGACAAGCACTTTTGGGTTGGTTTCTTGGCTGAGCTGCTCCAGCTGCTCTTGAAACATCTGGATTGCCCAAGTATAAGTATTTGAAGGAAGTACTAACGAGGGAAGGTCACGGCTAGCAAGTGGTGGGAGCCCTGGTAATTCAATAGCATACAAAGTGTCCTTGCAATTATTGAAGATATCACCATAACCATTGAAGTAATAGTAATAGATGTCAAAGACAGTTGCAAGCTGAATCCAAAGAAGTGCTGCTGGGAGATGCTGTGCGCGTGCCACCTCAGCTGCAAAATGTAGAAACATCGTGTAAACCAAACAAGTGACGGGCTTTCCTTCTTTTGCACTATCTACGATAAGCTCATTGAGAGTCTGTGAGCCTCGACGTTTGAGCTCAGACTTGAAATGTTCTCTGTCATCTTCAGGTTTAAGCCCGTCGTCATATCCATCTGAAAAGGTAACGAATGACAAACCGTCAGGAAACAAAGTTTTGGACATGCGGCGGCCGGCAGAGAGAGAGGTAACAAGGGTGACGAGAACACCGATACGTGTGAGACCCTTGGCGAATTGGAGGGCAGGATTTATGTGGCCTTGTGCGGGATAGGTTAACAAAAGGAAGTGAGGTTGCACCGCCATGGTGATTGCTTCTGTGGCGGCGGAAGACTGCATGGGGTGGTGAGTTTGACTAGATGGATTGATCAGCAAATGGTTTTGTTTGCTCTAGCCAGAAATTACGAGGAAAAAAGCTACTAGCAAGACTAACTACAAGCACTTGCGTAGGCTTCCTTAAATAATATGAGTAGAAGCGAAAGGTGACGTTTGTAGTGACGATTGGGAGCAGTTGCTGCGAATTGTAATCCTTAGAGATTCTTTATTTTTGTGTTTAAAAACACTTTTTAATTTTAAATTATTATTTTTTAATAATTTTAGATTGTTTTGTTGTATTAATATAAAAATAAATTTTAAATTTAATAAAAAAATATTATTTTAATATATTTTTAAATAAAAAAACTTTAAAAAATAATTATTATTAAATCACGAAAAAAAAACATGTTTTAGAACGTATTTGACAATATTATTGAAGTTATTTTTTAAAGTGTTTTTTACTAATAAAATAATATTTTTTATTTTAAAAAATTATTTTTGTTATTAATACATTAAAATTACTTAAAAACATAAAAAAAAATATTAATTTAAAAAATAAAAAAAATTAATTTTTTTAATTTTTTTTAAAATAATAAAAAAAACTTTAATTTTGACGTGACATGTTTACGAGGCAATGTACGTGGAGCTGAATTTTAAAAGGATGATACGGCAAGCTCAGACGTTGTCTGTCTCAATTGATATTTATTTATTTATTATTCTTATTCTTATATTTTTATTAACAGTTTTGAATATTGGGGATGATTTTGCATAAAATAATGGTTATGGTAAGAGGCTCGTGGATGTGAAGTGGTTGCTACTTGCTACTTTATGGCTTGTATTGAAGTAGAAACCAAATAACCAGCGTACACACAGCACACTCGGATATTAACATTAACATTAAAAAAAATTAAAAGATGAATATAGTGAACCATCAATTAGATTAGTGCTATGCTTGTTTGTTTCTTTGATTGTTTTAATCAATGTTTATTTGATTAATTACATCATTTAATATTAAAGTTATTCTTTATTAAGTTATTTTATTTTTATGACATGGATCACGGGTTTAGAAAGTTAACTCAGTTGATTCAAGTATTTTTTAATTAACTTTTCTTTATCAATCTCGTCATTTAATATTGGATTGATTGAGAATTAGGTTTCATGATTTTTTTTTGTTTTTTATTAGATTATTCTGCTTTCATGACACGAGAATAAGACTTAACGGGTTAACCTGGGTTGACTTGAGTTATTTTTTGTGTCTTTTTTTTCAATTTCATCATTCAACATTGGATTTGTTGGGAATTGAGCTTTGTAATTTGTTTTGATTTATTTTTTATGAGAATATATTGGTCTCGCGACTAGGGTCGCAGGTTTTGGCATTTTAACTCTTGTTAAATCAAATTATTTTTTTAATTTTCTTTCTAAAATGTTATTTCAATCTCATGACCCGGGTCATAGATCCTTCAACATTGAATTTGTTTTTTATTGGGTTGTTCTCTTGACCCAAGTTGCAAGTTTGGCAGGTTAACCCAATGGACACGGTTTTTTTAAAAAAAATTACTTCCTCTCACCCTAATTTCATCTTTTAATATTATGTTTGATTAAGAACTAGACTTCATGATCTATTTTAATTTGCTTTTTATTAGGTTATCTCAGTCTCGTAACCAAACAATAATGCTTAACGAGTTAACCCATGTTGACTCAACATGTTTTTTTTTGTCTTTTTTAATTAATTTTTTTTATAAATTACATCGTTCAACATTGAATCTGACAGTGTTAATTGAAAATTGAGCTTCATAATTTGTTTTGATTTGTTTTCTATAGAGTTATTTCAGTTTCACGACTAGACTCGTGGATTCGACAAGCTAACCTAGTTAAATCAGGTTGTTGTTTTTATTTTCTTTATACGAAGTTATTTTTGTCTCATAACTTAAGTCATGAGTTTGGTGGATTGATTTAGGTTGTTTTTATGCTCTTTTCTTATTTGATTTCTTTTTTCAAATCCCATTCCTCAACACTAAGCTTATTGAGAATTGAAATTCGTAATTTATTTCGATTTACTTTCTATATGGTTATCTCAATTTTATGACTTATGTCAAATGTTTGCTGGGTTAACTCGAGTCACTTTTTTAGGTTATTTTTTTAATTGATTTTTTTTCTCAATTTCATCCTCTCACATTGGGTTGATTGAGAATTATGATTTATAATTTGTTTTGATTTGTTTTTTCATAAAGTTATTATAGTCTTATAGCCCGAATCGTGAATTTGACATGTTGATACAAGACAATCTAATATGTTATTATTTTAATATTAAAAAAAGATGTCATCTTGAATTTTTGTAGTCAAATTATATTTTTATAGGTCGCCCAAGTTAATTTTGGACCTACAAGTTAACCTGGTTATATCGAGTCAACCCTCGTACTATTAAATTTTTTTCCAACAAAAAAATAGCAACATTTAAATATTATTCTTACGTTCAAGAAAAAATTGACTTGAATGATTTAGTGTACAAGTTTGATATTTTAAGTTTAAATCTTAAAATCAATATTTAAGAAAATTTATTAAGACACCTTTAAAAAATCATCGAGAAAAAAACTTTATCATATTTGAATTTGAGGATATCGAAAAAACAAATTGATGGGTGCATGCAAAATCATTAGTAATAGTAAGAATGAGTTGTTGTTGAAATGCAATTCATGAATTTAAAACTATTATTTTACATTATTTTCCTATTTGCATTATCAATACAACTAAAAAATACATGGGTTCAATTTAATTGTGTTCATGTTATGAATAGTTAATTAACCCAATATGATATTTAGTCCTTTTATAATGAATTGAGTTGTAGTTTAGTTGGTTCACACTAGCCGAGTGAAAATGAGATTACAGATTTGAGATTGGTCACAATGTTTGTTCTCAAAAGTTATATGATCTTTTTTTTTAAAAAAAATAGATAACTTGTCATTTATCTTTTTTTTTTAAAAAAAAATAGTCTAGCAAATATTTGGGTTAATGATTTTTACGTTGGAATTATTGTACTGAATTTAATAACCACGCTAAAAAAGTTTTATAGTCTAAATATTATTTTTTATCCAACCCACAGTGAAAGTGTGTAATAAAATAGTATTATGCTAGAGAATTAATACATATTATATTGCATAAAATAAAATAAAATCATTTTAATCCAAAAATTAAAATGATTAATGTAATAATAAAGGCCAGTGGTCGTCAATAGAATGAAACCTGTAAAAAATTTGCCTAGCAACTTCACTCGAGCATAGTTGTCAAATTTGATTCAAAGACTTGCCTGGAAAAAACTTGGTTTACCATGTCATTAGATTAACTCAAGAGTTAAAAAATTAACTCAGGTTAATTATTTTTATTAAGAAAATAACAAATAAGTTTTTTAAATACTAATATTGACTTGATTGGTCAAATAAATCATTAAAAACTGGACACGTCAACCTTATTTCATTAAGTTAATGTTTGAGCTGATTTAACTAGAACCACCACTTTGTTCAGGTTTCAAACCTTGATTTTTCAAGATGGGTCCATTATACCTGACCATGTTTAACAACTACTAGAATGAAGACTCATGATTTTTATATTTTATATCATAGTACTTATCTTCCTTTCTGTGAGAGAAAATAAACAAAATTTTTTATTATGGAAAAGAAATTTAATAGGAAGCCTTCTAATAAAACTTTGAACTTGAGATATTTTTAAATAAAATAAAAATAAATCCTTAATTTATGAATTATTAAATATAAAGATAAAAAAAAATATAAATTGTATAAGAAAGGCTGTCTTAATCGTGTTTTAAAAATCTTGACTCGCAACGACTTACAATATATATATTATCCTAAGTTATGTTAGATAGCATAAATATATCATGTAATACAAATATCATAGATAGACGACAGTTTTCAACACCTCTGATTGTTTTATTCAAAAGAGACACTTCGTTTGCTCTATGCCTCGTACTTTGTTCTTTAATTAATGGGCTGTGTTTGATTAATATTTTAAAATAGAATGGATAAATAAAGAAAAAAAAAAGTAGTTGAAGAATAAAAAAAATATAAAAACAAAAAAAAAATATTAAAACAAGTGAATTTTTATTGTTTAAGACATGTATAAGAGACGTATCTCTTTCTTACAACTGTTTTTTGTCTGTCTCAAAACAATCACATCATCTCAAAGTCACGTAATCATCGAATTGACTGTAGCAGAAGTAGAAAGGACCCATCCAAGATGGTGCTTATGGTTGGCCTGAAGGGCACTGGCAAGCTAGAAACAGCCCTCGCCAACCTCCTGCACAAAAGCCTTTAGATTCTTATCCGAGGAACCTCCTTCCCTGACAGCATCTCTTGCTAGATCTTTCCATTTCTTGGCGTTCTTTCTGATGTCTTCTCCCGTCTTTCCATGTGCCATAACCAGATCCAAGCATCTCTTAATCTCATCGCCTTCGACTATCCCTTCTTCGTTAGCCACCACTCTCACTCCTGTCTTCCACACGTCTGCAATCAACTTGGCATTTGTTCCTTGATCTGTCCAGTGAGGAAATGCCACAACTGGAACCTCGCAAACCAAGCTCTCCAGAGTTGAGTTCCACCCACAGTGTGTCACAAAACATCCTATCGAAGGATGGGACAAAACCTCCACTTGACAACACCATGGCACTATCATCCCTTGCCTTTCCAATATCGCCTCTCTGCAGGCGCTCAGATGATCCTCTTCTTCTTCTTCTTTCTCCTCGTTCTTATTCTGTTCATCCCTTATGACCCACAGGAATGGAAGACCACTATCTACCAATCCACGAGCAATCTCCTCAATTTGTTTCTTCGATAGCACCAAAATGCTCCCAAAAGATACATAAACCACTGATGATTTAGTCTTTGAGTTCAACCATTCAGTGTAATCCTCGGAGCCCTGGAAAATATCCCCTCCAAAGGATTTATCCAACGGATCTTTTCCATCCAAGAAAGCAGATGGAATCAATGGCCCGATTCCAATCAAGTTGAACTTTTCAGTGGCATTCATAGCTCCCAATTCCAATGCATCGAAAGAGTTGACAAGCACTTTTGGGTTGGTTTCTTGGCTGAGCTGCTCCAGCTGCTCTTGAAACATCTGGAGTGCAAAAGTATAAGTATTTGAAGGAAGTACAAACGAGGGAAGGTCACGGCTAGCAAGTGGTGGGAGCCCTGGTAATTCAATAGCATACGAAGTGTCCTTGCAATTATTGAAGATATCACCATAACCATTGAAGTAATAGTAATAGATGTCAAAGACAGTTGCAGGCTGGATCCAAAGAAGTGCTGCTGGGAGATGCTGTGCGCGTGCCACCTCAGCTGCAAAATGTAGAAGCATCGTGTAAACCAAACAAGTGACGGGCTTTCCTTCTTTTGCACTATCTACGATAAGCTCATTGAGAGTCTGTGAGCCTCGACGTTTGAGCTCAGACGTGAAATGATCTCTGTCATCTTCAGGTTTAAACCCGTCGTCATATCCATCTGAAAAGGTAACGAATGACAAACCGTCAGGAAACAAAGTTTTGGACATGCGGCGGCCGGCAGAGAGAGAGGTAACAAGGGTGACGAGAACACCGATACGTGTGAGACCCTTGGCGAATTGGAGGGCAGGATTTATGTGGCCTTGTGCGGGATAGGTTAACAGAAGGAAGTGAGGTTGCACCGCCATGGTGATTGCTTCTGTGGCGGCGGAGGACTGGAGTGGTGAGTTTGACTAGATGGAGTGATCAGCAAATGGTTTTGTTTGCTCTAGCCAGAAATTACGAGGAAAAAAGCTACTAGCAAGACTAACTACAAGAACTTGCGTACATGGGAACGCATCCTTATATAATAAAGTAGAAGTGAAAGGTGACGTTTGTAGTGACGATTAGGAGATTCTTTATTTTCGTGTTTCAAAAGATTTTTTAAAAGATTTTTGATTTTTTTATTTTCAAATTATTTTTAAAAAATTATTTTGATTTATTAATATCAAAAATAAAATTTAAAATTTAATAAAAAATATTATTTTAATACATATCTAAATAAAAAATATTTTAAAAAATATAAATAACAAACATGCTTTAATGCTTATGTCGCTATGTATGTGGAGCTAAATTTAAAAAGGATGATACGGCAAGCTCAGATGCGTTCTGTCTCGATTGATAATTATTTATTTATTATTCTTATTCTTTTGTATTTTTATTAACACTTTCGAATATTGGGGATGAGTTTGCATAAAATAATGGTTATGATAAGAGGCTCGTAGATTTGTTAATTGTTATAATAATAGACTTGTTGATGTGTACTTTGTGGCTTACTGGCTTGTATTGAATTAGAAACCAAATAACCAGCGCACATACAACACACACGGATATTAATATTAACATTAAAAAAAATTAAAAGATGAATATAGTGAATCATGAATTAGATTAGTGCTATGCTTGTTTGTTTCTTCTTGTTTCTTTGATTTTTTTAATCAGTGTTTATTTGGTTAATTATATCATTTAATATTAAATTTATTCTTTATTTAGTTATTTTATTTTCATGATATGGATCACGGGTTTTGAAGGTTAACTCGATTGACTTATTTTTTTAAATTATTTTTTTCTCAACCTCATCATTTAATATTAGGTTGATTGATAATTAGGTTTTATGATTTTTTTTTGTTTTTTATTAGGTTATTCCAGCATCATGACCCGAGAATAATGTTTAACGGGTTACTTTGGTTGACTTTAGTTATTTTTTGTGTCTTTTTTTTCAATTAATTTTTTTCAATTTCATCATTTAACATTCGATTGACTGAGAATTGAGCTTCATAATTTATTTTGATTTTCTTTTTATGATGATGTATTGGTCTCGCGACTAGGATTGCAGGTTTTGGTATTTTAACCTCGGTTAAATCATGTTGTTTTTTTTTAATTTTCTTTCTAATATGTTATTTTGATCTCATGACCCAGGTCATAGATCCTTCAATATTGAATTTGTTTTTTGTTGTAACCAAAGAATAATGCTTAACAGGTTAACCCATGTTAACTCATCATGTTTTTTTTTGTCTGTTTTAATTGAATATTTTTTATAAATTTCATTGTTTAACATTAAGTTTGACAGGGTCAATTGGAAATTGAGTTTCAAAATTTATTTTGATTTGTTTTCTATAAAGTTATTTCAGTTTCATAACTATACTCGTGGATTCAGCACACTAACCTTAGTTAGATCAGGTTGTTGCTTTTATTTTTTTTATATGAGGTTATCTTAGTCTCATAACTTGAGTTATGAGTTTGGTGGATTAACTTTGGTTGTTTTTTATACTCTTTTCTTATTTGATTTCTTTTTTAAAAAATTTTCATTCCTCAACACTAAACTAATTAGGAATTAAACTTTGTAATTTGTTTTGATTTATTTTTTATAGAGTTATTTTAATTTTATAACTCAGGTCAAATGTTTAATGGGTTAGCTCGAGCTCCCTTTTTAGGTCATTTCTTTAATTGATTTTTTTTTCAATTTCATCTTTCCACACTATGTTGATTGAGAATTAAACTTTATAATTTGTCTTGATTTGTTTTTCATAGAGTTATCTTAGTTTCATAACCTGAGTCGCAGATTTGATATGTTGATCAAAGTCAATCCAGTATATTGTTATCCTAATATTAAAAAAAAAATATCATTTTTTTTAGTTAAACTATATTTTTATAGGTCGTCCGGTTTGCTTTTGAACCCACAAAGTCAACTGGTTTATATCGAGTCAAGCCTCATATGATTAAATTATTTTCTAATAGAAAAACAATAGCAACATTTGGATATTATTCTTACGTTTAAGAAAATTTGACTTGACTCGTAATACAACGCGAGTAAATGATTTAGTGTGCAAGTTTGATTTTTTAAAATGTGCAAGTTTGATTTTTTAAGTTTAAATTTTAAAATCAATACTTAAGAAAATTTACCAAGACACCTTTAGAAAATCATTCTGAAAAAAAAAATCGTATTTGAATTTAAGGATATATAAAAAAAACAAACAAATTGATGGGTGTATGCAAAATCATTAGTAATAATAAGAATGAGTTGTTGTTGAAATGCATTTAAAACTATTATCTAAAATTATTATCGTACAATTATTTTCCTATTTGCATCATCAATACAACTAAAAAATACATGGGTTCAATTTAATTGTGTTCGTATTGTGAATAGTTAATTAACCTAATATGGTATTTAGTCGGTTTATAACAAATTGTGCCAGGGTTGTTTAGAAATGTGGTTGTTTTTTAAAGTGCTTTTCGTGCTGAAATGTATCAAAATGATGTTTTTTTATTTTTAAAAAATTATTTTTGATATCAACACATCAAAACGATCCAAAACATATAAAAAATTAATTTTAAATAAAAAAATTTTTAACTTTTTAAAAACACGAGTATAACCACGTTTCGATGCTTACTTAATTGGTTGATAATAGCTAAGTGAATGTGAGGTCGCAGGTTCAAGGCTGGTCACAATGTTTGTTTTCAAAAGTTATACTGTTTTTTTTAGGATAAATAGATAACTTGTCATTTAGTTTTTTTATATTTTTTAAAGTATCCCAAACTTGTGGGTTTCTTTTAGATCCATGAGACTTGTTTTGTTATGTTAACGCATTAGGGTTTTTTTTATTGGTTGTTTGGGTTTATTTTTTTTATTATTTTTTTGAGTTTTTTTTCCAACTTAATCCTTTAATATAGGATTTTTATTGTTTTTTTATTAGGTTTTTTTGCCCCTTTTCTTATTTTTTTTTCAATTCCATTATTTATTATATAATTTTTATTTAATCTTATTCTTAAGTATTGGGTTGATGGTAAATTAATTTTTGTTCTTTTATAGTATAATAAAATAAATAATAATAACTCAACCTAATGAAATTTGTAACGCGAGTCATAGATTTGACGGACTGACTAGGGCTAGCCAAACCTGTTTCTTTTCTTTCCTTTGATATTTCTCATTTAAACTTTTCCAACTGATAAGGTCATATCATGACAACTTCCACAAAATTTAATTTAAAACCCGAGCTTAACAAATAGTCACGTCAGTAATTTTTACATTGGAACCATTGTACTATATTAATAACAATGCTAAAAAAATTCTTATGGTTTAAATATTTTTTTTTGTCCAACCCACTGTGAAAGTGCATGCAATAAACTAGTACTATGCTAGGGAATTAATACATATCATATTGCATCAAATAAAATAAAAATTTAATTTAATCCAAAAATTAAAATGATTAATATAATAATAAAGGCCAATGGTCGTCAACAAAATGAAACCTGTAAAAAATTTGCCTAGCAACTTGACTTGAGCATAGTTGCTAGATTTGATTTAAAGAGGAAAGAACTTGGATTACCATCAACTTAGTAACGAAGCAAAATGCCGAACAATTAAAAATCAAATGATAAAATTAAAAAAAAAAACTTATAAAGTTAATAACTAGGATTACTATGTAAAAAGCTAACAATGAAAAAATCACAAAGTAAAATTTACAATCATAAAAAAATCTAAAACTAAACAAATAAAAATTAAATATTTTTATTTTATTAAATTTAATTTTGTTAGTATTAATCAATTAAATCACTAAAATTTCATTCAAATCAATATATTTAATTAAAAACCCTACCCGAATGTAGATCTCATATTTCTAGGACAGCCCACCGGTCCAGAAGACTTTAAAGCATGTTCTCAATAAAGATCCGACCCGATCTCATTTCCCGCCACAACTCGTTACTTTCCCGCCGTCAATATATATAACCCATCTAATCCCGCCCAATTCCATCTCCCGCTCTCTACAGAATCTCTCAATAGCTTCCTCTCCTACCCTATCCCGGAATCCCTCAGCCATGACAGAAGAAGAAGCTCCAAAGCTCATCCCCAACAAACGAAGTGAACCATCCCCTCCCTACATGGGGATAGGGATCTGCACTGACAGTAAACACCACGGGGTATTGTCGCAATCGCTTAACAAGAGGTCCCGAAGGACAAGAAATGGTGATTCTGCCGATACAGATGACTGGTCTTCCATTTTAATCAAAGATCTTCGCACCAGAAGGGTTTTCTCTCCAGTCCCAAGCGCTGTTGACAAACAAGGCATAAAGGGATCTGATAAGGAGGAAAATCATGGGATTCTTTGTGATTCCCAGAATTTCCCAAGTACAAAACTTGCTGATTCTTTGGATGTGAAAGAAGACGTGGGGTATTCCTGCAAAGAGCAGATCATGGAGGATGACATCAATATTTCCAATGGTGAGATTTTGAATGAAGAATGTATGAAAGGAACACCTCCTGCTGCAGAGATGTTGAGTTATGGATTCGCTGAAAATGGAGGCAGAAATTCGAAGGAAACGGGACAAGCTTCTCAGGAGCTATCTATCGGAAGCGTGCTGAAAAGGGGGTCTGAGAAGAAGGACATTTACAATAATTCTGCAACCAAATTTGTAAGTGGCCCTTTGAAATCTTCATTTACTTGAACATGATTTTGTTTTTTCTTGTTTCCTATGATTTTGTGGTGATTAGTCTATCACGACGTCTTGCTAATTTAAGCTAGTGTTGGATTTCTGGAATAGGTCCATAGGCCGTGGTCTCGGCTTAAGGTATTCAAGACCCCAGGTTCAATAAGCTATAGAAGATTGCTTCCATATCTGATGGATATGGTCAAAAATGACTCTTGTAACTTCTCTACTCTTCTCTATTTTCCACTTGTTTGTAGTATCATTGGAGATAACTGATAAGTATACTGCTAACCAAACTATAACGTTAATTTTCATTATGATTGGTTTCCATAGGTGCTCCCAAGAAAACTAACTGCCCAAACACAGAGGGTGGTCCAGGAATATCGATGCATCACTGTCAGAGAGACAGTTCCTTGGACGGGAATGCTGGTGATTCTGATACTCAGCCACATTGTGTACAATTTCTTGTCAATGGCTCATCTGGTGCCAGTGACTTAAATGCAACATCTCTTGAACAACTTAGTTCAGAGAGGGATTGTTGCGTGAGTTTTAATAGCCACAACTCAGTGAACGATGATTGTTGTCCAAAGCCTCTTGTGAATGAAGAGAACGGAAAAATTGAGATAGGGGCATCTTTAACTGTGCACGCTTCTTGTTTTGATGGTTATTCTACTGATACAAAGCCTGTTAATAGCGAAGAGATGGAAAGAACTGATGTTGGGATTTCTAGTGATGATCAAGATGTTATGGATGCAAGGCAGAGCTTCTCGTTGATCAAGGAGAAGCACCAATTAAATGAAAGTGATGAAGATGGTCGACATTTTGATCATACTACAGCATATGACACTGTAGGTGTAGAAGAAATTGACACGATGCATCCTTCTGAAGCTGTTGGTCTAAATCATATAGGCCCTGATTTGTTCGATACTGAAAGAATCAGCAGGACTTGTCACACGAAGAAGGAAGTTGATCTTAAAGGTGGTGTTTTGGAAAAAAGTGATGACTCAAATGAAGAGTCTATCCAGCTGACCCCAGTCACTCCACGGGATAGTGATATTTTTTATAAACCAGAGGCCTACACCAATGTGGATAGCAGAGTTAAATGTGTCTCAAAGAGAGTTGATCGAGTTATTGGGAGGCCATTGGATGAAACAACCCCCAGAAGCAATAGATTTGCTGGTGATAACATAATGGACTCCAAGATTTCTAAAAGAAAATTGGTAATTTATCATTAGGAGCCCTTGAGGATAGCTTATTTGCAGGCATAATAAGTGGATATGTTGTTTGATATTTGATTGTACGAGACTGTCATAAATTCTCTAATTATACAAGTAGATTAATGATGCTGTCATTCCTCATTTTTTCTTCACTAATGTAAGCTGCATTTCACATTGGAATAGGGTATAAATCCATGCTCACAGCTGAAGCTATTTAAGACTCCAAGCTCATTCAGCTATAGAAGATTGCTTCCTTATCTGATGGATATCACCAAAGACAGTTCTGGTAATCTCTCTCCTTTATGCCAACGGTTATATGGTTTAATTGCATCAGAAGATCGCGGGAGTTCATTTAGGGCTTAAATATCACTAAGCTAACCATTCTTGAAAATAATTTGCTCAGGTGCTTCGGGAAATGTTCATTATCCAAAACTTGAGAAGCGCTCAGATGAATATCCAGTCTCTCTACTCTCACAACTATCAACTTCTTACCGTGATGAGAATCCCATCGAGAAGTCTGATGGAGAATGTTATCTTGTGAAATGTGATTCTGGCCCTTCACGTACTGGGCAAATCGCTGTGACAGATACCAATGATGCATATAATGATGCTCAACCAGATTCAACATCTGCTGAACACAACTCCGAAACTCCAGTATCACTTGGTTCACCAGAAAAGGAGATTACAGCAGATGTTATATCAGATAAAGATAAGCAGTTAGAGGCTGTCCTTGATATTGTGCCTTCAGTTCATGGAAGCTGCTCACCACCTATGTCATTATGTTTTGTCTCTGAATGTAGCCTGAACTCAGGGGCACCTGAATTACCTGTCGTTAATGAAGGGGACTGTATGGCATCAGTATTGAAACTAACTAATTGTGCAAAGCCAGAGGAAGCAGACTCATCCCAAGTTGAAGTCTCCGATCCCTCGGGAATTCCTCCTCTTGGACCCAAGAGGAGTATTCTTAAGAGAAATCCAAGAGGATGCAGAGGAAGTTGCGAATGCTTAAACTGTGCTTCCTTTCGCCTCCATGCAGAAAGGGCATTTGAGTTCTCAAAAAATCAGATGCAAGATGCTGAAGAAGTGGCCTATGATTTGATCAATGGAATCTCTCACCTGAGGACTTTACTGGAGAAATCAACATCTGGTTCCGATGATCACCTTGCTGTCTGTACTGATCAGGTTAATACTGAATGAGCTCAACATGCTTTGAGTCATTCTTCCCACTCTTTCTATCTACAATAGCAAGTAATATACTGTAAAATATTTTGATCTCTTTGCTCTAAGTGCTTTAACAGAGTCTATCTCCTAAACCTTGTGATGAGTACATTTAGGCGTTTGCTAGATCCTATGATATCACTTTGTTATGCTCAAACTATAAACATATTCCATCTTTACCAGACCACATCAACATACAACAAAATTGAGAAATCATCTCGAATGGAAATCTATGTCATTGAGAATTACAGGGTTTTCCACTTTAACATTGCCTGTGACCTTACCGTGTTGCTTTTTTCTAAAAAGAAGGAAAGAAAAAAGGCAGAAACTTTACTCGATGGCTAGAAGTGTCCTTCTCAGGAGTTTTAAGATTTGTTGCACTCGTATCTAATTATCATGTCTTAGAACAATATCATTTATATATGGCAGTGGTGCACATGTATTTTATAAGAGGCCTGCTTCACAGTAAACGTGAAGGATCTATGATTTAATATATGGTAGTCACTTGCTGAGCCACATTTGTTTCAAGTCTGTCGAATTTGAAGTTCTTTCTTAATATTCTGTCCATGTAACTAGGATGATCTATTGAGCGTCTTCCTAATTAAGTGGCTTTCTTGCTTTTGTTTATGGAATTAAGCAATACAGCAATAGAAAGATGATTGAGCTTCTACAACTTAATTGTTCAAAATACAAACCCTATGGGTTAAGATTATACTGGTAAGGTGAACTCATCAAAGGGATGACAAACCAGTAGGCCTGCTTGATTGGTCCATTTGTGATTATATTTAAGCGAATAGATCAGCTGGTTTGCCCTTTTACATTCAGAACAATGCTGTGGACAGTCACTTTCTTCTCATTATAGTTTCTTAATCCTTGAGGAAAAATCTCAACTCTCTTTAGCACTGGGGATGGTCCTAGCTACCCTGTCCCCATAATAACGATATTTATTCCACGAGTGGTTTGTTCTTTATTTAAGTGATGTTAGTGGGCGCTCCAATACTGCTAGATGCATCCTGGTTTTAAAATTGGTAGCCACCGGTGCAGCATCAGTAGAGTCGGTATCTGTCGAGCTACTGAACATGCTGGAAAAAAGGAAACTGGGAAAAAAGTTATGGAAGTGTTAAAATTATTAAACGTTGTTTTATGGCTGATCAAGCATCATTGGACTTGCTTTACTCTTCACTACTTGAGCTGTAATCCAGTCTTTACTTGTGCTGCATCTAGTTTCCTCTCGACTATTTTATCTAAATAAGCTGAGGTAGTTGCAGCAGCCTCACTTGTGTGGCTGCATGTTTTACAAGGGTGTTCACCTTAGGTTTAGATCGTGTTGCCACTTCCTATATGTTGCTTACAGTTAAGAATACAGAAGTTCTGATGTTGAATTTCCCTGTTATTTTTCCTTCCATTGCATTTTACTCGAATACAAGGAACATGTATTCTAAATTTTATCATTTATTGATTCAGGTGAAAGAAGCCTGCAGGAAAGCATCTGAAGCAGAAGAACTAGCAAAAACACGGCTTAAAGGAATGAATTATGATCTCAGAATCCACTGCAGAATCACAGTAAGTACTGGATAGCATTACAAGCATTTAAACTTGTTCTTCTCTGATGCTCTTCCTAGGAAAGATATTACTGTATAATAACTGTGATTCTTGTTATTTCCACGCAGTGTGGAGAGCGACCACGGGTTAGTTTCGCAAATGGAGTGGACGAAAGAGTCATTCCACATGCAGACGTTTGAAGCAAAGCCTAATCAAGACAAATGATGCACTTTGTATGATTATGATTGTTTGGTTTGGTGTATTTTTGCCCCTATGCCTCGCCTCCTGAGTACATCACAGACAGATCAAATTTGTTGCTTGCTACAAATTTTTTGCAGAGATGCGTTTAACAGTTGCTTAAAGATGTTACTCAGTGAGTTGTACACAGCAGCTTCAGTTTTTCAAGTTTGATCCCAAGAGAATGAAAATAAGAAAATATAATTTGTTCAGGGGATTTCTATTCTTTTGTTGTGTAAGTAGTAGATTTTGTGATTTTCCAGCTACAGTCAATGTGAAGTTCACCTTGGCGTTTGTTTCTTTCCGGATAAAACAGCACAGGAATTTTCGTGGAACAGAACTGTTCGATTTATGCATAGTTGTTAACCTAGAGCCTGATCTAAGTCTGGAAGTTGATTTTGTCCAAATTATTTCTAGATATGTATTAAGAGTTAAAAATATCATAAATTATTTATATATATATGTATATATGTATATGTATAAATTCGATTCACCTCCACCTTTATAACTAGATTAATCGGATGTGAATGTCAGTTTGGCCATTCCTATTAGATGCTCTGCAGAAAGGCTGCTCAACAGAGATACAGGCGAGTGAGCGGTGCACTGAATTATGTTAGAGATGCTATTATCAACGAAACAAGATAATGCTGGACAGACATGTTTCGAACGAATTTTTTTCTTATTTTTTTCTGTAACGGGAAATAACTTTCTTCTGCCATTCTCTTCTTGTTCAGAGCAACCTGCCAACCTCCTGTTCTGTAATTGACATGTAACATACAGTGGTTACGTTCATGCACCAATCTGACAGTCCAAATTTTTTTTCTTGAGGAAACATTTAATTCCTTCAGCATTGTGAACTATTTTTATTGGAAAGAAAATAACACATAGAACAACTGATATTTAGAAAAACTAAACTCAAACAAGAAGCTTTATTATCTGGGGTAGAATTTACAGCCATCAACAACATGAAAAAGGTAGGTAATAAAAACAAAAACAAAGGCAAAAAACAAAAGAATTGGATTTTATTTTGGCCTTGAATCAGGCCAACTGTAGCGTGGAGTGCAGGGTATATGCAATGTATCTTCAACCATGGGCTCGGATATCATAAATTTCAAGAAAGGTTTCATGATCCATGAACCTCTCAGAATCTTGAGCGTCTGCACTCGGGAGGGAGACCTTGAGGGAAGCGTTTTAGGTCAGCGCAGTAGTTATAAATCATGAAATATTTCTGGACCCATCTCAGTCTTCTTCTGCTTGGAGCATCGAGCGCGTTGGTTTGCCATGCACGATCAGAGAAAGAACTGGAAGACCTGGAACCACAGGAAGAAGTGCCATAGGACCAAGTACAGGCATCGGCTTTGAAGTTTCTGTAGTAAGCTGTAAAGGGTGCCTTCGTCCAGTCCGTCTTCACCAACCCACCTCTTGTAGCCCAGTCATCGGCGTTCCAGAGGCTGGAGTATATCCTCATGGGCTGGCTCTTGGGGAAAGGAACTCCAATTGATTCGGCATTCTTGAACACCCTTATGGGAAAATTATCCACCAAGAAACTGAAAAGAGACGATGACAGCCGATCAAGAACTCAAGAACAGTAGATATAGCCAGATCGAAGAGGCGATTGATGATTACTTACATGATGTGTTGTTGGCTCCAGATGATGGAGTAAGTGTGGAAGTTTCTTGTGGGGTCAAACCAGAGATAGAATTGCTGCTCTCTGTTTCCCTTCCCCTGAGTGAACACATTAGTGTGCAAAATGTAAGGGTCGCCGCTGAGGTTCCCCAAGAACTCGAAGTCGATCTCGTCATGTGTTGGTCCTTGAGAAGACAACTGCATGAAACAAAAACAAAAAAACACAAATAAAATACTACCAGTTAGACGTTTAATATAAATAAAAATTATAAATCATGAATATCAATCTATTCAATTTATCCCTTTTGCTCGTAAAATCCAATTCAACCATTTTTATCACATCCAAACAATTTAAAAAACAATTCTCTTCTAGTTTTAAAAACTATGCCCTATTTTTACAAGTATTTGGTGTGGATGACCTTTTCTTTCAAAAAAATAAAAATAAAAATGGATGTGTACTGTGATCTTTTTCTTTCGACGTTAATGGGAATCTTCAAGCGATAGTTATTTTTAAATATCTTTTACGTGAAAATATATTAAAATAATATTTTTGATATTAATATATCAAAATATCTAAAAATATTAAAAATAATATTAATTTAGAATAAATATAAAATATAAATTTTTTAAAAAAATTTAAAACATAAAAACAAACATTCCTGCGTGTATCATTCTCGTGACCTATTCTATGTGTTAGCTGAAGGCAATATATGAACACTACTTCGTAGCAAGTTGCTTTCAAATTCATTCTAGTTTGGAAGTGACTGTATATGGTATAGTTTTCTTATATATAATATATTAAGAAATTAAGGGTTAAGCTATTCTTTTTTCTTTTGCTTGTAATCATATACGTACGTAGTAGGCTGTTACAGTGCCAGCAGAGTTGCCGGCAACAAGTTTGAGCTGCATATCAATCCTCCCAAACAAGTATTCCTTCTTGGACTGGAATCCAGACCCAGAAACCTTGTCTAGAGACAGGGAGAGGAGCTGTCCTCCGTTGAATATCTTTGCACGGTGGTCGCCCCATGTCAAGTCAAAATCCTGATAGAAACTACCAGAAGCAACCGCCACCATGGAGCAAACTATCAGAAACAGAGAGAATCCATTGCAGAACAACCCCATTTCTTAGTTATATCAAGACTCGAGAGAGGGAGAGACAAAGGGGAGAGGAGAGAAGTGTTTGATGCGAGTGTTGGTGATAGGGTTTATGTGGAGAGCTACATGTATATATATATATATATATATACATAGAGGGAGAGAGAGAGAAGTTTTGCTTGTGAGAGAGAAGAAGAGACGGGGAGGTGAGGGGACGCGTTAGCACTTACTGGGGGAGCTACAGCCCCAAAGCTGGTGACAGCTTAGCACACAATCCCAAGCTGGAAGCTTTTGTTTTTGAGCATGCCAACAGTGTAGCATTTTGGCAACTTTTCTGGCTTTTAGCATAGAAACTCTGTACATCGATTTTCACTGTGTTTATTTTTGTATTTAAAAAACGTTTTAAAAGAATTTTGAATTTTATTTTTGTTTTAGATTAATTTATATTTATGATTTTTATTGTTTTGATGTATTAATGTTAAAAATAATTTTTAAAATAAAAAATATTATTTTAATATATTTATAAACGAAAAACATTTTCTAAAATAATTTATTCCAAAGTTTATGGTTCGCAATCTCAATTTTATTTTAAAATTGATTTCCAAGTTATATTAGAGTTATTTGTTTAGTTTTGATTTTTCCTGGTTAAGTTAGTTTAGCTTACTATTTACACAATCTTAAAAATTACTGATATTAGAATAACTGATATTCAGGATTTATTAAATTATAATTTCTTTTTTAATTTAAAGATTCGTGAAATGAAGAATTATTTATTTTCACTACTCATTAAGTAAAAGAAAAAGAAAAAGAAAACATGTTCAATGATTTTGTTCCATTGAACAAGGGGCAGGGCCCTTTGGTTGTGATTAGAAAAGACCGGCGGTGGATGCCAGCCAGGTGTGGTATGGGAGAATAAAGAGCAGTTGTTCTCATCTGGGACCACCATTGTCTGGTGCTGCACTTGCCCGTCCTGATCTTGCCACGTAGCACCTGGTAAAATCTTAGCCACCCACCCTCTGATCTATTTCACTCCGGCCATGACAAGCAGCTCTGAAGCTGGATCTAAAACGGCACCGTTTGAATACATAAGTAAATATCGCCTCTCGTTTCCAATGTCTACGACGAGGTCGGGTATTTTTCATCACAATTTTAATGGTTAAATCTGGTCTGCAAACGAGTTAATTTAAAAAGATTAAAATTTAATTAAGATTGAATTTTTAATTGAATTAGATAAAATAGTGATTTGATTAAACTCAACAAAGTTAAAATGAAATAAAAAATAAAATAAAAACAAAGCATTCTCGTTTTAATAAAAATAATTAATCAATTTGATATAATGATTTATAAATTCACATGATAATTAAATAAAAAAATATTTCAAATCAAGTCAAATAACTATGTATTTAGAACAAAATGTTTAGGTGTGTCTTTCTTGTTTCATTTATTTATATTATAAATTTAAAGTGTGTCTGGAATTGTGGTAGTAGTGTCAATTTAAAGTATTTTTCGTTTAGAAATACATTAAATAAAATTTTTTAATTTTTAAAAAATTATTTTGACATCAATACATCAAAATAATTTAAAAATATATAAAAAATTTATTTTAAACAAAAACAATTTAAAAATTTTAAAAAATTAAGTTTGTATCACATTTTCAAACCCAGTCTTATAATCTAGGGTAGTAGCTATATTATTTATATTGGCGTGGAAAATGAGTTTTTCCCAAGAAGTTTCTACTAATTATGACCCTATATATCTTGTATTAACACTAGCTAGCTTACTATAGGTCTCGTGACCTTGCCATGCAATGTCAAATTCAATTTACCGTTATATAGAAAAAGTAAAAGGTAGATTACAAAACCTAGCCTGCCCTAGAGGGACTCTAATCATGGAGATATTATCCAAGAAGATGGTCCAACATGGAGAAATTGAGCAACCAAAATCTTCTCTAAATCTTGGCATACATAGGTCTTAGAAGCTTTCCGTCCACTCAATGCTTGTCACATATCATTACATCGGGAAGATTTTAAAATGAATTTTAAATTTTAAATTAAAATTAAATTCTAAGAACTTGTTTGTTTTATGTAACTTTTTAAACTTTTTAATGGTTGTTTAAAATTAGGAAAGTTTGTTAAAAGAAAATATTCTTCGGCCAAATATTTTTAAAAATATTATTTTTTCAAATCAATTTATTTATTTGAGACTTACTCAAAAACATGACTAACATTTTGGGTCTTTAATAATTAAAAAAAGAATAATCATCTGGTCTAATGGGAAGAGTTTGAGATAAATTTTTTTTTTTTTATGGTCTCAAGTTTGAGGCCTGTACTTGCTAATATTAATGGCCACTAGAAACTTACCTGATTATTAACTACAGGATTCGTGGGGATTAATCGAGATACACCCAAACTGACATGAACACCCCCACATGAATTAAAAAGAAAAAGAAAAGGAAAGAATATATACACATCAAATCAACTCCAACTGTTTACAATCAATCATTTGACATTCATGATAATGTTCTTAAAGCTCCATGGGAATGTGCCACCTCCAATGGGAGGGAGATTGTGTTATTGGCTTAATGCTGGAGGCAGCTAAGGATCTTTAATTATGCTAACGAGGTAGCGATTTAATTTAAGAAAACATTCCACTTATTCTTCTTTGGTCACAATTAATTCCCCATGTAAAGTAAATTAGACGGTATCGTGGAATATAAATTTAAAGTAAAGTTGATGCGCCAACCTCAATTATAAAAGTTAGGCATCTAACATTAACATTTGTAGCTCAATGGTTGCACTTGAGGGTCTAGCTGTTGTGGTCAACCGTGTGACTTGTTCCGTTCCCGTCCCGGGTTCGATCCTCTATGTGCATGCCTGTTACCCTCGCGGTGCCTAACCTGCCCCTGGGCTTACAGGATGTCCAGTGGGCTGTGGGGAATAGTCGTGGTGCGCGCAAGCTGGCCCGGACACCCCACGTAAATCAAAAAAAAAAAGTTAGGCATACAAGCAACAAAACAGTTTAATAAAAAATTCAAATAAATAATAAAAGGAGCATATATGCTCGTTTTGAAGCAAAGATACTGTGAGATTCGTTGATTAGTTCGGCGATTCGATTCAGACTCTATAACCTAAACTAAATATAACATAAATAAAATAATATAGAGTTTATTTAATAGGTTAAATTACGATTCGATTAAAACTTAATTTGATTTTTTTATTTATAATCTTATATTGTCATTACAAGATCGTTAACTCTAATTACAAGATCGTTAACTCTAATTACATGTCCAAATATACTAAGTAATTAAGTGGAGTTTGTAATGCAACTCAACAATTGGCTGCTATTAGCTCATTAATTGCAACCCATGATTAACAGCTAAAGACAGTTCCCATACCATTTAAGCAGGGGCAGTTCCATAGTTATATTTTTTATACTAGTATATTAAAATAATTTAAAAATATAGAAAATATCATTTTAAATAAAAAAATTTAGGTTTTGGCCAACCTTTGATTGGTTTGCATTTTCAAACGAGAGCTTAATCTATAAGTCAATCTGGATTAACAATATTATTTTATTTTTTTAAAAAAATTATTTATAGGTAACTCGACTATATTTAAATTGATTATTATAAAATCAACCAGGTCACATATTAATCCAATAAGATTAATCATTTTTTTATCGGATCAATGTTATTTTTTTATTCAATTTCAAATTCAATCAAAGTTAGATTTTATATCATAATTTTTATTTATGATGTTTAATATTGAGGTGCAATTATACTTTAATTTTTTTTAATTCTTTTAACTTTAAATTAATTTTTTTTGAGTTGTTTTGCTATGCTATTTAATTAAAACTAATTTTAAAAAATAAAAAAATATTATTTTAATATAATTTCTTAAAAAATATTTTTTAACCCATCCTAATTTTTTAAAAACCATGAGCGGTGCTACTGATTAGCTAGGATTGGGTAGGGCCAACATCCACATTATTCATGATTAGTGGGCCCCTTTTAATTTGAAAGATATCCGTTTATAATTGGACCGTCTGTCACAGCAGACGCGTGACGACTCCTACTGGCCCTATGATCTCAAAGCTAAAACAAATCGCAACATCATCATCACGGGACATCATACTCACCATGGAAGTTAGCTTGGCCCCCACCAACATATTCTCAACACATTCTTTATGTGTTTCAAATAAATAAATAAATAAATCTTTATCCTTTTATTTTATTTGAATGATTGATGATTAATAACAATTTGATTTCAAACATGTACAAATAATTTTATCAAATAACTTTCATGGATAACATTGTTATTTAAAAAAAACTTAAACGGACCTAATGGGTGTATTAAAAAAATCCAGCATTTGAAGCTCGGTCTAATTTAAATTTTTAATTGAATCGAATAAAACTTAATTTAATTAAACCAGATTGGTTTATCTAAGTTTTTAATAACTCGATGAAACTTGACTAAGTCAATGTCTTATAAAAATGAATAAGATATTACTATTTTAATTTAAAAAAATTGTTAACCCAATAATCACCCGTTTATGTTCTTTTTTGGATCAAGCTGCATGTCAGTTATAAACTTGGCTTGGTGGTTGGCTCGGCTTAAAGCTCGGGTCACTAGATTATCCGGGGTTAACCCTTGTTTTTTTTTAATAAATCAAAATGATATTGTTTTTGTTATAAAAATAGTTAATGAGTTATGACAGAGTTTTTAACTGGATCTTGAAGGCTTAACCTGAGTTTTTGTTTTTTTTTTTTTGACACTAGACCCAGTTCTGCCATCGAGGCAGCTTAACCGGATAGGTTTTAAAACAATGATTATAATAACTATAATGGACAGTACTCCAGCTCTTTAAAAAAGTTGAAGGAAAAAATTGTCGTTTTAACTTTAACATGCAAAGTAAGGTAAAATAATAATAATAAAATTCTCATGAGATAGTCATTTGTCGAATGTGAATATTCTATCCATAAAATATGGATTGCAATTCAAGCATATAAAAAATAGAAAAAAGGAATTAATTAATAGAAAAATTGGAAGCAAGGGCCGAGGTGTCCCCAGGACCCGATTATTCACACTTTTACATTTAAGTGTTTTTCATTTTTTTTCTTCTATATTTTCGATTTTTTTAATGCTTTGATAAAGATTTTCACATAAAAAGTGACAATAATTAGTATGTAAAACAATTCGTAATTATTGGATTAACCTTCCAAGATTCAATTAATGTTGGTACCGTTACCCTTTATCCAAAACAGGCTGGTTTTGGTATGGTGACTAATCATCATAACCCTGCGGGACTAATCCCAGTTTTGGTTTCAAATTTATTTTATTTTAATAAAATGATATTGTTTTGAATAAAAATAAAAAAAAGTCATGAAATCATTTATTGAATTATTCAAGTTTAACTAAATTAATATTCAAGCTGGTTTGAAAAAAACAACTCAAACTAAACTCGAAGTCGATGAGTTATTGGATTGATAAATAAAACCGAACCGAATGTAATAACTATAATCTAAAACACAACAAGTAAAATGGGGCAAAGAAAAGAAAAATGTTTAACCATGTCATGACATGTCTTTAAATTTATTATAATAACTTTTCCAAGTTTGTTCATCTTTCAACCGTAATTTTATATAGTTGTTTTGTCTAAATAAATTTAAAATATATTATTTTAAAATAAAAAACACTTTAAAAATACAATCATTATATTAATATCAAACACTAACTTCAAATCCATGAGTTACCCATAAACCGAACCGGATTTTATAACTATTATTTTAGCATGCAGGTGGATATAATGTATACAAAACCAACATCATAACATCTACTAATCTATCCATCCACCATACACTAATTTAAAATTGGTAATATACATACACAGCTGCAATTCAAGTTTGGCTTCTTCCACAACTTCCAAATAATCCAGTAAGAGAATATATATATATATATATATATATATATATATATATATATATATATATGATGGGATAGGGCAATAGGTAGCAGAAAATGTTTACAAGCAACAAAAACAGCTAGCTAGCCAAAGATATTTTTCAACGTCAATTATTTTTCTTGTCACGATCGATCCCTTCTTTACATTTTCTCAATTATTTTCTTTATTTCAGTCTCGTGATGTCCACTGGGAATCAAAGGGCAAATCACTCATTAATTATCATTTATTCCTGCTCTGGAATACTTTAAGTTTACGATCCTGGGTTCTGCAGATGGAATTAAGGCCATTAAATTAATGCCTAGGTTATTATTTAAACACTCTTAATTAAATCAGGGTTTATTTAATTTTGTTATGCTTGTTTTTGTTTTTGTTTTTGTTTTTGTTTTTGTTTTTACATATTAAAAATATTTTAAAAAAAAATTAATTTAATATTTTTTTGATATTTTTAGATTGTTTTGATGTATTATTTGTTTTTACGTTTCAAAAATATTTTTAAAAAAATTAATTTTTTTTATTTTAAATTAATATTATTTTGATGTTTTCAGATGATTTTGATGCGTTAATGTCAAAAATAATTTTTGTTTTTAAAAAATATTTTGATGTATTTCCGAGTAAAAAACACTTTAAAAACCAACCACGAACCACATTCTCAAACACTCTCTAAATATTCACGATGCTCCTCATCCATCTCTTCAATTATCTGTTTTGCAATAAAAATTTATTTTGATACTGAATATTCATTTTTTCTTGACTTAATATAATGAAAATGGATTCTATATTAAATGTTTTTGGATAATGTTCAACCGGAATTTCAAGACTACTCGTTAACTTTTATATATCTTAAAGTATTAATTAGTCCCATGGAAAAAAATAAATTATAACCATTGAATTTATGATATCTGTTATATCTTAAGATCAAAACACTCAAAATACATGGGATTTCTTGAAGGATTTTGTTGATAATATATTTGATACAATTAATTTTAATACAATTGGTCAGATATAATTGTTCCAAAGAACTTTGCATCACCTGTTTAGGAGTGTGGTTATAGTTGTTTTTCAAAGTGTTTTTTGTACTGAAATGCATCAAAATAATATTTTTTTATTTTTAAAAAATTATTTTTGAATTCAGCGTATCAAAACGATTAAATACACAAATAATATTAATTTTTAGTAAAAATAATTTTAAAAATATTTGAGAAACACGGTTTGCACCGCAATTTTAAATATTATCTGAAAAAAAAGGACTCACTGAAAATAGATTTGATGTTGATAATATGGGTGATGAAACGAAGAAGATTTCACAATATAATTCACGTGCTGAGCTTGAATTTTCTTTCCCTTTCACAATATAATATCAAAAGTAATTATTTTATATATCATAGTAGTTGGTGTTAAATCATACCATTGTTTGAATCAATGAACACCCCCCTCATCATTGAGAAATTAATTATATGATATTAAAGCTACAACTATTTCTTCTTTTCATATTAAAAGGAGATGGATAGAAGAAAAGCAGATAAATTCTTCTTATGTTTTTTGGGTGGAATTATATGTGATTTTTTCTTATTTATTTCTCTTTTTTCTGTGTTTATTTCTGATGTTGTAAGTATTATTAGTTATAGCAGGAGTATTATAAATTTTTTTCCCATATAATTGATATTTTAAATTGATATTTTTCATTTGAAAGAAGGTGCTGTAGTTTTTACGATCTTTTTGTTCTAAAACTTCGTTTTACATTATAGTATGGTGTAATAAAATATGTTTTTTTATGATAAAATAACTTCAAAAGATACTTAATTTTCATTTAAATCGTAACTATGAAGATCACAATTTAAAAAATAATAAAATAATGTCAATTTGTTTTGAAGAACGTCCAAAATGGTGGGTTCAAATAATGAGTCTAGAGAGATTACGTATGGCCCAAGCAATTGTGATTTTATGGAGAAACTTCGGGCACCGTAGGGCACAGGAAATCCGTCACATCATTTCCTCGAAAAGATTCGTGAGCCCTAAGAATGATGACAGTATGGCTAGCTTGTCAGGAACACCAAGTTCCCATCTGAAAGCAGGATCATGCCCATTTCAAACGATACATACCTTTCAAACCTAGCTATGCAAGAATCTGAGATGATCATTTCAGCAAGTATGCAGATAGAATCAAGATTTACAGCATGAAAAGTCTACTCCATTAACAACGCCCCAACAACTCTTTGCCAACCTTCTGTTGTTTTCCCTGGAATCCTTCTCATTGCTTTGAACTGGTACATAAAACTCCATAGAAATCTTACTTTATTGCACTGGAAATGTGCAAACCCGTTGTGGTTTTGTTTTTTTTACCTCCTGTGTGTCTTGTTTAGGGCTACATGGCATAATTGTAGCTCGTAGGCTAAGTTTCACTTCAAAATTGTTTTAAATATTAAATTGGTCAAATACAAATGACCCATTAACCCGCAACTTGATTGATTCGGTAGAACTCGGTGAGACAAAACATGGTCAAGTTCAAGGAACTTTTTTCAATTGAAACAACATATAAAATGATCAACTTTAGATTGACATGGTAATGAACTGAATCTGAAAAACATTAAGTATTCTTTGTTTTATTTGCCATGATGGAGCTCCTTTATCTCAAAAGCACAACAGTGATAAAAACTGAACCGGTGGATAATACAAGTTAAGATAAATCATCGCGATTGCTCTGGAAATCCATTGTAAACACATTAGTTTTTTCTTGTTTCTAGAATTAAATTGACCAATCTTGAGTCTAAACATTCAATTCAATGGCGTGATTGAGTTTCTTATGTGACAGCCACAGGAGAAGAAAATACTTGGCAAAGATTGGTGTTGAATTGGTAGGATGAAAGATAAGATTCTACCTCCAAGGAGAAACTCCCATGTCCGATGGCAAGTACCCTGGAAGTTGGATTTTGGAGGTTCATTCCATAACTAGAATCTCATAGAGGAGAGCGGACCATGTCCCATAGTTACCTTATTTTGACAAGGATCAAGGTGCAATCCAAAGCAAAACCTGCACAAAACCTGGCCCAAAGGGGATGGCTTTGGATGGCGTTTTCCATTTGACAAAAAGCCTCCCCCCTGCTCCTTGTGACAGAGGGCGTGCAATATTGTCGCATTTGTTTAATGAGATTAAGATCTAAAGTTTCAGCTGCCACCCCATCATACCAGCTTATAATCAGCCTTCTCAATGGGGGCAACCATATAGATATGAGTTTATTAACTCAAAAGGGGCTCGTACTTGAATATCAAAAGAGGAAAGCTACCGCTAGTGCTTAGAATTTTCATACCCACCCTTTTTTCATTTGCTAATACTCATTACATCCGGAGTTCAAATGCCTCATTCAACCAAATTAGATTCAACACACAGCAGCAGAATACATCAGTCTGCACCAAGTTGTAAAACATGGGTACACTGGAAACAAAAGAAAGATGAAAGATGAACAAAACTAAATTGATCGAAACCGCATATTTTATAGTCTGAATGCATGGCTGTATAACTGTAAGATAGTTAACTGACAAGAAAACCATCACCTACATCTGCAGCTGCCTACTGCTTGGCAGGAGTAGTTGAAACATCAAAACCAGGAGGGATGAAGACAACATCATCCCAAGTTGTAGCAGAACCCTCCTGCAAAATTTTATTTCTTGTCATTTTAGCCTCGGAATTTAAAATCTTCCGTGTTATATTTCCAGAAGATAGGCAAAAGAATTGCTGTAACAAAAATGTGGATGAAATCATCCCAAATAAATGAGAAAGACTGTTATTGAAGCTCCTTTGTTCCTTATATTCTATATGATCACCCACAGCTTGAAAATGAAAAATTAGTATCATGCCTGTTTTATTAGCCAAGTCAACATACCTTCATACACTTAATTATCTCTTCGAAAACAGCAACCTACAAAACAAAGTTGATAATACGAGTAAAAGCAGCTAAGAAAATGAACGATGCTAATAAAAGATGGCTAAAAAAGCAATACCTCAATATCCCCCTGCTTGAAGGCAGGATTTACTTTATGCTGCTCACGGGAAGCTCTTAAAAGTGATTTTTCTAAATCCTCCTAGAAAAACAACCAGGGCAAGAAAAATGAAACCACAACATAATTAACCAGAATAGTAGTAAATAATAATAAGGTCATCTTCTTTACTAACCTTTCTAAAAAAAACTGGACGATAGCTTCTGTTTTGACTTTTCAATACCAAACTCCTTGACTGAAAAGAAAATATTTCATTGATTCAAACTTTTATAGTCCAGAAATCTCTGAAAGAAATATGAAAGAAGGCTTATGTCCAATGACCAAAGGTAAGTTCAAAGAAAAGAGAGAAAAAAAAAGTAATCTTCTAACAAGCCATGGTGGAGGAAGAGCAAAAGCCAACTCCAAGGCTTGACCAAGCATTGACCAGATTCAAATCTACTAGGATAAAAAAAACTATATAGAAACAAAAGGAACAAAAAAGAATAAGTCGTGTCACAAAGAGTAAAGAGGGATATCAGGACAAGCAAATTACGATTTTTCAATTTTGCAAACCTCAATAGACCCATTTCCCAGTCTGAAAGTGTGGAAAACCTCTGTGGCAAATGGACACCAAACTCCAGAGGTGAAAGCCATTATTTATGTGATCATGCAAATGCCAATAGAATGCTCACACAACACTCTACGGGTATTCATTATTGTTACTTCATGGACTCATCAATCTCAAAATGAAACCTCCTAACTGTGGCAAGTTGACAAACAAATGTATATTTCACCGACTAATTTAGTTCAATATCTTCAGTCTCAACTGAGGAAAACTGAAAGAAATGGATAGCAAATATGATCACGTACTTGCTAGATTGTAATCAAGAAAGCTGTAAAGTAAGGATAGGAAATATACTGGTACTGTTACCTTGCCATGAAAACATTAGATATTTACAGAACTAAGTTATCAGGCTCAGAGCAATCTACTTTACCTCGTCTAATTCTAACCATAAGAAACTAGTTGCAAGTAGTACAAGGACAAAGTTAGTTACTGGATTCTTACCCTATGAAGGATGAAATGCAGTTAATGCATGGCATAAGTTGTTCATTCCCAAAAATTGATTCAGTTTCCTCAACAACAATTCATGGGAAAAAAATGCTTCATTTATCATTTACTCGATATAATTATTCACTTGATCAAAATCCCAATTTTTTTATGCAGCATCATAGTTATCCAAATAATCAATATATCAGAAGGAGAACACTTATGAGAAGACGGGTTATGTCCTTGGAACCTGGAAAACTGGAACCCCGGAGAAGCAATCATCAGATAAACCAACCCGCTCTCTTTCCTACAACAAAATAAGCACAATGCAATCAATAAGTACATTTACACAAACAGAGACCCCTCATTTATAAGAAAAATTAAAAGAGAAGAGTAAGTTGGTAATTATAGAGAAAAGAAGTGTTCAAATGAAGGTCTGTTTGTTTTGCATATAACATTTATAGAGAGAAAAATTCACAAAAAGATTTACATTGATAATATTTACAGACATTTTTGCAAGCAATGAAAAAAAGAATACAAGTTATGCTTCAAATTTGGTTCTGATGGTCACCTGGGTAATAATACTCATGGTGGTGATTGTATGTTGGTAATAAGATGATGATGTTGGAAGTAGAGAAGGTGGGCTATTGTAAAGATACAAATAACAAAAATACTTAAGTAGGCTAGGTTTACAAGAAACAACACACATGATTAAGTAAACCAATTTCTAAACTTTTTTCTCCTAGAATGCATAAAAAAGAGCTGATTAACTCTAGTTGCTTACAGATATGCAAACATCCACAGGTTAGGATCAAGATGGTAGCAAAAGTGCTGAAATGCTGGAAATTAAGTTTTACAGCACATACTAGAGCTTTCTTCTCATTAAGCAAAATCCAAGCAGAAGTAAAGTGGAACAAATTTTACAGAACACTCACCATAAGTGCATTCTTGACTTGTGAAGGTTCCGGTATCAACCTAAAGGCCACCCCATCAACTTTTAACTGAAAAACCTGCAAAAGCTCACAGAATTAGAAGGAAAGAAGAAGAAAAAACGACAAATGGAACAGAAGAGGCAAAAAAAAAAAAAAAAAAACGAAACAGAAGAAACCCACCTTGTTTAACGCAACAGGAACAACTTTTGAGCCGCCTTTTCTCATTCCAGGGTCCATGCTCTTCATTTGCTCAAGGAGTGCCTCTGCATCCTCCTGTTTGAAACAAAACAATCCAAGAGACTTCCCCGTTGAAAGCCCAGAAACCAACACGAATTCTTCATTGGAATTACTCAAAGCATACACAGGCACGCCAGCCAATCTCTCTTCAATGGTTTCAGTTGACATGGAAGTGCCTGGTTGATTAACGGGCTCGTGAGGAATTCGAGCCCATAATGGGTTCTTGGAGGACAAGGGAGAGTTGGGGTTGAGGCGTGAGATAAGAGTGTCGAGTGATTGTTTTGCGTGGGTTTGGAAGTTGGGATTGAAGAGAGGGAATTGGTGAGAGAGGTTTTGGAGAAATGTAGAGCAGTGGTCTTGGAGAGTGGTAAAGGCATGGTGGAGGTCAATTTGCGGGGCTTGTTTGGATGCTGGGAAAATTTGTTGGTCGCTGGACTTAGGGAGGAAGTTCATGATTTTCTCTTGAGAATTTGAGAGAGGAGAGGGGAAAACAGGGAGGGTTTATGAAGGCAGAAATTTCAGAGAGATAGGGGGTTCTGCTGCTGGGTTTTAGGTGTGGTTGTCGTTTTTCTTTTTAAATTGTTTTTTTTATTAATTTCTTTAAAAAAACTTTTTGTATAATTTTAATATGAAAATATATATTTTTTTCTTTATAAAACAGCATATACTTTCACTTGAAAAACATTAATATCAAACATACTTATATTATTGTGTTGAGGTTATGAATCAAGAAAACAATTGGGAATACTGTTTTTTTTTTAAATTTAATTTTTTTTATTAAAAATTAATTTTTTTATATGTTTTGGATCGTTTTGATGCACTAATTTCAAAAATAATTTTTTTAGAAATACAAAAACTTTATTTTGATGTATTTCAGCACAAAAAACACTTTAAAAAACAACCATAACTACACTCCCAAATAGACTATAAATACAACTTCAAAAGTTAAATTTATTTTTAAAAAATATAATTTAATTTTTTCCAAACTACAATAATAAAATTATGAAAATATATTGATTTTATTTTAAATATTTTTTTTAAAAAATTAACCCATCTAAATCTCATGCAAGTTTAATCATCATTAGATAACTTAAATTTAACCCAATCAATATTTTAAAGAATTTAAAATAAAATATTAGACTAGACCCCAAATTATATAATTAACCACAAACCAATATCATTTAGCTTAATAATTATGATTTAATATTCGATCATTTTCTGGACAAGCGAAGCCTAAAATTCTTGAAAAAAGTGACGTCATATATTATGAAAAAGAATATACATATTCATAATTAAATTAGGGAGTCTCATGATCTTGCATTACGATTAAAATCCAGTTATTTATGTTTTTATTTTTTTTTGTTACTGTAATTTATCTCTCTCTCTATGGTGTAAATTATAAATAATTACTGGCTATTTCTTTTTTTTTTAACAACTTTTAATTTAATTAGTCAAGTTTTAAATTTATTTTTTAAAATTTATTAATTTAAATTTTATAACTATTAAAAACTTATATAATTATTAACTTTAGAACCTATTAAATTAATTAAGTCGTTCAAACTAATCTAAATACCGACATTAATAATAATAAAAAAAACATGCGACTTTTCTTTATCATTTTGTTTTTTTAACAAAAGCTTCGGATTTTTGGCTCAAGAAAACTGCCTTCATCGTATTATTTCATCATATTATTGTTTTGTGGGGGGTGTTCTAGTTTGTTTTTAAAGTGGTGGTGGAGAGAAAATGAAAGAGTGCAGTGAAAAAGAAGAGCGAAGCGAAGCCACGAAAATAGAGGATGGTTTGTGTCAGGAGATAACAAAGGTGTGTGTATATAGTGATTGGAGCTATTTTTGGGCCTTCCAAAGTGTGTGTCGTGTCATGTCTGTGTTTTCATATGCTTTTTATACAGAGATGAAAGAATTCTTCTCTGGAGATAGGATCTTGGCCAGAAAGCCGCCATACTATCGAACGGTGGATGTGCCGGATATGTGGTTTTCTCCGGAATTTGTTTGGGAAATAAGAGGTGCTGACTTTACAATTTCACCTGTTCACTAAGCTGCTGTAGGTGTCGTTCATCAATCTCATGGCATCTCAGACTGATTCCCAAGATTTACTCGCTCCGTATCAGACAGAAATCCAGAGGAATGTAGCACAGCAGCAGATATAGCTGAAATGTTTACTTCTCAGACAAGGAAGATGGACGTGACAGCTGAAAGATGATCATTATTTCAACAATCTTGTACACGAGCCCTTGTTGCTGCTAAGGTTTTTTTCTAGGCAGTGCGTGAATAGGCTATTCCAATTTCTTGTTTATAAGATGGCCTGTTGCCATGTTTGGCTGTTGCGTAGCCCTGTAATGCTGCAAACATGATGCTTAGTCAATTTTTGAATCATTATTGATTGAATGCTTTCTGCTGTGCATTATTCTAAAAAAAAAAACTAGCTTTGAATTTTATTGAGTTAAGTGGAGGAAACCAAGAATGATTTTTTATTTATTATTAATAAATGTGTGTTCATTACTAAGTGGTATCGAAATATAATAATTTTTTTTTATAAATATATATTTTTAATGACGAATAGCTTATTATATCTTTATTATTAAAAGAAATAAAAGGGACACACATTTATTTCTTATTTATAAAGATCTCTGCTTTCGCCTATAGTCAACTCTTTTGTCTTTCTTTGTATACTACACACATTCACACTTTCTTTCTCCAACTTGGAAAATGGATAGCCAAGACCCCAGAAAGAATCATACACATACACCAGGTTCAATTCTTGATTTTACCCTCTTGCTTTTCTGTTTTATTTATTTCCATGGGTTTTCATTTTCTTTAGTATTAAATCTTGTGTCTTTTTTTGGGTTTCTTCAACTTTTCTGTGGAAAAGGATTTCTGGGTTGTGTTTTTTCTATTCACATTTTGTGGAAATTCACTTTCTTTGTTTATTTTGTGAAGTTGTCTTGGGCTGGTTGGTCCCTGTGGATGGTTGGTGATGTGGGTTTTTGTTGAAACTTGCAGGGCATGGGAGTCATGGAGTTCATGTGTGTCACAGATGTGGGTGGCCCTTTCCGAAACCACATCCAAGTGCAAGACGCATGCGTGCACACAAGAAGATATGTGGAACTCTTGAAGGATACAAGGTTGTTGACTCTGAGGAGACTTCCCTCTCGGCTCTTTCTGATGATGACAATGTTTCTGATGAAGAACCTGAAACCCCTAGTGAGAATTCTTGCTATAGAATCATGTTTTGTTTTTTTTTCCCCCATAAAACTTAGGAAGAGAATGGATTTACTGTTGTGGATGCTTGACTTCATTGTAGGGAGCCTTAGACTGCTCAAGGTTAAATTGAAATAAAGATTCGCACTTCGTCTCTGATCGGGAGAAGCATTGCATTTTTTTTCTTAACTAATACTGGTTAATTTGGCTGCGCAAGGTCCAAAAGGTTTGGAGAGAAGTAGTAACGAGAAGGGTAGTGGCGGAGTAGGGAACATATCAAATAGATCAGAAGACGAGGTCTTTAAGGATGCTGTTGCGGAATTTCCTGAAAGTGGATACAGTTCGGTGACGGGAGAGCATACTAGGGATGTTAAAGAACAGGAAATTGGCCTGGAGTTCAATAAAGCCACTGCTCAAACATCCAAGGATGGTTCGGTTAATGGTAAGCTTTCAACGGGACCAGATAATTTATTTATTTGAGCTGTTTTTTCTGCATCTGAGTGTATAACATGATTGATTTGTACTTGGATAGCTGCAATATTTAATGCTTGTCTGGAGTTGTCCTGTGATTTATTGTGACTCTCTCATGTAAAAGATGCTTCGATCTATTTTTTTTTATTAAATAGGCTTCATTTCATAATCCTGTAAGTTCATCACTGAGTGCATTCTCAAGTATGATGGAGTCATTTTAAGTGAAGGGTAGGATTGGGTCAAATAAGCCACTAGGCATCCATGGAGCGTGCTATATGGTGGTAAGTAGAATTATTTATTAGGACATAAGACAATAACCTCGATTGAGATCTTGGATTGATAGGTGGGGTACTTGAGAAAGTCTAGTTGTGGCAAACACCTTTTGGATTTCAAGAAATTTAGATATGACCATTGAGCTCATTGGTGGATCTTGTTTGACAAGCTTCGTTTCTAGCTTTTTGGCACAATCATGTGTCACTTGGAAGACTGGTTAACGAGAAGCCATAGGGGTTTTATAGTTGGATTGTATATATTTGGATTACATCTGGTTTGCTGTGTGTAACTAATTTCTCTCAACTTTTGTTGTCACATTGTAACTTGGTTGTAAAGAGTTCTGATAGCACAGGATTTGAGTGGTTAGGAAAACTAACAAGTTAAGGTGTGATTAAATTAAATAATGGAAGGGAATCAAATGGAGATATTTCTTTCTGAAAATTGTGTTTTTTCATGGAATATGTATACCTTCACGTGTAATTTAGGCATGTAAGAACTCTCTGGGGTGATTTTAATCTTATATCTTCACGTGTAACATGGTGCTGTGAGACATGCTTGTTTTAGCTTCATTTCACAGGGGAGGTAAATCATTTGTGCATGCATGTAGGACACAGGACAATATCTGTGGATTCCATATTTTTTTTTTGTTTTTAATTGAGTTAAAATAACTTCTGATGTGGGCTCGTTTTGGAAACTTTCTCTTGTACTCCACCATCGATATTTCGTACTAATTTTAATTTTCTGAACATCACTTCTGACCATAGATTTTCAAGACAATTCTGGGAAAACTCAAATCATCTTGTGTTTCCTTGAATGTGAATAATTTTGTATTTGCAGTGTGTTTTGAATATGATGCTTCAGTCATTAACTGTCCATATGACATTTATTTAAACCTAGGGGTTTAGACGATTGTGAAACTCAATTATGATTTCTTGCTTTTACCCTTTCTTTTCCGAGGAAGGAAAATAATGAGATTCTGAGTGTATGTGCACGAGTAATTCCATGTGTGGATTAATTGATATCCCGCAGTCACTTAACAATGGACGCACTATACCCCCCTGCCAAAAACAAAGGGGGTAGACAGATTATTTGTGGATATAGGATTGTTAAAATTTATATCAGCGAGCATGTTGTCTATGTATGAAGATTGTTGCTTTATGAAATAATGCAGTTACCGGCCCACCTCCTAGCAATTCAGCCGACCCCATCCAAATGCAAAGTACTGAAGCTCCAGTATGCAATCTGTCTGGAAAAGCACAAGAGTCCCTAGATCATGACTCAAATTCTACCATTGGCTTCATGACTAGACCTTTAATAGATTGCAGAGATGAAGAATCTGGCTTTGAGTATAGCCATGATAATGAAGGTTCAGCATGTGACTCAATCCCCATCAAACTTGAAACACAAACAGATGCATTACAAGAGAATAAGAAGATTGGTGCTGGAAAGGATTTGTCAGAGACTGATGCAAAAGGATATGAAGGAACTAAATTTGATGCAGGGGAAGCATCTGAGATGGTATCCAAGTTGCAGAAGATGGAGGATGTAACTTCAGAGCCTGTGCCTACTGCAGAATCCCTTAAATTGAAGGAAGGCCATGCAGATGTTTTAGCCTCTGGAATGTCTTTAAATAATCTCTCCTCTGAAGTTAAATCAGATGAACCTGTTGATTCTTCTTTTGATGCTGCTCAGACCAAGGGGGGTGGTGTTCAAGAAATGGGCTTGACTGATTATGTCAATTCAACAGACAGCTATGATAATAAGGGAGAAGGGGATGAAAATGTGCATGTGCTTATAGTTCCCCATGACTTTCCTGTGGTAGCCGATGCTGAGAACATGGTTAAAGGTTTTAAAGACCATGAAGGAGGGAAATTACCCAAACTTATAAATGTGGATTCATCTGAAGTATTTAATAATGTTAAGGATTCTGGCACTAAGGACAATCCTTCTGGTTTTAATTCAAGGCCATTGATCAAGGACACCAAAGTCTCTACATCAGATTTGCATGTTTTGGATGATAATGTTGAACCCAGAGGTGTGGCCAGCCAGCTTATTGTATTGCCTGATGAAGCAGAAGATGATGTGCCCCTTGAATCAGAAGTTGGTGTAACAGATGTTGTGGTAGGTGACCTGGAGAAGAGCATTTCTGTTCAATCTCCCGAAGAAGTACCTCGTGATCATTGTGAAACTTCATCTCTGACGAGTTATCTAGAGCACACTACAAACGCCATATCTGTTACTAACACCCTGGTAGTGCCAATAGATGCTGAAGTCAGGCAGACAAACTTAGATGATACTGGTAATCATGATAAAGATAAAATTGAAAGTTCCGAAATAGCTGTAAATGACATAAACAAAAGAAATGCAGTGGAGAATTGTGCGGAAAACAGAATACCAACTTCTGGACATGCTAGTATTCCCGCCGAACAAGTTGATCGAAGGAACAGCGTACTTGGAGATGTCAATGCTGATGCTCATGAAGAGGGTAAAATAGAAAGATGCAATGTGTCTAAAATTGAAACTGAGGGTGATTCTGTACCTGGATTGGGGGAGGAAAATCTCCTGAGGGAGCCAAAAGCAACACTTGAATCTGCTGCCAATGTTGAATACCATTTTACCTCAGAGAATGAAATTAATGTGTGTGGGGGTAAGCTGTCAGAACATCAACACATAGATTTAGGTAGAGTGTTGGAGCTTCAAGATAGCAAAAAGGAACCTGAAAGCAATAGTATGGCCAATCTACAAGAGCATGATGGCAAAGTTAGTACAGTTGCTGAATCAGATGGCCGTGGAGATGTTGAGGTATTATGGGAGTCTTCTGAAGACAAAATGGTGAGAGAGCCTCTTGTTTCTCCTCCAGAGATTACATTTTCCCTTCAAAACCCTTCCCCTATTGCAGATAGTCATGCCAGAGATTTCCTTGCAGTTGCATCTGGGAACACATCTGACTTTTTGCCTGTTGAAGGTGATAATAACTTAGTTACACAACAGGTTGTTGCATCTGGTACTGACTTTTCAGTTGATTCAAGTAGTCAAACTGATAGTTTGGAAGCTCATTGGGGTTCCGTTTCAGGTATGTTTGCAATTCAATTTTGTTTTAGTTAACTCAATAACAGATTACCTTGGATTTGGATCTACCATCTCTATCTTTCTACCTTTTGTAGGTGTGAAATGTAGGGCGTAATTGGGACCCAGAGCCCCCTAATATCTTGCATTTGCATGATATAAAGTGTTGTATAGAATCACCATGGATTAGTTAATTTTGTTAGGTGTTTTAAATGATAGTTCCCAAACAAACACTTGTTACAATTGCTACCTTGTTTCATTTTATTGGTTAAAATTGATTAGGATGAGCTCCTTGAGCATTGATAACATGTGTTGTAAGCATGTTTGCAAACCATTCTTTCCATGATGCTACTAGTTATATGCATATGTATTTTATTTTTATACATTAACAGAACAAGTTGTCTTGTTTTCATTAATTCAATCTATTTTGTGATTTTTAATCCTTGAAATAGTACTTTCCACCCAATCGGATATACCGACTATTCTTGATGCTGAGACTTTGCCATCAAATGGTTCCCAAGCATTATCAGAAGCAGAGAAAGCCACCTTGAAGATGCTGAGAGCTGCTTCTGAGACACAACATGCTGATAAATCAGATGTTTTTGAGGCCCCTTCTTTCATGACATTGGTTGAACCTACAGATGGGATTAACCAGAAAGCCGATGCATCTGAAGCCCAGACAACACAGAACCCTCAACAGCCAAAAGCTGCTTCTGTACAAGCTGGTTGGTTTCCATCCATTACTAATGTTGTTAACTATTCTCCAGGGAGAAAGAAGAATGAAGAGATTATGGCCAAGGTCACGAACTGGAGCACAGGGAAACAACACCCTCCCTTGAAGAGCCCACAACATGCTCCGAAAATCCTTTTGGGTAAGGCAAACATGGAAACCAAATCCAAGTCTCCAGATGCTAAGGAAATCCCAGTTGACAAAGGTGACCCTGCAGCTAATAGTAATGGCACTTCACCTAAAACATTGAGCCCGATTCTGGTTCCTCAAGAACCTGTGGGTGAGCCTGTCAAGGATGAAGAGAAAACATGGAGTCTTCCAGCAAGGCACCCTGCAGATATTAAGAGTGAGAAGAAAAAAGTCAAGGGAAGACCACACTGGGCACAATTTGTTTGCTGCTCATCTGTAAACGAGGACAGTTAGAGCCTTTGGCTATAGAATATAGGAATGTTGATGCATGCGGGATGGTTCCCCACTGAACTAGCTATAGTAAAGATTTGTGCTTGTTGAACTCTGACCACCATCACAATATTATCCTACATGGTGCTCGGTGTAATTTTGAACTTTGGTGGACTTAAAAGTACATATGTATGGCTCATCAGATTAGTATTAGCATTGAAGAGTGTTCTAGTGCGGGTAGCGTCGATTTACCAGCAGTTCTCTCTTTTCTTCCTTTTCCCTTGTTCCTTTTCCCTCTAGTAATGCGATATGGCCCTTGTGGAGTCATGCCTGTGTTAACAATTATTGGCGGACATGATAGCGTCCTAGGTGCAGGATGCTGTAGAGGAGGGTTTTTCCAGATGATTTGTGATTTTATCTGAAGTCTTCAATTTCATCGTCATCATCATGGGATGAAACAGAACGAGACTCAGCAGTGTTTTTTATGTTCAATGTTTTCCTTGGTTCATGTCTCTTTGCCTCTTGACTATAATTATAATTCAATAGGCAGTTCCTGATTCAGTTAATTTCCCTAATATTCTTTTTAATTCCTCATGACTTGTGTTTCTTTGTTCTGACAATCCTGTGATGAGCTCCAACAGGCAGTATGAAGCTAGAAGCTTGACTGGAGGAGACCCAAAACGCAGCAGCCTGCACAAGTCATTGCAGTGGATGCTGACCTTGGAAAGCGGCTGCTTCCTATTTGAAGGGTTGATAAAATTTTGCTTAAAATAAACATAATTATTCAACCTTCAATTTTACTTAATAATTAAAAAATGTTTTTTATTTAAATTTTTATAAAAAAAATCCAAGTCAATTCGACCAAATGCAGCTAAAAAAACAGTTGAATAGAATACTTGATAGGTATTCGGAGGAGTACGACATCCAATTCAATTCAATCAGATATGAGCAGTGATTACAATTTTAAAAAATATATTTAACTATATCGCTATTTTAGAGATAAAAATATATTTAATTAAAAAAATATAAAATAAATCAATTTTTAAAATAATTTTAAAGTTAATATATGTAGTTTTTTTTTTTTTTAAAAAAAAGACAAGAACATATTCTTCTATTGTAACGACTATCTCTATTCCCGTAGTATAAAGTTTATAGTAAAAATCTCTATTTTTTATTTTTATTTTGTAGTTTAAAAGTATAATAAAAATTATTTTTTAAAATATTTATGGTTTAAAAACATATTAAAATAATTAATATAAAAATATCATTTATATATTATATACTTTATAGTTTATAGTATTGAGTGCAACAACATCCAATCCAATTCAATCAAATACGAGCAATGATAATGAGCAATAATAATTTAAAACTAGAAATTTTTTTAAAATACATGATTGGACATAATAGAAAACCGAGTCTAAAACTCGATGCAAATAGGTTAAAACAAAGTCGATGGCCTGAATTTCACCGGGTTTTACAACAGTGGTAGGATGCATGCTGCTAAGCCTAAGATGCTGGTTAATTATTTAAGAAAGAACAGAGAGGTGGATAAATTAAGAAGAGAGGCTATAAATAATTATTTCTTTATTCATATAAATTTCTTGAGCACCCACAGTTAACATATATGAACATGGTTATTACATACAGACTCGTAAAACAAAGACAAAAGATCAGATTACTTAATCTCTTCAACTCATGTTGTTACAGTTGATTATCACAATTCAACACCTCAAGATCTTGATTATCTTCGTTTTAGTGTCTCATTTTCTTACCCTCAGTCCAATGGAAGGCTCAAAGGCAAGCAACTCCTTGGATCGAAGCCAAGGCTTGACCACAAGCACCGAATCAAACATAAGCTTCTCTTCACTCTGTGTGGTTGCCTCAATCTTTAAATAATACTTCACCCCAGAAACCACCTGCGTCTGTGCCTCCACCACTTCAGAGAACATCAGCTCTCCAACTTCACCACCTTTCCCGTACGTGCTCCTGTGGTTGTTGAACTCCTTCACGGAGAACCTTCCCAGCTCCTGAATCTCCTTGTTAGTCTTCACATCACTCACCTTGGCTCTCCCGCCTACCATCCCTCCGCCGTTTCCACTCACTCCTGACACAAGAAGCGTGTAGAGAACGAGAAAAACAAACAAGGGTGCTGAGGACTTCACAAGTCTTGCCATACCTAGCGGGTGTGTTAGTTTGATGAGAATGATGAAAAGACCAGATGAGCTATATAGAGAGAGAGAGAGAGAGAAGAGGGGAGGAGGCGTGTGTGTCTTGTAGCAATGAGTTTGTGGGGACGACGGAGATCAGAGGCTGACACGCAAATTAAGGAGGTGTACGTGTAGTGGGTGTGCATGCACCAACGGCGTGCCGCGTAATTGAAAGATGCATGAGGTAGGTGAGGTGGCTAGACGTAGTAGGGAAAACGACAGAAGGTGTGAGTTTTTGATGGGATGTTCTGTTTTTCTCAGAAATGTAGCCGTATCAGCTTTTGTACTTTGAGAATTTTCGTGGATTCGAAAGAGTGGGTGGGTTGTTCTTTGCATGGTTATTACCCGGTTAGATGAGTCAATCTAGTAATTTGTTGAACAAAAACTTAATTTGAATTGAGTTTTATTTCATAAAAATCCACCGTTAAGTTGGTTACAAATTATGTTTATATAATTTTAGTCTGAATTAGGGTTTTTTTTAAAAAAACAATGTTATTTCTATTTATTTTTAAATAATTATAGTTCGAAAATTGACCCGTAAATCTCAACTCACGATGAGTTCTTGAACCGAGTCGACCTCCTTCGGTTTTAGATGGGGGGAGGAGGAACTAGGAAGAGTGTGAGTGTGCTAATTCTTATCGTCTAGGGCTTTGCTGCGTTGTTATGTCGTGGATTGTGTGACTCGTTTCCAGCTGGTATATGTTCTTCTGAGGGTAACGTTTTCTTTTCTGTCAAAAGGGAAATAAAACAAAAAAGCAGAGCGTGAAATCATACATGTTCATTTTGACGACAGGAATAAAAATAAAAGAAAACAAGAATCATGTGACCTAGCTCGCTAAATTTTCAGTTTGCAGGGATGGCTAAAACCAACAATCTTGGGTGGTATTTGGTATTCCCTAAAAAAAAATTTAGTCTTATTTAGTTTTAAATTTTTTTTTTTTTATTTTGTTATTTTAATATAAAAAATAAATTAAAAAATATATATTATTTTAATAAATTTTTAAGTAAAAAATAATTTAAAAAAGTAACATTTATATCACACTGTAAAATAAGCCCTTTGTGTATATATGCCACCTAGGCCAATATTATATTCCTCTATTTATATACGCTACCTAGGCCAATAAATAAATTAAAACATCATTTAAAAAAATTAAAAAACAACCCTAGAAATTAACCTCCCAGTCTCATCTGAGTTTTGATTAGGTCAACTGACTTGTAAGTTGAAGTTGACCCGTCGATTCACTAGAACTTGACCACATCAATAACCAAACCAAACTGGTTTGAGAGGAAACCTGATTTGGCCCAAACCACGATTCAGGTTGGCAGATCAACTAGTCAACCCACCGAGCCAAGCCTGAGTTTAACAACAATTTTTGCATGAAAATCATACAGTATATAGACCCCATATCAAGTACACAAAATTGGTTAATTTACAATAGAAACAATTGGCACTGGTGTAGACTGTAAACTATAATCAATTCAAGCGGCTAATGACACCATGAACAGCATCTATACAAACATCTGTAAAAAATTTGGTATCCCAGTGATTGAAATTGCCAGCAATCAAAATAACCCTATCAACTTGCGCAACTCCACAACTACTTTTGTTGGGCATCTAATTTGACATACCTGAACCACTCGATAGGACATTCTAGACCGTTCTGAAAGTCCAGGAGAGGCTTTATGGGACAACTCCATCAATTGTTGATCGGACCTTTAAATCAGGTAGAGAGCTGCCCATGATCCTGCAGATGACTTTACTTCTTGTTAACATGTAGAAACAAGAAATGCAGCATACTATCCTTTTATTATACCATGGAACTGTGAAGATGGAAATTCTATGGCAATTTTCAGCACATGCTCAAACTTGAGGTGTTCAACACAGGAAGAGATATAATTAAAAAAAAAAACATTATAAAGGAATGCAGGGTGGTACAACCCTCCTCCCTGTCCTGATACACCTTCCCCTCTCTCCCAAGCTCAGACCCTAATTAACCCGAATCCTGTTACAGAGTGACAGACGTGGATTGGAACCCGTACACCTACATTCAACTTCGCTTGTCACTAATTCTAATTTATGACCTTATATGATTAACAGAAGTAAAACCCTTAAAAGGTTTAACGTAGTCTTTTATTCAAGGCAGCTGGTGATAAATTACAAAGTGGGTTGACATAAACCCACATTCTCCACACAGGAAATATCATATTTCAGGACTCGGAAAAGAAAAGCAGAGAAAAAACATTGGTTCTTCTCTCACATTTCAACCAATGACATATGATATATATGCATCTGCCTTGGCATGTTTGAAGGAAATTTTCAGACCTTTGAATCAAAATTATTAATTTCATTGCATGGGCCCAAGCCATATATGGACGCAACTTGCTATATCTGTTTGCAACAGGCCTTGTTGTACAAATAATACAAATAATATATGATTTAATGCCAATAAGAACCATACCTTCTAACACTAACTGAAAAAGGTTTCACTGCAATCAATGATATTAAGTCATCCAGGAAGATCAGGTTGTTGGTCGTGTCATTGTAGACAAACCACGTCCCACAGGTATGCCTCCCTGAAAACCATCATCTGTTTCTTCCACTTCTAATGGAGCTGCGAAGCATGAGTTAATCAAATGGGGAGAACAATTTAAGAAAAGCAATTAAATAAATGAAGCAAAAAGAGAGGACAAAAAAGAGAGAAGGAAAAAGAGACAGATGCAAGCAGTTCAAAGAGAATATGCCACTAAAAATCCAAACATGAAATGACAAAACAAGATAAGATGTTCCTTGTGCCTGATGTCCAAGAAAAATGACATAACAACTCATATATGAATTAATGTGCTATTTTAAGTAACCTTGTTAATTGGCTTCTAAATCAATACAGATTTCAATTATTTCAATTCAGTTCATAAAATCAATGATCATTGCATTCTGTTTATTCTGGTTTATATTAAATCAAATACACTGTAAATAGGAGGAAACATTGGACAGGGAAATTGAATAATTTCAACTATGGTTGTTTACCATTAATCTCCTCTCCAGCTTGTGTCCCAGCAACCCCAATGCATGAATACAGAGAATCCTCATCTACTTTCAATTGTTCATATGCAAGGTATATGTCCTCAATTGTGGCAGCTTCATAGAGTGAAGTGAGATCTTTAATACATGAGACGTCCTGAACCCCAGAACCATAAAGAACAGGTCACATGAAGTCATACTTTGTTTCTAGTTGGAAGATGAGAGCTAAAGGATGGAAAGCTAAGTTTCAAACATATTGTTTTTCACCTTTCTCGGAACAGAAGAGGCTTGCAAATGAGCAAGCAATCCAAGCCAATAGGCATTGGACTTAATCTCAGCTTCATGTCTCATTAGCAACGTCCGTCTTGCCTGTAATTGCGAAGTGTTAAAATGGAAACATGCTACACGTGCATCAAGACATAAGATACATGCGGATATAAAAGACAACTCTACTCCATTATGCAATTAGATATCCCCTATTAAGGAAAAGTAAAAAACAAATCCCAGCAGGGAAGTTAATTTAAGCAAAAGCTGTTATGAAGGGGAATAACAAGAACGAACTTCTAGAAAAGTTTTTCATCATTTCCATTAAACATGTTTGTTTCATTGAATCCTATGTCCGAGTATAAATGCTGTCAATCACAGAAAAACACAAACAGCATTCTAGTAGTTGAATAATATCTAACCCTGTCCAACTCTCTCTGGGAAACCTTGTTGCTATGCAACCCTCTAAGAACACTTTTGCATGCATCAACCGCTTTATGTACCTGCATGTTAATAGAACCCAAAACTAGTGAATACATCAGAACTAACAGAAAATATTAGATGGAATATAGGGAAATGAACCCCCACCTTGCCTGGAGTTGATGTTACTGATACAACATACCATCCAAGCTTAAGCCTATCAAATAGGCTTAACTCAAACGATACATCATATGTCAACCCAAGAGAATCCCTAACTGTGGTAAAAAGCCTGCACAAAACAAAGAATTGCTTCATGAAAATACAACAATTCATAGCTATGGTAGCCACAAATATTTTAGATTCGAGCAAGGCTGCATAATTTTCAAAACTAAAAGATTACTGCCTCATCTGCTAGTCAAGAAGTGTTAACAAAGAGTAAAATGGACAGATCATCCATGGTACAATATTGAATTTTATTAACTTCCCAAAGTATTTTTACAGCTTTAGATGGGTACACACATTTTTACTTGTTTGTTTGTTCTTAAGGTAGCAATCCTATGGAGAGGCAGTTTTGCAGAGTATGATACAACTAGACTAAATTCCCTCAGGAACATTCCAGACAAACACTAGAAACAAACAAACAATAACACTGGTTAATGCACGCATGATAGTGAATTGCTAATCTATGCAGTGATATCATATAGATCAAATGCTTTCTAAGCAAGCCTGTCAGGAAAATCACCGAGAATTTATGATCTCAGCCAGTAGCCCCATTGTTATGCCAAAGAAGAGTGGATGACAGCGAAGTTTTCCTTGCATATCCTTCTGAACATCCTTCCCGTCTATCTGTTGTGTTTCAGTTATTGGTTGTGCATCTGCAAAGCATTGGCCAGCTGAGATTATGAGTCACACTTCAGTTTTTTGGGAAAAAATAAAGTTGTTTTCCACTTTCTATGCAGAGAAACAGTTCAGAAGTGAGCCAGACAATGTTCACAAAGGCAAACCTGAATAAATTTACATTTTCTATAACATGTCAACCAGCATCTTGTATAAGCAGACAAGACTCGACAGTATTAAATCCAAAAGAAAAGCAACATGAAAATTCAATAGACACATTGGAAACCAAACCAAGTGGTTATCCATATAATCCATGCCTTCTGAAAAGAGACCCATTTCTTGCAATACTTTGAATGCTATATTAAAAATGCAGTGACTTAACTAAGACACGTATCCTATTTACAAGATTATCTGTCACAATTAATTTTGCACACAGATTTTAGAAGAGCAATTAAAAATAAAAAAGCCAGCGAATATAAGCTTAACATGGAACATGATAGAAGGGCTAAACAAAAAGGAATTTTTGCAGATATATTTTTTAGATAAGAGAAGATTGTATTAACAGCAAAAAGAACTACAAAAGCTTGCTGGAGAATAAGTCATCCTCCCAAATAATAAAGCAAAACAGATATCATTAATGAGCAGCCAAGTTCCACTGAAAATCAGCTAAAGAAACTCCCAAAGCACCTGAAGAAAGGAATACTATCCTATCCCCATCTTTCCAGCCATACAGCTTATCCAACCATTTGCAACTAAGTTCTTCCCTTTTTTATTTCTCATTTCATTCCATTATTCCCTCACAACTCTTAAGAAATCTTACAAGAATCAAAATACACATCAAATTTATTAATTTTACTTATAGAATGAAAACTGACCAGCTGCAACCGAAAAGCCACTCATTGACTTGAACAGGTCTGTTCCATCAACAGTGAAACCCCAACGATTTGGGGCAGGACCAGCAATATATGCACATGCTCTCTCATCAGTATCCTTCAAAAACACCTGCATAAGAGCACAGATACTCTAAGCGCTCTTGTCATATAAATGCACAATGACCCAGGTTACTTCCATAAACTTCAAAAAGAAAAAATCAAACTAGGAATCTGGTACGCATTAGGGCTTCATCTAATAAGCCAAACCAATTAGTACTTGCTTGCAGGGTTGGCTCAGTCACATAGATGAAATGCCCAAACTTGCTCAAGCTCAATTTGAGCTCCAACAAGCCAGCTCAAGTTCAAGCTCAGAACACATCAACTCCACAAGCACAAATTTGGAACTTAGATGTGGGCAGCTCAACCGAACATATTAATTCACTTGTTGTTAATCTTCAATCAGAACTTATTTAATTCACTTCTTGTTAATCTTCAATCAGTCATAACCTATGATTGAATCTAAAATGGCAACCCAAAACATGGATACAAATTACAAATAACAAATGAAAAGTTGAAGACCATAACCACTAGCAAATTAAATTACTAGACAATCTTCACCAACATAAAAAGACTCAGTTTCAATCCAACACTAAATCTCACCCTTAAAAGGATTCAGGACAACAATCACTCCAAAAACAAAATAAATTCAAGTTTTTAAAAAAAAAATCAGAGAGAGCTGTCTAATGAGTAACAATGCTTGCACGGAATGACATCCATGAGACTTGAAGTAAAGCACATGCTTGTTCGATTCAGCCTTATTTCTAAAACAAGCCGTGTTTACAAACCAGTTGAGCAGTGTCGTTAGCAAGCTCAGCTCATTGCAAGCATACTAACAATATTCTGCATGAAGATTCCTGGCATTTTAATTCTCAAATGTGAGAATTTTCAAGTAATAAAACTTGTTTTGATCCTCACTTGTTGAAACTGCAAATCAGAAGGGGATGGTCGAAACATGACAGGATTAAATTCTTGTTCCTGATCAGAATCTCTTGTTGCTCTAACTGTGCCCAGGTAATCAATAATGCAAGAGTGAACCTCCTCCTCTGAGAAATCTCCAACAATACTTACCTGAAGAATGAAGACATGCACCTTTTAGATGATGAAATATCTGTTTCCAGATGTGATATGCAGGATTAACAAGCAGATAATCACACACCTCCATGTTTCCACCAACAAACTGATTCATCACTGCATCTTTTACAGATTTCAGTGTTAAATTTTGTAATGATTGTGGGGTTGGCTCAATGAACCGCTCATCCCCATTCAACATTGCTGTCATGAGCTTGTGAGCAGTTGCCCGTTCTAAGCTTTTGGGAATGGACCGGTAATATGACAAGTAGAGTTGCCTTGCTCTGTCAAATGCATCATCCAGCCAGACACTATGCTGGGATTCAGCAATTTCAGGTATCAAAATATCAATATATGAGGTCAACAATGTGGCATCCATCAAAAGCAACCAAAAAAACCAAACACCACCTAAAAATGACACTAAACTTTTACTGGTCAGCATATATTGGTTATTGATGGGGTACCTCAAGTACCATATGAAGTAATTCAAATGCTGCTTGCATCCCATTGTCTCGCAGAGTGAAGCGGAACTCCATACAAATAAATTCCTCAGTTGACTCCAAAGAGCAATTTATTAGGTGATTCACACAAAAAAGTTCTACCTGAAGAAGCATATTGCACAGTAATAAGGGTAAAATGAACTGCTGAGAAAACTTCCCAGCACGCATAAAAAAAAATTGATTGCATGCAGCTAACTTCACATAATGCAGCAGCAGTTCTAAAAAATTGGAAACCCATTATACTTAACACACTCACGCCTGATAATTGAAGATTTTGACTATGATTTCATCTTTAGAATATTAATTTCTCAGTCCCATAATGAATTATTAAACACAAGCATATTCGTATACACAGATCACATTTTATTTATGTTTTTCCTCCAAAATTCTTCATGTTTCATTAAGTATTTAACTGCAATAAATCCTATTCTGCAAATGATTCCTTATCAAAGCTAATTTACTGATAAAAAACTTCAAAAGATCTGCTCTGTAAAAAAAGCGTATATATGCAACATGAAATCATATCTGAAGAAAAATGTCACCTAAAATTCAGACAATTTATTTATTTATCTGTTTTGATGGCTTTGATAATATTCTTGACAAGTTCTATCTAAACTGCTGCTTAGTTTCACTATGTTTTGAGATCTCTCTTTATTGCTGTTCATAACTCATACAGCCGTATCCTGGTTTCAATTTTTTTTTCTTTGATCTAAAAATATAGGGGAATTTGCCACAACAAAGGTCCGTGTTCAATTCTCAAGTGCGCGCTCTTCATTAAAAACCATAAAGGGTAGGAGTGTCTCCAAATTCTCCCTTCCAAGACTGTAATCTAATAGGACCACAACTGTGTGATTTCCTTTAGCAAAAAGATTATCCAAGGTTTCCTCAAGTCTAAACAACCAGCCTGCACTACCATTTAAACTGATTTTTTTATGGCAGATCTTTCAGATAAAAATTGAAAATTTTAATAAGACGAAATAGAGGACAAGCACCGCTAGTAAAAATGATATTGATGACTTCTTTTTGACATTCATTTCATAATCAATAGTCTAACCCACACAATGAACTTTCTAATATTTAATTTTTAAAAGAAACATAATATATAGTACTAGACTTACCTGCTCTCTCGAAAAGCTGCCAACACGACCACCCTCACTGAGAGTTCGAACACCCACAACAACAGCTCCTTTAGACTCGGAACTTTCAGCTGCTCGGCCCCCACCCACAATAAGCCGCATGACACCTCCCCGGGATTCACTTTTGGATATCTGTACACAGCGTGGGATTAAACTAAAATTGAAATAGGTGGTGATATATTAAGCATATTCCCAATATGTATCTATCAAGTTTTTTATTACCATCCAGATGCAAAAAATGAGGATGAAAGATGGAACAGACAAGAAGTATTGTTTTGCTTTGAAGTGAACCAAAATGCAACATGTCTTCATAAATAAATACCGCAAGCACTGTTACACTACAGTAACATATCGTTATTAGGGATCACCTATATATATATATATATAATTGAGTGGAATTGCAAACACGAAAGGAATCCAAATTCAATGGGATATTAAACAACATCAAAACATCAGCATAATGAAGTGACCAGCTGAATAAAAACATGCATAAGGATACCTTGTAATTTACAGCAATTCCATTTGAAAGACGACACTGAGTGATGCCTGTTTCTTGGTCATGCAATTTCGTATAGCCTGCATGTGGAAGCAAGGGAACAAAGGATGGCCTACGTTCTAACCTTAACTCCTCTAACTGTGTTGAAGATATCAATTCTTTTGGCACTTCAAGCTGCACATAGAATCAAATAAATGAACTTGTCAATGAAGTTTATTTCAATAACTGGCTGTTTATATAAAAACCAAAAAAAAAGTTAAAAGAACAAAGCATGCTAAGTTCCATGTGGACACCTCTGGCTCAGCCTCAATTGCTTCCTCCAATCCTGATTTTATGGCAGCTGTAATCTCACTTGAGGATATCTTGAACTCGGTTTCACCCAATCCATCAATATGCACTTTTGTAGGAACACATGCAACGATTGCTGCAGGAATGGGCGCAGTAGGTTTTCCAAAATCAGAGATAAATTCTAATAACTTGGCACCAATAGAATTGACCTATGAGAGAGAGAGAGAGAGTTAAAATAACTAGAAAAAATCATGAAAAAATAATAATTTCACAAACAAAAGAGTGAATATACAAAGGAACCTCAAAATCCTCATTCTCAACTTCAAAAACTTCAGAAAGCACATCAGGCTATGCAAAAAAGCGTTACATTCACAAAGCATCTACTACCGAAGGCAAATATATCACAATAATAACCACGAATATTTCCAATAAAACCTCATCAACAAACAAATTAAAGTTAAGAGACAAGAAATCAAGGCATTAGATAAATGTTAATGGCAAAATTTGTGAAGCATCAAAACCATTAGAAAAATTAAGTATCTTCTAGAATATAGTATTTTGGCACAATACTAACTATGGCTCTGTATTAGTCTCTATACTAATAATAGCATGGCAGTTCTAAAGCAAGTTCAGGCTATATACTGAAACGTAAGGGGAAAAAAGATGCGACAGTAAGAGTCAAAATCAAAATATAAGCACACATGACAATGATGAAGTTATGACTTCCTGGATTACTAGCACACATGTTACATAATTTCATTTTACAGGGATAAGAGCGTGCACAACAGGCAATAATAGTTAGGGCCACTATGGGTGAAATTTACTTCTTCAAGTGTGACCATTCCAGCAACAGCAAACAAACTCTCATGTCCTTGTCTCTGATCCATCACAGTATGGCCAAGAGCATCACTCTCCATGATAAATTCCAAATTATCAACAGATGATACATTATCAATCATAGCTGCCAGATGTTCACTATCTTTTAAAAGTGCATCCATATAGCGAGTTAATTCACCCTTTGTGACACCAAATTCTTTAAGCCTTCGAACCTGCATCAAACAAAATCTATAAAATATTTTAACCAGGAAAAGATGAGAAAAGGAAGAAGATCTAAATTTGATTGAGCAAAGTTGGTAGCAGCATCAAATAAGATTCAACGCTTTCTGTCTCCAGAATTTTTGCCAAAAAAACACAAATAGATGCATGGCCCACTGAAGACTACTATTAATAGTTGCAACTGCTAATGTAATCTTATTAAACAAAAAACCATGCCCTCTTCTACAGTTAGCAAATAAGGGAAATAACAACATGACGAAAAAAAAAAAGAGCTTGTTATCTGATAATAATTCCAACCTGAATGAAAATAGCAATGAAAAAATTGATGCAATGGAATTGCATTTAACAGTAGCAATGAGAGTGAAGACAGCAAGAACAGAAAAGTACAAACCTCCTGAACAGCAACTTTAATTGCATTTTGCCAATTCTTGGGTTCTGCAGTCACTGTAAGAGTTGTGACAGTGCATCCTTCCCTTCCAGAATCACTATGATCCAATTCAACTGAAGTGAATGGTGGATTTGAACTCTGAAAATTTTAACAAATTAACAAAAATTTTGGGAGGGCTAATGAAACTAAGAGATATGGACCTACACATACAGAAATTAATACAATATAGACAAATTTCCAGCTTCCATCATTTTTTTTACCAGCAGTCTGCAAAATTACTATATGTTTGAGTTCAAATCTTAATTGTTAAATTTGCACCGGCTTTCATCCTGACAATTTTCCAGCTTCCATAATTTTTTTACCAGCAGTCTGCAGAGTTACTAAATGGTTGAGTTAAAATCTTAATTGTTAAATTTGCATTGACTTTCATCCTGCACATTGAAACAAAAGCATAGCTAAATTCATGATCGATAGTCATAAGAAACCTTAAGCATTTGTAAGCAATAAAACCATCATCATTTATAATCTGTGTTTACTAAAAGGCAATTCCCAAACAAACACGCATGTAAAGCAACAGAACAAATTAAAATTGATATATAAGGAAAAAACAATTAGAGACCAACCCAATCACAGGTTAAATGGTGACCAATAGGAAAGCAAAGGAAAGAAACAAGTGCGGCAAAGGGCTCAAACTATATATAACATGACCAGCAGAAACCTTGTATCTTGTATTAATTCGGAAGTGCAGTGCAGATAGAAATATTCTCTTCATTAAAACACTGCACAAGTCACCATACGTTTGGACCTTGCTCACCGGAATCTGCAGCAAAATCCAGAGCATGATGTCAATCCCAAACCCGAAAAAAGGGGGGGGAAAAAACAATGAATCAAACCCACTTTTCCAAAGGCTAGTATTTCTGCATGTTGAAAATTGAATACTAGTCCCAAAGGGAGAAACACATAAGCAAAATTTTCTACATGCTGATAAGGAATTTAACAGCATATAACTGCAAGTGTCTTAGACACACCAGATTTTTCTTAAATTACAAGAAGGGAACCAGAGAAAACCTTCATGTTTTTATGTTTATGTGAATGGAAAAGTGTTCTTCAAAGTGGCGTGCCATGAAAAGTGGCTAATGGGTACAGAATCAACAGCATGGGAAGGCGAGATTATTAGTAACCAATTGATTTTCTTTCCTTTGACTAAGATGTAAAAATGATATTCTCCTTTCAAACAGCATTACAAAGACTTGCTTCTATATATCATACATCAGATTGAAATATGACATATATGAATGAATAGAATCTTGAATCCATGTCCTCTGTGGGGAGTTGACAGGCAGTTATCTATAATAACACTAAATCCAAGGCACACTTTATTAGTGCCAATGCTTCAGAGTCTCACCATTCTAAAGTATGAAATAAAAAATAATTGGCATAGCACGACACTAATGCATATAAACTTGGGTTATTGAAGGGTGTTAACGACCATCAAGAGACCAATTCAGAGAGAGAGAGACAATTTATTACTGGAACAAACTCGTGAAACACACTTAGGTGGTAAAACACTGGGAAAAAAAAATCCAAAGATCATGTATCATTTGGTTTGGAAAATTTTATTCATGTTCATAATAAACTTTGTTCTTTGTTGGTCATCAATTATTCGTTGGGATAAGCAAGAGTCTTCTTAATTTTTACAATACCCAGCTTGAAATCAAAAGCAATAAACAAATTGCAAAAATGATTCCCATAATAATCAATTTGCACTGACTTTGGTATAATTTGTTGCTCATGAGTTGACTTAAAATGGCCTGTTACAGAATTCAGAAGATAAACTTTATTTTGTTTCTATTCTATCAGAAGTAACAATGAAATTTTTATTTCAGCTCAACTGCCATTTTGTAGAATTCAATTCATTCCTTCAAAAAAGTTCCAAATGGAAAGTAGGGGAAAAACCATTACAAACTGCAGGGGGCAGAACATATGGAGACCTTGACACAAAACTAAAAAACTTTTTTAAAAAAAAAAACACCCAAAAGATCTAGAAATCAAGTGGAACTAAGATTCAACTTAACAGGCGGAACCATAAAACTTTAAATCAAAGCATGCAATCAAACAAGTTTCTGAGATGATAAATAATTGATCTAGTCATAGCACTGTCTCAAGTAACGCATTGAGACAATGCAAAGGAAGTCCTTCCTAAACAGAAACACCACTCAATGGCTTCACTTTCTGCCAAAATTCCCTTTCCAAGTAGCAAGAATCCCAACAACTCTTCAATTTTACTGGTTGTCATCACAACTTGCACATGAAGGTGGAAACAGTGATGCAGATAAAATGATGCTTTTTACTGAATTTGCTCTGAAGTTAGAATGCGGTGAGATACACACAATAGCAATCATCGCCCCAAGAAGTAGGAGGATAAAACAAAACAAGAGCATCTGCAAAAGAACCAGCACACAGCAAAATGCTGCAAAACATGATGACTACTCTTGTTGTCCATACCTTGCAGAACATATTAATTGAGAAATTCTGAAGAAACTCATGCTGAAATATCTGTGGTGGCTTCAAATTTGCATTGCTTCCAGGGAGAGACCAATAATGCTCGACAGGAGGACGAACTGCATGCCTTTCCCTTTTAATGATTTTGGATTGGTCTAGAGAACTAGATGACTTTTCACGAGATGAACTTCCAGGGAGCCCAACTGAGACCTTAGGAGCAAGAAAACTAGCCATTGCACCAAATGCACTTGGAGAAGGAGCAGAAACTGTCTTGTTTTCCAGGCCAGTTTGTCCAAAGACATTCTGCACATCAAGAAGTAATTATAGTCCTTGTTTCAAGATAGATACATAAGTTACTAATCCAGACACTGATTAATTGCCACAAATACGATCAACAAGTTTTTGGGCATACTTCAATTTGGTGAACTGTCTTTGAAATGTTAGCAATGTCACCAACAATGTATAGAGTTGCATTTGCTGGGAAGTACCAACGCTCATGGAATTTCCTAATTTTCTCTGCATCCCACTTCTTAATCTGCTCTTCCAATCCTATTGGGAACCTTTTGCTCAGCTTGTTTTCTGAATGTAGATGTTGTAACAACTACATTCAAAAGAAAATCATCAAACATTGATATTAAACAGAAATATTCAAACATTAACTAGTTTCAATTTATAAGCAACGCTGAGTCTGTACCTGGCAGTCAACACGATATTCTATAGTATTCATCATCTGTAGTTCTGAAAGTATAGCACGCCTTTCCTTTTCAACTCGAGAAGCAAGGAAGCTCGGGTGGAAAGCTATCTGTTCAATGAAACGGATACATTAAATAAGACACTGTAATTGTCAAATCTTTATTCTGCATGCCATCATCCTAGCAAACATTTGTCTTCTTGACAAAAAAAAATTCCAAACCAAGGGAAACATCTCAAATACAAGAGCAATTCCTTTATCTGTACCTCATTCAAGGCATCCAGCACAGAGGGGAGTAGATCTCCATCAGCATCCTGGCAAGCACCATTTGCCATCAATAAATACCACATGGTGGAATTTAATCAAAAAGTATCGGTGCAAGAAGCAAGAAAAAGATAGCAAGACATAAAGATAAGGTAGTTTATAATGCAAGCATACAATTACAATAGGCAAGCATGGAGACACAATATTGCAAGACATACTAATGTATCTCCCTAATTCTCTCAACAAGTCACGCAGATACTCATTCTATAGTATCATATGTCTACCATATTGGGTACAGATAACAATCAGCAACTCCACCAAAATTCAAATGTACTCTACCAAATTAATGAAACTCATCCATATGTATGTTAACTTCCATAACTTTATCAGATGCTTGGTGCACACTATCCCATGCAAAGGACAAATTGAACAATAAGATAATTGTGTGTTTGCTATTGTGGTGCAGGGTGCTTTTTAAAAAAAATTGCTTAAAAATGCATTAAAATGATTTTTCTTTTCAGATTTTTATTTTATTTTTAACATCAACACATCAGAATATTAAAAAGCGCTTTAAAAAAATATCAATTTGATTCTTTTTTAAGTGAAAGCGCTTTTGAAAAGCATCTAAAAGCATAAGCTACCATGCTCCCAAACACTCACCAAGTGTTGTTTTCATTGTGCAAAAATAAATTCACTCTAATATGTTGGGTGCACATTCTGAAGTCTTTTTTTCCTTCCAGCAAGGTGCAAAACATACTAACAAGCAACTTAGTTTGAATCAGATGAAGCACATCTACAAATGCACACAAACACACAAGTTTGTGCTAGTAATTAAAATATCTTCTATTAAACACAACAATCATATATTGTCTAATACATATGTATATTCCTTAATTTGTAGTTATAATCCTTGCTTTGTAGAGTTAAAAGTCTTTTGCTGATATATAAGATATCAACTATATTATAAATTTGCAATCATAATCCATGCTTTAAAGTGTTTAACTACTACTTTTTTTTTTTTGGCTCACTATAAAAGAACATTGAATATTTAGATGGCTTTTATTTTTTTTCTCCATCATGGCATAGAATTATTTATCTTCAAACAATACTTTCTTGAACCCATCAAAAGTTACCAAAGAGCTGCAAGGAAAAAAACAGATCAAAAGAATATCACAATAAAAGCACACAACAGAGTGAAAGGAAACAGTTGGAGCTTAAAAAGGTGTTAAGAACACAACAATCAAAACCATTAAATTAAATCAATTGTTAGTGTAGGAAAAGATTGAGAAAAGTGACAAACCTTTGTACAAGTTGGTGAATGAATGTGGAACACTGTATGGTGGAAATCAGTGTAAGCATTAGATCGGGCCCCTGTTCCAAGAAGTTTCTCACGTTTCTTACTTCCAAGGAATGCAACATGTTCAATCATATGTGCAATTCCTTGCTCATCATCTTCCTCGTCTATTGATCCTACATGAACTTCCATGTGTGCCTCGAACCTAAAAATTGAAAGCTAGTTTTGTATATGAGAGAAGGAATGGTGAGTTTTGACGACACCAATTACCATCATCAAATTAAAACCCTTAACCACAGATGGTATCCTCTCTTTCCAAATACCACTAACTAGATGAAATGAGAAATTTTAGGGTACTGCATAAATGGGAGTTAAAGAATTAAAAGAAAAGATTTCTGGGCCCTCTAGATTTTGAGTAGAAAAATAAAAATCCCACAACCATACATCTCTTGCGAGAGAAGAATTTAACATTCAGTAATAAGTTCTAATATCATTTGGTGAGCTAAAGAGAAATTAAATGAATTGATTTAGTATCATAACCATGCAACTACTATATTCTTCAACATGGTCACGAATTCAATTTACTTTAACTTACACCTAGTTCAACACATTTCATGATAACTGGAATTGGCCTCTAATATGTCTCCCCTTCATAATGTTAGCTTTGCTCTTGTGAAATATGAAGGTAATGTATTGTCATAATGGAAGCTTTTGTTGGATGTGCTAACATATTTCAAATTTGTAATCCATTAGACTTCCATAAGTAAAACACCAAATGCTAGTTACATCTAACTTGCAAGAAAGGTTCGAACAATACGTTAGTTGTCAGCATCATGTGCTATAGAAGAATGAACTTGTGAACATATGGAGAAATTAAGACAAGCATCTGTAGTCAAGAATACATGGAGCAACCCAATTCCTCAAAGAGTAGAAGTCTAGGAAATTGCTTATTAAATTTTGAAAATAACCTTTCAATATCACATTGATGGATGATTATTTCATAATTAATGTTAATGGATGGGTTATATATATACATATATAAGGATGCTTACTGTTCAATGATCTGAGGAAGAGCACTTAGTTTCTTTATTTGTTATGAATTGTTATTGTAGTTTATCTTTTCCTCATTAATTGAAGAGTTTAACCCTGAATTACACCCCAAAAGTCACCTTCAGGTCCTCTCACACATCATTTGACAAGGACATGTGGTAATAAAATGTACAAGAATGTATGTAATGATATTTCAAGCATTTACAAGAAGTAAATATAACTTTTTTGAATGAACCATAGAACAAGCATCTAGCTCCTATCATGCGGTAACTATCTTATATAATAACCATAAGATTTTAGAATTCTTAAAGTGGCATGCCCTGGAAACATGATGAATAACATAAGTCACACAGGAGTGCATGAACTATACCTGTTTGGTGGAACTTTATTTGGTAGAATCAGATAACAGAGTCCATTTTTCAGTTGTCCTCTGTGCAACTTTGGGTGACATGGAAGTTCAGAATTCAAAAACTCAAGTAGTCTTGCTCTTTCTAATTCAGAATCTAATAAATGGGAATCTTGTCTCTCAAGAATACCATCTGGGCAGGCTATACTTGCTGCATGTGGCTCATTTGGACCCATTGATGCACATGGGACATGAACATGCTTTGCCTGGAAATTATGCAGACAACAATCAGCAATCTAGAAAAATATGCATACATCATATGCATGAAAAGACTACAATAATTTAGTAGCAATTATCTGAGGAGGCAAGCGAAGAAATTGGTATACACTGGAACTGAACAGACATTGGAACGAACACAATTAGGGATAACAGTCATGCAATTTTCATAAATAAGGAAATACTCTTCAGATATGGTCATTAATTAATCCCTGATCACAGTGAACGCACTCTGGTAACGGTGAGAGTACCAAACAAATCCAGAAAACCCATGCTTAAGCTCCACTTGAGTAGGCAAAAGCTTATGATTGTTGGATTGGAGCTGATCTAAAGAACAATTAAGGCAAGCTCAACCTTGGCATGAACTCCAAATAAATTTGTAGGAATCCAAACTAGCTCTAATTACTTACCTTTCTTCTCTATTCTTTTTCTTTTTCTTTCTTTCTTTCCCTTTTTTTTATAGATTAATCTATAAATGCTCATCAATTAACTTATGCACATGCCATTGAATTCTAGAAGATTATGCACATGCCATTGAATTCTAGAAGATATCACATAGAAGAACCACTGAACCAAATGCTTGATGCAAGATTAACGTTCTTTTCATTCTTTTTGTCCTCATAACTAATGCAAAGCGAACCTTGAACATGCAAAGAGTGCAAGGAGTGTGCTCCATATCCAGAGTGCTCAGAAATACAATAAGAGCAATGGAATACTTAGGATTTGTATTGAATAACAGATAGCTTATTGGCAAGCTTAGCCTATTGTAAGAACAGGAAAGGTGGTAAGAATTTGAGGACATGTACAGATTCTATGGTGGTTTTTCTTCTTTCTATTGCCACTTTGGATTATTTGTAGTAGGAAGGAGGTTCATCAATCTCTCTCCGCTGCTTCCATCCGATTCTTAATTCTTCATTTCTAGCATATTGACCAGGTTGTTTATGTCAAAGCAGCTCTTTCACTGCCCTTTTTTGATGTAAAGCGAACCTTGAACATGCAAAGCGAACCTTGAACATGCAAAGCGAACCTTGAATTGAATAACTAATGCAAAGCGAACCTTGAACATGCAAAGAGTGCAAGGAGTGTGCTCCATATCCAGAGTGCTCAGAAATACAATAAGAGCAATGGAATACTTAGGATTTGTATTGAATAACAGATAGCTTATTGGCAAGCTTAGCCTATTGTAAGAACAGGAAAGGTGGTAAGAATTTGAGGACATGTACAGATTCTATGGTGGTTTTTCTTCTTTCTATTGCCACTTTGGATTATTTGTAGTAGGAAGGAGGTTCATCAATCTCTCTCCGCTGCTTCCATCCGATTCTTAATTCTTCATTTCTAGCATATTGACCAGGTTGTTTATGTCAAAGCAGCTCTTTCACTGCCCTTTTTTTATGTAAAGCGAACCTTGAACATGCAAAGCGAACCTTGAACATGCAAAGCGAACCTTGAATTGAATAACTAATGCAAAGCGAACCTTGAACATGCAAAGAGTGCAAGGAGTGTGCTCCATATCCAGAGTGCTCAGAAATACAATAAGAGCAATGGAATACTTAGGATTTGTATTGAATAACAGATAGCTTATTGGCAAGCTTAGCCTATTGTAAGAACAGGAAAGGTGGTAAGAATTTGAGGACATGTACAGATTCTATGGTGGTTTTTCTTCTTTCTATTGCCACTTTGGATTATTTGTAGTAGGAAGGAGGTTCATCAATCTCTCTCCGCTGCTTCCATCCGATTCTTAATTCTTCATTTCTAGCATATTGACCAGGTTGTTTATGTCAAAGCAGCTCTTTCACTGCCCTTTTTTGATGTGTTGATGTTCTACATGATCCATAGCCTTTCCTTCATGCTCTAAACCAGTATTTCACTGAGCTTCCAGAAATTCAAAACTAATTTAGGCCCTTTTACAGCGCACATAGTGTCCACCATTCCCTAAGTTTATGGTGCAATGGAGTGTAAACATGTCATAGTATCACTGCCGACACCTTCAAAAAAGAGTGGTTGTTTTCTTTTTCAAGGATGTTGTGTTGAGGCAAGGAAGTCACTAAAGGTTATTCAATTTTTGCAGCTTTGACACTTTAAGAGCACAAGTTTAAGATTTCTCCAACTAGGAGAGAACAATGCAGTTGAAAAAATAGCGAGGCAGAATTCCTATATTCTTATGTGATTTTCAAATAGAGGGGTATTTTTGAAATTTCCAAATCTGATGGACTTTCGGAGTTTAGGTTTTACTTTATAAGTCCTAAAAATTTTGCTTCAGTTTTCCTACACTAATTATGATTTTAGGAATTGTTATTTTTCTTATTCAGGAGTTCACACCCTTAAAAGAGTGGGAGAATTTGGAACTCTATATAAAGCTATTAGATATGTAATATTTCAATATGGAGAAAAAGAATTATGAATAAAACTTCCAACAATTTATGCTTCCATGATTGTGAGATTTCTAAGAATCCTAGCTATGATGCTTAGGTTTTTCTCTTTGTAGGTGTACAAGCCTTACTTCCCTTTCTCTTTAACCCAAACCCTAAAATCCCCAATTGTCCGAGCCTAAACCACCATAGAGAACGACGACAGAAATCTCAAATGCATCCTGCATCATAGAATACACGAGATTCGAAAACATTCTGTTCTAAAAAAACAATTCTAAGCCTCTCTTTATTGAGACAACTGTTGGGGATATAACAGCATTTTGGCTTATTTTTGTGCCATTATGGGATCTTTTAATGATTCACAGTAACCGATAATCGATAGAACTAAAGAGCTTTATATGTCCAACTAATAAACACACTTCATTTCTGTGATCGTGTTTTTGCCTCCTTTTTAATATAATCTTCTTCTTCCATCTAAAAGGGGAAAGGGAGCGGGGGATAACATTTTGACACCTCAAAACAGAACAGATGGTCATCAAAAGTAGGAAGCAGGAGATATGTACTTACAGAAGCAGTATCGAATGAATGGCCAGACAAACGAAAAGCAGACTTATCAATAAAGGCTCTCGGTATAGATCTCTTGATGCTATAGCGGCTTCTACGGCGGTTAAGGGAGCAAGACATGCACTTAAATTGTTCTGGAAAAGACGCCTCAACCACTCTCTCACCAAGGAACGAACTACAATGTTTCCAAGCATTATTCTTCTTTCTACTAGTACCTGATCTACCGGCAGCAATCTCATGTTTCCACCTTCAAAAAAAAAAAAACTATACTTGAGCAAACAGAACAATAATGTTCATAGCCAGCAAGAGAAGCAACATAAAGCATAAATTTCATCAATTCATCATCAAAAACCCTCAAAATTGTACAAATTGTAAAATCTCAACTACACAGAACAGTTCAAGTTCCAGAAATGCGATGACCTTTTCGAGGAAATGGAATGACAAGATTGATGATGGCTGGCTTGGAATCGAATCAAAGGGGAACGAACTAGGTTTATCCGGTTCTTCCTTAAGAAAGTATCATCTGTACGGATTTGAGGCAAGCTCGTCATCAATACAGAGCTTGAGGCAGCTGTACTCACCATGACTAAACCTATAGAAGAAGAAGAAGAAGACGTTACAGGATACGCAAGTACAACAACAGTTAACAAAATTAAGTATCCATAGAAGAAAGCTGAAGCAGATAGAGACGTTACAGATACCGTATGCTGCCGGCTGAGGAGAATTGATTGATTGACAGGCCTTTCTCTTGCTATCCTTCTCTTCGTCTCTGCTTAAGATTTTTTTTTTCCCTCGGGGTGGGCTGGGGTGTTCTGTGTCTTTCTAGAGCATGGCTCTGGCTCGTTAGTTTGTGTGTGTGTGTGTGTTATTTGTGATGGGTGGCTGGCTTCTTTTCCAGGCAAGAGATTTTGGAGTTGAGACCGTTTGAAGATATTCGGCAACGTGGTTTAATAATCGTCTTTTTGAAAAAAAAATTAATTTTTTTATATTATTTTATTATTTTGACATAATAATATCAAAAAAATATTATTTTAAAATAAAAAATATTTTTACAAATAATATTTATTATATTCTATGACAGCTTGAATGAGGGTGAGTAAATTAAATAATTAATTGAATTATTCAAATTATTTGTAAAAATTGATTCCAAATTGATTAAATTAATTGAGTTGAATAAGTTTTTTATTTTTTTGAATAATTTCAGTTATAAAATTAAAAAATAATTTGATTCGGTTTTAATTTGAAAAATAAAAAAAATCAAATTGAATATTATTATAAATTAAAAACTTATTAAGTTAAAATTGATTAAAAATAACATAACTAAAAATCCCATAAATTAAATTAGATTTATTCCATTTTATAAAATTTAAAACTAAACTAATAGATTTGGTCCCGTTTTGGTTTGGCAAAAATAAATTAAAAGATAAAAATCAAATTGGTTTTTTTTAAAATGTTTTTTTTTAAGTTTGTTTAGCTTAAAAATATGTCAAAATAATATTTTTATTTTTTAAAATTTTATTTTTAGCATCAAAACAGTAAAAAAAACTCAAAAATTAATTTTAAAAAATAAAATTTAAAAAAAAAACAGTTAAACTACAAAAATAAACACAACCTTAAATCTCACTTTGAATGCATTTATTGTTATACCATGTTCCTTCCTTTTTCACCTAAGTCATTTTTCATTTTCATTTTGCAAACTTCTTCAGTCTATCTATTTTTTTCATCAAAATTTATTTAAAAAATAATGTTTTTAAAATTTTATTTTTTATTTGATTTAGATTTCATATTATCAACTCTCTCTCTCTCTCTCTCTCTCATAATTTTCAATTTAAAAGTTGAATTTTAGTGTGCATGTCTATTTGATTTTTGGTTAGATTTTCTTCCCTTTTATGTTATAAATAATTAAACTTTAATATTAATTAAGTAGAAGTTTGTGCCTCGTTGTCATATGATTCTCCACAGGATCCCCAGGCAAAAACAATCATCAATCGAACCCAACATCTAACAAATATTATCCAATTAAATCCCACTGTTAAATTCATGACAAAACCGACTAGCTTTAAGAGTATATTTACGAGAATAACAGTTGTTTTTTAAAGTGTTTTTTATTTTAAAATATATAAAAATAATATTTTTTTATTTTTTAAAAAATTATTTTTAATATCATCACATTAAAATGATCTAAAATATCAAAAAAATATTAATTTGAAATAAAAAAATAAAAAAAAATTTAATTTTTTTCAAAAATATTTTTAAATCGTAATAACAAACACACTCTAAGATAATAAAGGTATAAATTTCAAAGCGACCGGATATTCAGTAATGCTCAATAAGTAGGAAACCCAATCAGGAATATTTTTTGTTTAGTAATCAAATTGAGAATTTGAGGATGATAATACCATTTCCCCTCTTTGTCAATAAATATTATAAGATTATATTATAATTATAAAAAAAACTAGAGATTCAGGGTAGATTCATTATATTGTTTAGCAAGATACAAGACATCGTGAATTGCACGGTAGAAACATTATATATAAAAGTTCATTTTGATCCCTGAAGTTTTGACTTCTACATTTGTCTGCCCCTGAAGTTTTTCAATTTTTATATTTGAGCTCTCGAACTTCATTTTTATCATATTTAATGATTTTGAGAGAGGAGAGAAGTTATAAGACAAGGTAGAGAAGAAAAAAAACAAAATTGATAAACCACGTTTCAACCATAAAAAAGATAATTTTAATATTAATAAATTCCTCCCGTAAATAAAAGTTCAAATATGATAATTTTACTCTTTAGCCATGTATAAAAATATAGATAATGTTTTTTATTTGGCTTTAATTTTTATTTTTAGAGTGATTATAAATTATTACGGGTTGGAAATAGCATAGTTTTTAGACCCGGCCTAGTGACCAGCCCGGTCCAAGGCCCGAGTTATGAGTTTTGACCGGATCATCAGGTCGCCCGGATCAATTTTTTTAAAAAATCAAAATGAAGTCGTTTTAAAAAGAAAAAACATAAGTTAACGATTTGCAATCGGGTTTTACCAGGTCACACCGGGTTTTCCCTTTCCTTGTTTTTTCTTTAATGCGGCCCGGTTCCAGTCCCGGGTCGGTCGAGTCTTGAATCAACTTGTCGGGGCGTACTGAGTTTCAAAACTATGAGAAATAGAGTGGTTGAGGATTTATATAATGTTTTTGGTGTGTTTTAAAATAAATAAAAGAATTAAAAATTAGATCATGAAATTCAAAAACTCGGCTTGAATAATTTGACCACCGGAAAACGCCTAAGAATTATTGCATCAGACAACAACAATTATGTCATTGCATTATTCATCATTTTCTTTTTTCTAATCCATCATATTCCTCTCAAAACTATATAACAAAGGAAATGTCTATGGAGTTTCAAATCAAATATTTAAGTTTCTCTATTTTATCAAAAAAAATAAATTTTCTTTCACTTTTTAATTCTAACATGTTTTTTTAATAGGGTAATTAACCTATTTAATTTTTTTCGTTGAATTTGTTCATACTTTTTTGTTTTTATATGGAAATCTTTCAAATGCTAGAATAAAAGGTATTTTAGGGGATTATATTGGATCACGGATTTTAAGTTTTTTATTTGGTTGCGTGGTTACTTCTGTGTTTGAAGTAACCACAACCACTCAACCATTTGGTAATGCTCCAACAACATATTTATACTGGTGGGGCCTACTATTAATTGTGGCACAACCACATGTTTACAAGAAGCACCTATGAGCTGCTTCTTGTGCTGGGAAAACTCACTGTTCCGGTCGGACCGGTCCAGTTCAAAGCTAAAAATGCATTGAACCGGGTCCGATTTAACAAAATAAAAATAATATTTTTTATTTTTAATTGTATTTTATTCGAAAAACTAGCGTTAAATATTATTCAATGACACTACATAAATTAGATGGAGATCACTTGATGACGTAACATTTATAGAATCTAATCGCAATCCCAATTTTATTCCTGATTATATTTTACCTCTGTTGTTGCGCTCTTAAAAAATTTAATGGAACAATAAAAAATATTTTATATAAAATATTATTTATTTCATGATATAATAGTAATAATTAAATCTACAATATTTAAATTAAAAACCATCAATATTAATATATATTTTTAAAATGTATTTTGTAACTTCAATTTCAAAAGCATTCTTAACCAAACACATTAAACTACTTTTTGTTCAACCTCAATTTCAACTACAATTTTAACCAAATATATATTTTTTCAAACCAACCTCAACTAAAAATACTTTTTATAAAATAATTTTTTTCAAACCACAACCACAACAGCTACTACAACACCAAACATACTAACTTCAAGCCATTTGTTTCATTCTTGTCATGCAATTTCCCTGGCCGAGCGCAAGTTCAACGAGGATATTTGTTTTCGTGGTAGAAAAATATTTTTTAAAAAAGTTGAGTTTTTATTTTAAATTATTTTTTATATTTTTAAATTATTTTAATATATTAATATTAAAAATAAATTTTTGAAAAAATAAAAAATATTATTTTATTACAAAATTAAAAAAACAATTCAAAAAATCCGTTTTTACAATATCAAATAATCTCTAAAATCAAAACAATCACGAATCTAAGCCATGATTTGATGTCTGACACTATCAAACACCAAGCAAGGGGCCAAAGTGTTTTTCTTTTTTTCATTTTTTATGAAAAATGCCAAAAAAAAGGCTTAAATATGCAAGAATAATACTTTTTGCTTTTTTTATATATATATATATACCAAAACAATGCTTAGAGGACTGACCATAAGAAAAAAAAATAAAGAAATTCCTTTTCGTTTTTTTTTTTTATGTATACGTAATGACCACTGGACTATACACAAGCAATGACCATACTAAATCCTATATTTTGTCATGCATACAAGAATATAAAAATGCAAAATGACTTATCTCCCCTGATCTTGTGCAACTTGTTTTTTTATTAAAAATATAATTTTTAAATTTTTTGAATCGTTTTAATATATTAATATTAAAAATAAATTTTAAAAATTATTTTAATATATTTTTAAATAAATAATATTTTAAAAAATAATATCTACCCATAACGCCACAAGACAAAGCATATCAAAGACAATGAAAAGGAAATGAGCGTAAACATCTGACATGCTGGGCAACAAAGCGTCAAAATATTTATTTAGTACCGACAAGTAAACCAAATGAAACTCGAGAATGACCTCCTCCCGTGACAAATAGACAGTCAAGAAAAAAACAAAAAGAAGAGAGCAACGGTAACAGGAGGGTCTTGGTACCCAACCCTGAGTTCTTTGAACTCCAGGAATCAACCCAAGACTCTGGCTCAATATTACCAGTCAGTCAATGTCTTCTATAACTTGGTGTGTTTTTTACTGTTGCTATCCAAACCAGAACTAAATCACCACCATATGTTACTGCTGCAACAACTTTGGACCACCATTAGACCTTTATATGAACATCGTTGAGGTTCGTGAAGAAGGTAGCCAGTACGCCATATACTCAAGAAAGGACCGCACTTCTCTTTCTGTGAACTTGATATGGTTAATTTGTGAGTAAAATGGATGGCCTTGAGAAAAGTTACTGTCTTGAATCTTGATACCGGAAGAAGAGGATGAAAGGTGAAACAAGTTTTCGTTTGATTTCTTACTATTCTAGGGTGACTGTAACTTGAGAGGGAGGCTTGTGTTTATGGCTGAAAGTTTGGGAGGATAAGTTCCTGATGGGGTTCTAGGATGACTGTAACTTGAGAGGGAGGCTTGTGTTTATATATGGTTGAAAGTTTGGGAGGATAAGTTCCTGATGGGGAGGTTTATAGGAGGAATGGAGAGGTTTAGGAGCTTTTGAGCTTGTGGTATCTCGACTTAATTTTCATTGCAAGAAAGAGATCCTTGACGTTGGTTGAAGGTGAAGATCCAAATTAGTAGCTGGCAAGTGAGCACACAAGGTTATTTTGACAGGAAGAGCAGTGTTGGGTAGCATTTCTTGGAGAGTATTTGCAGCTGGTTTTGGTACAATAAAGGCTGAATTTTTTGTTGGGAATGGAGTATGTATGGATGATAGGGTACGAGGGGGTAAGAATTTTATTATTATTATTAGCATGGGTGTTTAGTTAGCTTGCATGTACTTTAACTAATTCTACAGATTCTAAAATTAATGACCATGTAAGTCTTCAGTAACCTTGAAATTTATAAGATTTAAACTAGTAATTTTTAAAGAGTAAACTTAGAGTCTGACCAATTGAGTTACAATCCTCAGAATTAGAATAAATTTTTTGTGTATATTGGTGTCAGAGATAAAGGAGAAAGATGCGTTGAAAGTAGGGGGTTTTGGTTTTTGAAAGCAAAAAGAAGGTGAATAGTGGTTACAATCTCTTTCAATATAATCCCTGAACCTTTGAACCTTTACAATTGAGCTCTAACCAACCTTGATCTTTTGAAATTTTTACAATTTCACCCATTGTCTTATTCAATTGAATTCTTGAATTTCAATGCCTTTTACAATATGGTTTTTGATTTTGAAATTTGTTTATTTAGTTCCCAATTGACCCTTGAACCTTTTAATTCTCTCAATTAAGCCCCTGGATGCATAATTAGTTGTAACTTCTAAATTTCACATATTCACTCTAATCTTCAATATTTGTTTTTTTGCAATTAGGCCTTAATTTTCAATGTTTTTCTTCATTAAGGCCCTTTATTAGTATAATTAAATTCCTAATATTAGTACAATTGAATAAAACCATTTTAGTTAACTTCAGGGCCCGTGAGCAGTGGCGGAGGGAGGGGGGCTGTCAGGGGCCCCGACCACTGCAAAGAAATGCCCCTCCCTTGTAAATATTTTATAGAAATAATAAAAAAAATTTGATCCCTCTAATTTATAATTTGCCCCCCCTAATTTTTTTGTCTTGCTCCGCCCCTGCCCGTGGGATTACATGAAGACTTACATGGTCATTAACTTCAAGGCCCGTAAGATTAGTTGAGGTGTACGTAAGATAGTCTGGATACTCATATTAATAAAAAAAAGAAAAAAACTTGGATGAGTAGTTTCCTTTTGTTTTATTAGTTGCAATTGTACATGGTCATTAACTTCAAGGCCCGTGAGATTAATTGAGGTGTACGTAAGATAGTCCGGACACTCACGTTAATAAAAAAAAGAAAAAAACTTGGATGAGTAGTTTCCTTTTGTTTTATTAGTTGCAATTGTAAATTGTTGAGTTTCATGCTTGATTGAAAAATAAATTATCAAGTGGAAGTTATTTTTATATCTTGAGAGTCTATTTATTTTTATATTTTAAAAGTGTTTTTGAAAATAATTGATTTTTTTTATTTTTTTAGATTATTTTAATATGTTGATGTCAAAATAATTTTTAAAAATAAAAAATACATATTATTTTAATATATTTCCGAGTAAAAAATACTTTAAAAAATAACCACTATTGTATTTTTAAAAACTACTAAGTATAGCTCTTTTTGAAAATAAAGATAGATTATGACGGGTTTGAGACAAGGGCTTCTTGAATTCTCTTTATTAAGTAATCTTAAAATGTCAAAAAATATTATCAATTTTGTTTATCTAGGCAATAGAATGTTAAATCTTAAAAAATATTAAATAGGAAATTTAACATTTGTGGGAAATGTGTTTGTTTTTCATGCTTTTCAATATATATTTTTTAGATTTTATTTTATGATTTTAATATTTTGATATTAAAAATATAAAAATATAAAAAATTTATTTTAATATATTTTTAATTAAAAATACTTTTAAAAACACACCTGTATCATAATAACAAGCACACATTTATCCCCTGAAATTCTAATTTTATCTTAAGACGAGGGGAATCTAAAATTCTCTAGTGATGAGAATGATAGTTTTTTATTTAAAAAAAAACCTTAATTGAATCTAATTTTTATCCCTTATGGACTTACATATCCTTACATTTACAAATAATAACATAATTATTTTAAATATAATTGATCTGAATAACTAATATATGTTTTAATGACTTCATGGGAATACCAACATTATTAATTTTAAAATGTTTTTAGATGTAACTCGTTTTTTCCTTCTAACACTTATTACATTATCAATTGATTTTGAAATAAATTCAAAATAAGTATTTTAATTTCTATAAAAATTTGATCAAGTTTTATTTATAGTAGACTTGAAAATTTTTCAAAAGCTATATTATAATATTTTTATACATTTCTAATTTTTATTTTTATTAATATCTAGGAGTGATACTAAATATTCATGGTCAAGTTTCATATTATTTATACCCGAATTCAAATACAAAACAACCACCCAAATCCAATTTAATTGAGGTCTTAAGTATCTATGGGGTAATTATAGCATGAATTTAAATACAAACCTGAATGCTATAATTTAAAACTTTTTAATATATAATTGGCTTAATATATATTTATTTTTTTTAAAAAATAAAAGTTATTTATTTAAATCGGGATGAGTTTTGAATCGAAATGAATAAATTAATATCTATACCCAATCTAAAATCAATATTTTACTTTTAGATTTTACCCCGAACCCTGCCTAAACTCGATATTGTCTAAAAATTTTATACTCCCTTGGTACAGTATCCATTGAGGTAAAATTGTCATCCATATTCACATCAACTAATATGAGACACAATGGTACGATATGAATACATTGATAAAGAAAAAATCATGGCGGAGACACCATCTGAAATGTACAAACAGTAATAATAAGCTACTCTTGCATGCACAGGATCCCCGCCACCTCAGATGCAACAAAATTCAAAAATCGCCATACCCCTCTCCCCTTCTCTTATAAAAAATTAATAACTAGAAAAAAGAAATTCAAACTCCTACTTCTCTAACGGCTACATTTCTCTCTCTACGCTCCCTTCTTGTCTCTCTTCCTCCTACTCTCTCGCTACTCTGCCCAAACCCTACTCTCTCTCTCTATAGAAATCATAATCCACTCACTCTCTCTCTCTCTAGAAAACTCTGTAGCTAACCATGAAGCACTTTATGCTACCAAGAAACCCGATCTTGAGAGAAGCAGCAGCGCATAATGAGCAGTCCCCAATCCCTAGCTCTCACAAGACGAAACCCTCGCCGTCGCCGTCGCGGAGGACCAAATCGTCTAAAGAGAACGCTCCGCCTCCAGATCCAAACTCTATTACTTCCGATCTAAAGCCTTTGCCGTCCCCTGCCTCCGCTAAGTTGAAGAGTCCCTTGCCTCCTCGGCCTCCGTCTTCAAATCCTCTCAAGCGCAAGCTCAGCATGGAGACCTCGCCGGAGAACTCGCTCTCCGATTCTGGCGTCAAGGTATTTTATGCTTATTGTTGTTGTTGTTATTATTATTTTCCTGAATAAATAGAACCTAGTTTTTTCTTTTTGGTTTCTGAGAAAATTTTAGCAACTGAAATTGAATTGATTTTTTTTTCTAATTTTCTGTTTAAACAACGAGGAAATTTTAGTTCAGCTTTAAATTTTATAAATCCTAGTTTTCTTGATTCCACTAAATTGAATTTTAGCTTTCTATTTCTGGATTGTGATCTTAAGTATTTGTGATGATAAATCTTAGTATTCTATTTCTTGATTCCACTTATTTTCAAATTTTGGGCTGATGAGAAACGGCTTCAATTCACTTTCAAATCGTGTTGGTTACTGATAAGATGAAGGAACAGATTGGATTGGAACTTCGATCTGTTATTAGCCAAAGAAAGAGTAAGAACATTTGCATTAGGATCACTCGGCTTTAGCCTTTTTATTTTCTCGGGTTACATGTTGAATTTGAGATTAAACAGTTTTCGGTAACTTAGTGTTACAATATTTCAGGTAATAGTGCGAATGCGGCCATTGAAAAAGGATGACGAGGAGGAAGGAGAGACGATAGTTCAGAAAATGTCTAATAATTCGTTGGCAATCAATGGACAGACCTTCACTTTTGACTCAGTAGCAGATACAGGGGCCACTCAGGCATGATCTCTATCTATGATGTGTTCCTTTGCAGTGTACTGATTGATGATCATGGTAATTAAATAATACTCATTTAAGTTTTATTCGTTCTTGTTTTCCACAGCTAGACATGTTCCAACTTGTAGGAGCCCCTCTTGTGGAGAATTGTCTTGCTGGGTTTAACAGTTCTGTATTTGCCTATGGACAGGTAGCTTCCCAATCAGTTTTGTTAGTTCCTACCTTTTCTTTTATATTGCACAAGATTATGTTTCCAACTCTTCTTTCTACTCTTGAAATTGTACTGTTCAGACAGGGAGTGGAAAGACATTCACAATGTGGGGCCCAGCCAATGCTTTATCAAGTGAAAATTTATCAGGTGATCAACAAGGTTTGACCCCCCGAGTCTTTCAGCGACTTTTTGATCGTATAAATGAGGTGAAGCTTGATTCTTTACACACTCAAGCTGATTGAAGATTGTCTTATGTTGAAGATTATCACCGTCAGCACTCATCTTTCCTTTCCTTTGCAGGAGCAAATTAAACATACTGACAAACAACTTAAGTATCAGTGTCGCTGCTCTTTTCTCGAGGTTAAGTAATTCTAAATGCTCCTTTTGGTACACACTTGGCTCTTTAACCGTGCATTTTACACCACTTGATAATTAAACCTTTTTTTTTTTTGCAGATCTATAATGAACAAATAACAGATTTGCTGGATCCAGGTCAAAGAAACCTTCAGGTAAACAGGACAATTTTGCATCCTAGTCTGTCCTTAATAGAATTAAAAATAGTCTTCTTAGATTGTCGGTCTGGTTTCTTTTCCAGATAAGAGAAGACATGCAAACTGGTGTTTATGTTGAAAATCTCAGAGAGGAGTACGTATTTACAATGAAAGATGTGACTCAACTCCTGATAAAGGTTTGATTTCAATTTTCTTTTGCTATGAAGAATAATGAGAGTGCCCATGAAGTAAAATATTTGAACATGTTGTTTAGACTACTTTCTACCTTGCACTGAACATAAACTTGCTGTTATAATCACTGCTCTTGCACAAATTTATATGAAGTTCACAAATATTGATTGCGGCTTAATAGTTCTCATATACAAGTTTCAATGCTTCCATGGAAAAACATGTTGAGGTTGACCTCATTTTACACTGTAGCAAGCGAAAGATTTGTTGGTAGTTTAGGCTGTAAAAGGTAGGGGGTCTTTCCGCTGATGCTTTTCCTCTATTTGTTTTTCTTTAGAGAGTTTCTTGACCAGCAATGAACTCTTATGATTTCTTTTGCTTTCCTGGAAAGAGATGAAAATATGGCTGGAGCAAGGACAGCTCTTTTGTTCCTTCTGTTCTAGAGCATAAATGATGGAAGGGAATGGTTCAAGCATGGTTGCTTTTCCCGTTCCAAACCTAGTTCAATTTTTCAACTCTTTCTTGGAGGGTGAAAACCATCTTCACCTTTTAAATTATATCCTAGGATGAAAAACAGAAAAGTGAAAAATGATTGAAATCTATAGATTACATCATGTAATTTCAAAATCTCGTGTACAAGGCTTAAAAAGTTTCAGAATGCTGTTGCATGGTTGGTTTTCACGTTCCAAACCTTGTTTAATTTTTCAACTCTTTCTAGAAGGGTGAAAACCATCTTCAAGTTTTAAATTATATCCTAGGATGAAAAACAAAAAAGTGAAAAATGATTGAAATGTGTAGACTACATCATGTAATTTCAAAATCTCGTGTATAAGGCTTTAAAAGTTTCAGAATGTTATTGCATGGTGGTTTTCACGTTCCAAACCTGGTTCAATTTTTCAACTCTTTCTAGGAGGGTGAAAACCATCTTCACCTTTTAAATTATATCTTAGGGTGAAAAACAAAAAAGTGAAAAATAATTGAAATCTGTAGACTACATTATGTAATTTCAAAATCTCGTGTATGAGGCTTTAAAAGTTTCAGAATGTTGTTGCATGGTGGTTTTCACGTTCCAAACCTGGTTCAATTTTTCAACTCTTTCTAGGAGGGTGAAAACCATCTTCACCTTTTAAATTATATCCTAGGGTGAAAAACAAAAAAGTGAAAAATGATTGAAATCTGTAGACTACATTATGTAATTTCAAAATCCCGTGTATGAGGCTTTAAAAGTTTTAGAATGTTGTTGCATGGTGGTTTTTACGTTCCAAACCTGGTTCAATTTTTCAACTCTTTCTAGGAGGGTGAAAACCATCTTCACCTTTTAAATTATATCCTAGGGTTAAAAACAAAAAAGTGAAAAATGATTGAAATTTATAGACTACATCATGTAATTTCAAAAATCTCGTGTATGAGGCTTTAAAAGTTTTAGAATGTTGTTGCATGGTGGTTTTCACATTCCAAACCTGGTTCAATTTTTCAACTCTTTCTAGGAGGGCGAAAACCATCTCCACCTTTTAAATCATATCTTAGGATGAAAAACAAAAAAGTGAAAAATAATTGAAATCTATAGACTACATCATGTAATTTCAAAATCTCGTGTATGAGGCTTTAAAAGTTTCAGAATGTTGTTGTATGATGGTTTTCACGTTCCAAACCTGGTTAAATTTTTCAACTCTTTCTAGAAGGGTGAAAACTATCTTCACCTTTAAAATCATATCCTAGAGTGAAAAACAGAAAAATGAAAAATAATTGAAATTTATAGACTGCATCATGTAATTTCAAAATCTCGTATATGAAGTTTCAGAATGTAGTTGCAGTCTTATGCAGGGAAGTCTGCATTTGTGGAAAAACGATATTAAAAGGGAGTAATAAAGATTGGAAAATAGCTGAAGTTCAGTAAAAAGTGTTTGTATTAAAAATGAATTTGGGTTTTCGATTCACTTTATCATTCTAAGAAGGAATATGGAGGTAGACTGTTCATGGAGTTGCTCCTACAGTGCACATGCAAGACTAGCCGTCAATATCAACTATTAATTTTGTGTTTCATATCCCTTGAAGCAGGATACACTCTCTTACTGCAGTCTTTGTTTGTTATTTACCTTAATCTCACCTGCTTTCAGTCTTACATTTAAGGATGAAATTTCCTCATATTCTTGTTTCATTTTTATTTTCCTTTTAATCTTCTTCCTAGTTTGAAATTTTAATTTTCAAAATGAACTCTAGCATTGTGTTTATGGCTGTGAAATAAACTACGCAGGGACTATCCAACAGGAGGACTGGCGCAACCAGCATAAATGCAGAGAGTTCCCGTTCACATAGTGTTTTCACCTGTGTTGTTGAATCTCGATGCAAGGTAGTACTTTCACTACTCATGTATGCATCTATGCTATTTATTCTTCATCCTATGGAATGAAGTATGTTGTCAGACTTCTATTCTTTTTCTTGGTTTTTTCCTTTCTGGTAGAGGTTCTGATTCTGTTGGTGGGATTCAAACTTTATTTTTCCTCGGAAAAAGATTTGCCAGCTGAGCAAGTTGGGATATTGTGAAGTCTGGTTACAATATTTGCTCATGAATATAGCAATTAGAACAGAAAGTAGCAACATGAACAAAAATTTGTAAATTATTGAACATGTTTCTTCTTTGTTGATTTTGTCTTACATTTTCTGCCAGAGGGATTCTAAAGTAAAATGTTATCTTATAGAGCATGGCAGATGGAATGAGCAGCTTGAAAACAAGCAGAATAAATCTTGTTGATCTAGCTGGATCAGAGAGACAGAAGTTAACTGGCACTGCAGGGGAACGGTTGAAGGAAGCAGGGAATATTAACCGATCTCTGTCACAACTCGGGTATGGTCACATCTTAGCTATCACTTTCATTCCTTTTTTTTTTTTTTGCCTAGTTTGAAGTTGTTGTAAAATCAGTGTAGGTCCAGAAAATAACATTGTTGTCAAAAAATAAATCTTGTGATTTTTATTCAGGTCTGATAGTTAGCATAAAATAATCTGGCACTTGTCTGAGCTCTTAATATAGTACTGCAACTTTGAATTGTAATGATATGTGCATATACTGCCTCTGAACAGTTGTCTGAGGTTAATTTACCTACAAAAAAGGCAAAATCAACTCTCTTCAATTATCTGTTGTTATGCTACCATGTCAAGCATATACATATGATGGGAGAGTTTTTGCAGATGGAAAAAGTTTTGGTGCAGATAAAGAATGAGCTCAATAAAAGAAATGAGATCTTGTTGGTACATATGAACGTTCAAGAAAAAGCTGAACGTAATGCCAGTGTAGAACTATGGATCATGGATCATCCAAATTAAATTATTGTCCTTTTCTCTTAAGACAAATGAACCAGAGCAAATCAACATGAGGATTTAGTAATGAATAAGAAAGGAGGTGTCATTTGGTTTGGTTTAAAGTCTATCCTGCCCAGTTCTATGATTTTTAGAAATTCTGAAATTGTGATAGTCTATTTCTAGCAAATTCACAACTAAACTCGCTGGTTTTGAAGCAAATGATTAAATTGACAAAATGCAAAATGTCATTTAAATTGGGATGAAAATAGTTAGCATTAGGAGCCTTTTCTCTCATTGTACACCCTTCATTTTGCGAAATTAATGAAAATGAAGATTTGCTTTGTCAAAACCTCAGCCTGGATTTTTATTTGTTTATAAAACAAAAGGAAGTGCACTGTAGAATTAAAAGAATAATGTAGGATGGTCTGGAGGTAGAAGTTTTAAGAGCTTCTTCTTCTTCTCTCTCTCCCTCTCTGTCCCTGATAAGCTATTAAAAGTTAAGAGCTAAATGCAGAATACTTAAATATGGGAATCTGTCAGAATACTTAAAGGAAGTTCAGGAATGATAGATGTAGGGAGGAGCCTGTCATAGAGTCAAATTCATGGTAGAATCATCTCATACACATATGAAGTCCAACATAGATGATAAAATTTTTGTTTGCCTTTTGTTCTCACAATCTGTTCCATGATGTATTTCTGAAAACGAGTTTGAGCTGCTTCAAAGATGCAATTTCTAACGAACATGTTCATCTAACCATGCATCAAGAGAGACATTTCCTCCAATTGTGATGAATTATTATATTTGCAGGAACTTGATAAACATTCTTGCTGAGATTTCTCAAACAGGAAAGCAAAGGCATATACCTTACCGAGACTCCAGGTTGACGTTTTTATTACAGGAATCACTTGGTGGCAATGCCAAACTAGCAATGGTGTGTGCTATTTCTCCAGCACAAAGGTAAACAATGCAGACACTGCTGTCTTAAAGCACTCTTTTCTTCTTCGCTCTCATAATGGAAGTTCATGTGAATAAAAAATGCAGTTGTAAGAGTGAAACTTTCAGTACATTGCGATTTGCACAGCGTGCTAAGGCAATCAAGAATAAGGCCATTGTTAATGAAGAGGTGGAGGATGATGTGAATCACTTGCGAGAAGTAATACGGCAGCTAAGGGTAGACTCTTATTTTCAATTATTAATATTCTTGTATTAATAGCTGAGAAGTTAAGCAAATACATGACTCTGGGTAAATGCAACAGGATGAATTGCACCGAGTGAAGGCAAATAGCAACAATCCAACAGGTTGGGATCCCCGTAAAAGTTTGAATATACTGAAAAGCCTTATCCATCCGCGTCCTCTATTACCTCAAGTAGATGAAGATGGTGATGAGATGATGGAAATTGATGAGGAAGCTGTTGAAAAGCTCTGCATTCAAGTAGGCCTGGGACCAGCAGGCTCTGCAGATGAGAATTATGTTGATGAAGGTAGATCTATCATCAAACAAGGGACTGAGGATACAGATGTTGACATGGAAGAAGCAATATCTGAACAAGCTGAGAATCATGAAATTCTGATTTTGAGTTGTGCTAAACCTGCTAGAAACACTTCAGGTTTTTTAAACGTTGATGCTAATATTTGTCATGAATTTACAGATTTAAATGAGAGTTTCACTCTTACAAATACTAGAAAGTCCAGTTGATTTACTTATTGACACAACTGATGCAGAATCCTGTGAGGAGCCAGTTGAGGAGAAAAGGTTTCTTAGTTCCTCTGCCAAAAAATTGATAACAGAAGAATCACCAAAAGAAATGGTGGTGTTTGGGTCCTCATGCACTACTTCTGGTTCTGAAAATGGAAATTCCACTGGCATTTCTGCCACAGGTGAAACCAATGGTTCTCAAAATGAGACAGTGAATTGCGTGTCTCCTTCTAGCCTCAGTATAGTTCCTTCTGAAGTTTCTCCTGTTCTTAAATCTCCAACTCCAAGTGTTTCGCCTAGAATCAGCAGCAGCAGGAAAAGTTTGCGGACTTCATCAACGTTAACTGCTTCCCAGAAAGATTCCAAAGATGAAAGCAAGCCAGGACCAGAGAACATACGTATTTCTTTTGCAAAATCCAACTCTTCTGCTGCTCTAACTGCTCAAACCAGTAAGAGTTGTCTTGCACCAACTGAACATTTAGCGGCGAGCCTTCACCGTGGCTTGGAAATTATTGATAGTCATCGCAAGAGTTCTGTATTTAGGCAATTGTCATTCAGGTTTGCCTGTAAACCTGCAGAATCTAACCCAATTCCGCTTGTTGATGTGGGTGTGCAAACTTTTCCTCAAGATGATGAGTTATCAGAAAGAGTATTCTTGTGTGCGAATTGCAAGACCAAAACGCAGCTAGAGGTGAAAGATGTCGATGACAGCTCAAACCTACAGCTAGTACCCATTGTTGGCTCAGAGTCTATTGACAAACCCAAAACGCTAGTTCCTAAAGTACGTTTGGTGGCTTCATCTTGATGCTTTTGTTTTAATGGTTGTGCTTCCCTATTTATGTGTACCAACTGCATCATGTTTTATTATTTTGTCAACACACAGGCAGTGGAGAAGGTTTTGGCAGGAGCAATCAGGAGAGAAATGGCCCTGGAAGAGTTTTGTGCCAAACAAGCTTATGAGATAACACAGCTCAACCGTCTGGTAGGTTACCACTTTGGACAACAGCAATGTAGTTTGTTATTTTCTTACTGTCGAAATGATTTCTTGGTCATTGTTTACAGGTTCAACAATACAAGCATGAGAGGGAATGCAATTCCATAATAGGGCAGACAAGGGAAGACAAAATTCTTCGGCTTGAGAGCCTCATGGATGGTGTTTTATCTACTAAGGATTTCATGGAGGAAGAGTTAGCAGCACTCATGCACGAGCACAAGGTATGGCTGTTTTACTCAGATTTTCATATGTGCTTATTAGTTTTAATAAATATCTAATTTTTTATCTACAGCTTTTGAAGGAGAAATATGAGAATCATCCCGAAGTTTCAAAGATAAATATTGAGCTGAAAAGAGTACAGGATGAGCTAGAACATTATCGAAACTTCTGTGATTTGGGTGAAAGGGAAGTCTTGTTGGAAGAGATTCAAGATTTAAGAAGCCAGTTACAGTACTATACAGACTCTTCATCCCCATCTGCTCTAAAAAGGAATTCACTGCTGAAATTGACCTACTCGTGTGAGCCCAGTTTGGCTCCCCTTCTTAACACAATCCAGGAATCATCTGAGGAGAGTCCGGAGGAGAAACTTGAAATGGAGAGAACACGCTGGATGGATGCTGAGAGCAAGTGGATTTCTCTTGCTGAAGAATTGAGAGCTGAACTTGATGCTAGCAGGGCGTTAGCTGAAAAATTGAAGCAGGAATTGGGTACAGAGAAGAGATGTGCAGAAGAGCTGAAGGAAGCAATGCAAATGGCCATGGAGGGACATGCACGCATGCTTGAACAGTATGCAGATCTTGAGGAGAAACACATTCAATTGCTTGCAAGGCACAGGCGGATACAGGAAGGAATAGATGATGTCAAGAAAGCAGCTTCTAAAGCTGGAGTTAGGGGCGCCGAATCCAAGTTCATAAATGCTCTTGCTGCTGAAATTTCTGCATTGAAAGCTGAAAGAGAAAAGGAGAGGCGATATTTTAGAGATGAAAGCAGGGGACTTCAGGCTCAACTGAGGGACACTGCTGAAGCTGTACAAGCAGCAGGTGAATTGCTTACGAGATTGAAAGAAGCAGAAGAAGCTGCTGTTGTTGCCGAGGTCAGTGCCAAATCATGATACCCTAGTGTGTTCTTTGTTAAGTTCATTTTTCTTATCGTTCCGTGATATGCATCTTTTAGTCTGAAAGGTTCATTTCACGTGCTTAGGAAACAAGTAAAGGAAGGCCCTTCAAATAGTCTTATTACCTTTTCTGGGCTTATCACCTCTACATAACGTGTCTTACATGGTCAAGCAATTCCAATTGCTGTTTTGCTAAATGATAAGTCAAACTGTTTTAAGATAAAAGGAAATTTTACATTCAAAATGCCCCAAACACCAGAAATGTTGCATGCAAACCTCTCGAATTAATGATGATCATCAGCTAAATCAGTTCTTCATTTTGCCTACTCAAGTACCTTCTACTCTATTGCATTGTGCAATTACTTTTTCAGTATATTCATTTACTTAATCTTGGTTTTCTTTTGGAGCTCGAATGCAAATCTCATATCATTGTCTCTTCAACATTGTGAATTTATCGCATAATTTTTAACATATGAAATCAATTTTAGATTAGCTTCCTTTACAATTAACTCATCAATATTGGGTTTGTCAACACCTGTGCATGTCACTCAGCTAGATAGAGAAGAAGCTTCATGAAGCCTATAGGGGAAGCATGGTATATTTTGATTAATGCTGCTCAGTACCGCGAATATTAATGTGCTAGATATGGTCTTTTTCGAATTTGTTGGACAACGCTGAATAATGTGCAAGATAAGATTAGGCTACCCTGTGTTATAGTTTGCATGAACCAATTTAAAACCCTCATTTTTGACAGGATAGAGTTTCTACCTGAAATTATGAACTTCGATTATAGTTCTTAGCAATTATTCAACATCACTCTTTAACTAGAAATTTTCTGGCAGAGGCGAGCTATGGAGGCAGAGAAAGAAGCTGTAAAGGCGAATAAACATATTAATAAGTTGAAGAGAAAACATGAAGACGAGATTAGTTCTCTAAAGGAGCTAGTGGCAGAGTCTCGTTTGCCCAAAGAAGCAAGACGACCTGCTCACAATGATTGTGATATGCCAAAGTATGATGCAGGCGAGCCTCTTAGCGAAGGTGATGAACGATGGAGAGAGGAGTTTGAGCCGTTTTATAACGTGGAAGATGGTGAAGGTGAATTGTCAAAACTCGCGGAACCCTCAGCATGGTTCTCTGGTTATGATCGATGCAACATATAGAAAGTGGTACGTTTTACTAACTCCCGTGTGATTTATTATATAGCTTGTACCGCTAGTTTTTGCCATTTTATAACGCGCACACACCCCATTTGTTAGGGCCAACCTCTCGGCTCTCTTGTTGGGCCTTGTATTCCATTCAGATTCTTGCAGTTCATAACAGTTGAATGAATGAAGAATATATTCTTTTATTCACACCTACTTGCATATTAATATGTACCCACTTTTTTATTCACACGTAGGCACATGTTTATACGTACATGTACATATACGTATGTGCGCGCGCGTATATCCTTGAATTAGTTGTTGCGTATTGAAAGTAAATCTTTGCTCCATGTTGTGTCAATATGGTTTACGCGCATAGACGTTGATGTTGCCCTCCTGCATGTAGCGTCAATATAGACCAATGTCGATGCGTGAGACTCGCATGAACACACGCCGTGCTATATGGGAATAACTTGCTTGCCCAAAAACGTGGGGTTGAATTGAAAGAAAGGAAGGAGACTGTTATTTTGTACACAAATGGGACTTTCGGATGTTTTGGTGTAATGGATATGGTGGGCCCCTGTTGCCTGGACACTGGGGCCTGTGCAAAAAAGATCTGAAGGAACTAAAAAGATGTAGTCAAGCTCATAGATCATTTGTTTGTTTGGTTTGGACGATGTCAAGAGGATAGGAGGCAATCTTCAAGAGAAGTTGTCGAAAAACAAAAGCAGACGTCCACAAGTATTAGAGGGAGGAGGGAGGAGTCTATCATATCATGGAGGCCATTAAACAAGAAGCTTGTGGCCTTGTCCTCTGTGACATGAATCTCCCCATGGCTGCATATGAGAAACAAGTAGTGTTCGGATTCATGTTCCATTTAAGAAGATTAGAAACTTGCCTAGCCTAGCCTAGCCACTCATTACAGCCTGGAGGGGGAGATGGATTTGAAAGTGACATCTACGTAACAACACTAGCCATTAAAGAAAAAAGAGAAATCTCTCGGAGCTGTTAGGAAATTAAACGAGCTTTTATGGTTATGTTTGGTGAAACGAAATGATACTGCTCGATGGCCTCTGTTGTCCACCTCCCCTCCTCCCTCCATCAAAGGTTATATATACCAACCGAAGTTAAAGTTGGTCATTTTTGTTTCTGCATTTTAAAAAAAAATCAATTTTTTTTTAATTTCAAATTAATATTTTTTTTATTTTTAAATTATTTTGATGCATTTTAAAAATATAAAATATAAAAAAATTAATTTATAATAAAAAAAATTAAATTAATTTTAAAATACAAAAACAATAGGAGTTATAATAAAAACCTATGATTGTAGATTGACAGCCTGGTAAAGGGGGACCCTTGCAATGATCATCAATAGTAAACCCCACAAAAAGAAACACATTCCATCAATCATACGTCCTAACTAGGGCCCCACTGGCACCAAATTTACTTGTTGGAAGTTTCATCTTGATGTCTCTCTTAGGTGCATGCAGTAAAGATTTGATACTTTTTACTGTGTTGTCACCTAGTTGAAAGAAAATATGCAGTGATGTTAACAAGAACCCGACTCCCTTTTTACTAAAAGTTGAGACAGTGACGGTAAGATTCACTCCACCTAAGTATTTGGTTTTGCAAGAAGAGGTCTTTCCATGCCTGCTCTGTGTGTGTGTGTGTGTGTGTGTGTGTGTGTGTGTGTGTGTGTGTGTGTGAGAGAGAGAGGTAAAGGTTGAGGTTGGATGTGGAACCTATTAAAAAAACTATAAAAAATAAGAAAAATTAGTTTTCATGGTTGAGTTTTGTGCATAAATGGATTGTACCCTACCAAAACCTCAACCACAAAAGCTAAACCAAACACACCCTGCTTCTTCAGATTTCACTTCTGTAAAGGGGGTTGGTGGTTTGGAAATGTGGTGTAACTTATGTTACACTGTATTTTATTAAATTTTGAATATTTTATTAAAATTTATTATTTTTATATGTTTTTAAATTGTTTTGATTTGCTAATATAAAAAATATTTTTTTTAAAATAAAAAAAATATTATTTTGATACATTTCTAAATAAAAAATATTTTGAACTTTAATTATTATTACAATTAAAAAAATATTAAAAATTTTCTACTAAATTTCTCTATAATATGATTAGTTTTTTCCTTCTGTTTTTAACCACGGGTGATGTAACTAATGTCAGTCAGTAAATAATAACTTTATTTTTTAATTTGTTTTTTTTTATTAAATTGTGTTTCAAAAATACATGAAAAAATAAAAGATTATAGCAACCAAATGAGAAAGTAAACTCAATTTAACTCGTCAAACGCATAATTTAGATAATATACTTAAGATTACTAATTTTTTTAAAATATTTTTTATTTAATTATAGAATAACAAAACTAAACCCTCGCAAAGTAAATCACTAATCAATTATCTGGATGTTTGTTTGAAACTAATAATTTTATAAAAAAAATTCAGAACCAACTACAAAGATCAATTTACAATCTATCGAATATCAAATAATAAATTTTTTTAAAAAAAATAAGAAAAAAAATCAAAATGAAATAAAAAAATCAGGTTTTCCTAGGCGATGTGCTGTTTTTAGATTGGAGCTTGCTGCAAAATCAATGAGCTACACTTAATGCTCTGTGTCATTGATTTAAAATCATTTGGTAAAAATCTTTCAAGCTCTTCAATTATTTCATTTGAAATTGGAAGACAAATTCAGTTTCCAGTTAGTGGGTTTTTTTTTGTCAAAAGGACTCTAACTACATGATTTGAGTTGTTTTGACTTGAGATGCACCCAATTACTCCCTACTTACCATCAATTACAGTACGCCCAATGAGATTTCAACAGATGATTCGCTTGGACATCACCATCCAAACGATACCTAAAATCCTGCCTGGTGATATGAACTGCTTTTTCCACAATCTTCCTTGCTGGTTGCGATGGAAACTGTAGCCCTAGCTAGGCTGTCACCGGCTTGACATGTGGATACGGTACCTCGTTGATTTAAGGTTCAGACCAATCAAAATCTAGGTTGATTTATGACACGATCATCATGGATAAAAACCTGATAAGAAGTTCATTATTTTTTTTTTAAATTAAATTAAATTAAATTAATTTGAATTAACCCTAATGACGTGTAACATCACCATCCAAATAAGACCTAAAATCCTGGCTAATGATATGATCTGCTTTTTCTGGTCCAATTTATTTCCACAATCTTCCTTGATGGTTGCGAAGGAGAACAAGAAACTATAACCCTAGCTAGTCTATCACCGGCTTGACATGTGGATACGGTACCTCGTTGATTTAAGTTCCAGACCGACATGATCAACATGGATAAAAATCCAATAAAATTTCATTATTATTTTTTTAAAATTAAATTAATTTGAATTTACCCTTCCCACCTATAATTTTTGCTTTCACTCGATTTAGATTTTAAAACTATAAACCTCTTTCTTTAATTTTACTAGCCAACAACAAAATCACAAATTTACTTATTGTTATTAGAATTTTTCTCTACAGAAGTAATTTTAGTGTAATGTTTCTCTCCATTATCGATAGTAATTTTTATAGTTTTGAAACCCGATTTAACTTGATCGGTCAATTTAGAAATGAAACCAGGTCTAATTGAAGAAAAAATAAAAAAATAAAAAGCCCAGTGTGACCTAGCTAGTTGATCCAATGACCCGGCAAGATCCGGTCAAACACCTGACTGTAATCCGTTGACTTTTGATTTTTACTAAAACGACGTCGTTTTGATTTACAAAAAGAAAGTAACTCGGGTGACCCGGTCAAAACCTGGAACCCCAGCCTTAAACCAGGCCGGGTGTGAAAACTATGATAATTCCGGTTCATTTTTTCTTTGGGTTTCCCTGATATCTGGGTATCTAAATCCTTTTCTTTTGACAATTTAGCCCCTAATATATTATACTTGAAGGGGTATTATGTTTTGAGGCAAATTCAATAAAATCGAAAGATTTAGGAGTCAAAGATAATATTTTTCACATTTTAAAAAAGTATATATTTTGTTCTTATAATTATTCTTAGAACTCAAACCCAAATAATAATTTTATAAGAATTATTAGTTCTTAAGACATTGCCTCGTCAAAGCACACTCAGCTTTGCATTTAATCTTTCTATTGTGTAAATTAATGCTCAAATCAGCTAAAAGATCATTTTACCAAAAAAGAAAGAAAGATGACAACGCAAACTTCTTTTGCTAAAGTATGGAAATTGGATCTTAATCACTGCCTTGCATGATATGATAAAAAGAAGAATCGAAGAAGAAGAAGTCTACATCCTCAATCCACCACTTTACCTCTGCTTTTGATGCACCTCCAATTTCTCCATATATATAAAAAATCTGAATCAGTATAATTCTATTTGAAAGTGTGATTATGATTGTTTTTCAAAGTGTTTTTTGTGTCGAAATGCATCAAAATAATATATTTTTTTATTTTTAAAAATTATCTTTGAGATCAGCGCATCAAAATGATCTAAAACATGAAAAAAATAATTTTTAACAAGAAAAAATTAAATTTTTGTGGAACATGGTTTGCACCACGTTCCCAAATGATGCCTAAAACTACCTTTAAAGGATATAAAAATAATTTTTAATTTGATTATTAATTGAGATTTTACTAGTATATTTGATCAACTAGCTATAACTAGTTGAGGAAGGGTTTTTTTTTTTTTTTTTACTTTTCTTGTTATTTTTATATTCAATTTTTAATTTGATTTAAAATATTTATTCAATTTAGATTTTATTAGTTTGGTTGGTTTAGCTTATTATTCAAAAACAGTTTTGTAGGTTATCAACATTCAATTATTTGACCGTTAGAGTTTATTAAATCTCTATAGTTTAGTACAAGATCTTCTCTATAATTTAGCTGTAATTTTAAAATTTATAAAACCTCAATTTCTTATACTTAGCGTCACTAGGGTTTTTTTTTAATAAAAAAATACATTTAAATAGTTCATAAAATATATTTATACGTACAATATACTAAAAATAACATTTGTATACAACACAATCTATTATGTATACATTATTTATTATTACTATAAAGATTTCCATCAATTTGAGGCACAGTGAAATCCAAAACGACATTGGATTCTAGCTAAGCAAATTAAAATCAATCTTAATCATCAATTTGGACTTAAGAGGCCATTTGTCCCCACTTAACAGCCACTTAAACAAGTAAGAATCTATTTCCCCTTAAGTTACGCAATTTTGTAATAATAATAATAATAATAATAATAATAATAATAATTTCATCGTCCCATAGCAGGACCAGATCCCACCCCTCAAATATTTTTCCAGCTAAATCTGAAAGCAATGTTATACAAGTTCCTTATCTTTATACTGTTTTAAGCATGCTTATTAAACATAATATCCCGGATTGATCTGGAATAAGATCTAAGTTATTGATAAGATAGTTTAATCTATTTTTTAAAAATAAATTAATAAATTTTTAACCGAGTTTAACCTAAATCAACCGAGTTTAATAACCAAAACATTTGTTTTGTTGATGAGAAAGTTAAGAAAGAAAGTTATCTAAACTTGGAGTCCTGCAACTACTTCAAATATAAGATAATTATAAATTAGTCCTTATAATATTAAAATATAGGGAACAAATAATAATTTTTTAAAAAATAAAATGAAATTGACCAAGGGACTGATTTGTTAACAAATCTTAAAATATAAGGATTAAATAATAATAATAATTTTTGAAACTATAAAGAACTAATTGATTAATTTTGTTAAACACTAAGCTACAATTAACTCTTCAAAGTTCAAACATGTGAGATATATATTAAAAACATGGTCTTGAAAAAAATAATTTTTTTAAGAAGTTAAAAGGATTTTGATTGGGTCAAAAACTCCTTTATATTTTTATCGTATGAAATCGGGTCAACTCCTCCAAATTCTTATAAAACCCATCTCGAGCCGGATTCTAGATCCTACCAACCAAGCGAAGCCAGGCTTGATGGGAGTTTATGTCAACTGAATGAATATTTGATAATATTTCTCAATGGTAAGGTATAATACACAAAGTTGGAGAAAAAAAAAAGCTTACAAAAAAACCCCTCTCAAGCCTCCATCACACCTTAATTTGTTACACATTAAATGTAATTATAGGCTATATTGTAGAATAAATAGTTGGATAGCACAAATGACTGCAATTAGTTCTAGATTTTACATTGTAAGGAGCTCTATGTAAGAACTCTCCAAAGAATCAGTTGCTTAAATCACTGAAAAAACATAAATATATATAAATATATAGATGATGAGTAAGTTGTCTTTCTCCTTGCTAAAGAGTGATGATGCAAACTGGAACCTGGCTGTACATTCTGAGGCAGACCTCTCTCTCTGGGGAGGGGGGGCCTCAGTGGAATCAATGACTGTTTATTGGTTAAATCATAGCTCAATTTTCATCTGAGTTGGTGGCACTGAACCTGCATCATACAATTTCTGGATTTCAGTTTTTTGGACTGTGAAGCTACCAAAACTTGATACTTAACCAGACTTTTCTTGAAATTCTGCTTACCTTGAAAGTCCTGCTGCTGATTCTGACCATATCCCATCTGCACAACACTTTGAAGATCATCTTGCCACATTGCTGAGGCCTGGAGAATAAAATTCTAGCTGTGATGAGAACATGCAGGTGTAGGCCATCCAAAATGGTATGGGGATTATCAGCAATGTTTCCTTATCAATTACCTGATGAGAAGCATCACCAAAGCCATCAAGGGCAGGCAACTGCATACTCGAGCTTCGCCGCAATGCAGCATTTAGTGGGTTCATAGAGAACTGGGATTCTGCATTCCTGGACATGCCATCTTGTAGGGCTAACCCTTGCTGGGATTGGTAACCATAAGGGAATGCCGGCGTGGAGGAATCTAATGGATAAAGACCATGTGGCATGGATCCACGGGATTGGAAAATCTGCAACATGAATTGAATGCAGTGATCATTAGACATGAAAGTTCAGACTGGTTGTCACAGACACAGAACAGGTTGAAAGATCAGCTTACATCCTTGGACAAGAAAGTTTCCATGTTAATTTCCATCTTCGGGTTCACAGTTGCCAACTTCATTGACAGAAACTGCAAATGGCATCAGCAAGTGATAAAATCCAATCAGAAATTAACCATGTAAACATTAAATTTAAGGAGGGAACTATGCAGACTTGAATATTACCTCAACCTGGCGCTGTAATGACTGCACATAGTTTATAATCTCATCAAGCATCACTGCTTTCCCAGTAACCTGCAAATCAACAACATTCAAGCCAAAATTTAGAAGATTTTACCCCATCTAATTTCTACAATTTCATTGCAGGAAAAGTGCTTTATAATAAATAAATAAATAAAACCCCACAAATTTAGCATGTTATAAACACCTTATTGCATCCAGGAACAAGATCCTGAAGAAACTTCATTCTTTCGCTGATTTTTTCTCTCCTAACCTGGCCATTCAAGAAGGGCAAAAAATTCAAGGACATGTTAATACAAATCTATCAGTGTCCGAAAAACAGATGACAGAACAAAGTTTAATCAATCCGTACTCTTTCAGCAAGACTGTGGCTATCTGTAGCCTGACCCCTTCTGGCTCTGACATGGATATAGTCCTTTGGTGGCTCTGGCGGGTTTGAATTGTCTTTTTTCTGTTTGTGATTTCCATTTTCTTCTTCCATGGCCTTTGCTAAATCCTTGTCACTCCCATTAGTGTCCTCTGATTTGCTTTTTTTTGCGCTCGATTCATCATTCTCTGCTGCAACCTGAGAAACGAAGCTGAACCATTAGTTTCCCGAAGTAAATCTCAACAGAGGTCTGCACAGAGAAACAGAATTGTGTACATTACCTTGACATCAGAAGCAGAGGGAGAGGGAGAGGGAGTTTCTTTGGCTTGTCCTCTGGGAATTGATTTTCTTTTCCTGGAATTGGCATCATTCTGGGATTTCATGCTCAATTCCCCACCCGGGATCTGCTCGGACACTGAAGATTCCTCCCTGGAATCTCCATTCTCTGGTGTTGAAGGTCTTGACAACCGACTGAATTTCTTATCAGAATTCAAATTCCCATCCTGGGGTGAGCTCTTATTGCTTTCTTGAACATTTGCTTGCGATCCAGCGACCTTCATTGAATTGTTACTCGAAACTCTCGACAGCTTACCAGGTTCTACTCGGGGCATCATCCTATTGATCAATTCTGATTCATTCAATCCGAATTGTCCATTTAGGCCTCCAAGATTGTTGCTTCCAAAGCAAGAATATCGAGCAGCCCTCTCTACAAATCCAGGGTCAGCAGGAAATGGTGCTAAACTTGGATGGTTTACTAAGCTGTTTCCAAGAATTGGCAGATTTCCTCTCATCTGTGAATCCATCATTGAAATACTCAGCTTTGGAGGGGAATTCAATGGGGTACTATAACAAGAAGTGTTAGTGCTGTTGTTATTGTTGTTAATGTAGGATTGTGGCGACATCTCGCCCGAATTGCAAATGTTTCCTAGTCTTCCAATAAGTTCTCTGATCAAAACACTGTCACCACCAACGCCAGCATTAGAAATAACGTTGGCATTGACACTGGATGCCACTGGAGATGAGACAATGGAGCTCAAAGCAGACTCAAAGGGATCGCTCTGATCCAATAAGTTCTCCCAATTGGGATTGAGAAAGCAATTGGCAAGTTGCCCTGAACTGCAATTCAGCTCATCGGTTTGCATTTCCATTCCAAAACTGCAAGAATTCCAAATGGGAGCTGCTGTGTTGGCTCCCTCGCTCATAAACAACTTGTCTTTTTCCATGAGAGGAAAGAAAACAACAAGCAATTATCTTGACAGCAAGAGAGGAGAAACTGAAGGGAATCTCAGAAAAGTTTAGAGGACCCAGATGAAGAATTAGAGTCAAAACTAAGAACCAAGAAAGAAAACTTATAGAGGAGTGGAAATTAATTTGCCTGACAAAACAAAACAAAAAAATCTATCTTGAGGGAGGTGTGTTGCTATGCTTTCGGACATATAAAGAAGCGAAGGTGAAAGTAGATTGGAGTTAAAAGGACATGTAATGATGATAAGAAGAGTTCTTGAAGGTTGCTCAATTCAGAAGTATGGAAAAAAAACAGAGAAAAAAAAAAAGTGGCAAGGAGAGAGAATGCGGTGTGGATGAGCTCAAAAAAGCAGAGAGAAAAGTAGAGTGCGTGTGGAGGAAAGTGGAGAGGACGCAAGAAAGATAAAGGAAATGTCTGTTTGACCTTTTTTCTATATAAAAAAGAAGAAATTATTGAAAACATTATGATTTCAAGGTTACTGTATTTCTTAAAGCATAGTTATGATACATAGGTTAAGACTGTATTAGTAAATGTGGTTGTCGTTATTTTTTAAAATAATTTTTATTTAAAAATATATTAAAATAATATTTTTTTAAAAAAATTTATTTTTAACATTAATACATTAAAATAATTTAAAAATATCAAAAAAATATTAATTTAAAACAAAAAAAATAAAAAAATTTTAAATTTTTTCAAAATCATTTTTGAAATATAAAAACAAACAACCATGTCCGCTGTAAACCTAGTTCAAGCCCTGTTTTATATGGATCAGTAATTTATGTTTTTTTATTTTGTATTTTAATATCATATATTATCTGAATCTTTTTTTTAACAACAAATATCTTTAAAAAAAAGTATTCAAAACCTCAATCAACACTTGCATAACTCGAGATTTAACTTGCATAACTCGAGATTTTAGCCTTGAGTTGAGTTAGAAATCAAGCTGGATCTATATTAGATGTTTTACTATGCACCCATTATGGAAAAGAAAAAAAAAACTACAGTGATGGTAAATATTACTATTTATTTGAGCACGTTCATGGTTTTTGTCATATATTAGATGTAAGATGCTGGCATTATTATCTCTTGAATTAAAGTCTAGTCTGCGTGCGCCAAGCATGAACACACTAATCTCTGGCTAGAACTCCATTGAAGACAGCAGGGGAGGTGGGAATGCTGGGCCTCGAACGTCAAGCTAGGCATTGCCTGTCATCTATTTGTTGAATTTTCAATGTTTTTGTCCGAGTAAAACTCACCAAAAAAGAGATTTGAGCGAGGGAGAGCAACAAAAAAGCCTTGATTTCTATGCTGCACAGAGGAAGGTGGGTGTGGCTTTCTGCTGGCACAGAACACCTCCACTGTTTTGTTGTCCATAGGGTGTTAATCACCAATGATTAATGCAGAGGGAAAAAGGACGGAAGAGGTTTTTTTTAATATGCTTTTATGTCTGGGTGATTAATTATGATTGATTACTTTAGGTTATATCTTTATTATTTTTGTTCTCTCTGTGGTTGTTAGGAGTTGTTTGGATCTAATGTGAAAGGATGGTAGTCTTCAGATCCAGAATAATTTTAAATATTGCTATCTTTTTTAGGGGTTTTCCCTTTTCTTTCTTTCTTTTTTCTTAATCAAAAGGATGCGGTGCTTTGACAATTTCTTTTCCTCCTGAGGGGTGCAAAGTGACAGTGCACAAAAATTAACTAAAAAAAAAAAACTCTAGCGGTTTTGGACATGTCCATATGGCTTGTATTTTGGCCATTCCGACCCGGCCTAAATGATCTCTCCCTCATCCACTCGTAAATCATCTTGGGTCGTTTAGTGTTTGCTTTGGGCACATATCTTAATGTATTTTTTTCGAGTTCCAAGGAGGTGCACACCCCTCACCAATGCACGCACATTTTGAGCATACAAATTCTCCGTACAGGCACAACTAGCACCTCCATTGACGCACACGCACCTTGCACACAAATTCTCTGCATAGGCACAACAAGCACTCAATGCACCACAAGGTATCTACAACACTACTCACCATGAGATAAGATGGCGTGATCAAGGTTTATAATACTTTTGATCAAAAAGTAAAATAAAAGGCTAAGTTAGGTAAGTAAAAGTCATTCATAACTCATATTATTCTTATTTTTTATACGTATTGTTTTTCTACTCCTCACATTATTTACCTTTATGTACATTATTTTCTTCTCATATATTTACTAATTTAAGCATTACAGAGTCTCTTATTCTAATTAACAAGGGACTTGTGTTGTAAGAAACATGAAGCCTAAAGAAAAAGTCTACACACTTTAGCCTAATAGGTAGCTCATGAAAAGACCAATTTAATTAATCCTTCTAGACATATCATCCAAAAGCTACTTAGCTAGCTCTAAAGCATTCATCAATTTAATAACAATAATAACAAGTTATGTTAGCTATGTATAATGTTAACTCAAAATCATTGAAAGAATGCATCTTGTGCCTATTGTTTTGGCCAATTGGAATATCTTATGGATAAGTTGAACATAATATTATATTTTTGCATGAAGTTTGAAGACTTGACTACATTATTTTTCTTATTTGTTTAAGATATTCTTTTATCAACTTATTATATAATTGATGAAATCATTTGAATTTTCTAAAATGATGGAAAATCAATTTTGGTTGCTTTTGGTAAGGAGAGAAATAATGAATGCATTGAGTAATTTAATCAAAAAATAAAACAAAAGAAAAGAAAAGCTCATCATGTTTAGTTTCGCTTAAACCTTCTTTGTTACAATTAAATCTTTTTTTTCCCTTCTAAAAGGATGGGAAAAGAAGAAGAAAAAATTATTTTTTTTTCTCTTTTTGGATTCAAGGAAGGACTGAAATGTAGCTACTACCTAATTGATGCTATCTTCCTACCTCCTTTATTCATGGTAAAATGCTATCAAATATAACCACGACTCTAGAATATAATTGTTAAGCTTAGCTTGATTAACGAGGTGGTTCAGAAAGTTTTTAATCTGAAGTCTGATTCAGATCAAGTTTTAAGTTGAATTAAAAAAATATAATAACTAGGTAAAAATTGGTTGATCCAAACAAATTAATTTAACTAAACTCGGCTCAAACTCGACTTGGTCACTCAAAGGGATTTTAATAAAATAAAATAAAATAAAATGATATTATTTTAAATAAAATAATTGACTTGTGTTAACCTAGTGATCTAAGAGTTGACTAAACAACTCAGATATTTTGAATTAATTTTTGAACTGAATCTGATAACTATGTTTTAGAGAGTAGTCTTAATTTACAAATATTTTAAACAATTAAAATTCTTCTTGAACTCTTGAAATTAGTTTTCAATTCTTCTTATAAAATATCTTTGAACTGGGTTTAACAATTATGCTCTAGAAATTGATCGGTAGTCTTAATTTATAAATATTTAAAATTCTTCTTGAATTTTTAAAATTAATTTTCAAGGGATTCTCACAAAATATCTTAGAAAAAAACTCTAAATTCTAGCTCCCAAATAACTTTCAACTCTTGATTCATCCATGAATGCAGCAGCCATGGAAGATAACACTTAAACAAAAGAAAATTGAAGACAAACAACACAACACTCGATCAAAGTATCTCTCTAATAATTCATAAAATACAAGTATCAATTTCTTTGAAACACGAGAGATGCTTCTCAATGTCGGCAAGGGAGGCTGAATAAAATTTTACACCTCTTGGAACTAACGTGACCTTCAATCATTGAGGACACACATTCATATGCATCTTCTTCTACTATTTTGACCACAATTTTAATACTCCTCGGGGCCAAGTTTTGCTTCTCAATTGGTCAATGGGTTCAAGTTTCGAGATGAATTCTTTTTTAATCCCCAATAAAAACTAATATATCTGACACTCTGCAGTTGTTATTTATCGTTTGTGCTAGGTTTAATGTTAATTAATTCTGTCTGAGGAAGTCTCTTCCAACCAAAGCTTGAAAGAAATCATATGGGGCAGGATGGTTAATGATGGGTAGAAAATTACTAGACATGTTGTTGCCGAGGTCCGAATAAATTTTATTTTAAATACAAAAAAAAGTGGTAGATTAAGAAAAATTCAAATCTCATGCCATTAGTTAAATTAGTAATTTAAATATTTATGAAAAACAAAATAAAAATAAAAAAACAATAAAAAAAAACGCACTCGAGCCTAATTGAATTATTAAACAATCAAATACTAATCAAACCGAGTAAAAAAAGAGAGCCAAATTTCAAATAAAAAAAAAGAAAACATTAGCATAAAAAAAGAAGGGGAGACCAAGCAAATATAAGTGAACCTCTAAACCTAGTCTGATCTAAAAAACTTGCAACTCGTTAAATCATGGATCTGAGTTCAATCAAAACTTAAATATAATCTAATTTAATTTTGAAGGATATACTATTAAGAAAAAACTTGCAAAGAAAAGGAACAATAAAAAAACAGGACTAAAATCTGACATGAAAAAACTTAATGAGAATGAATTCTATAAAAAAAATTATCACAAAAAAATACAATTAATTAAAAGAATTATGATCAAACTTGAAAGATTAAAAAAATCATAGGGGGTAAAATTAAAAATTATTTGTAACATGATAGATTATTTATAGATTAAAAAATGAAAAGGTGAAATAGAAAAAATATTGTTGAGGGTAACTCAATATAGTTACATTGAAGAAAATAACAAAACAAAAGTAAAAAATAAGACAACATCAATTAAGAAAAAAAAAAAACATAGCAAACCTCTTAAACTTAGTCAAATTTCTAAAAGTCGCATCCATAAAATCTTTTATCAATTTAATTTTAAATGATGAGATTGGTTGAAAAGTATTAATAAAAAAACCTACCAAAAAAAATGAGGATAAAATTTGATAGAAAAAGCCCAATAAGGATACAATTCAATGAAAAAAATAAAAAATAATTCCAAATAAATAAATATCAATTAAAAGAATAAGGATCAAATTTTAAATATAAAAAAAATCAAAGGTGGTGAAATTGAAAACATTTGTAAAAACTAAGAAAACCCAGACAAAATCCAAACATGATCAAATCTTAAAAAGTTTGCAACCCATGAAACCTTGGATTTGAGTCCTATCAAGAAGTTTATTATAAACCAATTTAAAAATATAGATTTAAAAAACTCGTCAAAGAAAAAAATAACAAAAAAAGTCTTAAGCAAACCCAGCAATCAACCTGGGTCAACAAATCAGACACATGACCTAGGACATGAAATTGGAATGACCTTATAAATAGAAAAGTGAGAAAACACCCAGAAAAAAATAAAAAAAAATTGCTTTTAAAAAAATAAAAGTCAATCCAGGCTAATCATTTAGATTTATTACTCGATTCATGAGACTAAAATGACCCATTAAAGGTAAATCTGAAAAAAATTAAAGAAGCAAAATTCTTAATCAAACAAATATTTAAGGGATGAAATTGAGAAAAAATCAATGAAAACAAAAAATGACAATTAAAAGAATTAGGAATAAATTTGGCATAAAAATTAAAAGAAATTAAATGTTTTGAAAAAAATCAAATGAAATTAAATGTTTAGGGATGTAATTGTAAAAAATAAATCCATTAAGAAAATGATTAAAAAATAGCAATTGAATGAATTAGGACCAAATTTGACATAGAAACTAAATGAAAATAAATGCCTAGGGGTGGAATTGGATAAAAACAAATTAATCAAGAAAATAATTCAAAACAAAATAAATAGAAATTAAAAAAATGAGGACCAAATTTGCAAATGAATTAAAAAATCAAATGACTATGGATGAAATAAAAAATAAAATCCAATTAAAAATAATCAATGCAAATAAAACAAGTGAAAATAAGAGAAGATGGACTAAATCAAAAGAAAAAATAAATTGAATGGTTGATATGAATTTTTGCATGGCCAGCACGCAATCTAGGAAAGAAAAGGAAGTAAAAGAAAGAAAGAAAAGAAAAATAATTTTGGGTCAAATCACACTGAATCACCATACACGTGCCTCACAGAGAGGAAAAGAACACCGGGACAAATCAAATAATATGTTGGAATTACGGTTCCAACCGTTGGAGCAAGCTGCATGCACTCTTAGAATGCAATAGAGTGATTGACAAGTACGAGACAGACGTCAACAACTTTTTTATTTTTTTGTGCAAAAAAAAAAATTCCCTCGTGACTAAACAATATTAACAAATAAACCATGATAAAATTACAACTCCTTAAAACCAAGGTTAAAAAATTTTAATTGTAAGGGTAATGTAATAATTCAACTGTTTTATATAAAATATGAAAATAGAAGGCATTAGTTATTTTATTCCAGGATTATGTTAGTAAATTTACTGTGTATAACAAAATGCAATCATCGAAACAACCTTGCATAATCTTCAAAAAATATTTATATACCGATAAAAAAACCACCTTACCCCAAAGCAAATGTTAATGATAAAATGACCAAGAGGTAAATTTCATATTAATGTTCTATAATTATAGTGTTTCATATAAGCGACATTTAGTCATGTCGTATTTTAGAATTATATTAACTTAACATATTATACTTTTAAAGGTTGACATATCATAAAATCTAAACATTTTTTTTAAAAAAATTAATTAAATTGATATCACGGTAAACAACACTACATCAATAATTTATATGTCACAGATCTGAAATGTGAAATCCAAAAGTGTGATATTTCTTGCTGCTGTGTTGATTAATCATTTCTTTATACATTAATCGCCAGATCCGTCCAATAGCAACCGACTTTTCTACCCTGATGTCTTCTGCAGGCTTTATTTATTTTTTAGTCGAAGCAAAACCAAGGAGGAGGAGCAAGGAGACATGGATTGTGCATAACTGTAACTTGAATAAATAATTTCTTTTCTTGGAATGAATATATTAAAATAATAAAGAAGACGAGGGAGGGCTGTCCGTCCTTTGCATGGGAATATTACGTAGGGGTTAAGGTTAAGATGATCATTGTTACATGGAAGCATATAGCCGACAAGTCGGCAACCCTCCCTCCTCTCCTGGTATACTTAATATATATATATATATATATATATATATATATATATATATATATATATATATATATATATATATATATATATATATTAAAGTCACCTCTTCCTTGCCTGCACAAGAGCTGAGAAAAATTGGTAAAGGAAAAAAATAATAATAAGCGAGGAAAGCGAGTGGAGTCCGTCAAGGTTGCCATGCATTTTATTTTATAAATGTTTGACTTTTCCCTTCTTGGTTGCTTGGGGTTGTACGTTGCCCTTGCTCGTCGTTGTAGCAAAATGTAAATAATTTTTTGAGAGAAAATAAAAATAAATAAATAAATAAACTTACTTCATGCTCGACCGGAATATTAAAACGATATCGTGTTGTTGTTTAACGTAATAATAACACATTAATTACTTGGATTTTTCACTTTCAACCTAACAAAAATAAAATCACGTTCCCAACAAACATATTTCTATATAGCAATCACGCAATTACATTTCAGGAGGACATTTAAGAATACGCATACCAAACTCCCTAGTAAAATATCTTAGAAATTTATATATAAATTATTTAAAAACTTGATGTTTTGACATAAAATCTCTCAGACTAAACATAAAATATTAAAACAAAAGAACATTTTATACCAAAATGCCTCCATTTATAACGAAAATGCACCTATGAAGTTCAATTTCAGTACTGTTTAATGATTGAAATATATATAAAAAAAACCTCCAGCTTAGTGAAGCACTTGTCATTACCATATAATATATTGTTGGTGTTTGAGAATGCGTATTCAAGGAATATAGCATGATGAAAAATGACTTCGGATCAGTACAGTAGATCTTAAAATTCGAGTCAGGGTGTATATTTTTTATAAAAACCTGGGATAATCAGGGTTTTATTCGCTCACCTGTGTCCATAAAATACGTTTTCCGAAAGGTGGGGTTTTCTCGAATAAAAAAAAAGTGTTTAAGAATATGGTAGTGGTTATTTTTTAAAGTATTTTTTTTATTAAAAAATACATTAAAATAATATTTTTTTATTTTTTAAAATTTATTTTTGACATCATCATATTAAAATATTTGAAAATACTAAAAAAATATTAATTTAAAGCAAAAAAAAATAATTATTTAAAAAAAAACTTTTAAAACTAAAAATAAAAAATACCCTTCATCATTGCTCATTGTTTTCACACTGGGATGAGTCTCAAAGTATTACTTAGAGTGGACCGTCTTGCATAATTCAAGATTAGTTTTTGGGCTTTTACATTAACTATAATTAAAACTTATTAGTGTTTTATTGTAGCGCATGATACTGTGCACTGTGAGTGAATTCAATATGGATTGTATTGTTCTGTACTGGGATTGAGGACACTTGGTGCTTGAGCTATCTTGCCTAGGGTGCCCAGCTGAACCCGCGCGTCACATGGCAAGACCTGGCGCTTGGGCTGCCCTGTCTATGTGTTGGGGCCATAAATAACAATATTTTTTAGTATTAATACTTTCAATAATAATAAAAATAATAATCTTTGTACCACAAATAATAATGTTTTTGATATTAATACTTTGAACTACAATAAAAATAAATATTATTACTTTCAATTATAATAAAAATAAAAATATCTGTACCGTAAATAATAATATTTTTAATATTAATGCTTTGAACTATAATAGAAATAGTAATATTTATAACACAAATAATAATATTTTTAATATTAATACCTTCAAGTATAATAAAAATGATAATATTTATGGCACAAATAATAATAATTTTTAATTTTATCCTTCAAATCAACTATATGGTTTTTCTTTGGTGGTAATAACATGTTGGACCTGGACGCGTCAACGCTCAACCTCACGTTAGGTCTGGACGCGACCACATCTAACTCCATTTTGGACTTGGACACGTCTACGGCCAACCCCATATTGGGTCTGGACGCGACCATGTCCAACTCCAGGTTGGGCCTGACACGTTCGCGCCCAACCACATGTTGGACCTAGACACGTTCACGGCTCCACGCCCATCCCTACGTTGGGTTTGGATGCGACCGTGTCCAACTCCATGTTGGACTTGGACGCGTCCACGCCCAACCCCATGTTGGGTTTGGACACTACCGCGTCCATATCTAACCCCACGTTGGGCTGGATACGACCGCATCCACTTCCATGTTGGATTTGGATGAGTCCACGTCCAATCTCACGTTGGGTCTAAACGTGACCGCGTCCAACTACAGGTTGAGTTTGGACAAGATCGCTTCCAACGCCATGTTGGACCTAAACGCGACCGCGACCAACTCCAAGTTGGGCCTAGACGCGTCCCTACCCAACCCCAGGTTGGGTTGGGCGTGACCGCGGCCAACCCTAGGTTGGGCCTGGACGTGTCCACGCCCAACCCCATGTTGGGCCTTGACACGGTCGGGTCTAGATATGACCGCATCTAATTCGCCCAACCCCACACGTCCAAGCCCAACCTCACGTCGGTTTTCTTAATATAATAATGTGTTATAAATATTATTATTTTTCTTATAATTCAAAGTGTTCATATCAAAAATATTATTATTTGTATTATAAATATTATTATTTTTATTATAACTCAAAGTATTGATATAGAAAATATTATTATTTGTGTTATAATCATCATTGAAATTCTTAATATAATTATTTATGTGATAAATATTTTCATTTTTATTATAATTCTAAATATGAATATTAAAAATAGTATTATTTGTGTTATAAATATTATTATTTTTATTATAATTAATAGTATGAATATTAAAAATAGTATCATTTGTGTTATAAATATTATTATTTTTAATATTATTAATAAAAAAATTAATAAATCTGAAAAAATTTATTATTAATATAAAAAATTACTTTTTATATTATAAATTTTTATAAAAAAAATTTATGAATATAAAAAGTAAACCCACTAACAGTGCAGGCATCCATCTAGGTCGAAAAGAAAAGGGCTCAGTCATTCTTCAACCTACTGAAGTCCAGTCCAATCCATTCCAAGCCATTGATGTATTGCGAAGGCGCGCACACATATACAGGCATGCATGTTTTCCTTCGAGCTTAGCAGCATTTCAGAGAGAAAGTGGCCTCTGATCGATAGACTTTTTCCTTTTTTTCTTCTTTCTGTTTTCAGAAATGGAAGTCGACGCAGTAAAGAGTCTAAAGACTTCCATTTTAGAGTGGGTTCTTCTTTTCCATCATATGGCTAATTAATACAATGAAAATAGCATGTTCGCAAAGTTGCCACCAGTTGGCTCGATATTTTTTAAAATTCTTAAATGAATGGAATTACTTTGGTTTTTGTGAAATTGTAATTGGTAAATGTCTTGGGATAAAAACAAAATGTATGTTATTACAGAGTTCAAGGTCTTGATTACAAGTCTTGAAAGCGTAGAGGATGAAGTCCAGGAAATCGGAGGAGGCCCAATTAAGGCGTGGAATCTTTGCTTATTTGTTTTAAATTTCAAGAATCTCCTTTCCCTTAATTCCCTCCATTTTTATTATACTACAATTAGCCTGATTTTTCAATTGAAACCACTGTTAAAATGAGGAAGAATAAGAATATAGAAGCAGTCTTCTGGAGAATTACAAGAGCCCTGCAAAAGGGACTGCTGTTGTCTCTTCCTTGCCATTGTTTGGGGATTTCCAGAGCCTTAATTTCTTATGGATTTCAAGGGTAGTCTAGTGGATTTCTAGGTTTTTAATTTACAATACTTCCCTTTAATCACTCTATTTTGTTCAATATCAATTTACTATACTGATTTCATAGGAAACGATACTCTTTAGTAACTCTTGACTGTTCTCTTTCATTTATTGACTGCATTCCTCGTTTTCTTAAAAGTTCTGTTCTCTTCGCTTGCCTGTTTGAGGCGGCAAAGTGTCTGCATGCATCTGACTGCAGTCTTTTTTTATTGCAGATGCAAGCAATCAGTTAGTGCTGTTTATTGACACCGTTTGCTGCATAGTTTCAAGCGCTTCAACTGCAGTTTTCGCCGCGTAGACGAACAAGTAGTGATCTTCTTTCAATATGGGCCGTGTCAAATTCCTATCCTTGGGTTACGTGTACAGTGATATTTGCAGATTACTACTTTTGAGCCAGAAAAGTTTTGGCCTTTGCGCCAGCCCTCACACAATGGTAGATGACTACGAACTTCAACTAGAATGGGAACGTCACAGATTATTAGACTTAGAAGTGGGCTTCACCTAGATTTTCTCAGTCTCAGCTTTTATCCAGAAAGAAAAGCCTTTTTCATATTTCTAGGTTGCTTTGATGTTCCAAGAGCTGGTGTCAGAGGATAGAATATTGGGAGTAATTACTGCTCATATGTTGGAGAAACAGGAAAGCGAAGGCCGTCCTCCTGGTCTAAACGCACTGAACTTCTACAGGTTAGAGAAACTTTGGAATTGAGAAAAGAGTCCTGCTCAAATTAGTGGTTGCAATTAGCAGCAGCTTTGTTTTCCCAATCACCAAATTTCTTAACCTCCAAAAGGCTCATTGTGTTAAGACCAGCAGTCCAGCTTACAAGGGAGCAAAGATGCCCAAGTTGCAAATGAATAAGCTGAAGAAAGTCACCAAACAAGCTGTAGTAGCTTGGTCTGGCTTATTTTTCTGGCATCTTCACTTCCCAAGCATGAGCTAAAACTCTGCTAGGATCTGTTCATGAACTTGCAAGTGCAGCTTGAATGTAATTTAATTATGGCGTTCAGTGTTTGAAGTCCATGAACATTTTTAACAAGCCATAAACACTTAACAGGAGGAATGGACAAAACAAAGAATACCTAATCATGATTAGATGGTTGATTCAAGTGGTTGGGTATTTATTTTTTTAAAATAAGATTTTGATTTCGAATTTTGTGTATGGTAATATTTTTATTTTGACGTATTAACAAAAAAATATTTAATATATATCTAAAACTAAAGTTTATGACATGAGTTTTTAATCATTGTAAAAAAATAAAAATAACTATATTATAAGAAATTATGATTCAAATTTTTTCGTTTACAGTTTTTTTCACAGTTTTTTTTTAATGAGACACATTTGTGTTTTAGTTTTTGTTAATACATGGTAAGATATTATTAGTTGGTATCTGAATCCGCAAGTTCATAAAGGAAGGCCGTTTGTTTTTCACTTTTCACTGTCAAAATTGCATCAAGGTGAATTTCAAAAATGTATTGGGCAAGAAAAAAATATTAAATTAAAATATTTTTAGTTATTTTTATTATTTTGATATATTATTGTTAAAATAAAAAAAAATTAATCTGAAAAGTATTCATGTTAATATATTTTTAAGTAAAAAACATTTTACATTATAATACCAAACAAACTATAGACTAAATGTTGTTTTTTAAAATGTTTTTTTATTTAAAAATATATTGAAATAATATATATATTTTTATTTATTTTTTATATTAACACATTAAAAAAATCTAAAAATACAAAAAAATTAATTTAAAATAAAGAAAAAATAAAAAAATTAATATTTTTTTAAAATACTTTTAAAATATAAAAAACAAGCACTCTTAGTTATTTGTAATTACATCAACTGTATTTTGTATGGGCTTCTTATAAATATGGCTTCCCAGTTTATGGACAGTTGATATTATAATATCTTATATTTTTATAGAATAATAACTAGTTCTTCTGAATAAGATTCTTCAAATTCACATAAAAATAAGATAAAAATAATTATCATGGTGAATCTCATCTTTATATGAGTGGAAAAGTAACAATCATGAAGCATCTAATAATTTTTTTTAAAGATGTAATCATTTAGAAATACAGTGCAAACCGTTTCATAAAAAATTAAATTTTTTTTGTTAAAAATTAATTTATTTTTATATGTTTTGGATCATTTTAATGCGTTGATTTTAAAAATAATTTTTTAAAAATAAAAAAATATCATTTTGATGTATTTTAACATAAAAAATATTTTAAAAAATAACCATAACTACATTCCTAAATAGATATAGAATAATTGAGGACACATAAGTTAAAAGAAGAGGATAAGATTGTGTGAGGATCAAAGTAAGTGATTGTAGAAGATGCATGGTTTTGTTATCATTTTTTAGCTTGGTAAATATTTTTGAGCAAGAGAAACAAAGAAAATAAAAAATATATATTTTTAAGCGAGGTAAATTTTTTTTAATCATTTTTAATGGGTATATATACAATCTTCTCTGTTCATCATTTATCCATTTCGCTTTTCAAAGTAAATTTATAGAATAATGCTAGTAAAAATTACTTACAAGCACTCTTGAAACTTTTCATTTAAATACTATTTTTTAAACAATTATAGTATGAGGTATTTTATGGCAACCTTATGAGTGCAATTTGATGGAGGATTTTCTTATAATTTTTTTTAATTTGATTAGTCCAAATACTCAAGCAAGATTTTCTTTCCAAGTATAATATTTGGCCAAATTCAGAGAATTAAAATTAATTTTAACCAAATCTTATTTGGAAATGATTTTATATTTTAATTTTCTAAACTAATCTCAACAACCCAAAAAATGAATGCAAAATGCCGTAAAAAAATACCAATGAAATATTAGTCTAATGGTTAAGGCACTGCTATATTCCTGTAAACATGAGAATACAAGTTTGATTCCCATAAAATATACTTATTAGGAGGGGCAGCCACGAATCCTGAACGGAACTAGTCTCACCTTTAAAAAAATATGAGGATATGCAAGTAAGAACTAAAAAAAAAAATCCAGCCCCGATATCCAAATGCGTCCTTAAAGAGAGTTTGTAAGAAACGGTAGTAGAGATGGACTGTTGTGTCCTAACATTTCCAGCTACCTGTAACAGAATATTCCTAACGGTAACCAAACAAATCCTCAATTCTGAAACCTAACAGAAGTCTCTCTAATTTTGCTACCTGACAATTTATTTTACAGCGGGACTGATTTTTTCCTAGATTGATTTAATCTGTTAATTATCATGTTTATTTTTATGTTTTAAAAATATTTTAAAAAAATTAATTTTTTTATTTCAAATTATTTTTTGATATGTATGTCAAAAATAATTTTTTAAAAATAAAAAATATTATTTTGATGTATTTCCGAGCAAAAAACACTTTAAAAAATAATCGCCATCATACTTTCAAATACTTTTTAAATCAATAGTTAATTTATTTTCTTAAAAAAAACTTAAAATTTCAAATTAATCTATATTGTGGTGGCTTTCACTTTTAGGTGCTTTTTAGAAGTGCACTTGATCTTGAAAAAAAATATTAAATTAATGTTTTTTTAGTGTTTTTGTTTATGATTTTCATATACTGAAATAAAAAAATAAAATAAATTATTTTGATATATTTTCAAGCGAGAAGCACTCTATACCATAATACCAAATACACGCTAAAACAACCAATTTTAACCAAGTTAATATATTCTTAGTTAAAATAAAAACATGACCTAAATTGGTTTTCAAGTTTTAAATTTTTTGGTATATCCACCAAATCAAATCAAGTGAGGAACAAAAAACCGCTAGTGGTTGTTGATGTGTTTGGGAGTGTGGTTGTGGTTATTTTTAAAGTGTTTTATACTCAGAAATGCATCAAAATAATATATTTTTTTATTTTTAAAAAATTATTTTTGATATCAGCGCATCAAAACGATTCAAAAACACTAAAAATATTAATTTTAAACAAAAAAATTCAAAAATTTTTGAAACATAGGTTGGATCGCTTTCCCAACCGGTACTCTAGTAGGATTTTTTTTTTTTTGCTATTAACTATTGATGTTAATATTAGAGTTATTTTGAAAACATTTAGCAATAAAAAATCATGCTATAAGTTGAGATTTTTTGTAATCTACAATCTTATTCTAAATTGGTATTTTTGAAAATTAAAAACAATAGTAAAAAATTCAAATATGTTTTTGGAATTTCTTTTAAAATGCTTCAAGTTTCCATAATGATTTTCCCTTTCTTTATTCATAAAGATATACAAAATTAAGTCATTTCATTTTTTTTAAGATATTTTTCTAGAAAATATGATTTTCTACATTTGAAAAGTACCTTTATTTTCCATCCATTTTCCTTCTGATTTATCCAAATATAAAGAAGAAAGAAATTCTCCCCTCCCCTTCCATCACAAGTGATTCCAAAACTCACTACCATACCAAACAAAACCTTAAATACTTTACAGATAAAAAGTACATCAACTGTTTTTTAGCTCCACCAGGTACTTTCTATCTAGTTGCTTCCCCCACTCTCCCTCTTACTCTTGTTTGGACCAATTTCTTTCCATTTAAAAGTGTAAGTGGAATTGCCTCTTCTCTCTTGTCCCATCTCTCTGCCTTATTAATTTGCTATAACAAAACTAGCTATACAAAGAATCATTTTCTTCATAGTTAGTTTCAAATTGCATGAAAAATTGAATTTTGAGCTTCTTCCATCAAGAAATAAAAGAAAAGGAAAGAACATGGATTATGGGTTTCATTTCTTGACTTTCTTGGATTTATTTCTTTTGTTGTCCCACCATCTTTTTTCATCTTTTTTTCTGTTTGTTTGTTTGCAGGGCTGTTGTTACTGTTAAATTTGGTTTTGGAGAAATGAGTGCATTGAACTTGGGCTGGCACTGTAAATCATTTGATTCTCAAACTGCCTTGAGATGTGGCGCTTATCCTACCTTTTCTCACCAAGCTAATGCACTAGCTTTTAGAGGTAGTGAGTCAATGGGCCATGCTTTGAAAATTCCTTTTGGAAATACTTCTGCTAGAAGAAGACTGATGAATCATATCCACTCTCCTTTGCGGGTGCGTAGTTTTCTACACTACAGGGTATTATGTAATTTTCTATTGTTTATATAAATTTAGGGTGATGTGATGTATTGCCTATGTTGCAGGTTATCTGTGTGGACTACCAAAGACTGGACCTTGATAACTCGGTGAATTTCTTAGAAGCTGCCTTGTTATCTTCATCCTTTCGCTTTTCTCTGCGTCCATCTAAACCATTGAAGGTTGTCATTGCTGGTGCATGTGATGAAACTCTATCCTTCTCTTTGGATGAGAAAACTTTGTGGGTTAACAATTTAGACTTAGATTTATATAAAAAAATTTCATTGACATATTCTCCTCGTATTTAATAATATTGAAGCTCATAATTTCATAAATTTTGTATATATACTCTTAAGAGATTATGCCGTTTTAGAATAAAGAAAATGTTTATCGTTAATGTGTGATTAAGAAATTTCCTTATTGATTCAGGTTTGGCTGGTTTATCTACAACAAAATATTTGGCAGATATAGGCCATAAGCCTGTATTGCTTAAAGTAAGAGATGTTCTAGGTGGAAAGGTTTCTATTCTGCTCTATTTTTAGTATGCTCTCAAGTTGGCAATATACTTGTGCTTGCTGATTTTTCTATTCATTTGTTATTTTTTTTTATTTTTTCTTGTCCTGTCATCATTGTCATCATCATATAATTCATGGTTTCTTGTTGAGCTTGATGATGCAAATGTTAATAATCTGAAGAAACATGCTGTGTTCTTGTACTCAATATGTGGTTGCCAACTTTTTATGCTAATTAGATTAACTTTTAGATTTGACTTGTGGCTTGTAAAGTGCTTTTAAAGTACCTGGCAAAACTCTGAGATTTATTGTCCCTCTGTCCACTCCACATAAGATAATTGTGTAGATATCTCTTGTGAACACCAAACGGTTTATCCAGAAGTTTCAACTCAGGCTGATGCTTCTTAAAGCCAAGAGCACACGATGTCCTTTGGCCTTTTATGTTAGGGCTATTTGTTTTGTTTCTTTGATCAAAATAAATTTTTGTTGGAGGGATCATTATTGTAAGATGCAAGTACAGTGAATAGCAGAATTGTCATGTTGGTTGGAGGGGAATGGCTTTTGTAATATACTCCAAGTAGATTTTTTAGTGAAATATATGATCTTAGTAAATTTGTCTTTCTGAGTCAGAGGAATAACTTTTTGGACCAGAGAAACTCTTAATCATTTTGTCTCCGGTGCAGAGAGAATTATATTCCAGTAGATGGATCTGACCATGCCAATAATAAATGGCAACCTAGAGCTACCATCATAAAAAGAACAAGCAGCTATGCCATGGAATGAGAAATCTTCTTGTTTGCATTTCCATTCTGTTGTTTCACATTAGTATCTTAAACCTTTGGCAAGATGTTGTAACACATTATCCAAAAGCTATTGGTTTCTTGTGCTCTTGTTGTAATTGTGTATAAACGTGTTAATATCATTTATTTTTTTTATTGGGTCTAGGATCGTGTGCTAAGTGGTTTTGTGTACAATCAATATGAGGGCAGTGCTGAATAATCTCATATTGGTTTTGTCTAATGTCTGATATGGTCTTGTTACAATTATGAGTCTCTTTGTATAATTGCTTAGGATTTTAAGATGGATGCTCATGCACATTTAAATGATGTACAGTAGGTTTTAGTAACGAAGTAGGTTACTTTGTTCATTAGATCTATCTCTTTGTTATTTTTATCCACTAATGTTTAGCCTGTTTTCTAGAAAGTGGCTGCATGGAAAGATGACGATGGAGATTGGCATGAGACAGGCTTGCATATATTCTGTAAGTTCTCATTACTAGTAAAAAGAAACAGGGGACAGAATTTTAAGCTCACTTTTTTTCTATTACTTCATATGCCTGTTCATTAGGTAAGATAGGTTCGAATTCCTTCATGAGTTATGCTTAATGTTAATTTTATAATGTTGTTTCCATTCATCATTATCTTATTTACTTTGTAACGTGTCTTCATGGAAAGTTTTAAACATCTCCCTTCTTTATGGTTTTTCTGCATCTAATCTGGCTATTGTAATCTAGTTGTTGATTTTGATGCTTCATGAAGCTGTTTCTTTCTTTTTTGTTATAGGTGAATCATAACCTTTGGTAATTTTATTGCTGCTCTTACTGATTCTTTATTTTATTGCTTGTAAGTAGGGCGTATCCAAATGTGCAGAACCTTTTCGGTGAACTTGGTATCAATGATAGGTTGCAGTGGAAGGAGCATTCTATGATATTTGCAATGCCAAATAAGCCAGGAGAATTCAGTCAATTTGATTTTCCTGAAGTTCTCCTTGCACCATTAAATGATAAACAACTTGTCTGTGAAAATAAAGAATTAAAACATCTTTTGTAAACCTATTATGTTTGATATTGTTTCTTCAAATATTGGGGCTACTTGTTTAGTAGCAAAAGGTAAGACGAACAAAGAATGCATTGTGAATTTCTTGAATCAGTGAAGCCTTTATGATGAAAAGGACTTCTTAGCAGATGGTTGGTGCTAGCCAACCTCAATAAAATCATCATGTTCTCATAATCAGCACTTTTGAAACAAGATGAATTGGTAGAAAGATGAGAGGTCTGGTTTTCCAAGCTTTAGGGTTTTGAAGGAGTTGAAACAAGAAAGACTTGTCTTAAAATATACAAAAAAACAAGGTTTTCCAACCCAAATTTCTGTGCAAAGTTGTGTGTTTGGATAGATCCCAATTTAAACCCCTAGAGGACCTATTTATAGACGTTTGAGAGTCAATAGGAGGTTTAAAGGTACATTAATGGTCCAAGAGTTAAAAAATCCCTCAAAATAAAAGTTGATTAGAAATAAGAAAAAAGTCAATAAAATGAAATCCAAATCACATAGTAATAGGAAAACTTGTCAGAAAGGGAATAGAAGAAACTATTGTTTGCCTACCAAAGTAGTCGGCCAACTAATTGAGGGCTTACTAGTGTGATGGCCAGCCAAATGGGATATGTTTTGGGCATGTTCCTTACTTCAACTTCTGCATGCAAGGGTCTTCAAACGGCTATAAATCTCTCACAAGGATGAAATTTTTGAATTGTAATAAATCATTGGAAAGCTATAGATGTCTAATTCCTAAAGATTATCAAAAGACTGAAAAGAGCTCAAGTTTGACTAGTAGCTCAAGCTTCCTTCCTAGAGCAGTGTAACCAAACATAACATAAAATAATTCCCTTTTTAGTGAGGTTAGATTCTTGTCCAACCCTAGCTTGATACCCTTTGGTTTCATTTTTTCTCATTCTTCTTTCCAATTTTTGTTTTTTAGGAATTCATATGCACAATCCTTCCTCCTTTTGTTTAAGAATAGGCATTTATGCACAATCCTTCCTCCTTTTACTTAGAAATCTCCATACACCCTTCAGACTTTCAAAATAGTGTTCAAAATCAATTTTCCTAATTGTCCTTGCTAAGTATTCATTCCAAGTAGATTCCATGTGGATGCTTCATTACTAATTTTAAAAATAAAACACATGTTCTGGGGAATGTGCCTTATAATCCAATAGTGATTGCATAACCTGCTAGAAGTATTACAATCAATGCATTTTATGCTTATTTTCTGTGCTGTTAAACCATTCCACTTTTTACATGGTATGGGTAGGTGAATCATAATCCTTATATTGAGTGACTGTACTTCACATCAAAAAGATATTTATTCTTATCGCATCATAATATTCATGTTGAATTTCTTCAACAGTGCTCCACATCTTTTTTTCCCCTCCAGATTTACCTAATAATTGCTGTAAATGTATTGGCAGGGATATTGGCCATTTTGAATAACAATAAAATGCTGACTTGGCCAGAGAAAGTGAAGTTTGCAACTGGGCTCCTGCCTGCAATGGTTGGTGGACAGGCATATGTTAAGACTCAAAATGGTTTGAATGTTCAAGAGTGGATGAGAAAACAAGTATACTTTAGCTTGCCAATATCAACTATGTAGATGCGTAAGCAGCTCATGTACACAGGAAGTCCCTAGCTTATCACTTATGAACTTAATCTCTTTATCAGTTGGAACTATACTGGGAGATGTAGCTTTTTTAGATAGAGCAGAAGCAGACGTGCACATATAATTTAATACTAGAATTTCAAACAAAGTTTTTCTTTTTTTTTTATTTTTGTTAAATATTTATGTTGAATATATTTAATATATGTTTATTATTTATCAGCTTTTGTGCCTAAAAGATGCACTGATAAAAATCTATGCTAACATTTATGTTCTTTAAATCACGTGTTTTACTATTAGATTATGCATGTAAATGCTGAATGTATTATGAAATCATTATGTAGGATCTTCTAGGGTTGTCGGATATACAGATTTGTGTTTAGAGGTACAATATGTGAGCGAACCTTACCATTGACGCTTAACTTGCTCAATTAAATCTTGCAAAGGAAAATATCAGTGCTGGAAGACGAGGTTTATGTGATATGATTGTTATGTTTTCTATATCCTTAGGTGAAGGCTTGAGATCAGAGAACAACTTCCGTCCTCTTCACCCTCTTTCTAAGAAAACAAATTTAAATGAAGATTTCATTCTTTAAAGTACAAAGGATATAATCTTATAGCTCCTAAATAAATTTCACATGACAATTCAGCATAGAGAACTGCATAAACAGGAAATAGAGACATCATGTTTTGCTTTTCAATTCATTCTCAGGATAGTGATTTTATAATTATCTTGATCAATCAACAGAGGATTTGATGATTTTAGTTTTTGAATCAAGCTTTGGTTTATTGTATAGAGTTCTTGTTAAATCTTATCTAATATATTTGAAGTTGGAATATAACTTGAAACATACAAATAGCCATCTGTTTTATCTTTTTCTTTGCTAGGGTGTGCCTGATAGAGTGACTATTGAGGTGTTTATTGCCATGTTGAAGGCTCTTAACTTTATTAACCCAGATGAACTTTCAATGCAATGCATTTTGATAGCTTTAAACCGATTTCTTCAAGTATGCTAGCTACTCCTTCCTACCATTTCCCCTAGATGTTGTATGAGAACTTTATGTAATTCATATATTGGATAGAATATGGAACAGAGCTTTGATCTTTGTGAGATTTTTTATTTCAAGTACAGTATGATTGGAATTTAAAGTTAGTTTTTACTTATTTTATGTGTGCACATGACAGCACATAAGGAAATCCACATATTTGCATCTAGAAACCTCGAGTTATAACTGCAATGATTCCTGACAATGGAAAATATTTATAAAGGGATATTAAAGTTCATTTCCCCCTTTTCGGTTCCCTGATTAAATTTAGTTTCAGTCATGTCATAAGCTGTTTGTAAGCAACAAGCTGCTGATCACCCTATATCTACTTCTTTATTGTTTGTCATTTCTAACACTTTTCTATCTGTCTGGCAACAATACAATAGATGAGCAGGTGCTCAGAAAGAACATTTTTGCTCATTTTCCAGATTAAGTAATCTCTTTATTCATGCTTATGAATATATGCTTCTATATTTTTATGGGGTGTATGCATATATTTATGATTGTTTTCCAGGTTATTATTTGTATCTGAATGAATAGAAATCACTTCTATCCTTTCATTTTGATTTTCAATTATTCATGTACAAGGGTTATCATATAAAGCATAAACTCTGGGATATGATGATGCTAAATGAACTCACCGATATCCTACAACTAAGCACATGAGCTCATCATTGCTCATTTCTAATTTTTCTCAGGTCTTTTTGGACAAAAAAATTGATTTCTATTAATTTTTTTCGGCAACCTACAAATAATTTGTTTGGATGTATTAATATTTCTAATCATGATTGAACATACAGCTGTTGTATATTATATAAGCTACATGAAATACATTTTCCTGAATAGACAAAATTATGTTAATTCCCAACAGGAGAAACATGGTTCAAAGATGGCTTTCTTGGATGGTAATCCCCAGGAGAGACTTTGCATGCCAATCATATTCAGTCGCTTGGTGGTGAAGTCAAACTCAATTCACGGATAAAGAAAATTGAGCTAAATGATGATGGAACCGTGAAGAGATTTTTACTAAATTCTGGGGACGTGATTGAAGGGGATGTTTATGTGTTTGCGACTCCAGGTATACTCAAATCTTTCCTGTTGCAATACATACCTCGTATACTTTGTAATCTCTATTTTCTGATATTGTTAATTTATGTTGCTCCATCCAGTTGATATTTTAAAGCTTCTTTTGCCTGATAACTGGAAGGAGATTCCTTACTTCAAGAAATTGGAGAAATTAGTTGGAGTTCCCGTTATCAACGTTCACATATGGTTAGTGATGGATTCCATTACCATAAATAAGTAAAATAATGAGAATGCTCTTGTGTTCTTACAGAACACCGTGTTATATTAGTAGCTTTCTTTGTTAAGTTTCTAGCTTTGACTACCTGCGGTTTACTGTAAGTGGTAACATCCTTTTGCATTATGCAAGAAGGTGGCAATTAGCCCCACAACTAACATTAATAGTCAATTTAGCTTCCCTTCCCCACTAACTAGCAACAACAAACAACTAATATCATGTTATGTGTTACTTATACGCTAGCTCAATGGGAACATTCTTATCAACTATATAACTGTGTCATCAATCATTTTTTCTCAATTTCACAACACTTTCTTCTGCAACAAAAGTATCACTACATTTCTTAACTTTTTTTTTTATTATGATGCTCTTTAATTTTTAAGTTGGAGTCAATATCTCTCTTTATATGTTGACGCATCTCGTTGTTAAATAGTTCAAACCTAAGCTTGATTTTCCTCTAACAATTATCTTTATTGCAGGTTTGACAGAAAACTGAAGAATACATATGATCACCTTCTTTTCAGCAGGTTTTGCATCTTCATTCTGTATTAATTTATTTGTTTAGAACATATATTTATTGTTAGAAACCAGTTAAATCAAAAGCTTAAGCTATTAAGTGAGATTTCAAGAATAATTGTTAAATAGTTCAAACCTAAGCTTGATTTTCCTCTAACAATTATCTTTATTGCAGGTTTGACAGAAAACTGAAGAATACATATGATCACCTTCTTTTCAGCAGGTTTTGCATCTTCATTCTGTATTAATTTATTTGTTTAGAACATATATTTATTGTTAGAAACCAGTTAAATCAAAAGCTTAAGCTATTAAGTGAGATTTCAAGAATAATTTATATTGTATTCTCTTATACACCTCCTCTAGTAAGTCCTTTAGGCTTGAAACTTGAGTAGACCCCACGCTCTAATTGGAACCACTCAACCTGACAACTTAAACTCTTTGTTAAGGTTTATGTTTTACCTTACATTTTTTTCTATTGCATATATAGGCCCCCCCCCCCCCCCCACACACACACACACACACACACACACACACACACACACACACAAAAGCATTATGCTTAATGCATCTCTTATTGATTGAGTGACTTCAAAGCTACTGATTTTGTGATAACTTACTGATTTGTTGATTTGCATTCTGCATGTAACAATGACGGGAATTTAACAGTACCAACAATGATATTGATATATATCGGTGCTAGCAAATGTGTCTTTTCTTCTGTTCTTTATTTCAATAGAATGATGTTAGGGTTCATAGAATAGCTCTTTAAGAGTCCATTGTAGAACTTTCTAATGATTGGCATCAGAAGAATTTTCCTGATAGCTTCAATCACTTTTTCAACTGGATTTTTGGAGTTTAGTGTTCAAACTCTTCTGATGCATTCTCTGCCCTAGACTCAAGTAGAGTTTTTCTTTCCTTTACAATCCAACTATCTGTTTGTCTTCTTTTTGGTAATTATATTTCTTTTCTATCTTTTCAAAAATAGAGATCCTCTATTGCCTGACGCATTCCATCTCTCATTTATGTTGTGCAGAAGTCCCCTTCTCAGTGTGTATGCTGACATGTCTGTGACATGCAAGGTAAAAGTTGTATTTAAATGTATTTTTTTACACTCACTCACACCTGACACATGCATATACATGTGTTATAAAACACACAAAAACACATTCTGAGTTTTGTAATATTCTCATGTAGATTGACATAATTCACGGTAGCAGTATCTAGTCTTCATAGAATTTTAGTTAACAGGTTAATCAATTTTTGGGTTGCAAATTTTTTGTTATGTACCTACAAAATGTTGAATCCTCTCGCTTTGGTCCATTATGAATGGAAAACAGCATACAATTTGGGGTTTAATGAAGCTTTGGGAAGCTGTTAGCTAAAAGTTTTAACTATTGCTAGTGTTATGTCACAATTCAGAGAAAGTATACGAGTTTGTTTTATTACATCAATTGATGATATTCAGAGATGGAGTTGTTTATTTATGATGGACTGGCATGCCTATTCATCATCAAATCTTCAGACACCAACTCTGTCCCCCCTCCCCTACCCATAAAAAGCTTATACTGAATGTAACCGTTAACTCATTATATACTGTTGTTGCAGGAATATTATGACCCCAAGCAGTCAATGCTGGAGTTAGTTTTTGCGCCTGCTGAAGAATGGATTTCACGGAGTGACTGGGAGATCATTGATGCTACAATGGGGGAACTTGCAAAACTTTTTCCTGATGAAATATCCACAGATCAGAGCAAAGCAAAAATAGTAAAGTATCATGTTGTTAAAACTCCAAGGTTAGACTACAAAGCCTTGCATTTGGAAATACTTCATTAAACACAATTAAGCAAATCATGAACACTGTTTGAAGTCCTCCGTGGGTGATGGAAAACGGATTCTTTACCCTCATGTTACTGAAAATGCATTTAAGTTGAATAACGGGCTTAGTGGCATGTAATTTTACCTTTTATTTTCTTGCGAAAACATTAACTATGTCATCCAGCACCGCACCCTATGTTAGAACTTTATATCACTGCTATTGATTGGTTTTCCAGTTTTTAATTTACATGGAAAGCTTTAACTGGTGAACGACACCAGTACTCAGTCTTCATTTCCCCACTTAGGACCTTTCTAATGAATGTCTCAGGTCTGTTTACAAGACGGTCCCAAACTGTGAACCTTGCCGTCCCATGCAAAGATCTCCTATAGAGGGTTTCTATCTATCAGGTGACTACACGAAACAAAAGTACTTGGCATCAATGGAAGGTGCTGTTCTATCAGGGAAGCTTTGTGCGCAGGCAATTTTACAGGTACCCACCGTTGGCCTAACAATTCTTTTAAGCTGTCTGTTTCAATTTAGGGGATGGCTGAAGCTGTCCAGATAGTTACTGTGCCCATAAAAGAAAGAATTCATGCATCAACAAGGAATGGAAAGGATGATGAAAAACGAGTAGCTAGGGAAGCATTAAGCCTAATGTTTTATAAAATGCACTGGCTTGCGCAGGATTATGAGTTGCTTGTTGCTCGGGGGCAAAGAGAGTTGACTGAGGCAACCATGAGTTAACAACACTGGAATTGGAGGGGCATTGTTTTGGCATTCCTTGAGGATCTTCTAAAGAATCAGGGCAGGTGGCTTGAAAATTTTATACTTGAAGTTGTTCATATATGTTACATCTTGTAAAGCTCTTAAATGAAGCGAATATTAATACATTGAATATAATAAAAGATAAAAAGTAAATTTAAACTGCATTTCATGAAAAGAAAATTATTAATGACATGTAAAATTAATTTATTTTATTAGATCATAGTAGAGCATTTGTTTTTCTTCCAAATCTTATTTAAAGTTTATTTTTCCCTTTCTAATTTTTTTGTTATACAAAATAAATAATAAATGAATAAATAGAAGGAAAGGAAAAAAGGACGAAGGTAAATAAATAACAAATTAATTGCTAAATTTATATCCAAAGTTGTAGGCAAAAAAGGATGTGTAATTATTGATAGGGTTGAAATTAATTGACAAATTGTTTTATAGAATTTAATTACATCGTTTTGTTTTTTACTGTTTAATTTTTTTTAATTGTTTTGTTATTTTTGTCCCTCAATTTTTTAATGTATTCCTCTAAATTTATGTTTATTTAGGATTGAACTTGGTTGATATTCGGTTTGAAAAATTTTAAAGAAATTTTATTGATTTAAAATAATTGAAGTCATAGAAACTAAATTTGAAGAATAGAAAAATATGTAGCCCTTTTTTCTTGAAAATATTAGGGACTAAATTGTCCGAGCAAGGAAAAGACCATATCATTTTTATTTTTTTTTGCTATTTATTTTTTTTATTTTTTAATTTAATCGTTGAACCCAATAGTGTTTTTCAGCTATCAAGTTATGAGGATTATATGTCATTAAGGAAAGACTTTATACTTAGCTTTGAAAAATAAAATTTAATTTTATTGGTTTAAAACAATTAATGTTTGATGAATCAGTTTGAGATTTAAACAAATTACAAGGACTGAGGTCAACAAGCAATGGCAAACAAATTGGTGCATGTATTGGACACGACAACATGTGAAGGAGGTTGCCACTCTCGGGTAACATGCATGGCTTCCTTTAGTGTCGAAATTTCATCTTACTTTATGGTGTTGGAAGCGTCTTAGCAAGCCTTTGCAGGTGATGCGATGAATGTAGAGGTTGGAGGTGCATAGATGTTCTTTTTTCTTTTTTTTCTTCTCCTTCTACTTTTCTTTCTCATTTCCCCAAGGTGCCATGTCATTTTATTTATATGTCAAATTTGGTCATTAGTTTTTTTTATTGCTATTGATTTTATTTTGGATCCTTTTTAAATTTTTTTTAATTTCATCTCCCGATATTAGATTGATTAAAAATTAAACTTCATGATTTTTTCAGTTTTCTTTTTATGAGATAATCTCATTCTTATGACCTGAGTCACAGGTTTGAAAGGTTAGCCCAAGTTGACTTCAATTCTTTCTTTGGTCTCATTAAAAAAAAAAATTTCTACAATTGAATCATTTAACATTGAGTTGGTTAGAGATTAAATTTCATAATCTTTTATTTATTTCTTTTCTATGGGGTTATTCATATCCCAAGAACTGAGTGACGAGTTTGACAGATTAGCTCTAGTTAGATTAAATCTTTTTTTCCTTGTTTTTTAAATTGAATTTTCTCTTTCAATTTCTCTCTTTGACATTGGGTTAGTTTTAGAATTGAATTTCGTGATTTTTTAAAATTTTATTTATATTGGGTTATTTCAGTCTCACGATTTGCTTTGCAAGTTTGGCAAACTAACTCAAGTTGGGTTTTTTTTTTTGTCTTTTTTTAAATTGATTTTTTCTTTCAATTTTGTTCTTCAGCATTGGGTTAGTTGAGAATTGTACTTCAATTTTTATTTTTTATTTTTCTTTTTTATGGGGTTATTCCTTTATCATGATCTAGTTCGTGTGTTTGGTAGTTTAATCCTTGTTGACTTGGATTTTTGTTGTTATTTTTTTACAATTTGTTTTTTAATTAAACATTCAATATTAGGTTGGTTAGTAGTTGGCTTTCATAATTATTATTTTATTTGCTTTCATGAGATAATCTCATTCCTATAACCCATATCACTCTTTGTAATTTTTTTTTGGTTTGTAAAAATTAGATTTCATAATTTGTTTTGGTTATCTTTTCATGGGGTTATCGTTATCTCATGAACTAGATCATAGATTTTACGAGTTAATGAAGATTAACTTTAATTATTCTAATATATCATTAACTTTAATTATTCTAATATATCATCGTCTAAATATTTTTAAAAGGTTTCATTCGACAGTAAAATAAAATATCGTATAATATCCAACGGGTTTTCTTGTCTATGGTTATTTTTTTTCTAGAAAACATGTTAATGATGCTTTTATATTTTTTTAAAAAAAAAACACTAATCTGACTAAAAAATTCAGTGTCACCTAGTAGGAGTTCAATCATCTTGGTAAATAAACACATCGTTCATTACTCTTTCTGTCATGGTTATAAGCAACATTTACTTCGAAATATTCAGATATATAGGAATGTTTAGCTGCTCGGGCGTCTTATATTGACGAGAGAAAAAAGGGCACAATTTCCCCCACCCACCTTACAAAGTTGAATAGAAAAACACTGAATAATGTCCCAAATTCATCCATCAGCCCTTCTTGGAAATCTCTCTTGAATCTGCTTCTTTCCATGCAAAAATCCCCTTCTTTTCCAAGCTGACTACGTTCAGTCCCTTGCTTAATTCTAAAGGAAGCCAAACCTCTCTTTATAGGAATCCACACCAAGGCATGAATCATCTTTCAATGCAAATCATCCAGTCTCCCATAATTTTTGCGTAAACCCGGTCCGATTGGGTTAATATCTAAAATCTAATTTAAATCAGATTTTAAGTTGAATTAGTTTTAACTTTGAATAGTCAAAACTTAGACGGAAATGGGAATTATAAAAAATAAATTGATATTATTTTAAATAAAAATAATTGATTTGAATTAATTTAATGATCGACTTAATATGACCCGAGTTTTTATTTGAATTAATTTAATGATGGACCCGGGTTTTTATTTCGGCTCGTAATTAACCCCTATATAGGGTGACAACTATTGTGTCCATGTTCAATTAATCCTTAAATTAACTTAAAATTAATATATGAAGTGCCTTTTTTTATTTTTTATGATTCTTCCTGTACAGATGGTATCCTATAAATACATCGACATAACTCTGACACTTCAGGTTTTGCTCTTACTCGTGAGCTTTCTTCCTCTCGTGATTTTTCTCTCTTTTGAGTTTTCTTTTCTTCTTTGTAAACGTATTATACATATACGATGGCTGAGGTCAAGCTATTGCAGAAGAACATCACCGAAAGCCCAGCAAAGAAGAAGAGGCATGGCTTTACAAGAAAATGTGCTTCGTTGGTTCAAGAACAACGAGCCAGGATTTATGTACTTCGACGCTGTGCTACCATGCTTCTCTGCTGGTATATTAAAGGAGATGACTAGCAGCTGGGTGCAATGTTTTTTCCTTTCCTTTCCTTCTCCTTTTCTTTTTCTTTTTTTTTTGGCAAACTACTTTCTAGCTTTCAGCTCTGTGAATTAGGCCAGTCTGGTTTTGTTTTGTGGTCTTCCGAACTGATTCTCCGCAAGTGCCACTCATTTTTTGACCCAAATGGAGCAATCCAATGGGTTTGTAGGCACTGGAGAGGTTAGTTATGAACCACGCTCTTGCCTTTTAACCAAGCTGTGCATGAACTACGAGCACTAAAGGGAGTAATATGTTGTGATTTTTGTATCTTGTAAGAGGTTGCAAACAATGTTGTCTACAGCCTTGTAAAGAGCAGCTAAATATAGACATGGATGTACAACTTTTAAGCTTTTTCCAATAATTACAAGGAGAAAAGGTGGACAGATGAAGCACTTGAAATAAGAATGGGGGTATCCATGCAGTGTCCAAGTTGTGTTCTCTGTACGTAGACCTTTCTCTATAATATTTATGATATTATAGACCTTTCCTACTGGTTCATATCTAATCTAGCACGACTAGATCTTTTATTGAATTTAGACATGTACTACTGATTCATAAATACATCTACTATCTACTAGCTTATCTATATAATCTTCTTGGTTCAGATCCCCGTATGATAATATCCATTCTTAGAAACTTCTACTTCTACATGCTCGAGTATATCATCTTCTCTCTCGAAATAAGGAAAGTGAACATAAAAACTTAAATGGGACAAGACGGAAAATATTATGATATCCTGTGCTGGAAGAGAGCTATTTGGCTTTTCCATGAAGGATCTTGCACTGAAGCCATAACAGTGTTTTGCTAATAGTCTTGCATTGTGAAAAGTCATCCTTCTAGATGTCTTTCTAATGCCATATTCAATGCCCAATTCAGAGCTTGTTTAAAAGAATTATCTCAAGTCAAGTGTTGGGATCGAGCCATCAAGTTCATCGAATTCCTTCCTTTATCTAATGACCCTGGCTCATGGTTCCCTGTGATATAGACAGACGCTTTTTTTCGTTCACTTTTATAAAATTTCAAAATATAATTTATATTATTTTTCAATTGAGTTATTCCTCTCAATTGAGTTATTATGTCTTGGAATTCTGAAATCATTGTTTTAATTTTCTTTTCTTTTCTTTTTACTCAAACCTGCTCTGTTGTAACTCTATCACAAACAATTAAAACAAACTTAAAGAGAGAGGATTATAATTACTGTAGTCATTTTTACTCTTGCTCTGGATTGTAAAATTATGATTTTGCCTAATTTATTGACAAAACAAAAATGGCCTTGGAAGCAGCGGTGTGTGTGTGTATTAGTTTTTTTTTTTTTTTTTCATTTGCAGAGTAAAATGACTAATATGTTTTTTGGATTAAAAAATAATGGACTAGCGGGAAGGGACACTTTCAATTTTTCATTTTGAGTGCACAACAAAATTACTGAAATGTCCTTACATTGAAATTTTCTGTCTGTTGTTAAGGGTTTTTTTATAATTACTAAGTCTCAACATGGGCACTTTAGTATTTAGACATACATATATAATATTAATTTATTTAAAAAATTCGGTTGCACATGAAATTCATGCAGACATGCACTAAGCACCCAAGAGGGCACGGTGAGTGGTTCGGCACTCTCATCCCTTAAGCAAGGTCAGGGGTTCGACCCCTCCTTGTGTATGGAAAAACTCTTTTGGGGAGCACTTTACCCCTCTGTGGGCCGACCCGGTGTGAGCGTGGATTAGTCTGGACCAGCGTCTAGGACATCGCGTGGTTTATACCAAAAAAAAAAAAGACATGCACTAGAGCTTCCATTTTGTTTGGATGTTGTGTGCGGTCATCCATCGGGCAAACTCCGACTTTCACAATAGTATTTTAATCCTCACGGTGGCGCCTTCATTCCTCGACCGTGTTTGTGGCAAAATAAAAAAATTAGATTATATGTTGGTGGCTGATTATTTTAATCCATATAATTGGAATTTCCTTTCAACTTAACCCTCATTTGATTTTTTACCTTTTAGATTTAGTTTTTATTCCTTTGATTGTTAAGTATTTTTTAAATTATTCTCATAATTAAATTACTTTTTCAATTACTTTCTTCAATATTTTATATTATTTTTTTAATTAAATTATTTTTTCAATTACGTCTCTCGATATCTTTGTTCATTTTATTTTATGTCATATTTAACCCTTATTATTTTAATTCCTATTTGTTTTGTTTTTAATCTTGTTTTATTAGAACTTTCTCTTTTAATTTTATTCATCAATATTTTATAATTTATTGAGATTTCGTTAACCTTTCGGGTCACTTTTTGAAAGATTGAATCGGGTTCACTTAGATTTTTTTCAGGTTTTTTTTTTACAATTGATTTTTTTATTCTATCATTATATAAGATTATCTCGATCTTGTGTGTCATGTCACAAGTTTAGCGTGTTAACCCTGCTTAACCCGGCCCAATAATTGTTTTATTTCTTGTTATCATCGTCGTTGTCATTTTCTTATTATATTATTAAATTAATCAAAATTTAACCTAATTTTCAAGCTTCCTTTACTTTTTAAAAAACACTACTATCACCTAAATAAGTTTTTTTCCTTGTTAAGAACAATAATCTAGCCCACTCTCATCCTTAGTGAGATTTAACCTAATTTTCAAGTTTCTTTTATTTTTTTAAAAAAACACTACTATTAAAAAAAACATAGTATGACGCATTTTACCAATCTCATCCTCGACGAAGAGTGCTTATGCAATCACTACTCGAGTAAAGTACTAGAGTTGGGCAAAGTTGGACTGGTTCTTTAGGTAGGCGCAGTGTGTTTGGTATTATGGTAACTTTTGTGGTTGTGATTTGAAAAATATTATTTTATAAAAAGTACTTTTGGTTAAGGTTGCTTTGGTATTTATATATGTTTAGTTAAAATTGTGGTTGAAATTAAGGTTGAATAAAAAGTAGTTTATTGTATTTGGTTAAACATGTTTTTCAAATTGAGGTTATAAAATAACTAAAAAAGATATATATTAATATTGATTTTTAATTTAAATATTGTAGATTTAACTGCCACTATTACATCATTAAATAAATAATATTTTATATCAAATATTTTTAATTGTTTCATTAACTTATATACAATTTCATTACGTATGAAATTCATTCAATAAGGACTATAGTTTTCATGATTTTTTGAGCATGCAACAAAATCAGGTAAAATATCATCAGAAACAAAATTGAAATTGCGATCAAATTCTGTAAATGTTATGTCATCATGCTATCTCCTTCCAATTTATGTAGTGTTATTGAATAATATTAAATACTAGTTTTTGAGTAAAACACAATTAAAAAAAATTAAATTTTTTTTTCCGGGTTGGACGTGGTTCAATGAACAGTAGAGTCACTGTTTACGTGAACAATGACCCATGAATTAACTCACCTGGCACTGTTCACGTGAACAGTGCCAAGTGAATTAATCCACTCCGCACTATTCACTTCAAGAAGTGAACAGTGCAAAGTGAATATTCACTCTGCACATTATGAACTTGACTGGAGGATACATTTCAATTAAATGTCTCAAAAGCTAGCTTAAAATCTAATTTGAAAGACGAAAGAACACCCCCTTAGTCTTATATGATGATGATTGCTAAAGAAATATTAAATAAAAACTCTTACTTGAGCTGAAGGAAGGAAGTGAACAACAAATTAAGTGGGCCCTTGACTTTTTTCTTTCTATTGGCAACAAGCAGGCAATGAAAAGTGAAAAGTGAAAAGCGAAAAGCAGCAATTTTTTGCTTTACCAAAATCAGCGGTACAAAATTTTTAGTAGGACTCATCTCCAAAATTTGTGTTTAAAATGTTTACCAAACGGTTATAAATTGTGGTTGGAACAAAATACAGTTCCAACCACAATACCAAATGATAGAAGGGAAAGTTGTTTTAAATTTTAAAATTACCCCAAAATGATATATAAGCACAAGGGCGTAGCTAGGAATTTCTTCTGTCCTGGGCTACAATACAAATACACATAAATTATTTTTTAAGATTAATCATAAACTTATATATATAAATTTATCAAGTTAACAATAAAGTTTTAATCCAAATACATAACACAAAATATAAATAAAATAAAATTTAAATTACATAAAATTGAAAATAAAATACACTATCAAAGTTGCACCATTCGACGTTTTGTAGAATAGAATCATCTATGATCGAATTTGAATCAATATCTTCAACAAGCTCTCGTTCAATGTAAATCATTATAAAATTCGTTAAGAACCACTCTTTTATTTTTTTGCGAAACACAGTTTTAACATGTTTCATAGCTGAAAATGGCAGTGTAGGCAAAGTCAAAACAAAACGAATAAACTTGTTAATCAAATAATAGTGCTGTAACTTATTTGTTTCAGCTAATTCCCGACATAATTCAAAAATGGTAGACATTAGAGGTGAGTAAAAAAACCGAAAAACTGAGAAAACCGGAAAAAAAATAACTGAAAAAACTGAATCGTGAAAAAAAAACCGATTAAATCGATTAAAATTTTGAAAAAACTGACCGGTTTGGTTTCAGTTTTATAAGTCTAAAACTGAAAAAACTGAACTAAACCCAAACTGGAAAAAAACCGAGCCAAACCTGTTTGAACCTGTTTTTTTCCTAAAAAACCGAACCGAACTGAAACTGGTCGGTTTGAACCGGTTTCAGTTCGGTTTAGGTTTTTTTTGAAAAAAAAATTTGGTTTAGTTACTTTTTTTATATATAAAAATCGAACTAAACAAAAAATGATCACCCCTAGTAGACATATTCTGAAAGCTCTTATGATGAATCACATCAATCTGATAATGCTCTAGCTGAAATCTCAAATAATACATATCTTGTTCATTGAAATTTTTAGGATAAAATTTCTCAGCAAGCTTGGAAATAGCATCAGCTTTAAATGATTTAAAATTGTCCTTGGATTCTAAAGCAGAGCTAGGTATAATTTATATTTTTTTTATTTGAATTATTTTATAAAATTAAAATTTGTTTTCAATTTCATACCTTTTCAATTTTTTAATTTGTTAGATTTGATTTTCATTCTTTTAATTACTATTTATTTTATTTGAAATTATATTTTACGATTTTATCGTCCATTTTTTATTGTTATGTTTTTAAACCTTGGCAGGTTTATATATATATATATATATATATATATATATATATATATATATATATATATATTATTTCTTACTTTAACATTGATCTGGGCTTTTTGGTTGAGTCTGAATTTAGGATTTAAAGAGTTGAGAATTTGGAATATCAACCTAGGTTTAGGAGATTCGTCTGAGTTTATTTTTTTAACTTCATATTTTTTTTTCAGTTTCATCTTTCAACGTTTAATTTAAGTTGTTGTTTTTTTAAGTATGGGAAAAAAATCAAAAATTAAGATGTTTTTTTTAAGTTTACTATGCAAAATAATTGAAATTTTTGTTAAAAATAATTATAAAAATAATTTAGTGGTCGAAAAAAAATATGATAAGACTCCATTTGCTTTTTGGTCTGTTAAAACCATTAAGTTTAATGGATATTTTATTTCCTAGTTTCTGTTCTTGAAAGTATACTTCTTTAGTAACTTTGGATTTTTATGATTTTTTTTTTATCTAGGCTACATCCCTCCTCAGCCCTGTAAATACCTCCACCCTTGTATAAGCATTTTTATAACTTTGTATTTCTATTAATAGTAAAATATTTTTTTTGTTGAATTATTTTTAAGAATTCTCCAAACTTGATGGCATGCAGTAAAATATACACATGTGAAATTCAACTTGACTAGAAGAATTAATTTAAAGATTTTAAAATTCAAAACTTAACCTAAATTAAGTTTGAAATTAAAATAAAAAAAAATATTAACTCCATCATGCTACTTTATAACTTGATTGGTTTAATAAAGTTAGATGATTCGAATCTAAACAATATATTAAGAAAAATAATATTGTTATAATAAAAATAATTGATGGGAGAAAAATCATTTGGGAGACGAGAACCCATCATTAATTGATGATCCTCTTTGAAAATAAATACGTAAAAAAATCATAAATAAAAAGATGGCCACGTGACCACGCTATCATGTGTTCGTGTTCATGATGACTTAAGTTAATAATGTCTTGTATAAGAAGGGAGCAAATGGAGTTTATGGGCATCAATACTTGACAAGAAAGTCATTTCCACAGATTCTTCCGTGGATTTTCACTTTCCTTCTACGAAACCTTGACACAAGTAAACGCATAATTTAGATAACCCCCGTTCACATGCGATGACATATTCGGTAGTGTAATTTTGATTGTTTTTTAAAGTATTTTTTATTTAAAAATATTTTAAAATAATATTTTTAATATTAGTACATTAAAATAATTTAAAAACATCAAAAAAAATATTAATTTAAAGTAAATAAAATATAAATTTTAAATTTTTAAAAAATATTTTTAAAACGTAAAAACAAAAAAGATCTTAGCTTGTTATAAAATAATGAGTTGTCATATTAAGAACCTATTTATTGATTTTTAAAGATTGTTTGTCTGGAAACGTATCGATTAATTTTTTAAAAAAATATTTTTAAAACATAAAAATAAATAATTATTTTTCAAATTATTTTTGATATTAATACATCAAAATGATTTAAAAACACTGAAAATTAATTTAAAAAAAAACTATAACTATTTTTAAAAGAATGTCCTGAGCACAGCATAAACAAAAAAAAAAATCTTAATATTAGTTGTATTTTAAAATCAGATTGGCTGACAGATTAATTTAGAATCCAGACAATTTAAGGTCTGAATTAGTTCAACTCGAAAAAAAAAATAGCAAAAATAATTAATCAAAATAACTTTTTTTTTATGTATTTAAAAAAAATAGATAAACCTTTCCGGTCAGATTTTACAGCTATGATATCAACGTACTCGTATCGAACTATTAATCACGAACCTAGCTAGCTAGCTAGCATGATCTTGCAGTTCTATATTTTATATTTTAAAAAAAATTAAAGGAAGAAAACGAGAGCTTTATTTTTTTTATTGTAATGCAGTGGTTACAAACGATCAACACGTGTCCCCACAACCATCCTGTAATGTCCTTACGCGTATCTCTATTTTCTTGGAATGTCTCCGTCAATTATATAATTTATTTCATTTCCCTGTCTTTTTATAATAAAAAAAATAACTAGGAATGCGATATATATATATATATATATATATATATATATATATATATATCAAAAAAAATGAAAAGAAGAAAAAGAGAGCCTTGTTTTTTTATTATAATGCCGTGATTACAGACGATTAATATGTGTCCCCACAACCATATTGTAACGTTCCTTTCGCATATCTCCATTCTCTTGGAATGTCCCAATCAAATATATAATTTTGTTTTTCATCTCTTTGTTCATTTCCTTGTCTTTTTATTAAAAAAAAAACATAACTATGAATGCGAGATGTATATTGTAGACAACTCATTTTATAATATGGTACTACAAATAAATATTTTGGTTGTTATTTATATAATTATTAAATTAATTTTTACTAAATTAATATTTTTCTAATTTAACTTGAAACTCAGCTCAAATCAAGCTCTGAATCATAGGTTTTTCGGGTTAACCTATTATGCAAGGTTTAACAACTATACTAGGTATAATTACTAAATTTTACCCAAAGTGGAATCTCACCAAATCTTATATCATAAGTCAACCTTTAAATCAATAATTCAACCCAAACTTTTTTTAAAATGATGTAGTTTCAAAAATAATTTAAAAATAAAAAAAGTATCATGGGACAAAAATAAATTAAAAACAAAACTCTAATGTAGTCATTTTATAAAATTAAAAAATATTGGAGATTACTCGATTATATCTCATTTAAATTTGCTCAAGTTATAAATTAATATATAAAATTTTTTTAAATTAATTTTTAATCTAATAAAAAAATATAACCTGAATTAATATATCATCGAATTAATTTATTAAGTTGGATGAAGTTTAATAAATACAATGCTAATAACAAATCATTAAGTATATTTTTAAAAGTACAATTTATAAAATAAGATTTTTTATTATAAGTTTAAGGATTTTTTTATTCACAAATTTTTTTAATAAATTGTTATAAAATAATGTTTGTTTAAAATTTATTTTTTATATATTTTTAGATATATGATAATAGATTCTAAAAAATAAAAATATATATTATTTTAATATATTAAAAAAACAGTTTAAAACATAATTTCTCCGTGCTAATAATATATTTCTCTAACATAACGGGTGGTCCCTCAAAATCTTTAGCTTTCTCCGTGGAAATCATTACCCCGACACGTGTCAGTCAGACCACATCGGATATGGAGTCCATTGATCGGGCCATAGCAGGTAGCCCAGCTCACTACATAATTTTTGGTTGCCTGCTAGTTATTATTAATTTAGGGCGACTTAGTTTCTCTTGGTGTTGCAGAGGAAGGAAGGAAGAAAGATGGCAGGAGTGGAAGCGAGGGTTTCCCTAGAAGACCTCAAGAAGAAAATGGCTGACTTTGCAAAGGAAAGAGACTGGGACCAGTTTCATAGTCCTAGAAATCTCCTTTTGGCCCTGGTATGTTGCTCCTCTTCCCAACCCTAACTACAATCTAGAAAAAGTATACCATATTGATAAACCCTTCTCAAATATCTATGCTTTGTTTTATTTTGTGTCAGGATTTTTCTGTAGTCCCATCAGAGCTTGAAACAAAGTGACAAACCCCATTTCTTTCTACAAAAAATTATGTGTGTCAGGCCTCAGTATGTGTAAAAGCTGCTTAATTTTATGCATTTTCATGTTGTATATTACTATTGACCTTTGGCTTTCAATTCTCTTTTTTGGTCAAGTCTTATGATTTAGCTCCTTTAAAATATTAAATAATTGACTGGAAAATACACACAATCACTGAATCTGATCGTTTGTTGAAGAAAGAAAAGGAGGATAAAAGGTTTACTGGCCCTTTCTTCATGTTTCTTCTTGCATTAGACCATTTGTTTTTTGATTTTTTTCCAGAAAGTTTAAAACCCAACTGCTTAATTTCTTTCTTTTATTCATTGATGGTGCTGGACTTTTTTCAGCTGGGTAGTACGTTGCACTCCCTTCCTTGTCTATTTTCTAGTTATGCTCTCTGAATGGTTTCTCGGATCCAAGTCAAGCTAAATAGCTTTTTTATCTGCTTTCTTACTTGCCCATGTTTCTGTTTTGCTGCTTGAGTGGTTTCTTGTATGTGAATTTTGAAAAATTGATGAAGTTGGGCGTCGAAAAGCTAGAACTTCATCAGCTTCCACTGTTTGAAACCGCATGTTTTTTCCATTACACAAGTAAGGCAATCACAAGCACCATTTCTGGGCCACATTATGTTTCATAACAAGACCCCACATTGTTTGATTATAACTACAGTTCTTATGTGAAGGCGCAATGATAATAATGGTGGAGGTTTCTCTGTCAGGCTCATATCTCGTTTCAGTATTTCGGTGTGATTGTATTTTGTTGTTGTTTTGTTCGTGTTTCAGGTGGGAGAAGTAGGTGAATTGTCTGAGATATTTCAGTGGAAAGGAGAGGTTCCAAGAGGGCTCCCTGATTGGAAAGGTGAAGAGAAAGAGCACCTTGGAGAGGAGCTATCAGATGTGTTGTTGTATCTTGTAAGGCTCTCTGATGTATGCGGTGTTGATCTTGGTAAAGCTGCCATGAGAAAGCTGGAGATCAATGCCATCAAGTACCCTGTTCAGCTCTGTAAGGGCTCCTCAGAAAAAATAACAATCAACGCAGGCAACAATGCTAGTGGTGATGGTGTTACAGGGAGCATTTAGAGCAACAGCAGCACAAGTAACAGTAATGGTGTCTGATGTTCTGAGATTATGTCCTCTCTGACTTTCGTAGCAGGCCTCCCGCCTGAGGTTTAGTATACACTAGCTAGTAGCCTAGTGCTGGTCTTTTTCTCTTTTTGTTTGATGGTGTTATGTAGCAGTACATCCTAAATCTACCATCATTACATATATATACTGTATTTTCATTAGGGAATAATGTGTTTGTTTTCGTCGAATCTTTTTCTTAAACTCAGATTTACTTGAAAAAATAATTTTAAAAAAATAATTTTGGGTATTCTTCATGCTTCCTCTTGTCTTTTCTTAAAATGGATTTTTTCTCACAGATGGATTTGGAACGATGTTGATGTTGATGTTGATGTTGATGTTGATGTTGATGTTGATGTTGAAGTGGAGTGGAGTGAATAGTGTCTCGCTTTGCATGAGTGCAATATGGATTGGTGAATTAAATTATCTTAATTTTAATATTTTTCTTAATTATCTTGTTTTATCTACTAATTTAATGACGAGCTTTTATGCATGATTTAAATATTTATAAAAATCAAAGTGGTTGTTTTTAGTACAAGCTTTTATTACAGTTTTTTGTTATCAAAATTAAATACATATCATTATTATATGGCTATTATCATATAAATAACGGCTTAATTAAATTATATATATATATATATATCGGCACCATGAGCTTACAAGTTTGAACTACACTGGTAAAATTATTTTTCAAACAAATAAATTGTTTTATGTGTTTTTTTTCCCAGAAAATTAAGAGACTGACAGTCGCTCCCTAATTAAAAAAACAAGGTCAAGCGTGTTGGCCTTGGCTTATTATTAAAGGACAGACACTAGGCTTGATCCTTTTCTGCCTTTCTCTTTTATTTTTTTTTTGTTTTTTCTTGTACTTCAAAAAAAATTACCAGATTTATTTGCTTTTTAATTTTGACATGGTTCTTAAATACAAGTAGATTTTTATTTGAATTTTAATAATTATTCTATCAATTATTATGTAACTTATATGAAAAGGATAATACTAATAATAAATCGTTTTTGAAAATTCAATTCAAATTTTTTTTATTCTTAAATCTTTTAAATAGATTTAGAATATAATTTTATCACATTTATGATTTTTTTAGTTTTTAATCATATAAAATATGAACATTTAATTTTGATATTTTTTGTTAACTTGCTTCAATAATAAAGAGAAACAAATTTTTTTTTAATCCTCAAAACCTTTTCTTTTCATATTTTCATGTTTAATAAAAATGACAAAAAAATTTGTGAAACCTTGACATGTTTTCTTGTTTAAAAAAATGTTGGTTCTCCACAATGTAGTGCGGGCATATACACTATTTATATATTAAAAAAACACTAAAAGGTGTGGTTGTTTTACTCTACATTGACATTGCTTATCACCTCACATTTATTGTGGATTAACCGTTTATATTTTATTTTTTTTAGTTTTTTTTTTTGTGCTATTGTATTTTTGGAGCCAGATTAAAAGATAATTGAATCAAATTTGTTGGCTAAAGACAAGATCAAAAGAAGGAAGGACCAAAGTGAAAAAAAAGCATTGAAAATGAGTGATGAGGTCAAAGTTATCACAAAAAGTTTACTTTAGTTCTTGAACTTTACAAATTATACCTATTCGATCTCTTCATATTTTTTGCAATTCAATTTTGATATAAAAATTTTATTTTTTAATTTTTTTAATTCCTGATTTGAGAGATGAGAGAGAGAGAGAGAGATCGCTAGATTCTTGCAGCAGGGAGAGAAAATCAATATCAACACCAATTCTATCCACTAACAAAGTTGATTTTGGTGTCAATGTGTTTCATTTTATAAGAGGAGTTCTACTTAGGTTTTTTTCACCTTGAAATTCTCTAAAAAAACCATATTTAAGCTTGAGAAGTATTTTTTTATGGTTTTTTGTGTTTTTTATTTTTAGTTTTTTAAGGTCATTTATAGAGCTGTCAAGACATTTAGTCTCTTTTTTAAGTGTTTTGGATAAAAAAAATTGGTTAAAAACAAGTTTTTAGGTTGAAAAATCAAACCTCGTTTTCTAGACACCATAATGGTTGAAATTTAGAAATAATTAGACAATATGTTATATGTAATTATTTTTTATCAAAAGACAAACTTTTGGATAAAACATTTGGTTAAAAACAAGTTTTTAAGTTAAAAAATCAAACCTCAAATTGCACCTTTTTTAAAAAAAAATTGGATCTATGCATGGGTCTGATATCTTTTTATGTAATTTTGTTTTTTTAAAAAAAAAATCATGCTTTTTTATGTTTTTTAAAATATTTTTTAATGTATATTTAAATTAATACTCTTTCTCTTTGTTATTTTTTTATCATGTTTTAAATAGTTTTTTTAAAATTATCTTGTATGTATTCAATTTTTGAATATATTATTTTAATTTATCTATAATGTTTTTTAATGTTTATATAATTGAACTCTATTTATAAAAAAAAAATATTTTTTATAGTATTTATAATAAGTGCAACCTTGTGACATATTTTTTTCATTTGATTTTATTTAATCAATTTTATGCATGTGTTTATTTTTACTATCATTTAATTAAATAAAAAAATAATTTTAATAAACAGAGTTGTTGAATACAATTAAGTAAATGATCCATATTGTAAAATCAAATATCTTGATCTATCTCCGCCTCTTAACTTTTCCAAGAACATATTTAGTTATTATTAATGATTTTTAATTTATTTATTAACATTTATAATTTTTAGTTTATTAAATTAAATATATACATAAACTTTTCAATTTACATTTAGTTTTTGATGTAAAAAAACATTTCAAAGAAACCTTTATATTTAATATTTTTATGGAAATAAAAACTTAATTCGTATTAAAATGTGTAACAAATATCTAGTATTTTGTAAACACCTTACTATCACCATTTCCATCTCCACTGCCGCCACGGTCACCATCTCCGATGTCTCCATCACCACCACCGACGTTATTATCACTATCCCCAGGAGTCCTCTTATATCCACCTGCTTAATGTTATCGTTACACAACAATGAAATGCAAATAATTTTTAATCACTTTTTGAAATTATTTATTTATTTATTTATTTTATATAATCTTATACAAAAGAAAAAACAGTAGACACCACCACGCAACATTATCTTTCCAATCTCTTTCTAGTATAATGTTAGTAGTATTAATGTAGTTGATAATTTGTTGGTAATTTAATTTTACAAACTGAATACCAACAGGACCTGCTTGTGACAATTTTTCAATTCAAGTCCCTCGCATCCTGTAGAGACGTCTCTTCCAACTCTCCACCCTTCAAGAGCGTGTATGGAAACGCGGTACAAATAATATTTTTAAAATTTTTTAAATTTTTTTGTTTAATTTTTTTTATATCGTTTTGATTTGTTAATATCAAAAATAATTTTTTTAAAATAAAAAAAATTATTTTGATGCATTTTAAACGAAAAATACTTTTAAACCGCAATTACTATCGCAATCCTAAATAGGCTCGAATTATAACAAAACACATCACAATCCTTTTTTTTTTCTTTTTTCTTTTTCATTTTGAAAGTATATTTTATGTGTTATTTGTGTTTGATCATTATTATTATGGATTTTAAATAGATTTTGGAATTTTTATAGTTATTTTTCGTATCGATAATGTTATTTATGAATTATCTTCTTTTATATAATTATTTTAAATTTAATAGTTTCTCTTTTTCCTCTTTTATTAATTTTCTAAATACAGATTCAACACACCTCTTCCTCTCATTTTTGTGGTCATTGGAGAGTGTAATAGAAATTATTTTTTAAAATATTTTTTATTTAAAAATATATTATAATAATATTTTAAAAAAATTAATTTTAATATAAGTGCATTAAAATAATTCAAAATTATAAAAACTAATTTTAAATAAAAAAAATAAATTTTTTTTTATAAACACGATTCAATCACATTGACAAATACCCCTATTTCTATTCTATTCTATTTTTTTATCTACACAAGGCCATAAGGGGCCTCAGCCCGAAAAGAACAAAAAGAAGTATCTACAATTCTACATAATCTCGGGAGGTGATCCCAATACTCAAAAAAAAAAAAAAAGACCCTCAAATTTGTAAAAGCCCCCAGAGGAGGATGCATCAGTTAATTATTGTTATTTTTTTTTATTGTTTGTTTTATTTTTTATTAATATCTTTTTTAATTATATTATTAAATTAATGAACTATTTAAATCAATGATCCAAGGAAAAATTCCTGCCTAGTATTAGCCAGAGAATCAACTGCATATTGATTGGCTTCACTGCAACAGTTGGATATCTGGCCTTGCCCCATGGCCTCTCTATTAGCTCTGCTTAATGAAGCATCTTTCAGTGGATGGAAGTGGTGAGTAGATCATTAACCACTTAGCAATTAACTTCTAGGATCACCAGTGTGCTGCCATTGTTCCAAGCCAATTCTAGCTCTGTTTTAGCAGCAGCCCATAATTGGGCTCGCGTGTCTCTTTTCATAATAAACTAGACTGCCTTACAACCTTTTGCGACCCTTATGAGCTGAATGAGCCCATAGTCTCAGCTTGCCGAGTCTTGATTTTTTTGTTTTTATGCTATTAAGCTGGATCTATGTTGAACTGGAATGGAATTTCTCACTTCCACTTCCGGCCCCCTCTTGTTCTTTCAATGGACGTTTCATCTATATATCGTTCTAAAGAAACCCTCCCTCTCTTTCTTGAACCCTTTTCTTTTGCGAACAAGAAAAAACACCAAAAATGAAGAGAGATCATCAAGAAATCACTGGTGGTATTGGGATTTCTACTGGCAAAAAAGCTGAATCTTCTTCTTCATCAATGGCAACTGAGAAAGGAAAATTATGGGTTGAAGACGATCAAGATGAAGGTGGCTTGGATGAATTGCTTGCTGTTTTGGGTTACAACATTTTAAGTCTTCAGATATGGCTGCGAGCAGCTCGTGAGGGAGCCTATAATTTCAGCTTCCTTCGGCCAGAGTTATTAACCTTATTTTATTGTTCAATATATTCATAATCCCCACTTGGGTGCCTGAGCTTGGCTAGAGTCGATGCGAGTTGAGAATCAAAGCTCGTTCATGGCTTTGCTGCTCCTCTCTTCCCTTTCTCTCTTCAATTATGGATAACTAAGATTAGCTATAAATTGATAATTACCATGCGCAAGTTCATGATAGAGCTGGCCATCTCTAGTCAAGGACATATCACTTGGGGGAGGGCAAGAGGCAGATCATCACCCTTGTCAATCTGCCAAAAGTGTAAGGTCTTACCATAAGTCTTGCAGACTTTCTCAAGATCCTGCCTCTGTATATAGGACCAGGAACCCCAGGCATGAACAGAACCCCACTTTTCACCTCGTATTCATAGGTGTGCCGAAGCGTCCACGTCTGACAGTGCCAAGAACAGATGTTCGGAGATGATGTACTCCACCCCAATAAGCCGAGCATCCGGTTCAGGGCTGTTATATACCAGACATTGGCGCATTTCCTCGTTCTGGTGGCCACAAAAATGACGCGCCTCTACTTGCCGAGTCATGTCATGTGCATAAAAGTGAAACCTACAAGAACATACAAACACCATTGCATCAATGGAGGTAATGAAAAATAGTCGTGCCATGTATAAAGAACCTATGATTTATGATCAGAAAATTGCAACTTGCCAAAGAACTTGTGCACATGTAGAGAGAGAGAGAGAGAGAGAGAGAGAGAGATATTAGGAGGCTTACGCGCAGAGGTGTTGGTGGATCTTGTTAACAGGACCAAAGCCTTGAATGGCAGCCGCCACTGTCTCAAGGAGAGCCGTGCCAGTCGTCGTTGGCTCGCCGGGAACTTCTGGATGAGCTGACATTTTCTACTTTCCTGTTCTTTTGATCTGGATTGATTACTGACTGAAAATGATTAACTATAAATTCACAGGGAATATTCTTAAATAAATTGTTTTCTGGATCCTTTGTACATCATTTATATGTATTTTACTATCTTTATTTATTTAAAGATTGTATTGGCTTTTGTTTTTAATAGATTTCCTCAAGAGTATAATTTTTTTAAAAAATAAATATATGCATAAATTCTTTTAAAAACCCCTAGAGATGTTGATGGTACTCTTTAAAAATTAAGTCAATAATATATATTTTTATGTAACAAAAGATATTAATGAAAATATTAAAGAATTTTTATGAAAAAAAAAAGAAGTAAAGAATATGTTTATGTCTCAGAATTTAAGATTTCAAACCCTTCTGTATATTTCTACTCTCTTTTATATTAACTTGACTTACTTCATACAATGTAAAAGGAATAGACATGTAATTTTGTAATTGTAAAATAATATTATTCTACAGCTTGTATCATTAAATCTAATTAATATAAGTATGGATTGCTTGTTTGTATTTAATAGGATGTGATAAGTATTATAATTACTAATCTAAATCCAATTTAAGGGGTATTGGATTCAACTCATACTCTGAACCCCTTAAAAGTTGAGTTCAACTTGTGATTAAGCCTAAGAATGATTATGAATAGACGTGTTATAGTCCACGTGAAATTAAACCCATTAGAAGTTGAGTTCAACTTATTATTACACCTAAGAATGATTATGAATAGACATGTTATAGTCCACGTAAAATTAAATGTGGTAAAATTAAATGTGGTCGCATCCCTAACCCAATAAAAAATTAGACATGGACCCGACATGAGATTAGACATGGATATACCTTTACCCAACTTTAAAGTTAGATACGAGCATGTAATAATCCAACCTAAAAAAGACATAATCTCATTTTGAATTACAACTTTCATGCGATGAACTTTCAATGGCGGAGTTCTAAGGAAAGCATGACCCATCACTATGATATATGATAGAGTCCAAGTCCAGGCTTCGCTCCCTGCATGCAGGGCGACTCATGGCGGCATATATTGCTGATGTGGCTTTGTGAAGGTTGCAACGTGGATACAAACGTGGCTGTTCCCAGGAATTGAAATCGCGAATATAGGGATAGTAACAGGGAGGATTGGACCATATCCGCTCCATGTATCTATAATTATTGCCCATATTTCACACGTATTAATTGATTTAAATTAGATGGGAGGTTTTTCATTTATTAGATACTTGTTATCTTGAATTTATTTTTTCATATTTTCAAAAAAATTCTCTCTCTCTCTCTCTCTCTATATATATATATATATAAATTTTACACCAGTACACGATTCAAAAATACAAAAAATAAATTTAATTTTAAAAAAAGAATTTTTTTTAAATTTTAGACAAACAACGCTTTAGCCGTAATATCAAACACGCTTATGTAAACCGCTAAGAAGCATGGGCAAGCATCTAGCAACAAATATACTGAAAGGCATGGGAGATTTATTGTAGCTCCTCTCATATTTTCTTGTTCATCACTATAGTATGATGATTATTTTGTCATTCCTATAAAAAAAATGCCTTTGAATTATGGATATTTTGATATTTTCACGAGGTTCGTAAGTTATTATTAATTTGTTTGGGGGTAGTTTTGTCCATTCAATGTTTTCATAAACAGTAAAATAATCAAAATACTCCTAGAAGCAAAAAAAGAAGAAGAAGGTGTCGGGTAAGGGTATTTAGCCATTTTTATACACAAAATAAAATTACACATGTACCCTTCAATGCAAGATATTTAATTCATTGTTGTTAAGGGTATTCTTGTCCTTTAGCCTTGATTTTTTTTTTGTTAACTATAAGTTTGGTTAATGATAATTACGTAATTTATTATTAAAATAATATTTTCTTATTAAAAAAGATATTGACACGTGCATAGTTTTTGGATGTAAAAAATAGTTTTTCATCGTTTCAGACTATTCTTCTCCATCTCCTCTTTCATTATAATTGGTACTTGTACTCTAAATCTAGCTGGTATATCACCAACACCAACAATCTTTTTTTTCTTCTTCTTTTATTTCCCTCTTACTCATCTAAATAGTAAATACATTATGGTTCTCATTATTTCAAATTCAGACCTTTGAGTTTGGATTGATTTTTTTTATTTATTTTTTTTATTGAAGTTTTGTTTATTTTTAATTTAACCATTGGTTCTTAATTTGTATATATAAGGTATTTTAATTTGGTACTTTTACTTTTAATTTCTTAAAAATTTGTATATAGCTTGCAATTTTATCCTTCAAATCAAGTTTAAGATTTTTTTTCAATGATAATAGTGATTTTAATTTTGTCCATTTTCTTTTGATTTTTTTTATTGTTTTTCTTGGTTTTTTTTATCAAAACTTTTATAGTTTGCAATTTTATTCTTCAAATCAAGTTCATAGTTTTGTGAATTTTGTTCTTTTAAATTATTTTTATTTTTTTAAATACTTTAATATTAAAAATAATTTTTTAAAAATAAAACAACAATATTTTTTAATATTTTTTTAAAATACTTTAAAAAAACAACACTCAACAATCCAATTATTAACCGTTCAATCACAGTTTCACTGTGCATTGCTCTATCAATGGTAATTGACGTGTACTTTCAAAATAAATAATCATAAATGGTTATAGGTAGGCAGGTCCAAGAAGATAGTTTTTATTCAAACCAAAGTTATTGATATCGGCCTGGTTTTGAATGGAATCACATGTATAAATAGTAGGACGGATAAAAACTGAAAAACTAGAAAAATAAATAACTGAAAAAATCGAATCGTGAAAAAAAAATGATTAAAATTTTTTAAAAATCAACCAGTTTGGTTTTGTAAGGCTGAAACCGAACAAACCAAATTGAAAAAAAATCCGGAAAAAACCGAGCCAAACCGGAAAAAAACCGAGCCAAAACCGGAAAAAACCGAGCAAAAATGGTTTGAAATCGGTCGGTTTGAACTGGTTTTGGTTTAAAAAAACCGGTTTGATTATGTTTTTTTATAAAAACCGAATCGAAAATGATCACTCCTAATAAATAGTTAATTTATGTTCAGATTAGTCAATCTAAATTAACTTTGTTTCAATATTTTTTCAGCTAGGTTGATCTGCATTGATCAAGTGTGATTTAGTTATTTTTATCTATTTTAATTTAAAACCAAACCCAAATCAAATTTTAAATTAGGAGTTGAGTTATTAAATTGAGTGATCGTGGTCTTGAACTTGACAATGTTTAATAATCAGGTTTAAAAGATGTTCGAGAGTTTTATAATGGTTGTAGTCAATGTATTTTTCATTCGAAAATGTATTAAAATATTATTTTTTATTTTTAAAATATTATTTTTAATATCACTGTAATAAAATAATTTAAAAATATAAAAAATTAATAATTTAAAACAAAATTTTCAAACACTGCCTTTGTAAAACTGATTCAGAGTCCAAGTTCCATGAAATAATCTATCAATAGAAATGGTCCAAATGGATTATTTTTCAATTCAACGGGGGTGACAGTGACCTCCCGTACGTTGACAAATAAGGAGGAAAAAAAGAAGAAGAAAGGGTAAAATTGCACTCTGAAGGTATTAGGCAGCAGTTGTTGTTTCATCGCCGCATGGAGTACAAAAGAAGAGTGGGTAGGGCCGTAGGGCAAACAATTGACCAATAATATGTTTAATTTAATTATTAGAATTTGAAAAATAAATACACCTATGGTGAGTTCTGTTTAATTTAATTATTAAAAATAATAAACTTGAGGGATATAATTTAACTGTTTAGGTTTTGAGTTTGTTTTTAAAGGTTACCAATTCGAGTTATATTAATCTTAGAATCACTAAAAACTTACATGATCATCAACTTCAGGATCAAGAGAATTAATTGAGGTACGTGCAAACTGGTCAAGATACTCACATTAATCTAAAAAAATTATTAGAAATGGCTACATATAGGTTACCTAAACATTCAATATCAAAACAATATTATTTTTATAGCTATATATCTATATATATATATATATAAAATTTTTTTAATGGGTTTTTTTTCATATGTCAAGTTAAAAGCTTGAGATATTTAAATAAATTTAAATAATTAAATATAGATACACTATTTCAAAGAAAAATTCAGTAATGGGATTTGAATATGAAACCTTTTATTGAGTGATTTTTGGACCAATCGTATTAAAAATATTCAAACTTTATGTTTCATCTCACCGAATTAATCCCTAATGAAAAAACATTAAGCTAATATTTTTCAATGCTTTATAATAATTCTGAAAGGTTAATATTAAAAATAATAAAAAAAAAGATTATTTTAATATATTAAAAAAACATTTTTAAATATTTTCAAATAAAATTGCAGATAATTTTTTTAACTCATATGTTACAGATAATAACTGTAACTGACGTGTCGCAAATAAAAACTATAACTTAGCATTGTAATTTTTAAAACTGTGCTTTATTTACTTTTAACTTTTTTTTTTACCGTGCTAAAAACTAAAAAAAAACACTCAAAAATAAAATATGGTTTTAATTTAAGTTTTAACCAGTCAACACCAACTGGACCCACCTTCTTGATTACCTTGATGTCCTTTGCGTTTTGAAACAAACCAGAAAGATCCAAGTTACGTGCAGCTTCAAACATTCTATATAGTCAAATATTGAGACCGTCCATCTTCTTCAATAATAGAGTACCAACCCAGCTTCCCTTTTCTTGAAGACGAAAGGACTGTTACGTTTTCATTTTCAAGGGAAATTGGCTTCCCAAGAAGGATACGAAAAATGGAGTACTGGGCACAGAAGCCAGTGGAAGTGAGGGCAATAGAGGCTTTAGGAAAAGGGTTCGATCTGAGTAGTGATTTCAGATTGAAATATGCTAAGGGAATGAGTAGTAATAATGAAAGATTGGTTCTTTTGGATGAAACTAACAAAAGGGATGTTGTGTTTCCTGGTGGCCTTACTATCTCTAACGTTTCCGAGGATATTAGATGTGATAAAGGTGACAGGACTCGATACAAATCTGATGTTCTTGAGTTCAATCAGGTCAGATTTTGTATTTTTTTCTTTTTTTTTCAGTTGGTAAATTATTGTATGGTGAGTTACATAAATTTTCTTCTCTTTTTTGGGCTAACCAGCCTGCTGTTGTTTTTGTTGCATGAGTGGCAGTGGCAGATCTGTTTTTCTATGTGATAATTGTTTGAACTGTGTTTGCTATGTGTTTTAGGCATTTAGCATGAAGCTTGCCTTTTTCTATTCTGGGTTTGTTTTGTTGAGGGGGATTTGGAGTTTTGGACTAAAGCTGTCATCTTTTGCTAGTATTGGAATTCAATTTATTAAGTTCGATGAGCAATCGAGGGTTATGTTGGAGGTCTAACTTCTTTATCACTTGATGCTAGACTAGATTTAACTTCTGCTAGATGTCCTTTTCTTCCCCACTAAAGCGACAGGGTGGTATTGTTTGGAGGGCCTAGTGGCTTTAGTAATTTAAAAAGCACTCAAATTTTGATGGGGTTGGTGGTCGCATGCGATGTGCGAACATAATAAGATTCAATTTATGAATAACTGAAGTGGAGTGGGCAACAGAGATTGAAGAAAGTAAACACTACTTAGTCAATCTACTGAAGTGAAAGGAGAAGTAGGTTTGGAATTTGGAACCTCTGATATTTTGATGGAATATAGATTATGGGTGATGATGAAGCTTCTCCATGAGTTTGTTAAATCACTTCATATTACAATGAAAAGATGGACTGGGAAACTAGCTAGTGTGGAGTGCCATTATGAACTCATGGAGTGGCATCATCGCCACCCATACTCTATGGACAGATGATCTCTTGGAATGATTTGGTATTTTAAAATGAAGAATATATGAACTAGGTTTGGAGTCTTAATGCTCATAGAAACAGTTAAATGGGAGATTTAGAGATGCTAGTAGGTATAAGCATAATTTCTTGTCATAAAGGTTCGGTTTGGATAGAGTTTCCTTGAGATGATTAGATGAGAGGCCTTATTCGATTTACAAAATAATGGTCCCAATAAAAGTATTTGGTGGTTATTTTGCTGTTAGAGCAGAAGGTCAGTGGTTATATGCCATACTAGCTCTTTGGGGTTTCCTTTGACTGATGGACATTTTGCAACTGAATTTGTTGATGTCAGAAAAGTAGTAGTTAAGAAAATGATGTCCTGGAAAAGCTTATGTTATGAGTTTGTAGTGAAATGAAATTTGAGAGCTTCAGCAAAGCAGTCTGACACAATGAGGTGTCAGTGAGCCTAGCTCAGCAACTTTTCAAATGGAAAAGTTCTTTCCAAAAGGAAAATCCAGATTTCACAGAGCAGAGTTTATAAAGGATTAAGCCTAATATCAGATTGTAGTGCTCCATAGAAGAATTATTCTGGAATAGTGTTGATAAAAGCTACATGAATCATGCAAAGGTGGTCAATCGAGGTAATATAACAAACTGATTAGCAGTGTGGCTAGTAAAACTTCTTTATTTATTTGTTTATTTTTAATTCTGATAAGCACCTTCTTTTTGTAAGTTCTATGGATGAGCAGTACCCTTAATGCCTACATGTCTGCATCGACTAGTCCTGTGAACCATATTTCTCACTAAATCACGTCTCTGGAACTATTTACTCTTACATACTACTTAAGTGACAGGCAACATGAGGTTATTGATTTGATCATGCTTGATTCTTGTCCTTACTTATGCAATTGATTCTGGATTCTGCATGCAATTTGAAAAGTATATTTTCATACTAAATGTCATTGAATGTTTTTGTTGTTCTGTTTACATCTGTATCCAAGTCTAAATGAAGTAATTCATAAAAAGCATCATGTCCTGGATCAGTAACACAATCTGTTTAAAGTTTTCTTTCTCTTTGTCTTCGTCTTCCCTTGCAGATGTCAGAGCTACTTAATCATAAATCTTCAATCCAAGGAAAAGTTCCTTCTGGCTATCATAATGCTATTTTTGATTTAAGTGGAGACTGGCTTCATGATACTACAGACTCCAAGTTTCTTGCTTTTGATGGCTACTTCATCTCATTGTACTATTTGCACCTGACAGCATCTCGATTAACACTGAAAGATGAAGTAAAGAAGTCTGTCCCTCCTCGTTGGGATCCTGCATTGTTGTCCAGGTAGCTTTTCAGTATTTATGAAAATAAACCATTTTTTTGACATTAACCAAGGTCGTTCAGAATATATGCTAGACAACATTTTGGATTCCTTGTGTTATAGAGGAACAAGAAAAACATACAATTAAGGGAGAATAAAGAAGATTGAAAGTAGGGGATTTAGAAGAGAAAGGAAAAAACAATACTAAACCCATGGTGCATAGCCTGCAACAGAAGTTAAAGATCAGAACTCTAATTAGAAATAGAATGTTATAGCCCTTAGTGAGACTCCAACTTTAAAAATCATCAACATTAAACCTAGGCCTAGAAAACATCAAATCATACATTAATCTAGAAATTACAGGGGTGAAAATCACCTTGAGTCCTCTTACAATTAGTTATTGCTCGTTCTAACCGCTCTACGGGATTCTGTCCAAACGAAACCCTTTATCTAAACATTTCGGTTCATATTGGTCCTTCCATCCAACTCCATCACATATTCCTTTGAGATTGACTTAACGATGTTTGTTGACTAATATAAAGCCAATTATTTGATGACACATCACCTGTTGGCTTAAAATGTAATTTCCAGCGGAGAATAACGGGAAAAAATAAAAAAAAAGGTGAAAAATCAATATAATTAATGAGACCTGATATTATATTGATTTTTCACATTTTTTTCCTTACTCTTGTATGAAAATTTCATTTTAAGCTAATATGTGATGTGTCATCAAAATTAGTTGTGCGGTAGTCAAATGATGTTGTTAGGTCAATCTCAATGGAATGAGTGACGTAGTTAGATGGAAGGACTAATGTGGATCAAAGGGGCACAAGGTGATTTTCACCAGAAATTGCAAGTGTCAAAAAGACAAAAACTAGCTGAATTTGTTCATACTTGACTTGGTGATGCAGAAACTGTTTGCATGCATATATCTTTGTGATTTTCTTAGATACAGGAAACCTAATTCTACAACAAGCATGCCTTTTTGGCTAGACTCCTAGTTGGAACCAGCCTAAATAGGATTATTTTGCTGGCTAGTATTGTAGGATTTTAGGATTTCAACTGCCAGGGACAGTTCTTTTATTTTTGTTTTTAGGGAGGTAAAATTGTCATTTTGTAAAGTTAACCAGTCAACTACTTCACCTTTAAGATATTGACTGACCAGCTAGCTCCACCTATGGAGCACCTCCTTATTAGGTCACCTACTTTCTTTCCCTAAATATAGGTTTGTAACCCCACTTTAAAAAGGAATGCACGAATAAAATTAAGATTTTCAGCTAACATTGGTGAGATGTGTGATGGATAAAATTTTGTCAGGAGTGATTTTCATCATTATTGCCACCATCCACGGAGAGTTCAAATTGTCTACTTCATCACTTGGATGCATATAACTTCCTCAATAAGTTGAAAACTTAACTAAACTATTTTAAAGCAACCACGGGCACTTATATTTAGAACTAAAGATTTATGCTTCATGCTAGGGTCCTTAACTTTGGCCTTAGATTCTCATAAAGCGCAATGCTTTCCCTAACCATGACGTTGTCACTGCATCACCACTACTATTCAGTTATTGCTTGTTTGGTAGTGCGATCGAGGCTGCTTTTGGCCTCAACCTCACTATTAGAAGTGTTAGGTAAATACAACAGTTTTTCCCACCATGTTTTCTAATGTGAGTAACACCGTCAGCTAGAGAAGTCTCACATAGCAGTCAAACATGATCATTACAAATATTATACAATACCAAATTTCTTAGCTGTACAAACTCTTTATATAGAAATCCCTATACAATCAGCCACATGTTGAAGATTTTGTTGAATACATAAGACAGATAAATATAAACATATGATTTTTTCATCCATTTTGACTTGAGTCATGATTGTCTACTTTTGTCATTCTAATAGTTTTTTTTACCAAACACATAAAAAAATTTTCACAGCTGCAACCACATCAAAAGCAAAAGCTAACAGATACCAAAATAAGACTTAATCATCCATGGACAATGTAATGCATGATAGTTCTAATTTAAGTTTACCTCTTCTGCTCTTGGAATCTTGTGTTCTTCAAATTTCCAGCTTTGTCTTCTACTGATGCTTTTATAGTCATATCTGATCTTTGGCATCATTTTAGACCCTAGAATGGCCATTCCTTAGCATGTAACTGTGTTGAATCTCTAGTTTTATTGGATAAATCGAGGATAAGATTTTTCCCTAGCCATAAATTTGGATGGATACTTTAGGATCCGAAGACTTTCAGTTAAGCATTTTAGGCTGATTTTTGATTTAGCATTGTTAAGATAAAATGAACAAAGCTGATAGCTAAAAAATTGTTCAATAAAAGGAATTTATTAAGAGGAAGAATATACAAATGATATTTGGAGAATAAGACATCCTTCAAGAAGTGAAAGAAAATGAAAAGGAACATAAGAAAAAAAAAAGCACTCCAATCCCACTGAGTTTCATAGTTTTTAATTTTTTAATACCCTAATCTTCTCATCTCTCCACCAGCTTTGAAGTTCGAACCCTTGACTGATGGTTTATGGTCAAACACAAACCAGCAAGCCACAAGAAATGCTGATTAATCCACTACACCACAAAGAAGCAAGAATACAATCCTTGAATATCTTGTCATTTTTCTTCATGACAAAAAATAATTGCTTAAATAGCATGTGTTTCCTAGGTTGGCAATCCTTCCAAACCCCAAAAAAGATCATTAATTCTCCATCCTATTGGTAATCATCCATGATTAACTATTGAAAACAATCAATTGTTCTCCACAAATTCTAGGCTACTAAGCAAATATGACTTTGTGTCCCTTTCTTGTGAGCGTGTGCGATAGTGAAAACTAATGCTCTTTCATGCAAGTAATTAAAGAAGAAATTCAGAAAGTATTTTATGATGTCTATCATACCGTTCCTTCATATACTCACCATGTCCCATTGTTTTAGTCCTCTTTTACTTTTCACACAAATTAAGATAGAGCAATTAATTGCTTTTTTTTCCCTTATGATGTGCACCACAATATTTTTTTGTATCACACACTAATTTTTTTTTTTAATAACTCACAATATACATATATAAAGATCATAGTGAAGCCTTAAAATTTTAATTAAAAAATTGAGACACTTGCTCTTTAAATCACCACAATTATGTTTCAAGAATACAACAATTGAAGATTTGTTTTTAAATTTAAGTTAATGAGGGAGAAAGTAGTTGGATTTAAAGAACTAAAGTGAATTTTAATTGGGATGTAACAGGAAAATCAAACAGTTTTGAACTTTTTTATCGCAGACAACAATTTTTGGACATCACAAAATGGAAAGGTGGACAAACTCTTTGGGGCAGAGGGAGTATCCTTTTCTTGCTAGGCTTATTGAAATACCTTATTCCTTGGTTCTTGTTTTTTAGCCATAATTTGGCCTGTGAAAATATTTTTTGTTGATCTGATGCAATTTAGACTCCTACTTGGTTTGTGTTATTCTGGCACATGGATGCTTATTAATTTTATTAGGCAGGTTCATCCATACATATGGCACGCACATAGTAATAGGGATGGCTGTCGGGGGTCAAGACTTAATTTGTGTTAAACAAAAACCTTCCTCACCAATTCCCCCTGCTGAGGTGAGAAAGCACTTGGAAGATCTTGGAGATTATCTGTTTTCAGACAGAAGAAGTCCGTCCCTTCTACAGGGGAATGCAAGAGATGGAAAACAAGTAACTGTTGTTCTTCTACATACTAGAATTTCATTTCTTGATGTTTTATATATAAATTTCTGAATGTCATGGTTTGATATAGGTTCCCGAGGTCTTCAATCGTATTTTGCAGTCAAACACCATGCAACTGACTAGCATTACAGAAACCTCAAGCAAGGATGTAAGTCGAACAAGATGTACAATGAATCTCCTGAGTAACAAACATATTTCTTTTCCTGAAATCTCATTTTTAAGTTGGACAGGGCCTCACCATCATTTGTTCAAAAAGAGGAGGAGATGTGTTCTCAAACAGTCACTCCAATTGGCTCCAGACAGTACCAGCTAAACCTGAAGCAATTCTATTCAAATTTGTACCTATAACATCTCTTCTTACTGGGATTCCTGGAAGTGGTTATCTTAGTCATGCAATCAACTTGTATCTACGTTGTAAGTGCTCCTAAGACCAAACAGGGGGAAAGAACAATTATAATATATGCAGGGTTACTAGCCTATGTATGAGAGCTTTGGCAGTCACACAAATATCATTCAAAATGAAACTACTATGAATTCCATTGATGGTTATGCAAAAGTACAAGGCTAGGATTGCAGAGATTATAACAAGATTGTGATACCTTGATTGGATTTTTGTAATAAAGAGGATGCCTTAACTAATTAGTGTCAACTACATTGTGATCATGAATTCCTGCTTCTCTTTCAGTTTTCAATGTGCTGTGAAGCATCCAACATTCAGCAAATGCCTTGTGGGTGAAATGGTGAAACTACATAAAACCTTAAATACCCAAATCTCAATCCTTAAGAGGAATTGCTGGTTATATAGGTCATGATCTTTTGAGTTGTTTTCATGGTAATTAGAGCAGGGTTAGAATTTAGAAGCTGAAGCTCTCTCTATGTGGTCCCTTGTTTTGTTTTATTATTTTCCAAGGTCAGTGGGTACAGACCAGACCATGCATGTTTCTTTTCTTTTCTTTTAGGTCCAATAGGATTGAGCTGCATAGCAGGCGATCACCCTCCCCTTTCCATAAGCCTCCATCTTTGGTTTGAGCAGGTCTTGAACCAAGGTCACTTTGTGCAACACGTGACACAAGTGACTTGCATGTTAAACTAGCTAGAATCCTTTAATATGTTTTGTATGTACAGCTATTGTGTTGTATCTCTCTCACCCCTTCTATTTTTCCTTCATCTTCTTTTTATTATTTTGTATCATACAATCCTAGCTCTACGGGTTTTAACTTCTTGATTTAGTTGCCATTTCCTTGCACTTATTGGATCACACGTGTCTATAAACTGAAAATGATCTCTCATGGATTCGTTATCTGTGTGTTCAGACAAGCCTGCCCCAGATGATTTACAATGCTTCTTGGAATTTCAAGTTCCAAAGCAATGGGCACCTATGTTTTGCGAGCTGCCTTTAAGGCATCAAAGGAAGAGAACTTCTTACCCTTCCTTGCAGTTCAGCTTTTTGGGACATAAGATCTATGTCAGCCCTAGCCAGGTACTATAAAAGTGGAAAAAAAAGATTATTCTCTATATTGTAGTCGGTTGTGTTACCTCTGATTTTACTTCACTATATATATTTAGCATGATATCTTCGTATTGTGTCAAGTAATTTAATGTTCACTAATGCTTAGGTTTCCATGTGACCTTAATATGGTGTTTGGCTTCTCCATCTAGCAACTTAAGTTCTTGGACTGGATGCTAGTATACTGTTGCATTTTGTTTTTATGTCGTCGTCGTCGTCGTCTTGCATGCAAGATCTATTGTTGTGGTGTGCAGGTCAGATGCGGTATTGAGTGATCCTACATAAGTTGTGAGAAATATGGTCTGTTCTTCTATAGTATTTTGATCTCTCGTCCAACTTTTGGGTTTTTTATATTTTTTAATGCTAATAAAGGAAGTGATCAAAAGGCATAATTACTTTTTTTGAATAAAGTTTTCATTAATGTTTAGTGTGGAAAGTTTTGCTTTTAAGCAAAAGAATTGCATGCTCATTTTGCAAATGTTAGGACTTGAGCTGCTCCAGCAGTGCTGCTTATTAATATCTAATGAGGATTCATATCATTTGGATATTTCAAATCTAATCCAAATCTTTTTCGTAATTATTGCAGATGAATTTTGTTTGTATCAGTTTAGCATATAAATTGGAGAAATCAATCATCACATTTCAGATTTCAAATTTAGCAAAATAAATGGAAATATCAATTACCATCCTAAATTTCTCTATTTTACACATCATTTCAGGTTTCAAGTGATAAAAAACCTGTCGTTGGCCTACGTTTGTACTTGGAAGGGAAGAAATGCAATCGATTAGCACTGCATCTACAACATCTCTCAAGCCTTCCAAATATCATGACCTTCCCATCACCCAACCCCATCACATGCATGCCATGTCAATGGCGAGGCTCTGATGATTATAGATCTAACGACCAGTTTTTGGAACCAATTAGATGGAGGAGATACTCAAAGGTGTGCACATCTGTTGTTAAGCATGATCCCAGCTGGTTGCAGGGAGATACAAGTGGTGTGTTTATTGTAACCGGTGTGCAGCTCCTTTGCAAAGGACGGTGGCCTAAGACAGTACTTCACCTCCGTCTTCTTTTTACGCATTTACCCAACTGTACCATTCGGAAGACAGCGTGGGCTGCTGCTCCAGAAGCATCTCAAAAATCAAGTTTTCTGACAAATCTCAGCACAACATTCACATTTACTCAGCGAACAACCACTGCTCCTGAAAAGCAAGGTCCTGCCGCAATTAACTCTGGTGTGTATCCAGATGGTCCTCCTGTTCCAATTCGCTCTAAAAAGCTGCTTAAATATGTGGATGTGGCTGAGATTGTGAGGGGTCCACATGATGCTCCAGGACACTGGCTGGTTACCGCTGCTAAGCTAGTCACAGATGGTGGTAAGATTGGTTTGCATGTGAAGTTTGCTTTGTTGGACTATGGATTTCACTGTGCATAGAGTGGATTTTGTTTTGATGATTGATTTAGTTATTTCCTGTCTAAAAAATCCTTTCCTAGCAAATTTGGTTTTATGTGCCGAAGAGTTTTGCCATGGTTTGTACAGAGAGAGACAGAATAAATTTACTTGCTAGAATTCGTGCTGTACATTTGGTTGTCTATGTTAATGGAGCCTTCTGTTTTCTTCGTGGTTTAAGAAGATTTCAACTAGGGTAATGAGTGTCTATAACGTAAATAAATAAATAAATAAATAAAAGTTTAAAGAATTGTTTCACAGAGGGAATGCATATGCATGTTGGTGTCACGTCTTTGCCTGTTAGGGTTTATAAATGGAAAGTGTGCATGAAGAAGAGTGGAAGCATGAGAATGGAGGGCATGCATGCCCAAATGAATCATAAGCATTTACGACTCGAGTAAATCTAACATGAGAAAAGTTATTTATTTATGGAGAAAAATTCTTACTTGAGGCACAAACTACGTTTTCTATGAGAAAAATAAGCCCTCATGGACTTGTAGCGGTAAATTTCTACTCTTTGAAACAGTAATTGAGTACAGGAATTCACAGCTCATCTTGTTTTTTTTTTTTTTAATATTAAGTTTATTGATTATTAATTTTATTTTTTAAAATATTTGATTGATAGTAAATTAAACTTTATGATTTGTTTTTGTTTGTTTTTTATCATGTTATATTAGTCTTATGACTTGAGTCATATATTTGAAGGGTTAACTTACATCATTTGTTTTTGGATTTTTTAAATCAATCAGATCATATTAGATTAATCTCCATACAATAATTTTTTTTATATTAAAAAAAGAAATCTGACTCACAACGTAGCGTGGATCAATGATCTAATCCATCTCTAAAACTAAAATCTAAATCTTTAAAACTGAAATTTAAATCTTTTTTCAAGAAGAAAACTAATTGGCTTGAAAAATGATTTTCTTTTTAATTTTATATCAGAATAACTCAAAAAATATAATTTTCTAATCATAGTTTTAAAATTTAACTCAAAAAATATAATTTTCTAATCATAGTTTTAAAATTCAATCTGAGAATCATTAATTAAAAGAATCAATATGAGTTAATTAGGTCGTGGGTTAACTTATATTTTTAATCATGTCAGGTCAAATTATTTTTTTTTTATATTTTTAAACTTATCCGTCCAAACCTCGAGTTCTAGATTTACTCGCTGATTTTGTTTGAGTTTTATAACTAGATTATAATTTCTTGTTGATAACAGTGTGTGTGTGTATATATAAAACACAATAAAGGGTGGAAAATATGGTCATAAATCAAACAAAAATCCAAAATGGCAGCCAAACCAAAAGAATTGAGTGGAGTAAGCTAATTAGGAGATAATCAATTAAAGCCAAGTGTTTAGTGCCCGAATGATTGTGGATATCCCCACAGTTATGAACACCGAAAACTTATTAAGTCTGTCTCTTAACCACCACAATCATTGCCGAGGCTCAACAACAACTGCTAAATGGGGCTTCCAAGGCAATGTTAGCTCTGAAATTGGATTGTTCAACAATTCGTAATCACTTAGGGCATCTGTTGACACAGCATTTTCTACCAGCGAACAAACTTAATTTTGCCCCGCCTGGTTTAATCATCCCTTGCAAAAAATGTCCTTTCTTGGATAATCCACATGCAGATAGAGTGGCCAGGCTCAGCAGGTTGATTTGAAATCTAGTTTTGGTAAAGTTGTGGGGGTGTTTTTTAATTGAAAATACATTAAAACGATGTTTTTTTTTATATTTTATTTTTATTTTTTATATCAGCACATCAAAACTATCAAAAAATATCTAAAAAACATTAATTTGATGTTTTTTCAAGTGAAAACACTTTGAAAAGCAAAAACTATCATAATAACAAACACACACTTATAAGTTTTAAAAACTTAGTGAGAGTTGACTCGATCAAATTCAAATGACTTGATGGATCAACTCATGACCCAATCGATCTGATTAAAACCCGGTTTGATTTTTAAATTTCTTTTCAAAGTAACATTGTTTTAAACTATTTTTTCAATCAGAACTTGTGACCAGCCTTGAACCTAGGAATCAAGTTAGAACTGAATTTAGTGACTTTAATACGTAATAAACCAATTGCGAAGAATAGGGTTGGGAATTAAGAAATCAACAAGACAAGAAAGTCTCTTTCTATCACATGCACCCTTTATCTTCACAAACAAACCATTGAATACATAACCTGGATAATCATGCATGGTAGCCTCTTTAATTGACTCCTTTTCTCAATCTTAGTTCTTTGTTTTATCCATCCAACATGCGATCATCATATGTTATATATATATATATATATATATATATATATATATATATATATATATATAAAGCATTGATTGGACCACCAAGAAATTGACCTAAGCTTTGGCAGCATGCCTTTCATCAACTTGGAAGCAAAAGAAACTCTCCCAGCAAGAGTTGGATCCATTAATCATGTCACATGCATCTGATGTGGTCCACTTTCTTCTCATCTTTAATTTAATTTCACCCCTCCAGGCCAAGGTTTTATATATATATATATTCAAATCTTGGAGATCTATGCAATGAAGGGGAGTATACTAGATACAATATTAGATTATGTGTGATGGATGGTATTTTTTAAAAGTATTTTTTTTGTTAAAAATTTATGAAAATAGTTTTTAAATTTTTTTAAAATTAGCATATTAAAACCATAAAAAAACACTAGAATATATTAATTTAATATTTGTTTGAATAAAACATATCTTTAAAACACGTAGAAAAGTAATGTCTTCAAGAATCTCAAGGTTATGCACCCAAATGAAGCAATGATCATTATATAAAGAAAGGAGAGATCAACAAATGAAGAAACTAAAAGAAACTTATTTTCATACTTTTCATTACACGGTATGGGTTGAGATTTTTAATTTTTTTTTATCGTAAAAAAAGATTTTATTTTGGTCATTCAGATAATCCGTTAAATCCGCATCAAATTATCTTAAAAAATAAGAAAAGAATTAATAACAATTGAGTTACAACTCATTGTCTGATGATTTTAATCAGATATTACATCAACTAAAATACCAAAGCAACAAAATATCACTAACTAAAATATTGGGTTACATGCACGATCAATCAAGTACTAGTGGCAATTAAGCAATGGAGCCGAAGGCCAAAATCTTCTAAAGCTAGCTCGAAGGCCAGCGTTTTTGGATTTCAAAGCAGTAGCTGACATCCAAATAGCATTTCCCATCATCATCCACGATCTGAAGCCAAAAGAAGTAGAAGAAACCAAATTTGTCAATCAAAATCTTTAATTTTTGAAGCAATCTGTGTAACCAGTCAATTATATATATACTAATATTTGTTATTAATTACCTTGGTTCTAGCAGAATAAGAGCCCCTAGCAAAAATGCCTGAAGGGGTAGTTTCTTCTTCTAGTTCATATCTGTAAGGCTCCTTTTGTGGGCTAAAGGTACCGAGCATCACCTTTGTACGGTCCACTGCATGCCAGAAGAACCTCTGAGACTAATTACTGATATATGTGCGTGCTATGGTATGGTTATCTAACTCACCTCTCACGCCTGTCTTCCAGACAGTATTGGTGTACTTGAGACCAGATACAAGGTTGTTGGAGACAGTGAAGCATAACTTGAGGTGGTACAGGCTTCCTTCCTTGAGGGTGAAGAGGCTACTGCTCTTTGAATTACTATTGAATGGAAATGGCAATACAAGATCTGGACGGCCCGGGCATAAGATTGAAAGACTTAATATCTTCACTTCTGGTTCTTTGCTTTCTGATTAAATCCAGCAAGAGAAGATTAAAGGCTTCTGCTTAGCTATATTTCAAGATTATAATTAAGTTAAGCATGAAATGACTTGGTGCTTAAGCTGCCATCGAATTATCTTGTTTGATATGTTATTATTTTAGAGAATAATATAAATAATATCTCACAACTTTATCTAATTTTCCCAGTTTTCAGATTGAGATAATTTTTTTTTGTTATGATATTAAAACTTTAATGATCAAATGTTTACAAGTTGGGTGCTCTGTCGTTACAAATTTGTACTTTGAAGGGATGGTTATTGAAAATTCATGAGGTCAAGGCAGAAAGAAAGATTTGTGTCCTGAAAATTACAAGGATGGAGAAGAAAAATAAATGGGGCAAGATTAATACCTCCTACAGCAGACATATCAACACTCCCAAGTAGCTGTTCCTTCCATCTCCTTAAGCTGTCATCATCCTGCAGAGAAATTGTTGGTGTATGATCATAATCTAAGATTTTCAAGTATTTATAGCGTTTACTCCAAATATTTAAAGAAGGATATCGTGCCTTATCTTTTTCAAGCTGCTCCTTCAGGGAAACTTGAGGCCCAAGATCCAATTCCTTATGATCAGACTGGAGCTTGGAATCATCTTCTTCAATGCCATCAACAGAACCATCTTCTTCATGGTCCTTCTCTGCTTTTTCTTCAGCTGCTGCAGCAGCAGCCTTGATGTTGTGGTCATTTAGTCCTAGATTCTCCATCTCATTACTGAAAGAAACTTCTTGGGATGCTGAGCGAGTCCTTACAGCAGCTGACATTTTCCTTTTCCACCAAGGATTTCACCACCTAATGCTGAGGAAACAAATGCAGGTACCTATCTATCTAATCTTCTGCATGTTTTCTTTTATAGTATTTACCTCGGGAAGGTATATAATGGAGGTTGAGATGGGATTTATGGCTTGTTTTAGCGATGGGATTTCGGAGGATGTGAAGTGGTGGTGACACATGACACGGGACCTGAAAGGCAAAGGAAAGGATGGATGGGATATATAAAGCTGAAAGAGGAACCGCTAAAGTGGAGGCAGGTGGGGCAAAGTTAGCCAGCAACTCTCATCTTCCCAGTCTTTGCTGTTTGCTCCTTTTTATCCTCTTATCAATTTTCCCAATGAACTTGACATTTTTCTTTAATTTTGATTGTGAGTGTATATATTTATCAAGCAAAAATGCTAAACATCAAGAAAAAGAATTGCTAAACATTAGTAAAATTTAAAATAATTCCAATTTTATATTTTAGCTGAAAATAAACTTTCCATCATTTTCAATTTAAATTAATTTAGATAAGATTTTGAATTGTGAATTTTCAAGTAAATCTATTTAGGAGGAGGTGTTTGAAAATGAGGTAGCGATGTCTGTTTTATAAAGTATTTTTTGCTTGAAAATACATTGAAATAATATTTTTTTTAAAAAAATTATTTTTTATATCAACATATCAAACCGATTTAAAATATAAAAAACATTAAACAAAAAAAATTAAATTTTTTTAAAAAATAGTAGATAAAACCCATGTCGAATTTAATAACAACAGCAAAACTTTAACAGGGCTGTGGATTTGAATGAAAGGAAGGAAAGAATTTCACAAACAATTTCTCCTTGTGGAGGTTGGTGGATTTGAATGACTACTGACTGAACTTATTGTTATCCACGTACTGGCTGCCTATCATCTATTTCCCATAATCATGGCTTTCTGGAAATCTCCTCTTTAATCAAATCCAAAGTGATCAAACTGTGTGTTTATATTATTGTTTTAGGGTTTTTTTTGAAGGAACAAAAATTCTCTAATCATATGTAAGGAATCATTTTGCTTGCACTTTAAAATACTTCCATGTCTATTAACGCCGATTTTCCAAACTAGAGGCCTCTTTTACCTCTAATTGTAGCTTTTTTTTCTTTTCTTTTACTTGCTTTTTTCAGAGTTTGTTTGATTAATTTTGTGTTTTAAAAATATTTTTCAAAAAATTTATCTTTTTAATGTATTTTTTTTATATTTTAAATTAATTTTTTTAATGATTTTAAATTATTTTGATGAGTTGATGTTAAAAATTAAATTTAAAAAAATAAAAAAAATTATTTTAATATATTTTTAAACAAAAAATATTTTAAAAAGAAACGGTATCATAATACCAAACATACTGTTTGCAAAACTTTTATTATTTGAAAAAGAAAAAGTTTATTCCATTTAGATTTCATAGCAATTAACAACATTTAGGTGTTATTAGGTTTTGAATTTCAATTGCAAGTAAAAGGAGGAATATTACCCTCGCTTTCACGACATTTAAGCACGGTATCATTTTGCTCTTTGTTTTTTTCCTTTTCTTTTTTGAGAAATTACACTTTATATATATATATATATATATATATATATATATATATATATATATATATATAGCTAATTTTTAAAATTGTTTGGTACCATGTATGACATAGCAATATAGTAGTATAATAACTCAAGATTAGGATCTGTTTGTCTCTTCCATACTAAAGGAAAGCACTCCACTTAGCTGATGATCAAATGAAGCTACCAGCAAAATATGGATTTCGCAAAAACGGGAAGGGAGGAGGGTTACCTTAGCATTTAACCAAAATTCATTAAATAGAACCACAATAGTTCATTTTCCCATAATTTAGCCACTAATTCAAGGGAGAACTGGTCCAAATGCCTGGGTACTAGCACACATTGAGCAGTAATAAAATTGAACTTGTAAAATCAACGTTTAAATAATGCTTCACAAAATTCATAAATGGACTCGTTGACTGTTAGACAAACACATATCAAGTCTCAATTCCACATCCAAATTCTAAGTGAGAAATAAACATCATCCCCTTTACATGCTTCTCTTTTTCGACCTTCCCAGATTAGCTCATGAAAAGCAAATTATGGCTTAATCCTAAATGTTGTCCTTTGCTTTTGACATTTTGTTACTACGGTTTGTCTACTATTTTTTCAGTCAAGTAGGATGAGCATGGTAGATGAAGAAATAGAAAAAAGTTGATCAAAAGGATGAAATATATGATGACCCTGCACATTATTGTAATTGACTCGCAGCTAGTAGCAAAACAGGAGCCTGAAAATACAGTCCTAGAGCGGCATTGATTTATGCGACATTCATGATACAATATTATATTATTGGACAATATACAGTAGATAACCCTTACCTTCCAGCAAATAGTGCTATGCTATCTCCCAATGACCTTGTGATCGTGTATGGTGAAGCCTTACTAAAGCCACTGCTCACTGTTGCCAAAGCGACTACGCGCACAGTTTCATAGTAAGCATTCACTTTTAATACAGAATAAGAGGAGCTTTTACTGAGGTTGCGGGCGAGTCTGGACGACAAAGATATCTTTTCCAACCACACATCCTTCCACATCTTGTGGGCAGCCAAACTTCCTTTCGAGGAAAAAGCCAATTGAACAGAGACGCTGACCCAGCTGGTGACGGAATATTGGATCAATTGTTAGTGGTTTCTTGCTGTAGTCTACAGTCAAACGATTTACATCACCATCAGCAGGACCCGCACCAGATACCAGCATCTCCTCACTGAAATTTGCAAATGCAAGTGTTCTCACAAGCCCATCAAACTTCCCACATGAAAGACGCCATGGAGTACCCCTGGTGCCAGAAGCTAGGGTCTCACCCAGTCCAGGGGCAATCTCTGCCTCAACAGAATTCTGATCACGGTCAGTTGGGCTGAGTGTGTGAAGAACAAATGAGAGCTCTGGTGAAAGCATTTCTTGCACCAGAACTGCCATTGCAGCATTTTTCTGAGGCACACCAGCAGCTCGACGACTTAGAACTGCTCTCCGTGTGTACAGTGAAGCCCATACTTGGCTAACAGCATTTGCGAATACAATTGGATTTGATGGGCTAACATTAGGGATTGATTCGTAAAGTCCAGCAGCTGACATTCCAGCCAAGTCCTCAACATTGGCACTTGAACGTACAATCAGTCTTGCGTTGTCTGGAAACATTTGACCTATTCCATCGACAATGTCTTTTGGGAGCTGCAAGGAAGAGATCAATTCCTGAAGTTTAAAGCATGGTTTGTCAAGTGCGCCCCCATCCAGCCTAGCTGTCTCTATCTCTTCTAGAAATGACATGAATGTTTCCATAGATTTGCTACGCTCGAGTGCCAATTCCATAGAACCAAAAGGTATAACCACGCCCTTAGGAACTTGAAATGAAGCTGGCACCCCTTGGTCACTAGAAACTGCCATTTAAAAAGCAAATTCACAAGAAGTAAGTCAGCTTCAATACAGCAGAAGGGAAAAACTTCAATAGAACACGTAACAAAGGAGGCCGTCCAATAACTATTTCAAGTCCTCTAATTCATGAGCATGCTCCAATTTTTAATCCATCTTATACTCTCCAATGCTGCTCACTCATAATCCAAAAAGTCAATGTTGTATCCAAATATTCCTTTTTTTTTTTTGTGGATCCAGTTGATGCAGAAAGAGTAAAACATGCATTCTAGGACTTTTTAATTCAGAAAAAAAGAAAGAAAAGGAACAAGTATACATATTCAATTTTTCCTTGAGATTTTTTATTGTGTTTTGGTACTTAGGGAGAAACTCCAATTCCTATTAGAGTGATTCCTAGAGCCATTCATTTTGATTCTATAGTAATGTTGTTAACCCCAACAAAAGACAGAACTTCCCAAGGCGATTTCTGACATTCTAAGATCCCAGAGCCTAATGCAGCTGTACAAAATATATGTGAATGGTTAATAAAGAAGCCAATGTTGTCGACAAATTAAAATCAATAAAAAAAAAGATGGTAATTAATTGCACACCCCTTCAAATAAACTTAGCAAAAGGTGAAACATAGATCTCATTTTTAGAAGGTAAACCATCTTAACAGTCAACCCATATTACCCTTTCTCGAAACTGCAGCCAAAGAAGCTAAGCGACCACAAGTAGCAGCCTTGGCGCCTGATGTTTGTGCATCTGCATCTGCGAGTAGAATAACACCTCCAGCGGAAACACCCTTAATAAAATTAAACTTTTGTCAATTTTGATAAACCACGTCTACTATGATCAAAGGGTGGTTGAGTGTTACAATGATGGGTAATAGTTAAGTTACTGTACCTGACTGGAGTGAGTTCTAACAGCAGACCAGGATGGATTGTGAGATCCAGGAGGTTCAACTGTAGATGAATCATTGCGTGAAAGATCTTCTGCAACAATATCATTTGACGAAGAGAGAGTTAGATTTATGCCAGTCAAGGAAGCTTCCAACCTGCAAACCACAGACATTGAAAATCAAACACAACCAAATGCTGCATGTGTGATCCTAATCATCAATTTCAAAAACATAATGAAGACACAAGAATTGATTTTGGATCAGAGGTGTACAGACAAATAACCTCACATATTTTCCAGTAAGCTTTTGCATATCAGCAACTTCATCATCATCTTCACATGTCACAAAGACAACCCTCTCCTGCAGAAAACCAATTCAATTGAGTTCACCTTTATTCATTAATATTTCAACAATATGGAATTACTTGAGATATTTAGAATTTAGAGAAGGAACTTGCTTGCCGGGCCCTAACACCAAGATGGGATAAGTGAGGCAGCTCTTGCAGAAGTACAACTCCCACTATGTTACTACCAGCAGCTGTTACCTGCAAGGTATACTTATATAATAACTCTGAAAGTTCATGTGTACTCTGCTGCATATAATGAATGTTCAATGGCAAACAAGACAAAAATATATCAAGATGAGAAACATTTAAACCTCTTCATCTCCATCAGCTTTGTTCACCAAAAGAACAATAGGTCCCTCTATAGTCGATGGCAACGATCCAGGCACAATGCTCTCAACCTACATCACAGCAAATGAATGTCATACTGACCAATGATTTTGTAAAGATGTAATGCATAAATGTGGGTGTAGATATTCAACATCAATGAGAGCATCTAATAGTAGAAGCTTATTGCAATTGAAGTATCTGACCCTGATCTGAGAGACCATATACAATTTCATGCATTTCTTGGGAACTATGATGTTTACCAACTTTAAGACCACCGGGAATCCATGAAATCCAAGGGCCATGGTAATTCCAATTGGCCAACAAGAAAGGACACACTAAAGTTTATTTTCAAAGGATAAAAATGAACAACACCTATTCCAAAGCCCCTGCATTAAAGAATCCTTGCACAAACATAGAAGGGGTATGGCCTCAAAGGAATCATTCTCTGAGCACGGATATGAAAACTGATCCAGTTATCTCAGGCAGCTGCATCATTGATTAGGCTGAAATTTACTTGGTTGGAACCACAATTTCAACCAACTTAATGAATTTCAGTTAATTGTCCTTTATAACAAAAAAGAAGATTTTATTTGAAAGGAAAAGCAAGTAACAACAAGGACAATGATGCATTCTCCACCCTGCAATAAATAAATAAATAAATAACTAAAGGGAAAGGCATATCAGAAGGCCAAGAATATCACCACATCCCCCAAAAGAGCCATGCAGGGTACAAGTAAAAAGGTCAGGAAACTATCATACACCACAAAAGTTATCTCATTCGTCCAAGATACTTGAAATTCTGAAGTGCTTTCCATCCACAGGCACCATAAACTGGTAGCTCTGGCTTCAATCAGCAGTACACAAAATCATTGTACATGGTCATTCTGGGCTTTTATCTAACTTCTTGTCATTCAGATGAATATATCATAGGCTAATGCCTCAGAACTACCTTATTCACTTTTCTCCTTCTCCTCTTTTATTTCTTCTTCCAGGAAAAAGGAATAATAGTGACACAAAAAACTAAGGTCTACATGCAACGTGGCTCTATATTGAGCACAGAACAAGACCACTTATCATCTGGCTACACTTCATCACAGCATCTCTTAAAAATAAAATTTTAAAAATAAATTTTTAATTTTAAGCAAGAACGATAAAGTTAGAAATCTGCACATAATTACTAATGTTATTATATAATTTGATACCCTTCTAGTTAAAGGAAATTGAAGCTAAAACTGATCGAGGGTACCTGTACTAATGTGCCGATAGCTGATCCAGGAACAAGAATATCCCAGCCATGAGAACCAAGGGTACTTCTAACTGCTTTCAAAAGCAGGGTACAAAGTTTTGAAACCTGAAAAATTACCCTACACATGAAATTTTCCAGTTAGAATGTTACAGTATTTCTATTAGCAGGAAGATATTCAAAAGATTTTGCAATCAGTAGCACAGAGGATCACCATAGATTGTGTAAGCCTTTCAAGATCATATTTGTTATGATTACAAACACTGTCTACATACCCGGCACGAATCTCAGCTTCAGTGTACGTCCTTACACTGTTTTCAGGAATTCCAAGTGCTTTTCCTAGTATCTGCAAGGGTCAGGGTACAATTTTAGCCACAATTCAAAGTCTATTTATAACTCTAATGCTTTTCCAGTAGTTCACAGATAGAAACCACGAAATAATTTTTAGCATTGTGGAGATATGATTTATTAAGATTGTTTTCAGCAAATCTAGCTCTGCAAATTGTCACAAAGAGTTCACGAGCCCCAGCAGGTAAAAAGAAAAACCCATTCCAATTTATTTACTCATATTTTCCTTTTGAGATGTGTCAAAGTAATTCATCCACCTTCTAAGAAATTTAAAAGGTAGTAATTGATTTTCCAACATTATCCCTATTCATTTCCACTACCAAAAATACCAATTCTCAAAATATAAAGTTTAATATGTTTTCCAATGCAAGGGTAATTTTGAAAATGTGTATTTACATCAAAGTGATACATGATATTTCATTGAATATTTGAAAGAAAAAACCGAAAAATAAAATGGGATGAAGAGAGATAGAGGTGTCAATCCACTAAGAAACCAGGAATATCAAACATCTGATATAAAAGTGGTTCTAACAAGAAAAAAAAATATAACAAAGAAAGAAAGAAAAGGAGAAAATTTAAACTTATACCTGCACTCTTTGTGGAAATATTTGAAGAAGTGCTTCAGAATAGTCCTCGGTGAGCCTTCTTGCTCTATCAAGAGTTGCTTTGAGCCTTAGCGCCCAAATTATCTTGCCATCTTCACTTCCTTTATAGTAATAGAAGGAACCAAGAAAATGAAATTAACTAGCACGTTCACTGGACATGAAACTTTTCCAGCACTGGAAGAAGCGAATTGACAAGTACCTTCCTTTTCAAAGAGACCTTTCTCTTGCCAAGCAAGGAGCTCAGTTCCAATAGCTGCACATTCTTCTGGTCTCCAACCAGATAAACTGAGCTGACGAACACCAACAATCAGGGCACCAAGAGGGTCATTCCAAGAGCTTATATTCTTTGACTCCACATTGTCTGCAAGCCATTTAGCCCCTCCCGCAGCTTCAAGTGCATTGAGAAACCTATGTGAACCAATAACATCCAACACGTGCATGAATTCCAAACAGAGAGAAAATCAAATTTTGATAAGATAAATCAACAGAAAATGGAAGAAAGTTAAGTATATCTGTTCATCAGTAAATTAGGTCATTTGAACCATGACCAGTGTTTTCTTTTGCAGCTCAAAGTGTATCACATGCTTGAGTATAATCACATAAAAACAGCTCTTTTCTCCTGATAAGACATCATAATGTCACATCAGAAAATATTATGGTCATGCTGATTGCAGGCTTGATTTACAAACAGCTTTTTCCTTGTGTTGTTGGTATCAAGAAAAAAAATCTGGCCGTGCTGGGTCTCCCAAGGCATAACAGAATTATTTTCTGCAGATTCTTCAAGGCAATTTGTTATAGATTATGAAATCCTTTTTTGCAGCGCCAAAAGGTGTGAAATGCCAGTTAATGTATGAGTTGGAGGGCGTCAAACAGGCCAAGCGTTTTTTGAAAAAGCAATTTATCAAAATATTCCAGTTATATGTGAGAAAACTGACAAAAAGATTTCTGACATCATGTCTAGGAAGAAGCAAAAGGCATCTTAAGTAAACTAAGATAAAGTATTGTACCTGCTCAGAAGAACAAACAAATAGTCCTCAAGACCAATCTCACATAGGCGCCACTGTAAAGAATCCCAACCATCCCCAGACACGCATGCAAAGGAGACAGCAAAAAAAAATAAAAAGGAATCATCAAGAGTAGAACCATCAAACTCCAGCTACTAATTGCTAATTTGGAGCTCTTTCTAAATGATTGCTAAGCGTGCTCACCTTTTGACGCATAGCTATTGCAGCATCAGGAGCATCATTCCTAAGACCACTTTCAAGACCTTTTACAATTATATCTCTCAGAGCATTCAGGGATCTCATGATTTTGATCAGTTCAAAAATATTGTGGGATTCTTCTGAAGCATCTAAATTCTGAAAATACAAACACATCTCTCAGAAATTTTCGTGCAAAATTAGAACTAGTAAAATTAACCAACACGGTTGAATTAAAACTAGCAGTGCCTTAAACCATTGCATGACCAAGCACCAAGGTTGAATTTATAGAAGTACAAAACATTTCATCATCAGAGACTTAAATTCAAAACATTAAAGATCCCATGACTAAGGCTCAATGAATGTACAAACTACAAGCATAAAGACAGATTTGGTTATTACTGAAACATACTTCGTATCATGTTGCAAGTTGATACAAGTCATGACAATACAGGAGAACCAAAATTAAAAGGACACTATTTACCTTTTTGTTATCCAAAAACAATGTAAGAGCTGAAGAGCCCCTTTCATCCAAGGATTCTATAATTGATACAAGTTGTTCAGCAAGACTGCACAGCCCAAAATTTAAAAAGAATGTTGAATCAACAAAAACTGAAACTAGTAAAGAAGATGATCCATTTAAAACTAGTAGATGCTTTGAATTCAATTGACTAAAAATGAAAAAAAAACAAAAAGTTCTTTCTGATTACAGTCTTTTAGATAAATTTATAAAGCTGAATGTGGAACCACCCCAAGTTCTAAGAAAAACCTCAAGGAACATTCAATTATAAATGGTTTATCACATGCAGAGAAGGTCTCCTCGAAAGTCATACTACATTTTATAAAAATGATCCATGATAAATAATATGAAAATGAACAAGAGGACTGAAAAAAAAAAAAAAAAGAGTTGATATAAACTGCTGAGCAAAAACAAAGTTCTTTCTCCCTTATTTTCCTCCTCTTGATTTGTAGCTTAGAACCTAGGACCTATCAACAATGTTAGGATCATCAGAGGTTTAAGATGTCATAAGCAGACCTTCCTGCATTGAAGAAATCTTTGAGTTCATGATGGAATATTTTGAATTGCTCGACAAATGCTTCACTATATTCCCCAGGGTTCTTCGTAATTCTTGCAAGCATTGCTTCAGTAGCAACTAAATCTTCTGGGCCAGCATTGCGATGAAGTTTGTTTTGTATAGTATGTTTGATTTCTTGCTGAATTAGAACAATAAATAAATAAATAAACCAACACCAGTTATCTGATCACAGCAAAGATTACTTACCAAATGCACTGTGATTTATTATATAACCTTAAGGTCATGAGGAATGTCGCCCCGATGAGCAATATCTCTAATCCGAGTAAGAGGAACAGATGCTGTGAATTCTGCCTTGAAAGATGGCAAACAAGGATGGATTTTTCGAATAACAAGCACTTCCTGTACATCAAATTCAAAATTTGTAACCTTAGAGAGGTAAGAACTTTTTGACAGGTCAAACAAGATACACGAAATACACCACCAAATGCCTGTGAGATATCAGAGAGAAATGTAGAACATGAAATACAGCACAAAATACCATTATCATATAAGATGAAAGTTCAGATAAAGTTCACATTTGAACTTAAAAGATTTGATGGTAATTTTATCATAGAGTATATGGAATGAGACAAAACACAAGTTCAAGCATAACCCGGTTTGCACCAGCCCTGCCTATCCTCCCTTCCACCCTACTATCCATCTCTTTTGCTTGATAGTTCACGGTGTCTTCAGTTTCAGCAAAATTACCAATGCTAGCAACAGAAATATACATCATTATCGTAATCAGACATTAGGGGAATTAACTTCAACTATCTATATTTCTACTGAGGCACGAGTAGGCATTGAGAGATGGACAAACCAATTGCAGTGTGATCAAAAGCACTCTGAAAACCTATTCAGGACAGCTGACAACGGATGTCAGGACTCCTAAATTTAGGCAGAAATTATACAATTTATTTGCCTGGCACACCTCTGGTTTCTACTTGGATTGGGATTAGGATTTTGTTTTTGTGTTCCCATAGAGGTATGGGTTTCCGAGTTTGTAATTGCTTTGGTGCCTATAAGAAGTGCCACTCTTAGATATTTGAAAAACAGGGTCAACTGATCAACTAAAGTTGAGTTTCAGAATATGATTCTCTTTTCATGTTTTGCCTCTTTTCTTGGTTTTACATCAATTGTCTTAAAGAGATAAAGAAAATGCTACTCTGTTGTTGATATTTAACTATACTTTATACTAAACAAAAGGCAATCAGATCGATGCATACCTTGTGAGGTAAGGGGAAAAAAAAGATAAAATGCTGTCAAATTTTGATACATCCCAACCATGTCAGAAAAAAAATGTCACCCAACCTGTGGTGAAGTATCTTTCCTCGAAGAGATTCGTTCTAACTCCCGGAATATAAGCCTGGAAATTTCAGCATGCCGATTTGGCCGGTGATGACCTCCATCTTCAAAGCATGGAATTTGCCCTGTGTTTATCCACTGCATAAGAGAAAGATCTAAGGATTCCATAAAAGAAAACAAACTGCCAAAGAGTCTCTGCAGTTACACAGAAATACCTTCAAATAGATAGCAGAGTATACTAAAGCCTCCAACCTGTCCTCACTCTGAAGACTTCCAACTAGTAGCTCACGTACAACTTCAAGCTGTTAATGAAATTGATACAATGTTAAAAGAAATCAAAGAATCTTTGACTTAGTTCATAACTTACAGCCTTATACAAAGGAACAATTTTTTTTTCTACTTTTACATACAGGAACACATGTACGACTAACTGGGTGACGGAGAGACATGGTACCCATAAAGTGAGCCTAAAGTAGCCATTAATCCACATTACCGTGATCTATTCAGATGTGATGAAAAAGGAAACATCTAAAAGAGCAAACTACAAAGACAAGAAAAAATTACACATTGAAGATCCAATGCTGTTATGCCCTAATAGAAGGGCATCTACAACAAGGATGAGTCATGGACCATAGTGTCCATTTTTAAAACTTGTATGGGATTATTCATACCAAGGTGCATGATTGAACTAAAACTACCCTCTCCATCCCATACATTGATGCAGGACAGGTTCATAGTTAATTGCTTTAAAATTAGGGTTGTTGAATATGGTGAATTAGGGACATATAAATTTTAAACAGATAGTAAATTATGAAAATTGAAAGCAATCAGGATAAAATTACTAGCCTCACACTAGTAGATTCAAGAAACCATCCTTGATAACAACCTGAGCATCACAACTAGGGTATAAGGAACCACCTTAAAGAAAGCATCACACCTAACATAATAAGAAAAATGCTGCACTTTAATCAAAATAATTCTCTTCTGGAATTGAAACGCTAAAAAGCTTATTTATGATGTTGGAGTTATTCCTACTCCTAACTCAAATTCTTAATAAATATAGCATCTGAATAGGAAAAATAAAAACTAGACACTGCTACTGAAACTCCCAGCAACCTGTAAAATACAGAATTTCCCTTGATGCTAATAACTAGGATCCAGCCTCTGCTGGAACTCCGAAAAACCAACTCCCAAAAGAAATCATCTAGGCTTTTATCCACAGAATTTAGGCTTGGGGCTCGAATATTCATCTTCTTCTATTCCTCATTTAAATATTTTCCCAAAGTCAGAAGCTAAATCCATAAGCTGCACCATACATCATATACTAACATTCTTATTTTGAATAGCATGGATGGTATGCGTGGATGGATATTTTGCATCAGGAATACCACAAACACAGGTCACTATTACAATCTACATTATTTACATGATGTCCAGCATAATAATACCAACCGATGGAGACAGAAGATTTATTTGTGCACTCATGATGTTTTCTTACTCACGGCAGGACAAGACAAACATTCTTAAATATATATTCTGTTTTCTGCATCTCCATCTGTATCTCACTTTCCTTGTAATCTCCAGAATTCTGTCTGCTCAGACAGTCAGATTAGAGGTATATAATATTTTATCACAAATCTCTTCCTCAAGCCTATTTTCTACTCTTACAAACTATTCTATCAAACTAAAAGTTATCAGTAGCAAAAATAGTTCAATTCCTCATAGATTAGAGACAAGAGTATTGCTCATATATGCATCCATTCTAAAATGACAGGTACAGTAGTGCTAAAAACTTTTCATGAAATCCAAAAGTGACGACACGTATTTTAACACCATTACCTTTCTCCACCAATTTCTTGCATTCAAGTCACCTTGAACTAACTTCAACGCAAACCCCTGAAGACCTGAAGTGTCCCATCTTCTTTCAGCTTCTCTGTTCCGATGCTCATTTGACCGCATGAAAGATATGGCCTTCCCTTGCCACTGCCCAACAAAAGGACTTGTCTCCACCTCCAAAAGAACACCAGCACTAGCCGAACCATTCTCACCTGCATCCTCCACTTCCTCTCCGTTATGTTCCGAGTCCAAAGGCAACAAATTGACAGCCTCCCCAGTTGCATCCCATTTACAAACAACCGCAAAACTCCCTCCTCTGGGCAGCCTCAAAGTCCGGTTATCCCCACTTTCCCACACAAAACTTCTGTCCTTGCTCACAATAACAAACTTAAACTCAACAATGCCACCCCTTTTCATCTCCAAATCACAAACCCATCCATTCTCCGTCCAATTCATCGGAACCCTCTTCTTCCACGAACCCAGTTCTTTAGTCGAACCCAAAATCACAATTTGCTCCCCAAATTCAACTTGGTGATCCACCCTTACATTGAGCCTCACCTTTCCACGTTCCAACCTCGACCTGCCTTTCTTCATTGCCTTCTCTTGTTCTCTGCCAGATTTACAACATGGAAAATACCAAGAATCTTTAGCCCACCAACCAAACACAAGCCAGAGTAAAAGAAAAGGAAAGAAAAAAAACTACCTGGATTGAGTAGAGGAAGCACCGCAAACAATTCTTCTGCGAATGGGAATCGAAATCCTTGGATTGAAGAATGGCGTGGAAGTGCCTCCCGCTGGAGCAACTTTATGGAGAGATTGGAATTGGTTTCTCGTTGGAGTAAGATAGATAAAATCTGAGCGAAGCAATGCACGCAGCGAATCCATTTCCTTATTTCTTCTTCCAAATGAATTACTCTTTGTGGTTCGGAAAAGAGTTTTGTTAATAAACAGAGTCTTGTTAGTGAGTGAAGTTGAAGGTTTTGAATGGATTGCTTGCTCGCTCTGCATGATAATACTGATATTCTTATTCTCATTCGATTTTTTTTTCTTAAACCAAAATATTTTCTTTTCTTCTTCTTTTTTTTTTCAAAACATCTTTAATTTCAAAATCTATTCAAAAGCTATAAAATTAATCTATTAAAATAAATTAATTAGTTACTGATAAATTCTTAAATCAGTTCTAAGTTAGTGATTATTTTTTACATGATGCATGGCAATCATGTATTGATTTATGTCTGGTATTATATTAATTTTTGTAATTATAATTTTTAAAAATACATTAAAAAATACATTTTTAGTAATGATTTAAAAAAATATACATTTGATTAAAATTATTTTTATGTAAAATAAATAAAAAAATATATTTTCACAAGCAAGTTATTTTAATTTTTATAAAATTAAAATTTTAAAAGTAATTATATAGGAGCCAGTGCAAAAAAAAAAACACAATATATTTTATTAACAAAACATTTTTTTTATGATTGGGCAAAATAGCAAAATGCACCCTAAATATTATTTTTGAATTTATTATTTCATAAGTATAAAAAACATATTACATGCGCGTTTTCTAATTAGCAAAGAAAATAAATATATTTGATATAAATTTTTAAATCAGTTCTCTGAAGTTTGCAATTATTTTTTTCATAGTTTTAAGGTCCGGTTTTGTGGCCGATTCAGTTTAAGGTTCAAGTTTTAGATTTTAATTGGGTTATTTGGGTTAAATTTTTTTTAAAAAATCAAAACAACATCGTTTTAATAAAAAAATAAAAATCAACGAGTTACAATTGGGTCATTAGGTCAACTTATCGGCTCAATTGGATCACACTGAGTTTTTTGTTCTCTTATTTTTTCTTCAACCAGGCCTGGTTTTGCCCTAGATCGGCCGGGTCTCGGGTCCACCCGTTGGGCTGGACCGGATTTCAAAACCATGATTTTTTTTTTTAATGTACATGACAATCATGTAATAATTAGGTATTGGTTTATAATTTATTAGGTTATTATTCTATTAAGAGAATGATCTTGATATATAATTTCATTTGTTTAAGGAAATAAGCTTTGCTCATTTTCTGAGGAGAAATATAGTTTGGCTCATAATTATAGGTTTCAAAATTTGCATTGGATCAGATTTTTAGTTAAATTTAACATGTTGAACTGGTAAAATATGTTTTGTCGGATCCAGTTTTTAATAATATAATTAACTTTGTCGAATCCAATTTAAATTTGACCGGTTTAATGTTTTATATATAAAAAAACAAAACGTTACTATTTTTAATAAAAATAATTAATCTTGATTGACATTTTAAATTTGACAGGTTTAATGTTTTATAAAAAAAACGTTAATCTAGATTGACAAAATGATATATAATTTCATTCAATTATCCAATTACCCTATTTTGTTTTTCCAACTTTAGATCTTACAACTTTAATTAGAATTATTCATTAGTAGAATATCTCAGGTAATATAAATAATTTTTAAACTGATCCTAGCCTTTATTAGACCAAATTGTAAGGCAATTTAAGTTAATTTGTTAGGGGAGGGTGAGACTTGAAAACAAGAGATCAAAATGAAAAAAAAAAAAAAAGGAAAATAAGTGGCATATTTAAACTTTGGGATGAAATATCTTTTTTGCCCTTAAAAAACCAAAAATACATTCCATCGAGGGTAATTTAATAATTCTATGATGATTCATTTGATATTTTAAAATTAAAAAGGGGTATTTATACCTTTTCATTTTATATTACATAATAAAAAGATATTTATATTTTTGGATTCAAAATTTTTAAAAGCTTACTTTCAGGGATGTATTTTTTTTTTATTATTTTAATAATATTTTAAAATTAAAAAGAGATAATTATGTCTTTTCATTTTATAATACAGTGAAAAATGTTTATATTTTTGGATTCAAAAATTTTTAAAGCTTATGTTGAGGGATGTTTTTTATTTTTATTTTATTTTTAAGGAACAATCAAATGACTTTAGAAGTTGATTTTCCATGCCTTACATTCAAATGCATTTTTGTATTTGCACCAAGGTATTTTGTAATTATTAGGTTAGTTTAGGGGAAATCATGTAATTTAATATATACAAAAATTATTATTATTATTTAAAAAATAGATGCATGAATCACTACATGATAGCCTCCATGCCTTTCTAGCGACATATAAGGGTTAATCTGATGGTCAAATTGCATTTCATAGTGGTGTTTTAATCATCTTGACACCGTCTTATCGAGAAGGTAGTGCGTGTGGCCAAATGCCATCTATATTACCTTTTTTTCTCTCCATTCTTCCTCGAAATTAACACTTGACATTTAAAATTCTTGGGTAATCCTTTTAGTTGAGGATATTGAATATCAATTCTCCTTCTTTTGATTTGTAAGCTTTATCTTTAGCTCTTTTGTGAGTTTTTTTCATTTGTTTTCAATTTCATCATTCAATATAAATTTTTTACATATTTTTTTTTCAAAAATGTTCCCGATTCTTTTTTTTCTTACATCTTTTGTAAACTTTTAATTATTTTCAATTTCATCTTTAATCAAGATTTTTAATTTGTTATTTTTATAGAAAGAATTTGGTTCTCTTTTTTTTTTTGAGTGGTTTCTTTTTTTAATTCTTCTTTTCAATTTAGCCGTTAAAATCCAAAATTGCTTTGAACAAATTTTTTTCTTCAAATTCGATCATTATTTTTTTAATTGTTATTTTTCTAATCAATTTTTTATGATTGGATTTTTTTTTTAATTTCACCATTTGATATTTAATTTATTAAAATTTGATCCTTATTTTTTGGTGGTTTCTTCTTTTAATTCTTTTATAGAATTATTTTTTCTTTTCAATTAAGCCGTTTAATTCAAAATTGCTTTGAACAAATGTTTTTTCAAATTTGATCTTTATTCTTTTAATTGTTATTTTTTAATCATATTTTATGATTGTATTTTTTTAATTTCATCATTTAACATTTAATTTATTAAAATTTAGCTTTTGTGATTTTTTCAAGTTTGATGCTTTCAGATCTAATGGGTTGGGTTTCTAGTTTTATAAACTAACACAAGTTCACATTGTTTTTTTTTTACTTATTTTCTTTTTCGATCTCATTACTCAATTTTGATTTCTTAAAAAAATAGGATTTATGGTTTTCTTTGTTTTTCTTTTTATATGGTTATTGTCACGGGGTAAATTTTCACTCCACAAATAAATTCGTGTGACAGCCTTGTCCCCCATTAGACTTAGCCTTCCCTCACCAATTACACTCGTATTTGCTTAGTAACTAAGTGTTTTCCTCACTTGAGAGGTTTCCCTACTTTTCCAAGTTAAAAGACAAGCGGAATACACGAGTAGAATAGGATAATCAAAGTGCACAACAAGCTTTACATGAACTCTTTCCCAACCTTTATTGATCTCGTAAACAAAGGAAACTATACACAAATCTGTATGTGTGCTATGCACAAAGATTGCATGCTACACCAAGCCTATCTTGTGTTCTACATGCTCTTGCATGCCCCTGCATGCTACTCATGCCACACACATGCTCTCAACATGCCTCTACATGCTTCTACAACAAAGAGTTACAACACCTATTTATAAACAAACATTTACAAGGCACAACTTCCATTCCTACTTTTAAGGAAGTAGTGAGACACTATCTCACCCATGAACATAATGGCCCCATTATTTACAAAGTAGTGGGTAGTTTCCCCCCATGACCTCCCATGATCTTAGTGGTTTGAGAGCACTTCCAACCATGCCTCCATGTTCTCCAGCGCATCTCCTATGATCCCATGATCTTAGATGCCCATAACTGCCACTAACCCACGTTCTGCATGCCCATATGACAATCCCAACTGCCAACTCCTGCTGCGTCTCCTGTTGGGTCTCTCATATGTCTTGGACAATCCTTCGTCCAAGTTTCAGATTGTGCCAAGTTGAACCAATAACTTACACAAGTTGTTGCGCGCTGTCGAATTCTATGACAGCCCCTGTTCTCGCCAGCCTATCCCATTAACGAGTTTTCTTGCCTGGCCTGGACATTCTATTGTTCAGCCCATGTTCGTCAACAATCTACACTGTCGATTTCCTTTGACGAACCTATAGCTACACAAATCTGCGCTGTCAATTTATCCCACTAGTGGCATGACTACCAGCACCCTTAGACATTGTTTTGGATAGCCTGCCGAAGTATGCACCTCGTGCACATTTGACACTGTTACAATTATCCCAATCTCATTACTTGATTCATGTGTTTAGTAGGTTAACTAACGTGAGTTCATATATTTTTTTGGCTTTTAATTACTAATTTATTTTTGGATTATCTTGTGTGATTGATTTTTTTTTAAATTATCCTTCAATATTTGATTTGTTAAAAATTGATCTTTGTAGTTTTTTCATATTAGGTTCTTCTGATCAAATGGCCCGGGACAAAGATTGACATCGATTTTTTTTACTTTGTTTTTTCATTTCATAATTTGATATTTTTTTTTAAATTGGGTTTTGTGATTTTTTTGTTAAGTTATCTTGATCTCAACACTGAGCTTGGTAGGATGAGACAAGCGGGTAGAGGCTTTTTTTTGTTTGTTTATAATTGCTATTTTTTTTATTATATATATATATATATTATTTTTATTTTTTAATAATTAATTAACTAAAATCATAATTAGATATTTGTTTAAATTTAATGTTTTTAATCAAATAACTCAAATCACATATTTAATGAATTAATTTAGGTTGTCACCGTTTTTTTTTAATCATTCCATATTGATTTTTCTCATTTTCTTCTTCTTTAAAACAACATTATGGCCGCCAAACAATTTTTTTTTATCCGACCCGCAACCTTTTCAGAAGAATTGAAGCTTGATTTCCACTTCAATAATTAACGTTATCCATTCCTTTTAAAGGATTGATTAAGGATATTCAGCTTGATATATCAGATTCAAGTCGTGCTACTGAATTTTTAAAAACCTAGCATACTTGCTTTCATTTAACCTCATTTGTGAATGTAACTATTAGCGGTAACACAGTAAGGAGACACTGACGGAAAGCTGCTGCTGCTGAACTCTCTTGCTTACGAGGACGAGGAGGAGGATCTGTCAAATCTTGGGTTTCGCCTTAATTTCCAATTGCAATCAGAACCAGGTATGTGTTGTTGTTGCTGTAAGGAATTCTTGAATGGAGATTTTGCCAAAATTTCCATTTGCAATTACTAAGGGTTTCGCTAATTTAGCATAAATATATGAATTAAACTAGCTGAGAAGAAAAAGAGGCTTAAATTAATGGAAGAAATAGAGAGAAATCATTGCTCGTTGTAAGAATTTTGTGATCAAGGAGTAGAAATTTGTGATAAGGCATCCTCCCATCCCATTTTTGTTCGTTGATTTTCTGCCTTTTTGACTTTGGAGGTAGATAAATTATTATTTTGTTTATTCTTTTTAGCTTTCAAGATTGCAGTAGCATTTTAACAGAGAAGATTGCTTAAAAATATTTCTTCTTTGGATGGTTTTACTAAAGAAAAGTAATGAGTTGTTAATTTTTCAATATTTAGCTGTTTCCTTGGTGATTTTCGGATTGCTTGTTTGTTTTTATAGCAGTAAAATGGGAATCTGCTCACGGTTAAGATTCTTGAAGTGTTATATATTTATTATTTGTCTGTGATGTTTAAGGTTTGATTTTCGAGGACAATCTGCTTCACTTGAATGTGATTGTATTTGGTTGTGGAAAAAGTTGTGTCTGAGGTTAGCGAATTTCCTCCTGGTTTGCTGCTGTACCACCTCTCGTTCTGTACAGACATCTGAAATTATATTATTCACAAGAAAGCAAGAAGTAGAAAAACATGCAAACAACTTCACAGCTTCACTCAATCTTTTGCTACTCCAACAGGTATATTCCCTAACTTCTCTTTTGTGCTTGAATGTCTAATTGGTTTTCATCGCTTTCTTTCATTTCTATTGAAGCTTTAACGTTTTGCAGAAGAAGCTACCTAAAACCCAATGGGTGGATAAAGACAAAATCGTTGAATTTCAGTCAACTTGGTTTCAGTAGACACTGTCAGATGTATAAATTTACATCACCTGTTCAACAAACCAAACTTTTTGTGATGCCCAACATGGATGATGGCCATCCGTCTGTACCTATGTCTATTTTGGAAGAGGACACAAATACTAACCATGCGCCCAGTTCTGGAGGAGAGAAATTCTTGAGCAAATGGTCTCCTCCTAGGTACCTTTGGAGGGGATTATCTGTTCTTGTCTTGGCAGGTCAGGTAATTATCAGGAGTTTAATGGGAAAAATCCACTGGAGAAATACTCTACAACAGCTGGAGAGAGTTGGGCCGAGATCAGTTGGGGTCTGTCTGTTGACCTCTGCATTTGTTGGCATGGCTTTTACCATCCAGTTTGTTAGAGAGTTTACTAGATTAGGACTAAACAGATCTATTGGTGGGGTATTAGCTCTAGCCTTTTCAAGGGAGCTAAGTCCTGTGGTCACATCAATTGTGGTTGCTGGGCGTATCGGCAGTGCTTTTGCTGCAGAGTTGGGAACAATGCAGGTTTCTGAGCAAATTGACACATTAAGGGTTCTCGGAGCAGACCCGGTTGATTACTTGGTAATTCCAAGAGTGATCGCTTCTTGTCTTGCTCTCCCATTTTTGACTTTGATGTGTTTCACAGTGGGGATGGCATCCAGTGGCCTGCTGGCTGACAGTGTCTATGGGATTAGCCTTAACATTATATTGGATTCAGCTCAGAGAGCTCTAAATTCATGGGATATAATTAGTGCAATGATCAAGTCAGGGGTTTTTGGTGCCATCATATCTATAGTGAGCTGTGCTTGGGGGGTTACCACAATGGGAGGCGCTAAAGGTGTTGGGGAGTCGACAACTTCAGCTGTGGTTATCTCGCTGGTTGGTATATTTATGGCTGACTTTGCGCTCTCATATTGCTTCTTCCAGGGAGCTGGAGATTCTCTGAAGAATTGCGTATAATCATTCAAGTTCTTTTGTAAGTCATTTATGATAATCAACTAGGCTTTTCTTCATGATTGCTGTTTGATGGATAATGCTTGCACATATAACCTGGAATCAGATCACTTTTCATGGTTAGTCAATCAGTTGTGTTGAAAAGGGATAAGGATTCAGACTTTATGTCATGTTAAGTGTTTGATGTTTATCTTCAAATGCTATCATTTTACTTATTTCTTGTCCTCTTATTTACCGCCCTTCAACTTTCAAGTGTACTTTAAAAAAAAAAGATCCTGGTTGATGTTTCTGCACATTAAGCTTCAATATCAAGATCTTTGTTGGATGTTGTCATTAGGTTAAAATTTCCTTGTCATTTGGGTGCAACCAAGTCTGCTTAGCAAGTAAGAGTAGATGCTTATGTTCCTCTTCTAGCGATCGGCAGTTTCTTGAACGAGTGCTTCCTTCTTTTTTTGGTTCTTCGCAAAATCTATTCGAATGTTTATTCACAGGTCAAGCGTTCAGCTTGCCTCTTTGCTCCTCTGCCACTATATGCAGTGTTCAAGTAAGCAGAGACATCATTGTCCGAGCTTTTTATTAATTTCAAAGGCAGCTAATAGATTGCCTCACAGCACTTGCATACGTTTTTCTCTGTGAAGTCTGAGATATACCCTATAAATTTCTTTGATCTATACAACACAGTTCATATGACATCATTTATACGGTATGTGAATTCAATTTTCGTTGCATGTGAAAATTATTTGTTCTTATCATACTCGATTAATGGCGAAACTGGCATCTTAACTATTGCTCCCAATTGAGAAAAACTATTTATAACATTTAATGGTGCTATTTTCATGTGACCAAGATTATTTCTAATGTATGGTATTTATATTTTAATATTTAATAGTTTTATTTGATCACCATATAATTTAAATAATTTAAATTTTAAAATTAAAATGCCAAAATAAGTTCTTATAATAGAAAAATGAAGCTCGTTTTCCTCTTTCTCAAAAGAAAATACTATAGAAAAAATTGAATGATTAAAAAAAAACCAAGAGGCTTTAGTGATTCACCATGACTTGCAGTGAAAATACTACAGATTCGTAGTATTTTTATTTTATTCTTTAATTTTTTTATTCTGATTATTGATTTTTTTTATTAATTTTATCATTTTATATTACATTATTAATGATTAAGTTTGATGATTTGTTTCATGTTGTTTTTTTTTGGGGGTTTTGTGGTATGAGTTTGTTCTTGATTTTGTAAAAAAAGAATTTGGTTTAATTGTTTGTGAAAAATTAAAAATGAAGGTTTCAAAATTGAAAGTAAGGTGAAATAATAGCCTTTTATTTTTTTAAAAAGCTTCTCCTTTTGTCCTTACTTTTTTTTTTTAACTCCGGCTTTGATTTTTTTCCATCTTTCCACGTTGCTTATTCAGCTTGATGATTTCTTTTGTATTGCTTTATGTTGTGATATCGCAGTCTTAAAAAATTGTTAATATTGAGTTGATTATTGATTTTGTAAAAATAAAAAAATAAAAAAATTAAGTTTTATTGTTTGTAAAAATTTAAAAATGAAGGGAGTAAAATTAAAATTTAGTAAAATAGCAACCTTTATAAAACAAATCATGTCTGAGTTTTTTTTAATTTAAATTTAGCCTTAAGATTTTGTTCAATTTTTTTTTCTCTGTAGTTTGAAAATTGCATGATTTAGGTCAAAATTTTATTTATATTTTAATCTTTAAGTTTGAAAGAAAAAAAAGTGAGTTGTTGGAAAACATTAGAGGAGGGAATGGTTGGTTGATCCAATTTTATTGATAAAAATACTCAAATTTGGTGTTAAAGTGTTCATTTTAAGGAAATGAGTGCTATTAAGGTATTTTTTTTTAGCTTTTATATTGTCTAGAAAATAGATCAAGGATGAAAGAAATTTTTCTTGTGTGTGTGTTTTAACCAATTTGAGGGTTTTTTGAGTTGGAGAATTTGCTTCTTAAAGTTATAAAAAGTGTTTTTAGATGAAAATAGATAAAAAACTGGGTTTTTTAGATAAAAAATTTTATAGCTTGACTTTTCAACCTTTTTATGATAATTAAAATTTGGTCTTATAAACAACGCATTATTATTTTTTATATTTTTAAATTGTTTTTCTAATGTTAAAATAAATAAATAAAGGTTAAGGAGCACGAGCTTGAGCTTATTTTTAATGGTTCAAGTATGGTGGGCTCTCCAAGTCACATGTCTATCTTTTTAAAAATATTTTTCCAATAATGGATATTTAATTTCTTGAAATTTAAAAATAATATATAAAATTTCTTTTAAATTCTTAGACTAATTAAAAATGTTTTTTTAGATATTATTTTATTAAATTTCATTTAACTTTTACATTTTCCTTAAAACAGTCGTTCTTTTTGTACAACTCATTCTAATCATTTTATTAATATAATTTTATGTAGTTTGCTTTATTATGATTTTTTTTAAATTTTTGTTGTTGTATAATTCGATAAAAATAATTTGAGAAAAATATTAATTAATTACTAGAAAACTGTCAAATACAAATAGAACTACTAACGAAACAAAACCCGTCAGTAATTTACAATGATATTTATCAATAAAATATTTCCTTATTATTTCTCTTGATATAAACTAATAATTTTTTTTATCGGTATATACTGAGAGAATTACAGTTGGAAATAAGAGAATGAAAAAAAAAGGAAAAATGTCGTGTTATTATTATAGACGGTATTACTAATGAAATAAACTTATCGATAATATTTAAGTTATAACCTAATAAACGATCCCTATCTCCCATTTCTTCTTCTTCCTTTTTATTTTGTAGAAAATAGCATACAACATCCCTATATTTTCTCTCAAATCAAGCTTCCATCATCACAAATTCAGCCGTCTCAACTCTCAATTTGTCAGCATCTCTAATCTGGTTTATTTTTTTTTAAGATTGACCACATCACGTAAGCAAATCTATCATTTTTTTGTTGTAATCCATTTTTTAAATGTTATGTTTTTAGCATTTTGATGTAGTATATGTAGTTTCTTTGCGTGTTTACTTGTTTTATGGCTTTTTTTCCATAAAAATTGTATGAATGCATGATTTGTACATGTTAGGGTTTATTTGAGATTTTGAAAAATTATATTTATTTGTAATTCAATGAAATTGAGTTTGATTTTGTGACTCAGGTGTTTTGTATTGAAACAAGTAATGGTTGATTAATGAGCACACTTTATATTTTATCAATTTTATTGTTAAGTTGAAATTTTAGTAAATGTGGAGGAATTTGAATTTTATATAAAATTGATAATGATTTAAGAGTGCTATTAAAATATATTGAATAAGTTTGAGTTAAACTAATGATAGCTAATTAGTTGGGTATTGATAATTTGTTTAGTTCACATTATTAAGTAATTTATGTTGTCATTAATATTCTATATAGGTTTATATAAGTAATAAATGATCATTTTTGATGTTATTCTAGAATTAAGGTAATATAAGCATCTAAGAGGGGGGTGAATTAGGTATTTAAAGTAAAATTACAAATTAAAAACTTTTTACCTAATAACACGTAATTCTAAACATACAACCAAATGCAGAAGCAATAAATAATATAAAAACGATAATTAAAGAGCGAGAATTTAGAGAAAGTGCACTAAGTTTTATAGAGATTTGACAAACCACCTACTCTTCTCCTTGAACTTCCGTTCAAGAGTTCCACTATCATACACCGGTTTCTTAGTGGGTGAGACCAATGTAAGATCAAACCTAATCCTTTTACGAGCTTATGATCAAACCATTATCCCTAATCTTTTTGTGGGCTAAAGACTAGAAAACCTTTTATCAATACTTGTATTAAACCACTCACAATTTAGTCTCTAGGAGACTTTTTTCAAGTGTTTAAAGTGTCACTTACACTTTTCACAATATACTCTCTTAGTAGAGTTAATTTGAATAACAATTAAGCTTTTTTGGAGGACTTTGCCAATTCACACTTAACCTTGTTTTTGAATGATTACAAGTGAAATAAAGATGTTATAAGTTGTTTTTGAGAGGAAATATGCTTAGATTCTTGCCTTAGGAGTTCCACACTTATTTTTGTCAAATGAAGGGCTATTTGTAGGCTTGGAAAAGAAACTAGCCATTGAGACATAATTTTCTGTATGTTAGGGAATCAGTTAAACCCTTTTAGAATTGGTCAAATTATTTTGAAGAACCCTAAAAGTTTCTGGAAATTTTCCAGAAACAAACTAGCTGTTTTAAGAAATAGCTAGACCGGTTTGAGAAACGGTATGTTGTTAGACCGATTTGGCTATTGTCCATATTTTGTCATGTTTTTGTGTTTTAGTTCTTTTTTGGTTTTTTAGATTGTGTGGGTATTATAGGTGTCCTAAACAAGTCTAGTGCTATTTGGTAAAAATCTATTATAAAAACTTGATCGACAAAGTCAATAACCATATTAACATATTTTTATTAAGTCTTTTAAGCATTATAACATAACATTTAAAAGATTTATGGAATACATCATGAGTTATCAATATGATATGTAAATATCAAAACTATATCAAATCAATTTTTTAATATTGAAATATAAGATATATTAATTAATAACATTAATAATCAATGTTTATGTTATCATCAAAACATAATAAAAACAACATTAAATCATCACCGTAGCAATAACGCTAACAATCTTTTTTTTTTATGATGATAAAACATTGATGCATATTATGCAATAAACACTTTTTTCTTTTTTTGTCATCAGGCAAAAAGGTATACATAAACATCTCCCTTTTTATGGAAAAACATATTTTAATTTTTTTTCTTCCTTTTTGTTTGAAAGATTCTCCCCTCTAATATTTTAAAAATAAGCCCCTTAAATAAAGAAATTGATGCATATTAGATTTTAGAAATTTTTGTTCTCTTTTTTTTAGCGAAAAGATATGATAAAGTAGCATAAATTATATCATCAACATTACATGCATTATTCATAACTTAAAAATAAATCAATTAAAACATTAAGTCATCATATATTACAAACAATATCTGAAAGATCAATTCATTGTTAATACAACCATAAAGGAAAAATACAAAAGATTTTCATAAAAAAAAGAACAAAAGTCATGAGTAATATGAGTGAAGGAGTCAATTGTTGCCATCATCGTCGCCTTCATCCATAATGTCATTAATATCATCTGCATCAAGTCCTCTGATATCACCACTCAGGTGGTCGAGTTGCATCAGCTCTCCTATGAATACCCTCAGCTCTTTTATTTACCCTTCTCATAACTTGACACAATTTCGTGATATCTTCATGAAAGACACTTATTTGTCGAAGAATCTCACTTTGCATATCATGAATGCATTGCAAGGTGATCAATGGAGCACTCAATGAACCATTTTCAAAGGTTGATTGAGGTTGATGTAAAGGGATAAGTGGTTGACCTATATTTAAGGATCTTTGTCTTGGACCTAGTTTTAATTTCCTTGCAATAGGTTCCTTAAAGGGATCGTAAATCCACACATTGTCAGCACAAATTATTCCTAATTTCCTCAATTTTTTAGAATTGTAGACATGATGTCTCTTAATATTATGACTATCCTTATAGTTTAACACATTCACATCAAATACAATAAAGATCTTAGTTAAGATAGCTCTATACACTAAGGCTTTTCTTTGCCTTCATTTAATGATATTGCTCATGTGTTTTAAAAACAAATAGGCTAAATCAAATGGCTTTCCATGAATTTCAATTCTTTTTTATGCCCTTTTTTTAGGAAAAAAAAATCCAACTAATTATTGAATGCAATATGTTTATTTTATAAGAAAATACATTGTAATAGTCCTTTCACCATCATCCAAAATTCTTCTAAACACCAATCTCATTTGTTTAAGAGGTGTTGATGTGTTTGGTGCCACAATGAATTGATAGGATGCATATGTTATATTAAAATCTCCCCTAAGAATCTTTGAAAACTGAGTTAGAAGATTTGAATTCAACTCTAATTTAACACCATAAACACAACTACTTATGTAAATGTCTCCCTTCTTTTCTTTGACATTTAAAATTTGTATAGAACATCTTAATGGCATTCTCATAGAAGATTGAATTTATACTAACCACATCTTTCCTACCAATGTTCTAAAAACAATTAACTATATTCATTCCTCCAAAGTCATACCAATCCACATACCTTGGTGGAGCTATTTGCCTAGTTTTGAAGTCATTATTGTATCTCTTTTCAGCATCTTCGGAGATGAAAAGATTGTCACCCAACCTTTGAACATACCTCATTGATGGGAACACCAAGAACTCATGGATGAACACAATAACAAACCAAATTATATTAAATTGAAAGCACAAACATGTAAAACCATTGTTTAATCAAAACTTTAGGTCTGAATCATAACAATAAACACCCAATCATCACAATTAACTGATTTTATACAAAAAATATTGTGAAAGAATTGAAGATTAAATGCCATGATCTTAGTGTTTTTAGGTCATTAGAATCCTAAATTTGTGATAAACAAGACTGTACGCATGTGTAAGAATCAATGAACAATTAAAATGACACAAAAATCAATGACCAAAGGCAACATTCAAAGTAAGAACATTTGAACCTAGAAAGTTATCAAACCTATAAATCCAGCAACAAAGCCTAAACCTAAAAAAATGCAATAAAATCTAGAAAAGTAACTGACACGACCAAAAGATTGATATCTTTTCCCAAGTGTAAGAGTGCCGAAGTAATAAATAACCCGGTAAGACCGGGGTCGAACCACAAGGAGGTTAATTGTATAAATTATAAACAACAATAATACAACAACAATAGTAATAACAATAACAACAACAACAACAACAATAATAATAATAAAGATGATGAAGAAGAAGTTGATGATAACTTTGAGATGGAAGATTAACGAAATGATTAAACAATGATAACAACAAATGTCAAGGTTAGAGGATCCACTAATGGTATTTCAAACAAGTATAGTATAAACTCTTATTATTCAATTGGAAACCACACACAAGGAGGTTCCAATCAGATTATAAATTGTTAATATGATTACATTAGTTATCTTATTCGAATAATGCTAATACTTATAAATGTTGTCAGACATTCATGATTATAACTTATGTTAACAACAAATCAAGTTCCTTTCATAGCTCAGGTGTCGGTTATACCATACAGTATGAGCTATGAAAGTGCCAAGTATTTGTTGTACCAAGTGTTATACAACATAAATCTAGATTAACCATTTAACAAGCAAAGTATTAAAAGTGAACAAAATAACAAATATAAAGCATGTTAGTATCCAACATTAAGGTACATGTTAAGTTTATATTATACTTATTCTTATACCATTAGTGTACCCTTTTCACCTTGACATAATTAACTTAGTTAAACATAATGAAAGAAAGAAACATAAATAAACAAGATAAGAACATAAATGAGAAAGAAGTTGACTAAGTAAAGAAAAGGAAATGAAAGGCATAAACAAAAAAGTAATATAAACAAAACTTAAGTATTACAAAAGAGAGAGCAAGAGTATGATCTTGATCCGAACACCAATATGCCTAAATACATGGCAAATGCCTTCTTTTATAGGCCAAAATTCAGAACTATTGATTTGTTGACTAATTGATGAATGAGTGGCCACATCTTGACTTGGTGACAATTTTTATCTTCTTGTCTGCTAAAAATATCATTGATAACGTCATAATTTGAATAGACTTCATGAAAGTTCTAGGAAATTGTCTCATCTTTTCAGGGTAAACATTTGAGATCATTTGGACTTCTAGAACTCGAGATATGGGTTGAACACTAAACAATGTCTAGGCTGCAGGACATATTCAGACGTCTTCGTTGTTGCTACAATTTGGACTTGAAAAAGGCTTTGTTAAATCTTGAGCTCCCATGAAAGTTGTAGGCATATGTCTTACCTTTCCATCCATATAAAGTAGACCTAAATCCGAGATCTACAGCTCCAGATATGACCCGATTACCAAACAATGTTCCAGTTTGGACTGCACCAACATCTCTTTTCTAAGTTTGGCCATCTCTTTGTCTTTTCAATTTCAGTACTTCAACTCATCAATCAATTCTTTCATTTATGTGATAGGCCTACATTTAAGATGAATATTTACCATGAATTAAAGTTATCTTATATTATTAGATATGTTATTATAAAACATGCTTTAGTTAAAGAGTTATTGATACTTCAAGTGCAAAATGATGATATAAAACCTTGATAAAAATGTACTTTTAAGTACTAATCAGTAACCCAAATCTAGTAATCAAAGCTTAAACATGCTTAACACAACTAGTTTGAATCATCAAAGCAACAAGAAACAAAGAAAACAATAGCAAAAACAACATGCAAAAATAACATTCTTTTAGGCAAAATACATTATTCCATTGATTAATTTCAATGTCCTTAAACTCAAATAATATGCTTTCAATTTCAATAAACCCAGCAACCTACCTTAAAACAACCTACAACAAAGCAATTTCAAAACTTAACACATTTTGCAATGACTTCAAAGATGATTAACCAAACATCAATGCATGCAAAACAATATTCTATACTATCATTTTCCATTTCAATATCATATTCTAACACATCAAAACAAGACAATTAAACAATACTTGAGCATATAAAAGCTATATTCAAAGCATGCTTAAACATTTTTAAAAAAAAATCATGGCTTTTAAACAATAAAAAAACTTTAAAAGATGCTTAACAAATATTATGAGCAACAATTTAAAAAACATAATAAAAAAAGAGGGGGTGTGCTCATTGATCTCCAACCCCTCATCAAAGTTTGAAGATTTATCTTGTAAAGATAATGTTGATTCCTTCTCTGGATTCTTTGCTTCTTTCCTCTTAATTTTTGTTTTTTTTTTGGTTTTTTTATATCTTAGATTGATTTATATCCCTCTTCTTTCTTCTTAAAATACAATAGTCATCCCCTTTGTTTTAGTTTTGCTCTAATTATTCTATTGATTTCTATGTATTTCTTTTTTTTTCTTTGTGACGTTTCTTTTTAGGATCCCTCCTTTTCTCTATGATTTTTGTTTTTGCTTTTATAGCCCCAAAATGGAAAGTGCTAGTGAAACCTTTTGTGGGTTTCAAGGTTGTTTTTGAAAACTAGATCATAGAAAATTATTATTCATTTTTTTACCTTTGATTTATTAGGAGACTGTTCTTCTTTTTCCGTCTTTCCTCTTCCTAGATGTGCAAACTCTTAGAACTTCTAGAAAAAGTTGGGAACCTCATAATTTAGACTTGGCCAAAAATGGCTGACTGAGGGTGCACCTTCCATAAATTAATTGTGGGAAATGAGATATCATTGAGGGGAAAAAACCCATAGACCTTATAGAAGGGGTGTTACTTTTCAACTAGGATCAAACCATGCTTGATTTGGTGGCCTATAGCTTTCTCACGATCGATCTAAAGTAGGGTACAACATTGCTAAATTTACTAAATCAAACAAGGTTGTTCTAGGACAAGAAGCTGAGAACTTCCACGTGGTAGGTGGGGTAGAAATGTCAAATAAGGATGGCATAACGTTGTGGAGAAAAATCTCCTCTGTTAAATGGTGGTGGTCGAAGCTGCTAAGGTGGTCGGAGATGCCATGTTCATTCACTTGAAGGTGGCAACTCGATCAACCTTCTCAGTTGAAGAAGATAATAAAAATAAGGATAAACGACGTGTCACTTAGTTTTTTTTAATTAAAAAAGTAACATATCATTTGATTAAACCCTAAAAATTAGGGTTTAAGAATTGAGATTTTGTAAATTTTAATTTGGTCCTTGTTGTTTCAATTATAGCATATGCACCCTGAATTGACCCTAAAACTTCTTAATTTTTGCAATCACATCCCTGCTTGATTTAACTCATCTAATTTGAATGTCCTTTTCAAATTGGTCTTTAGTTTTTAATTTGTTCAATTTGACCCCCATCAACAATCAAACTTTTAATTTCTTTCAAATAGACCACTGATTTTGATTAATTTCAGTCTCTAAAATTGTACACTTATTGCACTTTGGTCCTGGGTTCCGAGTTTCTTCAATTTTGCCCTTAATTAACCCCTAAATTTCCTTGCAATTTTAACCTTGATTTCATCCAATTAAGCTTGTAAAAATTAAATATGTTTCTCTAAAATTTCAATCTTCTCAATTAAGCCCAAATTAAGCTTCCAAACTTAATTCTTCACCAATTAAGTCCTTAATATAATTAATATGACCCATTAAAAGTTTAATTAAGTCCTTGCAATTAATTAATTCTTTTAATTTCAATCTAAATTAATTTATAAACTTAATTAAACCTTTAATTAGACCCATGATTAAATCAAATCAACCTATTAAAAATCTAATTAAGTTTTTAGACTTAATTTTTATGCAAATTTATCCAATATTCATTTAAGTTAACCTTGAATTTTCATTACCTTTCACATTTAGGTTTTTCAAGGGTGTAATTGAGTTTCTAAAAATGTCAAAGATCTAATTTTGTCCTTTCATCTCTTATCTATACATGTAGATCCCTCTTCAGCATGTTCTTGCCAACCAAATTTCTTGTCTCCTTGTATTTTGTTTATTCTTCAACCTTTTTTTTTAAAAAATTTATACATATAAAAAAGATAATTTTGAGGGAAATCAAAATTGAATGATAATACTCATTCTTAAGTAATGTATACATTCACATAACAAGGTTTTAGACGACATATTTATCATGACAATAGTCATACATTTACGCATTAATATATAAACATTCATTTTCTTTTAATTTCAACAACAAAATTCATTACACCACCCAAACTCATTTCAACAACATTAGTTGGTTTTTTTTTAGTTTTTCATTACTTATCCAAATACAATATGAACAAGACTTCTTCCTCATTTTATTTACTAGCATTCGGCTATGAAGGAAAATCCTTCACTTGAAATTGTTTGTCTTCCGATTCATGTTTAAACCATTTTTGGATATCTTTTTCAACTTTTTTCATAAACTAGTACACAACAATCATGCATCAACACCAATTATTATTATTATTATTATTATTGTCTTTTTCTTCCACCATATGGTTGAATCTTTTTTACATTATACAAACAGTATTCTTTCAATGTTTTTGTTCCAAGATCACACTAATATGTTGCAGTTTAGATTTTTATAACATCTAACACAACTTTACGTTCAAACAATTCATTTTTCTTCCAAGAGTACTTAAATACATTCATTTCCAAACATCAACACTCTTATTTTATCATACACATGATGGAAATAGTCACCCTTCACATAGAATTTAACCACATAAATCTTCCTAAAACACCCCCATAATGATCCCATATTGCATAAATCAATTCACAACATCTTTAACCATAATTAGCCATTCATTTCTCTATAAAAACACATAATTAAAAAACATTCCAACATTGCTTTTACACACCCAATCTTCCAAAACACACTCCATATTAGTTTCACACATCATAGATTAATTTTATAATGATTATACTCATAAATACATGTAATACATTTGTATAATAGAATACAGTAATATAACTAGTTCTGGATAACAATATCAAACAACAATAACTAACATAAGAATAAAATTCAAGACAATCCTAACGTTCAAGTTGTATTTCATCATGATATGCATAACATATTCCAATATCAACTTCATCCAACGATTAAATTATCTAAAAATTAGGTTTAACCAAATTGACTTAAAAATTATAGACCTACTATTCAGGAAGAACGATTTTTGTCCAAAGTGTTTGCATTTGATCTCCACCATTCAGAATTTAGCGCACATCTGGAAATATAACATATCAAAATTTCAGTCCAATCTAACGATGAAAAGATGAGAAAACGACTGATGATTGAGATTGTCCAAAAGGGTGTTTTTTTTTCTAGAAATTATGCCTCCAACAATACCACTCAAATGAGAACCGATATAGAAAATCCTTTTGATGAGAATATATAGGACATTGAGAAAAATAACATACTCAGAACTCAGCCTAATCCAACGGTGGATGATGGAGTTATGTCTTCCAAAGTGTTATGCCATTATTGTGTTTTCTCTCTAAACTCTCTCTAAATGATTTCTAAGCTTGTTTCTCCCTACCAAAAATCACTTATATGCATTCAAAGCTCATAATTTTTGTTATTGGAAGAACTTTCATGGTGTTCTTAAAGAAGACTTGAAGACTCAAGAGGAACCCTCCCTTTTTTTTCTCTTTTGCTATTATTCGATATGAACAATAGCATGAACAATAATTAGATTAAATGATGGGCTAAGTTACCATTATGCCCTTACTTATTTTTCCCGTAATGTTTTATGTTTTATAATTACCTATACACTGATACTTTTAACTCAAGGATTTGTTGATCTCAAATTGCTATGAGATTTTAACCTAAGATAAATCATCATGTCAGACGACTCTCTATGAAATTTTAACTCGATTCAACGGTTGTATTGAGAGATATACTCAATATTATAAACCTGGGTAGTCAGTAGTTTTAGGTAAAAAATCCGAAATTTGCACGTCATTAATTTGTTTAAATCATTATGATTCTAAAATTATTTCATCGGAGACTTTTAGCTAAACTTATCAACATAATTTCAGTAGATTTCCAAGTCTAAGATTATATTCACTCTAAAAGTTGTAATATTCATGAAAAACTAAGTAAAGATTACATATAATTATGAAGGATGTTACATAAGGGATTCACATTTTTCTTATTCTCTGAAGTATTCATATCCTTATTTTTAGAGCATTTATCATATATAAACAAAAACAAACACTACTATTCTTTTTTTAATTTAAAGCTCATTTTCTTATTTATTACAATCCCTTATAAAAAATCACTGACTTTATGATTGAAGGGTCCCTAAATCCTAAAAATGAGAGCTGTTTTGCAGGTGTTAAGACTTTTATCACCAATCATCAAAATATTCAAATCTTCAAAATATAAAAAAGCATAATGTAACATCCCAATGTTACATTATTTAACCCTCGTATAAAAGTTTAATAATATGTTATTTCTTGATATTTTTTTTTATTAAAAAGCCATCGACTTGGAATTTTCCAATTGAGTCATCCATACAACAATTGGAACATGACTACCTATAAATTAAACTAAGGATCATTTATCCACTAAGGATCATTTATCCATTATGTTAGGAATTTAATGCAAACATTATCAAATTAAAATCCATAACAAATAATCATGAATTTGATTAATATTTAAGTCTAAAACATCATAATATCCTAGCATAATAGTTACAATGAAATATTTACATTCATGTTATCATTCCTAAAAATCATACATAGTATGCAATATCACTAATATTCTTATAAATATAAAATAATAAGGTTTTGTCATCTACTAATCCTGACAAAGCTGCAATGATTTTGGAAATATTTTATACCATAAAATAATTAATTAATATGACTTAAAGTTTTCCAATGCAATTCAATAAATTTTATTGAGTAAACTAAGGTATACATATCCATTAGGGATTTAGTTCCCTAAATCTGGGAACTAGCCATCCAGTCCAGAACATGACACTAGTTCTTAAGCCAAAGAACTAGTTATCCAGCCTAGAATAAGACAACCATCTCATATTAGATAGTAATACAATCGAATAATAAAGAATCTAAATATGATGTTTTAATAATTTTAAATAGAACATAATTAATAAGGTGCCGAGTATCTATCTAAGTCTGAGCTCAATGCGCGAGATATGAAAATCAGGAAAATTCAAGCTTCTTTAATAATATTTCCCTTTCTTTTTTATCTTAAGTCATTTGTTTTTTTCCCACCATTTAAAGAAAACACATTCTCTTTAAATTCTTCATTACGCTACGCAACTTCCATGTATCATATCATTGTATTAACTTCATTTTACGCAAACAAATCAATACATAAACAATTTACTTCTCCAATACAATTCCTTTACCTTTTGGTTGAAAATACCAAAAAGAGAAGGATATGTTTTCTTCTTAAAATTCTTAAAACCAAGTTATCAATTAATTATCCTATGATTAATTCATTGTAATTCTAACCTTTTCAATTATTAATTTATTTAAACACACTCATCCTTGTAATTTTCTTCATTTGGTTGAATGCTTCCATTTAGGTGGGGGTATGTTTTCTTTCAAATTTCTCCTAGTTAATTCTTTACTCATTCATCAAATGTTCAATAAAACACACCATAACAAAATCCTATGTTAACAATTCTCCCCCTTTTTGTTTTTGCTGAAACCCTATATGATGCGAACCTCTTGAACACGTGGTCAAACAACCCACATGCAAACACACCAATTTCCAAAAAACCAAGTAAATCAGGTTTGATAGGAGTATGACACAAAGATAACTTGTATCTAGGCACCATCATTATTGAAAACAGAAACCCCCACCAAACAAATATTGATTCGCAAATGAGAAGTATAAGGATGACGCCACGAAGTCAGTTTTTCTTCGATAAGTTTTTTTTTTGTTCTTTAGAGGATCGAGGAAGGGAGAGTATCTCACCAACACACACAAAGTGCGGCAAACAAGAAGTTTTATTAATTTAAATTGTCTAACTTACAGTTCTGGTTATACCTTTACTTGTACTGACTCTAGACTAAAACAAACCCTAATGGACTCCTTATGTGGACTTATATGATGTCCACTTATAATTTAACCCAAATAATATAAATAAACGCTAAACTAAGAAGAAAATAATAATAACAATAATAAATTTAAATTTAATATCTTAAATATATTAGGATCAAATTTGATGCCCTCTTTAGTTTCCTTGTTTGCAAAGTATTCTTACCTGACTTAGAAACTTATTTAATGATAGATTCCTGCTATAATAAGGATAGAATAATTGTTTCCATACACCATAAGGCTTTCACATTAATATGGAGTTCATACCACACATGGAAACTATGTTGTTGCCCATTAAAAATCCTTGTAAGATTAGGAAATTCCCAAAACTAGCTGTCACATCCTTGAAAAAGAATCCTAACCAAATAGAAAGTCCACAAGTCAAAAGGAAGTAAATAACAAAATTCATACAGCCTCTGTTGACTAGTATTGCGATGCCTTTTCAAACTCCGATTAATTTAAAATTTTAACCCAAGGTAGGAAAACATGTTAAAAGACTACATGTAAAATTATAGCTTGATTCAATGGTCAGATTGAGAATTATAACTATTGCCATGAAATTGGACAGTTGCGTATTTTACATCAGAATCCGAATTTGATTGTTTTTTCATTGCCCGGATCGTATCATTCCCTCTCTCTACATGATGAATCATACTCAAATCATTAACTGGTATAATGGACAAATTTTTATCCTTTTTTTGAAGTCTTTGGAGTTCTTTTCTTGCCAATAATCGTCGCCACAACTTTGGATGAAGGTACTAACCCTTCTCCTTTGTCTATCATCATTGTGGTGTTTTTGCTCCTCTTTTTCTGAAGCTTGCTGGGCATCGACTAATACCGTTAACACATCAAGTTCTTGCTACATCTTCTCTAAAATACATGATAGACTTTTGGTTTTTGTTTTAGAACACTAATCTCTTTATTTCTCTCCTTTTGATACCACCTATCTTTCTAAATCCTCATTTTCTTTTACCATGATACCTCATCATAATACATGAAATCCTGATTGTAATACTCCATTTGCATTTGTTTTTGATATTAGAACCTAAAACAAAAGCTAATGACAATAAAGGGAGTAAGAAGACACTAAGGACTGAAAACTGACCCAAAATTACATGGGATTTCAATTGATGAACGTAATAAACCCCTTTAGAGTTTATACCCAAATCTAAACTTAAACCAAACGTATTTCAAATGGTTTGAAATTTGAAATTTAGAGCGAATTCACCCCAAAAACCCAGAATATCAAGTTTGATTTAATTCTGAATTGATTTAATATATGGATGCGAAACTTACACAAATCAGCCCTTTTAAAACCTGAATTTGGAACTTAAACCAAATGATGTCCAAATGAGTTGAAACTTGATATATTGTGCGATTTCATCCTAAATAACAAGAATATCAATTTTGACATAATTATAATATGGTTTGATAAGTGGACGCAAAAAAAAATTGAAACACACCCTTTTGTCCTAAATAATATTTTCTAATTTTTTTTTACTCTAAAAAGAAATTATGGACAAAAAGAATAATATGACACCTTATTTTTTTTAATCTCAAAAGACTCAATTCAATGCAACTAATCAAGAATAACGTAGGAAGAAGACAATCTGACCGAAATTGAATTTGAAACAAAGATAACACAAAGAAAAATTGACATGGAAGATAAAAACAAAAATACAAGAAATAAAAGGATATAACCTGATTAATAAAGTTAAGCTCTAATACCAAATCATGCGAACCTCTTGAACACGCGGTCAAGTAACCTACATGCAAAGACACCTATACCCGGAAAGCCAAGTAAATCAGGTTTGATAGGAGTGTCATACAAAGATAACTTATACCTAGACATCAGCACTATTAAAAACAGAAACCCCCACCCAATAAATATTGATTCACAAACAAGAAGTATAAGGATGGCGCCATGAAGTCCACGTAAAATTTTAGCCTGATCCAACGGTCGGATTGAGAATTATGATTGTTGTTGTGATACTGGACAGTTGCACATTTTACGTCAGAATCCAAATCTAATTGTTTTTTTGTTGCTAGGATCATATCACTATAAAAAAGGAAGGATAATTTTTCTTCATTTTTTTTCTTAAATTGAAAGCTTACCCATTACTTATTCATCCAATTAATCACTAATTTCTCATTAAATCAACAATCATCCCATCACAACAACACAAAACATTTTTCTAATTATACTAAAAGTCATAAACTTTCCACAATCACAAACAAACAAAAAAAAAACTTAGTTTGAGAGGGTATATTACTTTCCAAATAAGATGAAAATGAAAGATCAGAGTTTGGATGATACCCACAAAATCACTTCTCTTTCTCCTTTTTTTTTCTATGAAACTATATACCCTAACAAGAAAAACTTGTTTTTTCTTTCATTTTTTCTTCTTTAATCACTCCTAATCTTGCTTTAACCTCTTAATCTACCTCTTTTTTGTGATTTTATGGTGGATTTTTTCAAGTTTTCTCTCAAAAGTTCCTCTCCTTTCTCTCTTCTCTCATGATCGGCCAAAAATGTTAAAAAATAAACACTATTCATGTATTTATAGGTCCCTTAAATTTGTTGTTACCATCCTATCCTTTAGTTCTTTATTTGGATAAGTTTTCTTTTTACCCGGGTTTATTTCCATGGCTTACACGTGAACTTTACCGTTTTCAAATATTCTTATATCAAAAATATTATTTTCCTAATTTATTTCACATTATTACACACATGTATATTTTATTTTAATTTAACCCTATTTAATCTCCCATGTTAAATCTCCTATTGATGCCAAAATCCTACTAGGGTTTACACGGATGATTCTAAGAATATTTATAGCCCCTGAACTATTTTATTTTGTTGAAGGGATGGAGACTCATTTCCTTTTGAAAACATAGGTGAGAAGAAAACATCTCTTACACATTAATATTAATGGAAATAACCCTTAAATCAACATTAATGTTGATGGAAATATGGTGGATCCGTAGTAGATTTTATAAAGTATATTGCACGCAACATTAATGTTGATGTGAATAACCTTTAATCAACATTAATGATAATTGGAACAAGATAAGCTTTTGGAAGACTTTTATATGCCTAGGAGTGTAGAGAAATAACTATCCAAAATTCTTGTTATTTTATGTTAAGGACTATAATATAGCCTTGTGACCTGGGATGAGGCTTATAAAGACTTTCAATTTTGAGTATATTTAGACCTGGAATGATATTAAACTCAAAGTTGTTAGGTTGGACATTTTGCCAGACATATACACACTCAAGCTTAACATGCTGATGAAATCAAGGGTACTGGGTAAGACATCTTGTTAGACCTACATAAACTTGGGCTCAACACATAGCTGAACCAAATGTTGCTAGGTTTGGTGTTTTGCTAAGCCTGCAGGTACTTAGGTTTAGCGAGTAACTAAGCCAAAAATATTGAGTTTGACATCTTGCCAGACCTCAGGTACTTGAGCTCAATGCGTAGTTAAATCTAAGGGTGTTGGGTCTGGTGTCTTGTCAGACCCACTTGCATTTGAGCTTAGCATGCAGCTAAGCATAAAGGCATTGAGTGTGACATTTTGCCGGATCCATACGCATATAGACTCAGCACATAGTTGAGCTTAAGAATATTGATTCTAATATTTTATTAAATTCATGTGCATTTAAGCTTAACACAATTAAAATCAAATAAATATTGGGTTTGAAAGCAAACTATATTCTATGTTACCTGGGCTTGATATTCTATAAAGCTAAGGTATATTGGGTTTGAATCCTGATTTTAGCCCCTTCTCATGACGTTCCTTTTAAACAAATGAATAGTTTATCGATTGTATGTGCATCCGTCCAGCTGCTCTTATCATGGATGTTAGCTGAAACATCAATTTCAATTCCTGGAACAATGCCAAGCTGAATTTATTTATTGAAAGTAGATTGATTATTAATTAGCGTTAAAAATATTATTTTAATATATTTTTAAATAAAAAATACTTTAAAAAACTAAAAATCAAATTCCAAAAATCCTGTGCTATTATTTCCATTACGTAGGTGCTTCCGTTAGAAATTATTCTTCGATGACCATATAGTCTCGTCCGCGCGCTCGCACACACTTTCTCTATTTATGGCGGTTTCGTTTCAACCGCTTCGCCATTGTTTCAATTAACAATAGAGTTCTCAAGAACAAGAGAGATGGCAGCAGTGAAAAGGATCAAGCTGGGGTCACAGGGTCTTGAAGTATCAGCACAGGGACTTGGATGCATGGGCATGTCTGCCTTCTACGGCCCTCCAAAGCCTGAATCGGACATGATCGCCCTCATCCACCATGCTGTCAACACCGGGGTCACTTTACTCGACACCTCTGATGTCTATGGACCCCACACCAACGAAATCCTTCTGGGCAAGGCCTTGAAGGCGGGAGGATTACGAGAGAGAGTTGAATTAGCCACCAAATTTGGCGTCAGCTTTAAGGACGGCAATGCGGAGGTTCGAGGGGATCCCGCTTATGTGAGAGCTGCTTGCGAGGCCAGCTTGAAACGCCTTCAACTTGACTGCATTGATCTTTATTACCAACATCGCATTGATACCAGCGTTCCTATTGAAGCTACGGTATTTCTCTTTAATTGTTTTTATTTCTAAATATTGTTCTGATTAATCTTGATCGTTCGATGGCCATGATGATATTTAGAGAATTTTGCTTTTACTTGATGATACGTTTTCCAGAATCTGTAACAGGCATATCCAAAAATCCTAAAAATTCCGCATAAACCCACTAAGATTATAGATTAGACATTATATTGATGATACCTTCATGTTCATTATGTGCATTGACATCTTGCAGTGGTCTCTTTCGTAGTTGGATGCCGACAATGCTAATAGTGGGTTCTGTCCCTGCATTCTAGCTGAAAATTTTCTTGCAGTCGTGCACTCATAATTCTTTTCTTTGCTAGATGGGGGAACTCAAGAAACTAGTTGAAGAAGGTAAAATAAAGTATATAGGTCTGTCTGAGGCCTCTGCTTCAACAATCAGAAGAGCTCACGCTGTTCATCCGATAACAGCCGTGCAGTTGGAGTGGTCACTGTGGTCAAGAGATGTGGAGGAAGAGATTGTTCCTATCTGCAGGTGAGGCATTGATGAGAAAAACTAATTTCCTTTGAAGATCAAAATAACCGAAACCTTAGGCTGTTTATGGGATGCCTTAGATATCCAGATTCTGATCTTATCATTCTAATGGTTCAGAGAACTTGGCATTGGGATTGTTGTGTACAGTCCTCTAGGACGGGGATTCTTTTCCACTGGGCCTAAGTTGGTTGAGAGCTTCTCAGAGGGTGATTACAGAAAGGTAGGTTCTCTTCTTTTTGAATATAGAGTTTGTGATCAATATAACACATGTCCAGTAAATAACCAGTCGCACAAGCATAATCTTTTACGGTTTGTAAAGGATGTCACAAATGTTAGAAAATAATATAAAACTATTATTGAAACCTATCTAAGCCTCGAAAAACAGTCTCTTCTATATTGTCTAAACTCCATAGAAGAAACTTGCACAAAGTAAAAGTTTGGCTTTGAGATCATTATATTTTACCTAGCAGTTCTTTCACATTTGCATTATTCCTACAAATATGCTGTACACTTGGATTGCTTAAAGATTCAATCAAATAAAACACAGATTTACAGGATCTCCTTGTATTAGACAGTGGCTTTATTTGTCCCATGTCCAAACAAAAAATTCTGCATGCTTAATGTTTTGCTTATATCTTTTGATTACTCAGTTATGTACTAAAAAGAGGACTAGCTAGAGGAACACAAACTCATGGGTAGCTGACATCTTTCTCTAATAGTCAATCTTCAGTATTTTTGGCTTCCTAAAATCTTGTCACTCGCCTTGTAGCTTGGAAATTTGGCATGTTTGTACCCATAAAACCTGCGTAGTGTACAATATGATGATGGTTAGCATTTTGTGCTGGGAATATTTTGCTATGGCAAAGTTGGTCCTAATTTCAAACATTGAGCAAGGAGGACATGTTACAAGTACCTACGGAATAATGCTATGCATAAATCGCCCATCTATGATGCTTTCTTGTTGATGAGTTGTTTTTTCAATTGTTTCAGGATATGTCTAGGTTCCAACCTGAAAATCTGGATCATAATAGACAATTATTTGAGCGGGTTAATGAAATCGCAGCAAGGAAACAATGCACTCCATCGCAGCTGGCTTTGGCCTGGTTACACCATCAGGGTGATGATGTATGTCCTATTCCTGGAACCACCAAGATCGAAAACTTCAACCAGAATGTTGGAGCTCTGTCTGTAAGACTAACACTAGAAGAAATGGCTGAACTCGAATCAATCGCTTCTTCAAATGCTGTAAGGGGAGATAGGTCTGACGATGGATTCTCTACTTTCAAGGATTCAGATACTCCACCTCTTTCATCATGGAAAGCTGTGTAGAAGGCATGCTGCCATGTCATGTTGTCTTGCTGCTAGCTACTCTTGGATTTCAGCTGCCTTTGAAGTTTTTGAAAATTGTGAGATCATGTACACCATCTGAACTTCTGAAGAGAATAAATGTTCCTGTAATCTAATATTACAGCATATTATGTATTAAAGACGTGTGTGTGTGAAAGTTTTGTTATTCTTGTATTGTAATCTCTGCATTAACTATTAACTATTATACATTGCTTTACATATATAAATAAGAAAGGTTTGCTAATTAATAGATTAAGTCTTCTATTATTTTTAACTTGGTATCAGAGTCATTACACTTTAAAACTTTATTTTCTCCTCTCCAATGGACTCTTCGTATCAGCCTATGGTGCAAACTTCTTCTCCCTTTGCTTTGGAAGCTTCTCCTGTTATTGTCGTGAATCCTCAGTCTTTTTCTTCTCCCTCTACTTTGGAACCTTTCCCTGTTGCTGCTACCATGCAACCTTCCCCTGCTGCTGCTATTGTGAATCTTGCCACCATGGAGCCTTCAATTGCAAGCATTATTTCATTCTCACCACCAGAAAATTGACAAATATAAATGACACAAACATCCTTTTCTTTCTTTCTCTCCTTTTCTCAATTCCTTTTCTCTTCTCTTCTCTTCTCCTCCACGCACAAAAATATCTTCTCATCTCTTCTTCTTTTCTCTTGTCAGTTTTTTTTTATTAATTAACATATTTTATGAATTTAATTTTTCTTTTCTCTTCTCAGCTTCATTCGCAATTAAATTAAGGTAAGGCTTTTCTTTTTTTCTTTTCTTTTTAGTGTTTTTTTTGCATTATATTTTTTTTTATTTCTAAATTTTTCTGTACTTAATAATTGTATGAATATTATTGTAGGACTTTTTTGTTTTCAAATGAGATCAATTTATTGGATTTTAGTTTAATTTTTTTTCAATTTTGTTGTTGAATTTCAATTAAATTTATTTATTTATTACTGGATTATGGGTTTTGAAATAGGTTTTCTAGGTTAGGTGGAATTGTTTTTAGTTGATTTATTTATTTGTTGCTGTTGTTTATTTTTTGTGTTATTTATTTGTTGCAAATTTGTTTGAGTTGATTTTTTTTTCCAAGCAACTCAGTTCCTGAATATTATGGAGTGTTGATTTATATTAATTTAATTTATTTTAATTATTTTCTACTTCTATCAAATAGATTTTTTAAAAATATATTTTTAAATAATTACTAACAATATTATCGATGAATTAAGTCCATCGATATATTTTAGAGAGTTGAAAAAGAATTATTGCAAATGCCATTTTTCCACTGTTTAATCACCGATGAAATTACATACATTATTTCTGTTGGTTATATGATAAAATTTCCGAGGGAAATACCAAAGAAATGAAACGGGTAATTTTTTTTGTGTGCTTTTTCCGTTAGTAAATCCATCAGTAATTTTATTACCAAGAGAATCACCAACAGACCCAAAATTACCGAAGAGTGTTTTACAGACGAAGCATTTCCACCGGTGAGTCTATCGATAAATTTCTTTCCAATGAAAGGAGAGTATAAAAACTGACAAAAAATTCCATCGGTATTTCTAAAAATTTTGGTAGTTTCTTCAATACTCATCAAGTTATTCTTTTGAAGCTTACAAACACAAATTATCTTTATTGACGAATGCAGATGAATCCATATCTTATTGGACAAGGTGTTTTCCCTTTTGTTGATGGCTTTTAGCCGTGTCCTCCTTCTTATATGGTTGTTGTCGATGATTGTTCTCTTCAGTTAATAATTCTTTTCTTCTTTGAAAACAACATTATCAACTTATTCTCGATGCACTGCTTTCTTCTCTTTCAATGGATGTACTAAATTTTGTTGTCGATTTCCAAACCTCGCATTGTGTTTGGTTTACTTTTGAGTAAGCCTTTGCTTCTCCGTTTAATTCTTGCATTATGCAACTTTAAGGTTTTTTTCAAGATCTTTATCAGGGTGATGATTTGGTCACTGTATTTATACAAAAAAGCAAAGGCATGTTTGATGAATTAGTCACTGTTGATCGGATAATTTCACTAGAGGATTTCAATTTGTACGTGTTTCGTTGTCTTTGGGGTGAGTTCGAGTACTTGGTAACAAGCCTCATGACCAAGATAGAACCTCTTTTGTATGCTGATCTTCATAGTCATCTTCTTACTCATGAGTTCATTCACAAGACCTCTCTTCACTTCATGGGTGCGGTGCTGTTATCACTACTTCTTTACTACCTATACCAGCTTAGCCACCATCAGCTTATGTTGCTCAACGTCAGCCCTCTCCCTCTGGTTCGTATAACAACAACTATAATTTCAGTAATGGAAGAGGATGATCTCATGGAGGCTAGTGTAAACATTATAATAACAATCGTAACAACATTAATGCCAGGTTTTATTTTCAAAGTTTCTATGGGTCTTCAAACAACAACTGGAGGCAGGGTAATTGATAACTAAACTAATGAAATAATGGCTCTTCGCAATGGTCTAATGTCAGGTGCCAGAGGTGTCAAACCTTCGATCATTCCACCCCCTACTATTCTCAACTTCAAAGCCATTAACAATAGCGTAATGCCAATCTTGCGCTCAACAATGTTGCCTTAACAAATTCTGTGGAATGGTTTCCTAACACTAGTGGGAATCAACACATCACACCTGATCTTCCAAATTTGACAGGATTCGAACCGTATCTCGATAATAATTACTTGCATGTAGGTGATGGTAAGGGCCTTTCCACATCTAATATTAGGCATACTAAGTTATATACACCAAAATGTACCTTCACTTTTCCAATGTTTTTCATGTACCACATATTCAAAAGCCATTGCTTTCTGTTCAAAAAATTATCTTGATAATAATTTTTATTTTGAATTTCAACCATTTATGTTTTATATTAAAGATTTCAACATCAAGGCACTGCTCCTTTCTAGTAAGAGTAAAGATGGTCTCTATGTTTTTTTCAAGTCTTCTATCATGTCAATTCCTCAAGTTTATTGGTCTCCTTGTGTCTCTACTTCTACTGATCTATGACATTGTCAATTGAGTCATCCTACTTCCCTGTTTTTAATCTTTAAGTATCAAAAGATAAAATTGCTTATATCTCTAAACTTTTTCAATTTCAGTGTCAAGCTTGTCTATTAGGAAAGTCGTTGTGTCTATCATTAGGACCTACAGGCCACAAAACTCCTGCTTCATTTAACTTAATATTTAGTGATGTTTGGGGCCGTACTCCTTTTTTTTCTTTTGATGGTTTTTGTTATTTTTGTTAATATGCGTACAAAATATATATGGTATTATTCTCTTGTTGTGAAATCTGATGTCTTCTTTGTTTTTCAACAATTTCAAACTTTGGTTGAGTGCTAATTTTTGCTAAAAATTAAATTTTTCCAGATTGATTGGGGTGGTGAATACCGCAAGTTACATAATTTCTTTCAAATAATTGATATTCATCATCGTTTAATTTGTCCTTATACACATGAATAAAATGATATAGTTGAACGTCGTCATATGCATATTTTAGAAACTAGTTTTACTCTTCTCGGCCAATGTAAAACACTATTGAGGTTTTGGAATTACACTTTTGAAACCTTATTTTATCTTATCAATCGCATGCGCTTTTTAATTTGTTTTTTCAACATTCACCTGATTATGATTTTTTATGTACTTTTGAGTGTCTTTGTTTTCCGTTTTCGTGTCCGCGTCCATATCATAATCACAAATTTGATTTTTGTTCCTCTCCATATGTGTTTTTAGGTTATAGCTCTGTTTATCTTGGTTATCGTTGTTTTGATCTCGCATCTCAATGAATTTATATTTCTCGTCATGTCTATTTTCATGAACATGTGTTTTCTTTTGACAAATATGAACAAATTACACAACTAGACCCTACTCCCTCTCCTAACAATTCTACCAATTTGTCTAATTTCCTTACCTCACTAATTTTTCATAATCCTATACTTGTAACCTCTCAACCTCTCGTTTCTACCACTTCATAACAGCCCATTAGTCGTGCTCTTACGTCACCGCATACATGTTTCTCTAATATTCATACTACAGGTACATGTTTAACCCCTTCTAAATTGCAACATGACATGTTTGATGTTGCTGGTTCTCCCAGGTCTCCCATTGCTGGTGCTTTAATTTCTGACAATGATGCCTTTCCTGCAAGCTCTACCTTTTGGTCTACCTCTGTTATTGGATTAAATTTGGTTGTTGACCTCTTTTCTTATCCATTGCAGCATCATTCGAGGTCAGCTCTCCCTGCCTCGTCATCTATGGTTCGTCGATATTATATGGTTCTTCATTCATAACTGCCAAAAAAACCAATCTAACAGCTTATTCAGCCTCTTCTAATAGTCATAAATCTCGAGAATTCTTTAGTTCTACCTATGAACCACTTACTTTTTATGATGCTGACAGGTATGAGGCTTGGTAAGATGCTATTAAGACTGAAATTCAGGTGTTGTGTTCTAACAACATTTAGTCTTTAGTTCTTTTTCATCATTTGATGAATGTTATTGGTTATTGTTACGTGTACAAGATCAAGCGTCATGTCGATGACATCATTGAACACTATAAGGCTCGATTGGTTGCTAGAAGTTTTAGTTAGCAGGAATGTATCGATTACTTTGAGACTTTTAGTCCTATTGTTAAGCAAGCCACTGTTCGATTAATTTTCACAGTCGCGATGTTGCATGATTGGAAAATTAATCAATTTGATATTCATAATGTCTTTCTCAATTGGACACTTGATGAAGAGGTCTACATGCAGTAACCTCCAAGTTTTGTTGATTCTAATCTCTTTTCTCATGTGTGTTAGTTGTATAAATCCTTGTATGGCTTGAAACAAGCTCCTTGAGCATAGTACACTTGGCTTAGTGATGATCTTTTCTCTATTGGCTTTCATGATTCTAAGGTTGACACATCATTATTCATATTGTTTATGGATGATGATATTTTTATCTCTTGGTTTACGTTGATGATATTTTTTTAATTGGAAGCAATTCAATCTTGCTTCACCAATTGATTCAAATAAATTCAATTGCTAAGGGGGAGATTTAAAAAAATAAAAAGAAGTACAACTCAAATTGTAAAGGGGGGAGAATAGGCCAAAGTGCAATTAAGAAAGAATGGGACTGTAAATACCCCATTTTCTCTTTCATGTGGCCGGCTGCACCAAGACAAGAAGAAGAGAGGGATTTTAAATTTTCCTCCACCAAAATTGAGAGAAAAACACCACTAAAATTATTAGGGTATTCAAATTTTAAACTTCTAAATAGAGAGAACATTCCTTGACAAATAAATTAACCAGGAAATAAGTGAAGAAATTATGAGAAAAAAAAGGAGAGGGTCGGCTGCATGCAATGGGAGAGGAGCTAAAAATCTTTAACCAAATTTGAGTTGAAATCCAAATTTCCTCCAGGAAAGGGCCCTAAACCTAATTGTGAAAACCAATTTAAAATTTGATTAGGAATTGTGCACTAATTTTATAATTTAGAAATTAGAGTTCTTGAGTGAAATTTAAGAGAATTGCAGAATTTGTCGGAATTAGGTTAATTGAAGTGTTATAAATTACCTTGAATATGATATCATGCAAGAATACCAAAGAAAAAAAAATCAATGACCAAGGGACATAAGTGGCTAGCCATGTGAGGGTTGAATGAGAGGAAAATAAATTCTAAATTTTGCTTGATAAAACTTTGTGATATGTTGTTATGATATGAACAATGAGTAAATGAGACAAATAATTGCATAGAAAGGAAAAAGGGACCCTTGGTCCCTTTAGGCCAAGGTTCCGACCAAGACCAAATTGAAGAGAGAGAGAAAGAGAGAGAGAGAGAGAGAGAGAGAGAGAGAGAGAGAGAGAGAGAGAGTTTTGGGATGTCATACTTAATGATGCATGAATTAGGTGCGGTGAAAGTTTACTAATGAGGGAAACATGATAACTTGGTAGTGGGGAACTTCGTGAGTCAAATGCGTGTGTTATGTGAAGGGGAAACAAGGGTATTAACCTTATGTATGGCCTATGACATATCTTAGGAGGAGTTGCGAAATGTAGAAATAGTTGTCTTGAGAGAAGAAAGGGAAATGGAGATAATTGAAAGTTCATCTAAAAACTTTTGAAAAAACTGAGCAAAGTCATCACCTTGGTTCTAGAGAGTTATAGCCAGGAATGTTAGCTTTCCAACAAATCCAACCTCGTTTAATTTGGAGCTTTAGAACTCCAGATATAGGTAAATATATGAGGAGATGTCGAGCTACCGAATCTGTTGGTAGATTCAAAAAATTGGAAAAACAAGGAAATTTAGTCATGTTAGGGGCATAATCCAATTTCCTTCCCTTTGAAAAATGTGTAGCATCATGTCTTGAAGTTTGAAAGGAATAAGCCATATTTGAATTTGAAATTGTGATGTTAGTTATGATTTGATAATGAACCTTAATCTTAAGAGATGTAATGGAAACACAAATGTAAGAAAAACAATTGAAAAAAGAGAATAAACATTATTGTTGTTGTTATTTTGCGAAATGTGACTTAAGTAAGGAATAATGTAGTATGTTTGTAGATTTAGGAGGAACCGCAAGAGGGAAACAACAACAACAACAAGGGAGCGCGAGTCGAGCTTCTACAAGAAGTAAGTACTTTATACCTATACTTTCCTTAAATAATGATAATTTTAGTAATCTGTTCAATTCATGGATCTTATGCCTACGGATGAAACCGAAATGAGAACAGATAAAATGAAATGAATGAGAAATGAAATTAGATTTGATTTATGGTTTTGAATGAGAATAATGAACTGTAGTAATGAATTTCCCTAATAACCGCTTCTTGGATTTGATTAGCCGGTCCCAAATATGGGAGGCTAATGATGTTAGTAAGGTTTGCTAACATTGACATGACCATTGCAGAGAATGAGGAATACTGAACTTGATTAACTATTCGAGTTAAGAATAATTAATGATATCGACAGATGATGTCGATATTAGCAAACTTATAAAACTTCATTAGCTATTCCTGATGTGAAAGCTAATGATGTCAATAATCCTTGACATCAGCATTCCTAGAAATATTCCAAGGTATTATGGAAAATTGATTAATTATTTTTGGGTTGGAAATAATTAATGACATCAATTGGCTACATTGATGTCAACATTACCATGAACGTGATTAGTCAGTCCTGACAAGGATGACTAATGACACTAATGAGATTCATTAGTGTTGGCATTACCCTTCCCATGTTTTGGAAAGAAGTGGTACAATTGGTATTTTCGATGGAGAATAGTTTGATAGTATTAATGAAATGAGAATGTTTGGTGATTCCCATAAGGATAAATTTAGAAGTATTAGAAGGAGATTAAATGGGAAATTATAAGGAATTATAAAAGTTCATAGCATTGAATTAATACATATATTGTTTGATTTCTCTTTTCTATGATATTATTGATTTTAATATAATTATTTCCAAATATTATGTTGTTGTAGGTTCATTATATTCACAACAAGAGTAATATTTTAGATCCTCTAGTTTTCTTTTGTGTTATTTAAAAAAAGCTAAATGAACGTTGATGCATTTTGTCTTTCAAGGAACTATATGACCTGAATTGTAATAGCTTCCTTTAAATTAAATGTCTAAACGTAAATTGTATTATTATGATTATAATGTATGTTTGTTTCGTTTATCTAAGAATTAATTTATGGTCAACTTTAAAAGATGGATATTTGAAATGTTGTGCTTGTACTCTTGAATAAATTGATGATGGAGACTTAGAATGATTGAGATATGGTTGAACAATGAATGATAGATGCGTACAAGATAATTGTCGATAACTTGGGATCTTTTAATATAGAAGAAACTTTGCTAAAATTTCGGTAAAGCTTGTTTGAATTCAGCAAAACAAAAAAAAAATTCACCATGTTTTCCCCATTTATGATTGATGTGTTGGTCCTGGAAATGGAAATGTTACATTTATTGTCAGATCTGCAAATTACTCAGTTTTCTATGCCTACAATTTGGTGTGATAATTTTAGTGCTATTTATTTGTCTAAATTACTTATATGTGATACTTGATTAAAGTACTTACCTAGCAAAAAGTTTGGTTATTAGGTCATTTTTTGTGTGTTGACTCAATTAAGTTTGAAAAGGTTACTCGAATTACTAAAAATCTAGTTGAGTTTATTAGGTCATTGTTTTATCCTATTCTATTCAACTAAAATTCAAGTAAATCGGCTAATCACGCTAGATTTAACAACTATATTTTACACTAAAAACTTGGCTATGGTTAAACTTGAAATTCTAAGTTTTCCATGTAAATCTTCCATTCCATACTTGGATTTAACATCTATGCTTTATGCAAAGGGGAAAACAAGTCGCGGAGTTTGTGATCATGTACTAATTGAAGGATGTATGTAGTCTAACATTTGCATGTCAATGGCTGTTTGCGTTGGAATTTCAATGAGTGTCTGGTAAAGAGAGAGTCATGTCATTGCTTTGAGTTAATTTCAATGCTGCCCAAGTCAGCTTCAAGCCACTTATACTGCTGCGAGTGCTCATCAAAATCTGTGTAAGATCCTAACATTATAACATGAGTGCCAACAACGTTGAATGAGGAGTACAAATTTGAGCTTGAATTGCTCTCCTCATATGGTATTAGCCACCGTGCATTATAGGCCTTGAAGCCATGTGGCTGTATAATTGGGAAGATTTCGGTCTCGTGGTTTCCTTCAGTCACCATCCACGGCCGCTGGCTAGCATATTTCTCCACAAGGCGGCCAAATGAGTCCCATGGAGGTTGATTGGTATCTGCGTAAGATAAATCGCCCGGCAGCAATAACACATCGTAATCATGTCTGTATGGGTTTGATATGTATCCTTTCAATTCCAACGTGATATCCATATCACATAAGGATAGGGATAAGGTTAAGGATAAACAAACCTTATCTTTTATTTTTCAACCAAGACAAGATAATTTTTTTTTTGAGGAAAAGTAATCTATACTTCTATAATGGAGAAAATTATCTTTGATATTAAATTTATAGAGGTACTAATACTTAATATATTTTCTAAAAATATCAATAAAAAATATCTAATTATTTATAGATTTATTATTATAATTTATTTAATGATTAAAGAGCCCTTGAAGCTCAAAAATAACAACAATACCATCAAGTAACCATTAGAAATTTTTTTAAAAAAATAAATGGTTGTTGATGATCTTGAATTAGATGAAATATTTCAATTTGGGTTCGAATTCCGCTCACATGATGAGAGCAAAATGTAAATGAGAAAGAGGAATGATTTGGTCAAAGAGAACAAAGCTACTGATATACTGTTTGGTTAATTTTCATATATATAAAGGCAATGGGGTCATTTCATTGGATTTCAAAATTTTATTTTTTTAAAATTACAACAAGTAATTGTAATTCGGATCAAATATTAGATGCTAAATGTAATTTTTCATCTATAATTTAATTATTTTTTGACATTATTTTTATTTTAAAAAAAATTACAGTTTATATCCAAAATCAATAATTTTTAAAATTGTATAGTATTTTACATCTTCGCAAAAACAAAGTTAACAAAACAGTTTAAACTATTTACAAAATTACTATTATATTCTAATTAATGAAGGTAAAATTACCCTTAACATCCTATAATTTAGTCAAAAGTTCACTTGCCTGTCGAGTTTTAAAAAATTACAATTTGTATCCTAAATCAAAGAAAAATTATAAATTTATAAAAATACCAAAATACCCTTACCTATATTATATTAAAAATCAACCCAAACGATAAATAACTTCTTCTCTCTCATCAATTGACTGATGGCACGACCAAAAGATTGATGTCTTCTTCCAAGTGCAGGAGTGTCGAAGTAATAAATAATCCGGCAAGACTATGATCGAACCACAAGGAGGTCAACTGTATAAACTATAAATAAAAAAATAAATAATAACAGAAAAGGAGTTGAAGAGAGTTTTGAAATGTGATATTGATGTAAGGATTTAAACAAATATAAAATAATTGTCAAGATTAGAGGATCCACTAAAGGTATTTCAAACAAGTATATTATAAACTCTTTTTATTACTCAACTGGAAACCATACACAAAGGAGGTTCCAATCGGATTATAAATTGTTAACATGATTACATTAGTTATCTTATTCGAATATTACTAATACTTGTAAATATTGTCAGGTATTCATGATTATAACTTATGTTAACAACAAATCAAGTTCCTTTCATAGCACAAGTGTTGGTTATACCATACGGTTGGGCTATGAAAGTGCCAAGTATTTATTGTACCAAGAGTTATACAACATAAATCTAGATTAACCATTTAACAAGCAAAGTATTAAGAGTGAATAAGATAACAAATACAAAACATGTTAGTATTAAACATTAAGGTCCATATTAAGTTTATACTATACTTATTCTTACACTATTAGTGTAACATGTTCACCTTGACATAATAAACTTAACTAAACATAATGAAAGAGAGAAACATAAATAAACAATATAAGAACATAAATAAGATATAAGTTAACTAAGTAAAGGAAATGAAATAAAAGGTATAAACAAGAGATTAATGAAAGCAAAACTTAAGCATTAAAAAAATATAAAAAGAGAGAATAAGAACATAATCTTGATTTGAAAACCAAGATGTCTAAATGCATGGCAAATGCCTCCTTTAATAAGCCAAAATTTAAAACTATTGATTTGATGACTAATTGTTGAGTGGGTGACCACATCTTGACTTGGTAACAATCCTTATTTTCTTGTCTGAACAAAACATCATTGCTAACATCATAATTTGAACAGATAGTCTTCATGCAAGTTCTAGGAAATTGTTTCAGATTTCCAACAAAAAAAGAATCGGTGCATTTGGACTTCTAGAACTCGAGATATGGGCTGAACACTGAACAATATCTGGGCTACATGATAGATTCCGACTTCTCCGTTTTTGCTATAATTGGAACTTGAAAACGAACTTTTTGAATCTTAGACTCTTCATGAAATTTTTAGGCCTATGTCTTAGCTTTTCATCCATATAGACTAGATCTAAATCCAAGTGCTACAGCTCTAGTTATGAGCCAATAACCGAATGGTGTTCCAGTTTAGACTGAACCAACATCTCTTTTCTAAGCTTAGCCCTCTCTTTGTCTTCTCAATTTCAGTAGTTAAACTCATCAATCAATCCTTTCATTTATGTGATAGGCCTGCATTTAAGATGAACATTTACCATAAATTAAAGGTATCTTATAATATTAGACATGATATTATAAAACATGCTCTAGTTAATGAGTTATTTATACTTTAAGTGCAAAATAATGATATAAAACCTTGATAAAAATGCACTTTTAAGTACTAATCACACCCCCATAACCAGCTTTTTACTACTCCCTAGTAATCAAAGTGTTAAAATAGAAAAACAATTTGTAAGTTCCACAAAGCAAGACATTCATCATTCAACTTCCATTAATCTATCCAAATAAACAAACTCTCATTAAATTTATATATCTGCTTCATACTTCTTAAACAAGATATTAATAAACGTTTAATGTATGAAAACATAGATGATTGGGCTTTTATTGGAAGAAAAAAAATAGTCTTTTCTAATGTTTTTCTACGGTTAACTTTCTTGGGTTGAGATTTTTTTTTTAATATATATACATATAACTTAAAACACAATGCATCTTTAACCCATGTAACGAGCTTTCGGCTAATGATTCCCAAACTAGTTGGTCTTAGGGCATTAGGTGTTGAGACACCTCTACAAGCTTAGTAACTTGGGTTGCAGATACTAATACATAGATAGTGCAATGTTTAATTCCCTTAAGGTTTTCTCCTTAACCCATGTAACAAGCACTAGGCTAATAGCTTCCAAGTTAGTTGACTTTAGGATATTAGGTGTTAAAACACCCCTTCGGGCTTAATTGCTTAGGTTAGAAAGGTTACGAAACCAAACTGATCTACGTTTTTATTATCATCAATATTATTAATTTTTTTTTTGTTTTTGGCAAATTATATACTATCCATTTCCCTTAGTTGTTACCTTTAACAAAAGAACATAAATAATGTAATAATCCAATTGATAATATTTTTTTTTAGTATATATACATATAACTTAAAACACAATGCATCTTTAACCCATGTAACGAGCTTTCGGCTAATGACTCCCAGACCAGTTGGTCTTAGGGCATTAGGTGTTGAGACACCCCTATGAGCTTAGTAACTTGGGTTGCAGATACTAATACATAGATAGTGTAATGTTTGATTCCCTTAAGGTTTTCTCCTTAACCCATGTAACAAGCATTAGGCCAATAGCTCCCAAGTTAGTTGACTTTAGGATATTAGGTGTTAAAACAACCCTTTGGGCTTAATTGCTTAGGTTAGGGAGGTTACGAAACCAAACTTATCTACATTTTTGTTATCATCAATATTATCAATTTGTTTTGTTTTTTGTTTTTTGCAAATTATATAGTATCCATTTCCCTTAGTTGTTACCTTTAACAAAAGAACATAAATAATATAATAATCCAATATGCAACCCATAATCATATGTTAAAGTGTGTGTGTGAAAATGAAAGTTTAAGAATACTTGTTAAATGAGTATATGAGCAGAATCAAATGATAACAATGCAAGAGTTTGTAAACCTAAATATTTTAAGAAGTATGTGATAGACCTTGTTATGAATATTGCAAATAACAATTGGAAAATGTTTACTAAGATGCGTCTTAGGAGTCAATAAAATTCTCCCTTACTCTGCCATCCTAGTAATAACAGTTTTGTTAAATGGTTTTATTAAAAACAAAAGTAGTTAGTTAGTTTTTTAATGTCAACTACTACCCTCTCCCCCAACTAAAACGAGACATTGCCCTTAATATCCTAAGGCAGAAAGATAGAGTATAGAAGACATCACCTAAAATAGCGAACATTGACAAACCTGAAACACACTTAAACAAATATAAGAAATAACAAAACAAAATAATATGTTATTAATAAAACCAAAAGACACAAATTTTTACAAACTAAGGCTTAAATTGTAGTTGTGATTATGGCTCATATCTTCCCGTGGTTTTACGTCCAAGAACGACTTAAATGCCCTCTATGGGTCGAGGATAGGTTTCCCATCCAGTTTTCTTAAAAACTAGTAAACAAGATCTTTTATAGTTAGATTCCTAAGACTATGCTAAGCATGATGTTCTTTATGAAAATTAGGTTATAAATCATGAAATGCACAATGCACATCTCTACCAGGATACGTCTCAAAAGTCAATAGAAGATTATTTAAAGATTCCTTATGTTTTGAAATAAACCCTGACGTTTGACAATTTTCACAAGCTTTGTAGAAAACATGTGTGTCTTTAAACATGGTGGGCTAATAGAATCCATATTGTAAGATTTTTGCAGTTGTCTTTTTTGACGAGAAATGACTCTCATATGCCTTAGAATGACAAAATTTAATGACATTACTTACCTCATTGTCCGAAATGCATCTTCAAAATATTTGATCAGGACAATATTTGAATAAGTAAGAGTCATCCGAATAAAAGTTCTTCACTTCGTTCAAAAACTTTTCTTCATTTTCGGTACGCTAGTGAGCTGGAAAATCTCCTATTGTTAGAAAATTGATATGATTAGCAAACCAAGGCATTGGACTAAGAGAAAGTAAGGATTCGTCAAGAAAGTAATCATCGATTGGTGTGATATCGAATGTCGAATCTATTGTCAATCTTGATAAAATATCTGTATCAACATTTTCGGTACCTTTCTTATCCTCGATTTCTTCTTGAGACTTCAACAGGTTGTATACCAAGACAATAAAATCCATAGGATAAATGAATTTATCAACTTGTACTAACACATCCTTAACTATTCCTCTAGGCACTTTTACATATTTATAAGCAAGTAAGAGAGTTACAGAAGTTGGTTTTAACTCACCTATATTGAGACTTTAAAAAACCGAATATGAAAATAAATTCACACTAGCTCCAAGATCAAGTAAAGCTCTTTTAATTTTATGTTCTCTAATAAAGCAAGAAATTGTAGGACAACTAGGGTCTTTATATTTCAAAGCATTATTGTTTTGAAGAATGACACTTATTTGTTCGGCTAAAAAGGCTTTTTTTCACATTTAATTTTCTATTCACAGTGCACAGATCTTTCAAAAATTTAGCATAAGAAGGTACCTGTTTAATAACATCTAACAAAGGTATATTGATCCTTACTTGTTTGAAAGTTTCAAAGATTTCAGAGTTGTGATTGATTTTTCTTTATTTGGTCATGGCGTGAGGAAATGGAAGTGCTGGCGGGGAATCGGTCTTTTCTTTGCAATGTTCAGATTCAACCCTTTCATTACCCTTAGAGATTGACTCGTCATCTTTCTCACAAGGTTTAAGAATGGGTTTTTCAATAACCTTACCACTATGGATAGTAATGACTGATTTGACTTGATCCATGTGTTGGTTTCCGGAACTACTTGCATTTGCATTGTATTGCCCCTTTGGATTTTGCTGTGGTTGAGATGGAAACTTACCTTTCTCTTGAAAATTAAGAGCAGATGTGAATTTTGCAATAGTATCTTTAAAATTTGTCATGGTTTAAGTAAGTTGAGTGTTGATTGCCTCTTGTTTTTTAATGAATGCATATAATGTTTCCTCAAGATTTCTTCTAAAAGGTGGAGCATAAGGAGGTGCATATCCATGAGAATTTTGAAAATTATGGTGTGCTTGAAACGATGGTTATGAAGTTTGTGCATTATTGTTATCACTCTTCCAACTGAAATTTGGGTGATTTCTCCAACCAGGGTTGTATGTTTGCGAGTATGGGTTATGATTGGCCTTTGGAAACTGTTTAAAGCATGGGCTTGTTCATGGAGGCATTCCTTGAAATAAGGCAAAGTTGGACAATGAAGTCATTGGTTGAGTGTTAATTGGTTTCACAGATTTGACACACATATGTCTTGAACAGATTTTAATTGACCATTCTTTTTCAATTTTAGTGCCTCGACCTTTCTAGCTACAGATGCAAACTTGGCTTCGAGGTTATGATCTTCCCTAAAGTTGTATATTCCTCTACTAGATGTGTAAAGTTGAGTTTTACTTGGTGCCTTATAAGTGCCTATAGTGTCCCAATTTTGAGCATTTTCAGCTAGCAAGTCTAAGAACTCCATTGCTTTATTAGGGTCTTTATCTTTAAAAGTTCTATTACGCATCAATTCCACCATTTATCTATCTTTAGGTGTTCATAAAAATATGAAACCAATCTCTATGTTTCAAAACCATGATAAGGACAAGTATTAAACAAGACTCGATACCTATCCCAACATTGGTAAAATATTTCTCCTGGTTTTTGAATGAAAGTGGTGATTTGTCTTTTGAAAGAGTTTGTTCTGTGAGACGAAAATTTTTTAAAAAAAATTATTGTTGTATTTCATCCCAAGCACAAATGAATCCTGACCTAAGATTTTGTAGCCATGTTTTAGCTTTATCTTTTAATGAAAAAGGAAAAAGCTTTAATCTAATGGTGTTCATGCTACAATTTAAGTCATTATAGGTGTTACAGACCTCAAATTCTCTCAAATGCAAGTATGAATTTTCTAGATCTAAGCCATGAAAAGAAGGTAAAGGTTGAATAATGTTTGGCTTAAAATTAAAATGAGATGCATCATAGGGGAAAACTATGCATGAGGGTGCACTTGTTTTTGTGGGATTCATGTGGTTTCTAAGTGTTCTAACATGGTTATTTTCATTATGAAGTGACTGGTTATCTTTTTCGGCCATAGTTTTTGAAAATAATGAGGATACCCTACAAAGTTTACCACTTAATGTACGTGACCAAACTTTCATGCACGTGTAGGAAAATAATAAAAAGAAGAAAAAAACAAAACAAAATAAAAGAAACAAAGTTAGATACAAAAAAAGTAAAAAGTGAAAAGAGAAAATAAAATAAATATTATAATTTATACAAGAATTTATCTCCCCGGCAACATTGACATGACTAAAAGATTGATGTCTTCTCCCAAATGCAGGAATGTTGAAGTAATAAATAAACCGGCAAGATCGGGATCGAACCATAAAGAGATCAACTGTATAAACTACAAATAAACCGGCAAGACCGGCCCTCATCCACCATGCCATCAACACCGGGTCACTTTACTCGACACCTCCGATGTCTATGGACCCCACACCAACGAAATCCTTCTGGGCAAGGCCTTGAAGGCGGGAGGATTACGACATGAATTGTTCACCAAATTTGGCGTCAGCTTTAAGGACGGCAGTTTTGAGGTTCGAGGGGATCCTGCTTTTTGTTCAAACTGTTTGAAAACTTCCTTGAAAATAATTATTCAAAGTATTATTTGTTTATTTATTTTTTAATTGTTGAGAGTGACTAAAAACTTTATATACTCGATATGAAGACTTACCTGAAAATAATTGTTCAAAGTATCATTTATTTATTTATTTTATATTGAATCACTAAATATCTAGACTAAATATCTAGACGGGTTTATTGACTTACATTTTTATCCAATTCAACTAAAATTCAAGTAAATCTGCTAATATATGCTGGATTTAATAACTACTATATTTTATGCTAAAAACCTGGCTTCCATGTAAATCTTCCAGTCCATACTTCGATTTAAAATCTATGCTTTATGCATTCTGGAGAACAAGTTGCGGAATTTGTAATCATGCACTAATTGAAGGATGTATATAATATAGTCTAGCATTTGCATTAAATCAATCTACATTAAAGATAAAATTCATATGATAAAAATATTTTATAAAAAAAACTATAAAGTTGTTATAATTATGAGATTATTATTACATCAAAATATTATTCTTAAAATGTTCTTGATCGATATTCTCTTAAACACTAGATATTTATTAGAGTTATAGAGACTTATACATATTATGTTTTTTTATAAAAAAAAATCTAAAATTAATATGCAAATATTTGTCATAAATATGTACATTGAACTGACTTGTATAAAAATTTTATATAAAATAATCATGTATATTTATGAAAATGTTAATGTGACGGTTGTACAAGTGATTCAAAAATTTAAAATCACTGAGCTATTTTATATAAAAAAAATTATGTTTTGAATAAAAAAAATTTGAAATAATTTTTTAAACTTTATTATTTATAACATATATGACTTATATTTATATGAATTATTTCTTATTTTTTTATATAAAATATTAAAATTTTATATACTCGATATAAATACTTACCTCAAAATAATTGTTCAAAGTATCATTTATTTATTTTATATTAGATTTGAAAAGGATAAGTGAATCACTAAATATCTAGACTAAATATCTAGACGAGTTTATTGACTTACAGTTTTATCCAATTCAACTAAAATTCAAGTAAATCTGCTAATATATGCCGGATTTAACCACTATATTTTATGCTAAAAACCTGTCTCCGGTTAAACTTGAAATTACAAGTTTGCCATGTAAATCTTCCGGTCCATACTTGGATTTAAAATCTATGCTTTATGCATCGTGGAGAACAAGTTCCGGAATTTGTGATCATGCACTAATTGAATTATGTATATAATATAGTCTAAGCATTTGCATGTCATTGCCGTTTGCGTTGGAATTTCAATGTGTCTAGAAGAGTAGAGAGAGTCATGTCATTGCCTATCAGCTAGTCAATTAACTAATTACACATAATATTATTATATTTGTATAAATATATATTTATTAAATTTAATTTGTCTTTAATATTTATATAATATTAGATTAATAAATTTAACTTATGATTTATAAATCTATAATAAAAATAAAATTCATATGACAAAAATACTTTACAAAGAAAATTATAAAATTGTTATAATTATGAGATTATTATTGTATCAAAACATTATTCTTAAAATGTTCTTGGTCGATATTCTCTTAAACACTAGATATTTATTAGAGTCATAGAAACTTATATATATTATGTTCTTTTTTTATGAAAAGAAACAATTATTCTCATAAGTTAAGGTACAAGAAAAATCTAAAATTAATATATAAGTGTTTGTTACAAGACATGTACATTGAACTGACTTGTATAAGAATTTCATATAAAATGATCATATATATCTAAGGATATGTTAATGGGACGATTGTATAAAAGATTCTTGAACTTGAGATTACTAAACTATTTTATATAACGAATATTATGTTTTGAATAAAAAAATCTTTTTGAAATAATATTTTAAACTTCATTATTTATAACATATATAACTTATATTTATATGAATTATTTTTTATTTTTTCATATAAAATATTAAAATTTTAAATATATATTTTTTATTTTTTTAGATTAATCTGAATTGATTCAACTCAATCTATACAACCCGGGATGCAGCTCTTTCACCGGGTGGGTTTGATAACAATGCACTAAGAGTTAATTTTTTAGATATAAAAAATATTAATATTTAAAAGTGTTAGTTTTATCTGTAAAGCAAGACCCAAGATCCTTAAATCTGGCTACAACACTTAATTCAAGAGTAATATTTTTAACATTAATAATAATATTAAACTTATCAAACTTAAATTCTTATAATTTTTTATCTCTTGAAATCAAATTTACAGTTTTTCTTTGATAGTAACAATGTTTTTTAAAAACATTATTACTGATAATGATAACAATAATAATAACAATAAGAATAAAACTAATGATTATAAACTTGGGTCTGACACCCCAGCCATATCCAAGTTTCTCGGTTCTCGTTACCCTAATAAAAATAAAAATAATAATAACAATAATAATGTTAAATTTGTTTGCCGACATTCTTATAATTTTTAATTCATTCAAATAAAATTTACGACTTTTCTATAATAGTAATAATATTTTTTTCAAAATTAATAATAATAAAAATATTAAAAATATTAAAAATAAAAATAAAAATAACACTAATAATAATAATAATAATAAATTTACTCTTCATATAATGGAGCGTAAGCTCAAACATCATGTGAGTTACGTAGATGCTTACGTTAGAAATTGTTCTTGGATGACTATAAAGTCTCTTCATTCACTTCCTCTATTAATGGCAGTTTCCTTTCATTTGCTAGGCTGAGCCGAGAACTCGTACACACACCGAGTCCGTCATTCTTGAGAAGCAAATTAAATAAGAACAAGAGAGATGGCAACATTGAAAAGGATCAAGCTGGGGTCACAGGGTCTTGAAGTATCAGCACAGGGACTTGGATGCATGAGCATGTCTTTCGGCTACGGCCCTCCAAAGCCTGAATCGGACATGATCGCCCTCATCAACCATGCCGTCAACACCGGGGTCACTTTACTCGACACCTCCGATGTCTATGGACCCCACACCAACGAAATCCTTCTGGGCAAGGCCTTGAAGGCGGGAGGATTACGACAGAGAGTTGAATTGGCCACCAAATTTGGCGCCAGCTTTAAGGACGGCAGTTTTGAGGTTCGAGGGGATCCTGATTATGTGAGAGCTGCTTGTGAGGCCAGCTTGAAACGCCTTCAACTTGAATCCATTGATCTTTATTACCAACATCGCATTGATACCAGCGTTCCTATTGAAGCTACGGTATTTCTCTTTAATTGTTTTTATTTCTGAATATTTTTCTGATTAATCTTGATCGTCGATGGCCATGATGATAGTTAGAGAATTTTTCTTTTACTTGATGATATATTTTCCAGAATCTGTGACAGGCATATCCAAAAATCCCTAAAACTTCAGCATAAACCCACTAAAATTATAGATTAGACATGTTACTGATGATACCGTCATGCTCATTATGTGCATTGACATCTTGCAATGGTCTCTTTCGTAGTTGGATGCCGACAATGCTAATAGTGGGTTCTGTCCCTGCATTCTAGCTGAAAATTTTCTTGCAGTCGTGCACTCATAATTCTTTTCTTTGCTAGATGGGGGAACTCAAGAAACTAGTTGAAGAAGGTAAAATAAAGTATATAGGTCTGTCTGAGGCCTCTGCTTCAACAATCAGAAGAGCTCACGCTGTTCATCCGATAACAGCCGTGCAGGTGGAGTGGTCACTGTGGTCAAGAGATGTGGAGGAAGAGATTGTTCCTACCTGCAGGTGAGGCATTGATGAGAAAAACTAATTTCCTTTGGAGATCAAAATAACCGAATTAACCTTAGGCTGTTTATGGGATGCCTTAGATATCCAGATTCTGATCTTATCATTCTAATGGTTCAGAGAACTTGGCATTGGGATTGTTGCTTACAGTCCTCTAGGACGGGGATTCTTTTCCTCGGGGCCTCAGTTGGTTGAGAGCCTTACAGATGGTGACTTCAGAAAGGTAGGTTCTTTTCTTTTTTAATATAGAGTGTGTGATCTGTATAATACCTGTCCAGTAAATAACCAATTGTACAAGCAAAATCTTTTACAGTTTGGAAAGGAAGGAATGTCACAAATCACATTTCCTCCTTCGACAGTTATATGCGTTACAGAATAATATAAAACCGTTCTTGAAAACTCACCTAATAAACTTTTAAGTAACGAGTTTTTGACAATATATTGGTTAGCTTAGATGCCTCAAAAAATAGTCTCTTCCATCTTATGGAGTGGTTTGGTGGTCTAAACTCCATAAAAGAAACTTGCACAAAGTAAAAGTTTAGCTTTGAGATCATTATATTTTACTTAGCAGTTCTTTCACATTTGCATTATTCCTACAAATATGCTATACACTTGGGTTGCTTAAAGGTTCAATCAAATAAAACACAGATTTACAGGATTTCCTTGTGTTAGACAGGTGGCTTTAGTTTGTCCCATGCATGTCCAAACAAAAAGTTCTGCATACTTAATGTTTTGCTTAAATATTTCTCTCTGATATTCAATCTTCAGTACTTCTGGATTCCTAAAATCTGCTCACTCGCCTTGTACATGGGAATTTGGCGTGCTTGCACCTATAAAAACTGCGTGGTATACAATATCATGATGGTTTGCGTTTAGTACTAGGATTAATGTTTTGGTATGGCAAAAAGGACATGTTACAAGTACATCTGGAATGTTGCATAAACTGTAATCTATGATGCGTTCTTCTTGATGAGTTGTTTCAGGCTTAGCTGCTGAAATTAACTAGTGTTTCAATTGTCTCAGGATTTCCCTAGGTTCCGACCTGAAAATCTTGAACATAACACACAACTATTTGAGCGGGTTAAGGAAATCGCAGCAAGGAAACAGTGCACTTCATCGCAGCTGGCGTTGGCCTGGGTACACCACCAGGGTGATGATGTATGTCCTATTCCTGGAACCACCAAGATCGAAAACTTCAACCAGAATGTTGGAGCTCTGTCTGTCAAACTAACGCCAGAAGAAATCGCTGAACTCGAATCAATAGCTTCTTCGGATGCTGTAAGGGGAGATCGGTACGGCCATGGCATGCCTACATTCAAGGATTCAGATACTCCACCTCTTACATCATGGAAAGCTGTATAGAAGGCATGCTGCCATGCCATGCTGTCTTGCTTCTACTCGGGGATTTCAGCTCCCTTTGAAGTTTTCGAAAATTGTGAGAGTTTGTAAACCATCTGAACTTCTTAAGAGAATAAGAGTTTGTACACTATCTGAACTTCTGAAGAGAATAAATGTTTTCGTAATCTAAAATTATTGCAACTTTCTTTTAGCTTTGCTATAAAAAGATGGTGTTCCTTAGTTTGTCCTCATAGAAATTTCTAAATGTTGAGAGTGATCGGAACCTCTGTGTTATACCTGTCATACTCGATTTAGGGACTTACCTAGAAAATAGTTGTTCAATTATTTTATTAAAGCCGTATCATTTATTTATTTTTTTTATTGAATCAGCAGGCTAGGTTTGAATTAGATTTAGCGAGATTAAGTGGATCATTAAAAATCTTGTCGGATTTAACTACTATATTTTATGCTAAAAACTAGGCTCCGGTTAAACTCGAAATTCCAAGTTTTCCATGTAAATCTTCCAATCCATACTTTGATTTAATATCTATGCTTTATGCATAGTGGAAAACAAGTCGCGGGGTTTGTGATCATGCACTAATTGAAGGTTGTATATAGTCTAGCATTTGCATGTCAATGGCTGTTTGCGTTGGGATTTCAATGTGCATCCAAAAGAGAGTCATGTGTCATTGCCTTGACTTGTTAGTTTAATATATTATGTAGTTATATAATATTATTATTATATTTGTGGAAATATATATTTGTTATTAATAAAAAGTTAATTTATCATTAATATTTATATAATATTAGATTAATAATCTAATATTTGATTTATGAATCTAGAGTAAAGAAAATGTTTATGGTAAAAAAATATTTTGCAAATGAAATTATAAAGTTGTTATAATTATGGGATTACTATTGCATCAAAACATTGATCTTAAAATGTTTATGGTCGATGCTCTCTTAAATATTGAATAATTTTTAGAGTCGGAGAGATTAGTACATATTATGTTCTTTTCTTTGTGAAAGGAAGTGGTTGTTCTCAGAAACTGAGGTACAAAGGATATATAGAACTAATATGTAGGTGCTTATCATAGGATATATATATATATACTAACTTTATAAAGAGATCATATATGTTTATGGAAATGTTCATATATTGGTTGTGTAAGTAATCCTTAGACTTGAGACACTAAGTTATCTTATATAAAAAAAATGTTATGCTTTGATGTCATTACATGTTATCTTAATGAAGGAGATGAAATGGAAAACATTAGGTATAACATGAACTATATGAAGGTATTTGAGTGATCAAGAGAGAATTCATAATCCTAGGAGAATTGAAAAAAATATTGTATATGTTATGAAATAGTATTGACTGAGAAATCATTGGTCAAGGTGAAATGAGATTTGAAAAGAGTTAAAAATTACGAACATAACGGGTCACATATATTAAGAACTATTAGATAAAAATTAAACCGGGATAATTAATCAAGTGTGACTTGATTGAAAATAATTTTAGAAATTAAGCATTGAAATGTATTTATTCCAAAGATTATAATTCTAGTCTTAGAATAATCAAGTAAGGACCTGATTCATTAAATTTCTAAAATTATCCTTAAATAATATATGGATATTATTTAAGGGGTAAATTGATAATTACCAATTTATAGGGAATAAATAATATATTGTGCCTCTTATTTTTTTAAGGAGTGGTTGTCTATTAAACAGAAAAACTATGTAAGTCACATAATAGAGAGCTAGCACTCTAAGCATAGAAATCTCTCTCTCCAAAACAGGGATTTCAAAGATTTTTCACTAGTGGTTCGTGTGGATTATCATTGGAGGCCGAACAATTGAACGCCTTGTGGTTTGCGACAACATTTTTTTAAAGAATTATTGAAAGTCGAAGAAAATTAAGTCTTCGGGTAATAAATTCCTAAATAACTCTAGATATGTCTAAAATATATAGAACTCTTGGGTAATTTTGTTTTATTATTTCTGTTACGTGTATAACATTCAGGAACCCAACATTACTTTCATATGTAAAGCAAGATTTATATTTTATTGGTACATGTGGTTTGTGATTAATACTTAAAAGTGTATTTTTATCAAGGTTTTATATTATCATTTTGCACTTGAAGTATCAATAACTCCTTAACTAAAACATGTTTTAAAATAACATACCTAATAATATAAGATACTTTTAATTTATGGTAAATGTTCATCTTAAATGCAGGCATATCACATAAATAAAAAGATTGATTAATGAGTTTAAGTACTAAAATTAAAAAGATAAAGAGATGGCCAAACTTAAAAAAGAGATGTTGGTGCAGTCCAAACTGGAACACTGTTTGGTAATTGGGTCATAACTGGAGCTCTAGATATCGGATTTAGGTATGTTTTATATGGATGGAAAGCTAAGACATAGGCCTAAAAGTTTCATGGGAGTCCAAGATTTAAAAAGGTCGTTTTCAAGTCCAAATTGTAGCAACAATGGAGAAGTCTGAATCTATCCTGCAGCCCAAACACTGCTTAGTGTTTAGCCCATATCTTGAGTTCTAGAAGTCCAAATGACCTCAATTATTTTTTTCTGGAAAGCTGAGATAATTTCCTATAACTTTCATGGTAAAGTTGGTTCAAATTCTGACGTTATCAATGATTTTTTGTTCAGACAAGAAGATAAGGATTGTCACCAAGTCAAGATGTGGCCACCCACTCAACAATTATTCATCAAATCAATAGTTCCAAATTTTGACCTATAAAAGAAGGCATTTGCCATGTATGTAGGCATCTTGGTTTTCAGATCAAGATCATGCTCTTGCTTTCTCTCTTTGTATTTTTGTAATGCGTAAGTTTGCTTTCATTAATATCTAGTTTATGCCTTTCATTTCTTTTCCTTTACTTAGTTAACTTTATCTTATTTATGTTTTTATCTTGTTTATTTATGTTTCTTTCTTTCATTATGTTTAGTTAAGTTTATTATGTCTAGGTGAAAAGGTTACACTAATGGTGTAAGAATAAATATAGTATAAACTTAACATGGATTTTAATATTGGATACTAACATGTTTTATATTTGTTATCTTGTTCACTTTTAATACTTTGCTTGTTAAATGGTTAATCTAGATTTATGTTGTCTAACCCTTGGTACAACAAATACTTGACACTTTCATAGCCCAAACCGTATGGTATAACCGACACTTGTGCTATGAAAGGAACTTGATTTGTTGTTAACATAAGTTATAATCATGAATGCCTGACAACATTTACAAGTATTAGCATTATTCGAATAAGATAACTAATGTAATTATGTTAACAATTTATAATCTGATTGAAACCTCCTTTGTGTGTGGTTTCTAGTTGAATAATAAGAGTTTATACTATACTTGTTTGAAATACCATTAGTGGATCCTCTAACCTTGACATTTGTTTTTATCATTGTTTAATCCTCATATTGATCTTCCATCTCAAAGTTCTCATCAACTTCTTTTTATTCTTCTTTATTGTTGTTGTTATTGTTATTGTATTGTTGTTGTTATTGTATTGTATTGTTGTTGTTTATAATTTTTAAAATTAACCTCCTTGTGGTTCGACCCCGGTTTTGCCGGATTATTTATTACTTTGACACTCCTACACTTGGGAGAAGATATCAATCTTTTGGTCATGTCAAGTTTTTGGCGCTGTTGCCGGGGAGGTAAATTCTTGTATAAATTATAGTATTTATTTTATTTTCTCTTTTCTCTTTTCTTGTATCTAACTTTTTTTCTTTTGTTTTGTTTCTTTTTCTTTTGTTTTCTTCTTCCTTTTATTCTCTTCTTACACGTGCATGAGAGTTTGGTCACGTACATTAAGTGGTAGACTTTGTAAGGTATCCTCATCATTTTCAAAAAAATATGGCCAAACAAGATAATCAGACGCTTCATAATGAGAATAGTGAGAATAACTATGTTAGAACATTTAGAGACCACATGAATCCAACAAGAACAAGTGCACCCTCATGCATAGTTTTCCCTCTTGATGCATCTCATTTTAATTTTAAGCCAGGCATGTTCAACTTTTACCTTCTTTTCATGGCTTAGATTTAGAAAATCCATACTTGCATTTAAAAGAATTTGAGGAGGTCAGCAACACTTATAATGACTCAAATTGTAGCATGAACACCATCAGATTAAAGCTTTTTTCTTTTTCATTAAAAGATAAAGCTAAAACATGGCTCTAAAATTTGAGACCAAGATCCATTCGTGCTTGGGATGAAATGTAACAATAATTTTTAAAAAAGTTTTTTCCATCTCACAGAACAAACTCTTTCAAAAGATAAATCATCACTTTCACTCAAAAACCGGGAGAAACATTTTACCAATGTTGGGATAGGTATCAAGACTTGTTTAATACTTTCCCTCATCATAATTTTGAAACATGGAGATTAGTTTCACATTTTTATAAAGGGTTAACACCTAGAGATAGGTAAATGGTTGAATTGATGTGCAATGGAACTTTTGAAGATAAAGACCCTAATAAAGCAATGGAGTACCTAGACTTGCTAGCTGAAAATGCACAAAATTAAGACACTACAGGCACTTATGAGGTACAAAGTAAAACCCAACCTCATACATCTACTGGAGATATGTACAACCTTAGGGAAGATCATGACCTCCAAGCTAAATTTGCATCTTTAGCTAGAAAAGTTGAGGCACTAGAATTGAAAAGGAGTAGTCAATTAAAATATGTTTAAGACATTGTGTGTCAAATCTGTGCAACCAATGAACATTCAACTAATCATTGTCCAACTTTGCCTTCTTTTAAGGAATGTCTCCATGAACAAGCTCATGCTTTAAACAATTTTCAAAGGCCCAATCATAACCCATACTTGCAAACATACAACCCTGGTTGGAAAAATCACCCAAATTTCAGTTGGAAGAGTGATAACAATAATGCATAAACTTCACAACCACCATTTCAAGCACACCATAATTTCCAAAATTCTCATGGATATACACCTCCTTATGCTCCACCTTCTAGAAGAAATCTTGAGAGAACATTACATGCATTCATTGAAAAGCAAGAGGCAATAAACACTCAACTTGCTCAAAGCATGACAGATTTTAAAGATACTCTTGCAAAGTTCACATCTGCTCTCAGTTTCCAAGAGAAATGTAAGTTTCCATCTCAACCACAACAAAATCTCAAGGGGCACTACAATGCAAATGCAAGTAGTTCTGGAAGCCAATAAATGGATCAAGTTAAATCAGTCATCACTCTTCACAGTGGTAAGGTTATTGAAAAACCCACTCTTAAACCTTTTGAGAAAGATGATGAGTCAATCTCTGAGGGTAAGGAAGGGGTTGAATCTGAACGTTGCGAAGAAAAGACTGATTCACCGCCAACACTTCCATTTCCTCATGTCATGACCAAACAAAGGAAAGTCAATCACAATTCTGAAATCCTTGAAACTTTCAAATAGGTAAGGATCAATATACCTTTGCTGGATGTTATTAAACAGGTACCTTCATATGCTAAATTTTTGAAAGATCTGTGTACTGTGAAGAGAAAACTGAATGTGAAAAAGAAAGCCTTTTTATCCGAACAAGTAGGTGTCATTTTTCATAACAATAATGCTTTGAAATATAAACACGCTGGTTGTTCTACAATTTCTTGCTTTATTGGAGAACATAAAATTGAAAAAGCTTTGCTTGATCTTGGAGCTAGTGTGAATTTACTTCCATATTTAATTTTTCAAAGTCTCAATCTATGTAAGTTAAAACCAACTTCTGTAACTCTTTTACTTGCTGAAAAATCTGTAAAAGTACCTAGAGGAATAATTAAAGATGTGTTAGTACAAGTCAATAAATTCATTTATCCTGTGGATTTTATTGTCTTGAACACATAACCTGTTGAAGCGTGTAATTCATTTCCTGTTATTTTAGGACATCCATTTCTTGCAATTTCTAATGCATTGATTAATTATTGGAATTGACGAATGAAGCTATCTTTTGGAAACATGACATTGGAGATGAATATTTTCAACATTTGCAAGCAACCTGGAGATGATAATGATTTACAAGAAGTGGACTTTACTGAAAATTAGTTGATGATCAATTTCAAACCACCTCCAGTGAAATTGAGATTGATGAATCTGATGATTTGCAAATGGTTTATTTTCAGGAAGAATCAAAGACAAATAATTAAAGACCAAAAATTAAGGAATTGCCACCACAATCAATTCAGTCCATTCCTTCAAGTGTCTAACCACCAAAACCTGATTTGAAGTCATTACCATTCAATCTCAAATACTCATTTTTGGGAGAAAATGAAACTTTTTCGATAATAATCTCTTCCAAACTTAATGCACATTAAGAAGGTAAGTTATTACAGACTCTGAAAATGCAAAAAAATGCATTAGGATGGACCATAGCTGACATAAAAGGAATTGGTCCTTTGATTTGCACACACAGGATTTATTTGGAGGAAAATGCTAAACCCTCTAGAGAAATGCAACGAAGGCTTAATCCTAATATGAAAGAAATGGTGAAAAATGAAGTCATTAAGCTTCTAGATAATGGAATTATTTATCCTATTTCTAACAGTAAATGGGTAAGTCCTACCCAAGTTGTACCCAAGAAGTTTGGAGTCACTGTGATAACAAATGAGAAAAATGAGTTAATTCCAACTAGGACTATTACTGGTTGGCACATGTGCATTGACTATAGAAAACTTAATTCAATGACTAGAAAAGATTATTTTCCTTTACCTTTCATGGATCAAATCCTAGAAAGAGTTGCAGGTCATGAATTTTATTATTTCCTAGATTGCTATTCAGGTTACAACCAAATTGAAATTGCATTGAAAGATCAAGAGAAGACTACTTTCACATGTCCATTTGGTACTTTTGCATATCGAAGGATGCCTTTTAGATTATGTAATGCACCAGCCACATTTCAAATATGCATGCTCAGTATATTTAGTGATATGGTTGAACGTTTGCTTGAAATTTTTATGGATGATTTTTCTGTTTTTGGTGATTTATTTGATGATTGTTTGACTAAATTAGAAAAAGTTTTGAGTAGGTATGAAGAAAAGAATCTTGTACTGAATTGGAAAAAATGTCACTTTATGGTAACAAATGGCATTGTACTTGGTCACATTGTTTCTTCGAAAAGAATTGAAGTTGACAAATCTAAAATCGAGTTAATTCCTAACTTGCCAACACCAAAATCTATTAAAGATGTTAGATCATTCTTAGGACATGCTGGTTTTTATAGAAGGTTCATCAAAAATTTTAGTGTAATATCTAAGCCCTTGAGTAACCTTTTAACAAAGGAAAATATTTTTGAATGGATTAAACATTGTGAAGAAGCCTTTGTTAAACTTAAAAATTTGCTTACTTCTGCTCCTGTCATTCAACCTTCTGATTGGTCATTACCTTTTAAAATAATATGTGACGCTAGTGATTATGTCGTGGGTGCTGTCTTAAGACAAAAAAAAAAAAGATAAGAAACCTTATGTGATTTACTATGCAGGTAAAACTTTAAATAGTGCTTAAATGAATTACACCACCACTGAAATAGAATTACTTGCAGTAGTATTTGCATATGAAAAGTTCAGGTCTTATCTTATTGGCTCACCTGTTGTTGTTTTTAGCGATCATGCAGCATTGAAATATCTTCTTTCTATAAAAGATTCTAAGGCTAGATTGGTGCAGTGGATTTTGTTACTTCAAGAATTTGATATCACAATCAAAGACAAGAAAGGCACCGAAAATGTTGTCACAAATCATTTGTCAAGATTGACAAAAAATTTAAAATCTGACATCACACCAATTGATGACTACTTTCCTGATGAATCTTTACTTTCTGTCTCTACAATGCCTTGGTTTGCTAATATTGTCAATTTTCTTGTTTCAGGACAATTGCCAACTTATTGGAGTACCCAAGACAAAAGAAAGTTCTTGAATGAAGTGAAGAACTTTTATTGGGATGACCCTTATTTATTCAAATATTGTCTGATCAAATATTTTAAAGATGCATTCCTAACAATGAGGTAAGTAGTGTAATTAAATTTTGTCATTCTGAGGCATATGGGGGCCATTTCTCATCATAAAAGACAACTGTAAAAATCTTACAAAGTGGATTTTACTGGCCCACCATGTTCAAAAACTCACATGTATTCTGCAAGACTTGTGAAAATTATCAAAAGTTGGGATCTATTTCAAAACATCACATGATGCCTTTAAATCCTATTCTTGTTATTGAGATCTTTGACTGTTGGGGTATAGATTTCAGAGGTCCATTTCCTTCATTTTGGTTTCTTGTACATATTAGTCGCAGTAGATTATATTTCAAAATGGATAGAGGCAATTCCAAGTCGAAACAATGATCACAAAACAATGATAAAGTTTTTGAAAGAAAATATTTTGAGTCGATTTGAAATCCCTCGAGCTATGATAAGTGATGGTGGAACACATTTCTGCAACAAGTCATTTGAGTCTTTAATGAAGAAATATGGAATCACACACAAAGTTGTCACCCCTTATCACCTTCAAACAAGTGGACAAGCAGAGCTTGCTAATAGAAAGATCAAACAGATCTTGGAAAAAACAGTGAACCTTAATAGGAAAGACTGGTCTTTAAGACTTAATGATGCACTTTGAGCTTATCGAACTGCTTATAAAACATCATTAGGTATGTCACCTTATAGACTAGTATATGGAAAACCTTGTCACTTGCCTGTGAAACTTGAACATAAAGCTTATTGGGCTATTAAAGCTTTCAATTCAAATCTTGATGATACTAGTCAGCTGTAAAAATTAAAAATAAATAAGCTTGAGGAAATAAGAAATGATGCATATGAAAATTCAAAAATTCATTAAGCAAGAATCAAAGAGTTTTATAACAAGAAAATACTGAGAAAAACATTCAATGTTGGTCAAAAGGTCTTGCTTTATAACACTCAACTCCATTTATTTCCTGGAAAAATAAGATCAAGATGGAGTGGTCCTTTCATTGTGAAACGTGTGTATCCATATGGGGCCTGTGATATTGAGAATCCAAAGAATAATAATGTTTTCAAGGTAAATGGACATCGTTTGAAAGTTTACTTTGACAATTTTTCAGTTGAAAATGACTCTATTGAATTGGGTGATCTAGTATATAAAGATTGATTCTTTTCTCACATTGTTTTGTGTTTTGTTTTACTAGTTACTCTTACCCCCAGTCAAATGACGGATAACGGTACTCCGTGACTTAAGTCGGTTCTTTCAGCTTCCCATAATAACTGATATTTGTGTATATATTTGTGCAATTCTTTGCTCTTGCTCCTTTCTTTGAATCTCTCCTCCAATTCTCATTTGAAAATGGACACCACTCTTGAAAAATTAAAAAAGTATTTTACACCTTTGCCTCAGAATGCGATTATAAAAATTTACCGTGTTAGATGTGCAAGATTGAGGTTGTTAATGAATCATGAAATTCCTGAAGATATTCGATGGCTGATTGAAGCAAATGTCTGATTAGCAGGTGAATCCTCTAATTCTTTCATTTCATACATGTCTAGAACAGGTAAAAGCACTTTTGCAAAGAAACGTTGTGCAAAACGACTGAAAGTTTGTCATAGATGTGCCAGATGGACTTGTAATCCAACATGTCGTTCTTTAGGAATGATATCTGTAAATCGTGAAGATAAAATATAATTCATTAAGGATGGCCTAAGTAAGGGGTCTTTAGATAATCTTCTATTAACTCTTGAGACGCATCCTAGTGGAGATGTGCATCATGCAATTCATGATTTATGGCCACAATTCCACAAAGAACATGCCCGATATAGTCTTGGGAATCTGACTAAAAAAGACGTTGTTTGCCAGTTTTTAAGAAAACTGGATAGGAAGCCTATCCCTGACCCATAAAGGGCGTTTAAGTCGTTCTTGAATGTAAAACCAGGGGAAGATGTGAGCCACAATCACAACTACATAAGTAAATAAGTAAATGAAGAAAGAGAGAGAAAGAGAGTGTGTGAGATTCCAGCTGGCCTACATATAGGTGGTATGATTGCCTTTTAAATTTCTCATCTATAAAATCTTATTTTCCTTCCTTTCATTTCTACTCAACCCATACATTCAACAGATATAGAAGTGTGTAGAAATGGCAGGTTCCTCAAGTCATCACATAAGAAATATTTGTGTTTTCGGTGGATCCAGTCCTGGAAAAGGAAATAGAGTTTTTAGAATCAACAAATCATCTTGGTCAGGTACTAGCTGAGAGAAAGATTCATTTAGTGTATGGGTGAGGCAGTCTTGAGTTAATAGGGGGGTGTGTCAATAGTTGTATTTTTAAGAGGCAGTCAAGTTTTGGGGGTCATCCTCAAAGCTTTAGCAAAAGGGGATATCATTGAAAGAACAATTAGAGAGGAACTATAGGTCTCCACAATGTCTGATCGAATGAATGCAATGTTTAACCATGTTCATGCCTTCATTGCTTTACTAAGTGGTCTGGGTATATTAGAAGAGATCTTCTATATTTCCTCTTGAGCCCAACTGTACATTCACCATAAACCCATAGGTCTGTTAAATGTTAATGGTTTTTATGATAAGTTGTTGTATTTTCTTGATCATGCTGTGGAACATGAATTTCTAACATTTTTGGCATGATAAATCATAATCTCTGCTGTTACTGCTGAACAATTGATTGATCAACTACAATCTTCCATTCCTGTAATTGATCCCTCTATCAGTCGCATAAATTGGTCAACTAAGGAAAGCCGTAAAAAGCTTAGATTGGATTTAAGCCTTTGTTTTTGAATCTTTGTGTCTTTTGTTATTGTGTTTTGTTGTTTCTTATATTTGTTTAAGTGTGTTTTAGGTTTGTTAGTGTTTTTTATTTCAGGTGATGTCTATACTCTATCTTTCTACCTTAGACCATTAAGGACAATGTCTCATTTTGATTGGGGGAAAAGGATAGTAGTTGATAAAAAAAAAAACTAATTGTGTTTTCTATTTCATGAACCATTTGCAAAACTGTTGTTACTAGGATGGCAGAGTAAAGGTTAAAGTGACTCTTGAGACGCATCTTAGTAAACATTCTTAACAAGGTCTATCAGAATACTTCTTGAAATATTCAAGTTTACAAACTCTCGCATTCTTATCACTTAATTCTACTCATATACTCATTTAACAAGTATTCTTAAACCTTTATTTTCACACACACACTTTAACATATGATTGTGGGTTGCACATTGGATTATTATATTATTTATGTTCTTTTGTTAAAGGTAACAACTTAGGAAAAGGGATGGTAAATAATTTGAAAAAAACAAAAAAACAAAAATAAAAAATTGATGATAATAAAAATGTAGATAAGTTTGGTTTCGTAGCCTTCCTAACCTAAGCAATTAAACCCGAATGGGTGTTTTAACACTTAATACCCTAAAGTCAACTGATTTGGGAGTTATTGGTCCAACACTTGTTACATCGGTTGAGGAGAAAAGCTTAAGGGAATCAAATATTGCACTATCTACGTATCAGTATCTACAATCCGAGTTATTAAGCTCGTAGGGGTGTCTCAACACCTAATGCCCTAAGACCAACTGGTCTGGGAGTCATTAGCCAAAAGCTCGTTACATGGGTTAAAGATGCATTGTGTTTTAAGTTATGTGTGTGTGTGTGTGTGTGTGTCTATATATATATATATATATATATATATATATATATATATATATATATATATATATATATATATATAAAGATAATAATCTCAACCCAAGGAAGTTCTCCTTAAACATCAGAGAAAAAATTTTGTTTTCTTCCAAGTAAAGCCCTATAACTATGTGTTGATATTTTGAGCACAAAAGAAAGGTTTATTAATATCTTGTTTAAAAGGTATTGAGCAGATATATAAATTTAATGAGAGTTTGTTTATCTGGATAAATTAATGGAAGTTGAATGATGAATGTCTTGCTTTGTGGAATTTGCAAATTGTTTTTCTATTTTAACGCTTTGATTACTAGGGACTAGTAATAAGCTAGTTGGGGGGTGATTAGTACTTAAAAGTGCATTTTTATCAAGGTTTTATATCATCATTTTGCACTTGAAGTATCAATAACTCCTTAACTAAAGCATGTTTTATAATAACATATCTAATAATATAAGATACCTTTAATTTATGGTAAATGTTCATCTTAAACGCAGACGTATCACATAAATGAAAAGATTGATTGATGATTTTAAGTATTGAAATTGAAAGGACAAAGAGATAGCCAAACTTAGAAAAGAGATGTTTGGTAATTGGGTCATAACTGAAGCTGTAGATCTCGGATTTAGGTCTGCTTCATATGGATGGAAAGCTAAGACATAGGCCTAAAACTTTCATGAGAGTCCAAGATTTAAAAAGGCCATTTTCAAGTCCAAATTATAGCAACAACAGAGAAGTCTGAATCTGTCCTGCAGCCCCGACACTTTTCAGTGTTCAGCCCATATCGTGAGTTCTAAAAGTCCAAATAACCTCAATATTTTTTCCTGAAAAACTGAGACAATTTCCTAGAACTTTCATGAGTAAAGTTGGTTCAAATTCTGACGTAATCAATGATGTTTTGTTCAGACAAGAAGATAAGGATTGTCACCAAGTCAAGATGTGGCCACCCACTCAACAATTATTCATCAAATCAATAGTTCCAAATTTTGACCTATAAAAGGAGGTATTTGCCATGCATGTAGGCATCTTGGTTTTCATATCAAGATCATGCTCTTGCTTTCACTCTTTGTATTTTTGTAATGCTTAAGTTTTGCTTTCATTAATATCTAGTTTATGCCTTTCATTTCTTTTCCTTTACTTAGTTAACTTTATCTTATTTATATTTTTATCCTATTTATTTATGTTTCTTTCTTTCATTATGTTTAGCTAAGTTTATTATGTCTAGGTGAAAAGGTTACACTAATGGTGTAAGAATAAGTATAGTATAAACTCAACATGGACTTTAATGTTGGATACTAACATGTTTTATATTTGTTATCTTGTTCACTTTTAATATTTTGCTTGTTAAATGGTTAATCTAGATTTATGTTATCTAACCCTTGCTACAACAAATACTTGGCACTTTCATAACCCAAACCGTATGATATAACGGACACCTATGCTATGAAAAGAACTTGATTTGTTGTTAACATAAGTTATAATCATGAATGTCTGACAACACTTACAAGTATTAATATTATTCGAATAAGATAACTAATGTAATTATGTTAACAATTTATAATCCAATTGAAACGTCCTTTGTGTGTGGTTTCCAGTTGAATAATAAGAGTTTATACTATACTTGTTTGAAATACCATTAGTGGATTCTCTAACTTTGACATTTGTTTTTATCATTGTTTAATCCTCACATTGATCTTTCATCTCAAAGTTCTCATCAACTTCTTCTTCTTTATTGTTGTTGTTGTTGTTGTTGTTGTTGTTGTTGTATTATTGTTGTTTATAATTTATACAATAACCTCCCTATGGTTCAACCCCGGTCTTGCCGGGTTATTTATTACTTCAACACTCCTACACTAGGGAGAAAACATCAATCTTTTGGTCGTATCAGTTTGTTTGGGTCACCTTCCCTATTGGTTTTTACATGAGTGAATGCAAGTTTTGACATGTATTTTTTAACTTCCAACGTGATATCCATATCACATAAAAATACTTGATTTTCTCCAAAAATTCAAAAAAAAATCCTCCTTTTAAAAATAAAATATATATATATATGTTTTGTTCACGTGCATATGGTCAAATTCAAAAAATCTTTTCACATATATTTTCAAAAATAAATGTATTTTTATCATGTTTTAAAAATACAAGATAAATATTGTAACATGAAGGAATGTCACAAGTGCATATGAAACGCCTTGCATAAACTTTACACCTACGATGATTTCCTTTTTGATGAGTTTTCTGAAGCTTAGCTGCTGAAATTTGTGTTGCATTATTTGTCTCAGGATCTGCCTAGGTTCCGTCTAGAAAATCTGGAGCATAACAGGCAACTATTTGAGCGGGTCACTGAAATTATATAGTGAAATAACACCAGATGAAATGGCAAAACTCGAATCCATCGCTTCTGCAGGTGTTGTTCAGGGTGATAGGTACGAGGTTTTCATGCTTACATGCAGGAATTCAGAAACTCCACCTCTTTCATCATGGAAAGCTATATAAAAGAATGTTGCCATGTCTGTTATCTTGCTGCTACTTGTAGATTTCAGTTACCTTTCCAAGTGTTCTAAGATTGTGGGAGTTAATTTGGACACCATCTGAAGAGATATATGTTTTTTCCCCATAATTTAATTTTACCATTTCTGTGTTTTTGCTTTGCTACAGAAAGATGGTCTTTCGTAATTACTTTGTCCTGTTAGAATTTTATAATTGTTGAGAGCGAGTAGAACTTCTAACGCGGGAGAAAAATAAGATTTTGAGTTTTTCTATACTTATGTCAGTTTTGTATATTTATTTTTTATAAAGTAGGAGATTGATGTATATATAAATATTTTATATTGTTTTTTTTATTTTTAAGTTTTTTAATTTATTTTATCTTTCTTACTAATAACAAACTATTATGGTTTTTTTTTTAAAACATTATCATGTAAATACAACTTATTTACATAAAATAAAAATAATTGTAGATAAATTATAATAATCTCTTTTAAGCATTATGAAATTTTAAAAAATACATATTTTTTCATTTTCAATTTATCAATTCATGTATATTTTTCAATTTATTCTATTAAACAATATATTTTTATTTTCAATTAAAAAAAATAATGATATATAAAAACATGTCCATAACGCAAACACTTCCTTCTCTTACATTATAAATTGACTTGAAATTCTACATAAAATAACAAGGAAATAAATACAATACCTATTGCACTTAAAATAGTGAATTATAAATATAAAAAAATGAGATGAGACATTTATCGTAGCTGTGAGACAATTCACCATGGATTAGCATAATAAATTGTTTTTTTTCCTTCTCCCAAAAGCATGGCTGGTAGGGGTAGAATTATCTTTTACGATGGATTCATTGGAGATTACAAAATTAATTGGGATAAATTAGTTAGTATATTTTTTTTTTTGCACTGTTAAATTAATTTTTCTTTTTATTATTATTTGCACAATAGAACTACAATTATACCTTTTAGAGAAAATAACCATTAAACTAGGGGTTTTTCTTCATATTTTCAGTTTTTTAAACAGTAAAGTTACGGTATTACCCTTAAAATCAAAAAATTATACATCTAATTTCAAGGGTATTTTTGGTTTTTACTTATGGTTTTTTTGTTATTTTTGGGTTGCCCTAAGGGTTGGTTTGTCATTTTAAAAGACTAAATATTATTAGAAAAAAAAATTGTTGATGTATTAGTGCGTGACGGTTCCGCGAGAGACACATGTAGGCCTTTCGATTATCAAATTCCACTATACAAGGCAGCGATAGGAGAGGCTCATTGTCCTCTTTCTAGTAGTGTGGTGCATGCTTATGGAGGAGGCACAATTGGCCTCTAACAAGCCTTTTTTTTTTGTTTATCTCTGGACCTAAAAATTTATACTAACCCATCCAAAAAACAATTGTGTTCTTCATTTTATATTTTTATAAATCTTAGTCTTTATTCTCTTAATTACTATTTGTTTTTTTTAATGTATTTTTTGATTTTTTTTATTTCATTACTGAGAATTTTATTTTATTTAATTTTTGTATCTAATTTGGTCATTATTAATTTGATTACTCTTTTTTGGTGTTTTATCCTTTTCTTGATTTTTTTTTGTTTTTTAATTTTATCCCTAATCATTTTATTACATTTATTTTTTTATCCAATTTTGATCATCTATTTTGTTGTTATTTTCTTATCCTTTTTCTTATTTATCTATTTTTTTCAATTATACCTCTCAATATTTTATTTTATTTAGTTTTTTTATCTATTTTGGGTCCTTAATCTTTTTATTACTATTTTCTTATCCTTTTCTTGATTTATTTTGTTTTTCAATTTAATCCCTAATTATTTTTCTTCATTTAGTTTTTATATTAAATTTGATCCGCATTGCATGGATTTGAGATTGTTTTGTAATTGGATATTCTACTCTCTCTTTTTGTGTTTGCCTTTCTACATAGTAATCTCGGTCTCATTACTTAACTCTGATATGATTTTATTTTTTTATCATTTTATTCTAGATTGATTTATTATAGAAAAAAATTATTTTTCAATGTGAAATTTGAAACCCTTTAATACATATATTTTATATTCACAAGAAAAAAAATTATGTTTTTTAATGTGGAAAAAAAAAATTTAAATACTTCCAGTTAAAATGATAATATATTAACATGGTATCTTTTCAATATTGAATAAAAACTTTTTTTAAAATAATTTTTTAAATTTTATTATTTATAGCACGTATGACTTATATTTAAATGAATTATATTTTAATTTTTTTATATAAAATATTAAAACTTTTAAAAAAAATATAATTTTTTCAGTTTGATTCCTGTTAATCCGTGTAATCCGGGATCCGGCTAGTTGATGAGGTGGGTTTGATAACAATGCACAGTAGAGTCTCTTCATTCACTTCCACCATTTAGGGCAGTTTCGTTTTATTTGCTAGGCTGATCCGAGAACTCGTACACACACTGAGTCCGTCATTCTTGAAAAGCAAATTAAACAAGAACAAGAGAGATGGCAACAGTGAAAAGGATCAAGCTGGGGTCACAGGGTCTTGAAGTATCAGCACAGGGACTTGGATGCATGGGCATGTCTGCCGCCTACGGCCCTCCAAAGCCTGAATCGGACATGATCGCCCTCATCCACCATGCCGTCAACACCGGGGTCACTTTACTCGACACCTCCGATGTCTATGGACCCCACACCAACGAAATCGTTCTGGGCAAGGCCTTGAAGGCGGGAGGATTACGACAGAGAGTTGAATTGGCCACCAAATTTGGCATCAGCATTAAGGACGGCAGTTTTGAGATTCGAGGGGATCCTGCATATGTGAGAGATGCTTGTGAGGCCAGCTTGAAACGCCTTCAACTTGAATCCATTGATCTTTATTACCAACATCGCATTGATACCAGCGTTCCTATTGAAGCCACGGTATTTCTCTTTAATTGTTTTTGTTTCTGAATATTGTTCTGATTAATCTTGATCGTTCGATGGCTATGATGATAGTTAGAGAATTTTCTTTTACTTGATGATATATTTTCCAGAATCTGTCACAGGAATATCCAAAAATCCTAAAACTTCAGCATAAACCCACTAAAATTATAGATTAGACACGGTACTGATGATACCGTCATGCTTATTATGTGCATTGACATCATGCAATGGTCTCTTTCGTAGCTGGATTCTGACAATGCTACTATGGGGTACTGTCCCTGCATTCTAGCTGAAAAATGTCTTGCAGTTGTGCACTCATAATTCTTTTCTTTGCTAGATGGGGGAACTCAAGAAACTAGTTGAAGAAGGTAAAATAAAGTATATAGGTCTGTCTGAGGCCTCTGCTTCAACAATCAGAAGAGCTCACGCTGTTCATCCGATAACAGCCGTGCAGTTGGAGTGGTCACTGTGGTCAAGAGATGTGGAGGAAGAGATTGTTCCTACCTGCAGGTGAGGCATTGATGAGTAAAACTAATTTCCTTTGGAGATTAAAATAACCGAAACCTTAGGCTGTTTATGGGATGCCTTAGATATCCAGAGTCTGATCTTATCATTCTAATGGTTCAGAGAACTTGGCATTGGGATTGTTGCTTACAGTCCTCTAGGACGGGGATTCTTTTCCTCTGGGCCTAAGTTGGTTGAGAGCCTTACAGATGGTGACTTCAGAAAGGTAGGTTCTTTTCTTTTTGAACATAGAGTTTGTGATCTGTGTAATACATGTCCAGTAAATAACCAATTGTACAAGCATAATCTTTTACAGTTTGGAAAGGAAGGAATGCCAAAAATCACATTTCCTCCTTTGACAGTTATATGCGTCAGAATAATATAAAACCGTTCTTGAAAACTCACCAAATAACTTAAACTCTTAAGCAACGAATTTTTGACAATATATTGGTTAGCTTAGATGCCTCAAAAAATCGTCTCTTCCATCTTATGGAGTGGTTTGGTGGTCTAAACTCCATAGAAGAAACTGGCAGAGAGTAAAAGTTTAGCTTTGAGATCATTATATTTTACCTAGCAGTTCTTTCACATTTGCATTCTTCCTACAAATATGCTATACACTTGGATTGCTTAAAGATTCAATCAAATAAAACACACATTTACAGGATCTCCTTGTATTAGACAGGTGGCTTTAGTTTGTCCCATGCATGTCCAAACAAAAAGTTCTGCATACTTAATGTTTTGCTTAAATCTTTCTCTCTGATATTCAATCTTCAGTACTTCTGGATTCCTAAAATCTGCTCACTCGCCTTGTACATGGAAATTTGGCATTGCAAACCCATAAAAAACTGCGTGGTATACAATATATCATGATGGTTTCCGTTTAGTACTTGGAATGTTTTGTTATGGCAAAAAGGACATGTTACAAGTACATCTGGAATGTTGCATAAACTGTAATATTATATGATGCTTTCTCTTGATGAGTTGTTTCAGGCTTAGCTGCTGAAATTAACTAGTGTTTCAATTGTCTCAGCATTTGCCTAGGTTCCGACCTGAAAATCTTGAACATAATACACAACTATTTGAGCGGGTTAAGGAAATCGCAGCAAGGAAACAGTGCACTTCATCGCAGCTGGCGTTGGCCTGGGTACACCACCAGGGTGATGATGTATGTCCTATTCCTGGAACCACCAAGATCGAAAACTTCAACCAGAATGTTGGAGCTCTGTCTGTCAAACTAACGCCAGAAGAAATGGCTGAACTCGAATCAATAGCTTCTTCAGATGCTGTAAGGGGAGATAGGTCTGGCCATGGCATGCCTACATTCAAGGATTCAGATACTCCACCTCTTACATCATGGAAAGCTGTATAGAAGGCATGCATGCTGCCATGTCATGTTGTCTTGCTGCTAGCTACTCTTGGGTTTCAGCTGCCTTTGAAGTTTTCGAAACTTGTGAGAGTTTGGACACCATCTCTGAACTTCTGAAGAGAATAAGAGTTTGTACACCATCTGAACTTCTGAAGATAATAAATGTTTTCGTAATCTAAAAGTATTGCAACTTTCTTTAGCTTTGCTATAAAAAGATGGTGTTTCTTAGTTTGTCCTCGTAGAAATTTCTAATTGTTGAGAGCAACGGCGGAGGACTCAAGGAGGCTAAGTCTAAGTGAAAAAATATAGATTATAAAAATTTTAATAACCCACCCACCTTGATTTTTAGTAAGTAGTCATGAGACAATTACATAAACTTTCCAATAATCCAAAACTCAATAGAACTTTTGTTCTTTATTAAAAAACCACAGAATTCCTAAACATGTATAATTAATTTGTTGTGAGATAATTAGATTCGCATGTCTTTGTAAGTTGAGGTTTTAGCTATCACAAAACGCAAAACTAATAAAGAGACTAATCAAATCGGTAATTTATATTGAAGTGGAACTACTTGATGGGGCTCTCATTTTGATTATATTTACAGTTTAATAAATATATATGGTGCATCTATTATTATGCTTGAAAATATATATGGTTAAAAGGGATCTTCTAATTCTATACATGGAGAAATTGGTGGTTGTTTGATTGTAATGAAATCTTTTAAATTTATATTTATCTTATATTTGATGCATAAAATAATGAGGATTATTGATTTACTTTGTCGAGCTTTGCAGCAAATATCTCTTGACATCTTAAATGCAATGGATCTTGTATCAACTACTAAAGTATTGCTTCGAGCTTTAAAAGATGTTGGATTTGATATTTTCCTTGTATATGTGCAATTTATTTGCACACAATATGAGATTGACATGCCACATATGAATACTTCGTATAAAAAAACTATAAGTCGTTCATATAAGCAACAAGGATCAGTGATAGTTTACCAACATTATCATTATGATATATTTAACTCAATAATAAATTTTATCCTGAAGATTTCAATGAACAAGAGATATATAATTTGAGATCTTAGCTAGAGCGTTATCAGATTGATATGATTCATCACAAGAGCTTTCAAAATATATTTATCATTTCTGAATTATGTCAAGAATTAGTTGAAACTAATAAGTTGCAACACTATCATTTGATTGACAGGTTGATTTGTTGTCACAACCAAACCCAACCTGTCAGATATTGTCCGCTTTGGGTCTTACAGCCCTCACGGATTTGTTATTGACGACCACGCATAGCACCAAAACGCATCTAACAAGTTAGCAACCAGCACTACTAATAAGGTCAGCAACCAACCCCTCACCCACCGATGGGGGATATTACAATCTTTCCCTCTTAAGGAGCCCGATGACCCCATCGGCACCATCAAACAGCCAGTGAGGCCTGCTCTGATACCAAATGTCACAACCCGGCCCAACCTACCAGATATTGTCCATTTTGGGCCTTACTACCCTCACGGATTTGTTCTTGGCGACCATGCATAGCCTCAAAATGTGTCTAACAAGTTAGCAACCAGCACTACTAATAAGGCCAACAACCAACTCCTCCCTCACCGATGTGGGATATTACAGTTGTCTTGTTTTGACTTTGCTTGTTTCCACTACCACCACAGAGCATGCATTTTCAGCTATGAAACATGTTAAAACTGTGCTTGGCAATAAAATTAAAGAGGAGTTTTTAGCAGATTTTATGATGATTTACATTGAACGAGAGCTTGCTGAAGATATCGATTCGGATTCGATTATAGATGAATTCTATTCCACAAAACATTGAATGATGCAACTTTTATAGTGTATTTTTTTTCAATTTTATGTATTTTAAATTTTATTTGTTTATATTTTGTGTTATGTATTTGGATTGAAACTTTATTGTTAACTTAACAAATTTATATATACGAGTTAATGATTGATCTTGAAAAATAATTTATATGTATTTACTTTGTAGCCCAGGATTAAAAAAATTCTTAGCTCTGCCCTTGATTGAGAGTGACCAAAAACTTTATATTATACCTGTCATTCTCGATATAAAGACTTACTTGAAAGTAATTGTTTAAAGTATTATTTATTTATTTATTTTATATTGAATCGGCTAGATTTAAATTAGATTTGAAAAGAATATGTGAATCACTAAAAATCTATACGAGTTTATTGACTTAGAGTTTTATCCAATTCAACTAAAATTCAAGTAAATCTGCTAATATATGCTGGATTTAATAACTACTATATTTTATGCTAAAAACCTGGCTTCCATGTAAATCTTCCAGTCCATACTTCGATTTAAAATCTATGCTTTATGCATTCTGGAGAACAAGTTGCGGAATTTGTGATCACGCACTAATTGAATGATGGTCAAGCATTTGCATGTCAATGGCTGTTTGCGTAATTTCAATGTGCCTTGAAAAAAGAGAAAGTCATGTCATTGCCTTGATTTTTTTGTTTAAAATATTTTATAGTTAAAATATTTTATAGTTAATTAATTAGTTACATATGATATTATTATTTTCGTATGCATATATATTTGTTATTAATAAAAAGTTAATTTATTTTTAATATTTATATAATATTAAATTAATGAATTTAATATTTGATTTATGGATCTATAGTAAAAATAAAATTCATGGGATAAAAATGCTATACAAGAAAATTTATAAAATTGTCATAATTATGAAATTCTTATTGCATCAAAACATTGTTCTTAAAATGTTCTTGGTTAATACTCTCTTAAATACTAGATATTTATTAGAGTCATAAAAATCGGTATATATTATGTTCTTTGATTTATGTTGTTTTCATAAGCTGAGGTATAAAGGATAATTAAAACTAATATATAGGTGATTGTCATAAGATATGTACATTGAACTAATCTACATGAGAATTTCATATGGAGAAATCACATATGTCTATGGAAAGGCTAATGTGACGGTTATGTAAGTGATTCTTAGACTTGAGATTATTAAGTTATTTTATATAAAGAATATTATGTTTTAATCTTTTTGCATGTTATCTTAATTGAGGTAATGAAGGAGCAGATATTGGGTATAACATGAACTATATAAAGGTACATGAGTGATCAATAGATGATTCATCATCCTAGGTGAATTAGAAAAAATATTTTATTTGTTCTTAAATAGTATTGACTAAGAAATTCTAGGTCAAGATGGAATGAGATTTGAAAAGAGTTAGAAATTAAGAACCTAATGGGTCACACACATTAAGAACCATTAGTTAGAAGTTAAACTGGGATAATTAATCAAGTGTGATTTGATTGAAAATAATTTTAGAAATTAAGCACTCAAATATATTTAATTTAAGGATTATAATTCTAGTTCTATAATAATCAAATAGGGACTTGATTGATTAAATTTCTAAAATTATCCTTAAATAATATGCAAATTGATATATTGTCAATTTATAGGGTTTTTCATATTTTTTCTATAAATGGTATGTTGTGGCTCTTTTTTTTTTGAAGGAGAGGTTATCTGTTAGACAAAAAAAACTACATAAGTCACAAAATAAAGAGCTAACACTCTAGGCATAGCAATCTCTCTCTCCTAAATAGGAGTTTAGGAGATTTTTAACTAGTGATTCATATGAATTACCGTTGGAGGCTAGATAATTAGACAACTTGTGGTCTGCAACAACCTAACATTTAAAGAATTATTAAAAGTCAAAGAAGATCAAATCTTCATATAATAAATCCCTAAGCAACTCTAGATCTATTTAATGGGATCCTAGAGCTCCTGAGTAATTTTGTTTTATTATTTCCGATGTGTGTATGACATTCAAGAACCCAACATTACTTTTATCTGTAAAGTAAGATTTATAGATTATTGGTACAGGTGGTCTGTATGGGTCACCTTTTCTATTGGATTTTGCATGAGTGATTGCATGTTTTGACATGTGTCCTTTAACTTCCAATGTGATATCCATATCATAGAAGGATAAGGATAAACAAACCTCAATCTTGAGGGGTGCAGTTCAACTGGTCAAACTCTAGGTTTACTCCCTAAAGGTCACTAGTTCAAGTCCTACAAACCTCAAGGCCACTAAAGACTTACATGGTCATTAACTTCAGGGCCCGTGAGATTAGTCGAGGTACATGCAAGCTGACCCAGACACCCACGTTAATTAAAAAAAAGATAAACAAACCTCATCTTGTATTTTCAACCGAGAAAAAAATGTTTTTAGGGAAAAGTAATTATGATTAAATTGAAAAATATCTTTGATATTATCTTTCTATAATTGAAAATTATCTTTGACATTACGAGGATGGTTTGAATTGAGATTACATTTATAGATGTGCCAACAATTAATATCTTTTTTAAAAAAATATCAATAAAAAATATATTATTTATAGGTTTACCATTATGATTTATTTAATCACTAAAGAGCCATCAAAACTCAAAAATAATAAAAATGCTACCAAGTAATCATTAGGAATTTTTGAAAAATAAATGGTTATTGATGAACTCCAATTAGAAAAAATTGATTGATTTATGTACGAACTTAATTCACAAGACAAGAGAAAAATGTAACTGAGAGAGAAGGGGGGTGATTTGATCTGACCCTATTTGTTTGCTGGAAAATAGTTTTTTTTTTTTTTAAAGTGAATTCCAAGAAAGTGAATTATTTTCTGATGTTTGGTAGTGTAATGGAAAATAAGTTGGAAAACACTTTCCAGTGTTTGGTTATGTCATGGAAAATGAGCTGGAAAATAACTTATTAATGTTTTATTTTTCTCAAGTTTATTAAAATAATGAGGAACAAATCTTACAAATTAAAAAGTTGAATGAGAATGAAATTAAAAAAAATATAATTTCATAAATTATCTCAAATAAAATAAATAATAATCAAAATAATAGAGATCAAATTTAAAAAATATAAAAAATAAAAGATGAAAAATTAAAATAATAATAATTAACATTTCATAAATTATTTCAAATAAAATAAGTAACAATCAAAAGAATGAGGACCAAATTTGATAAATAAAAAATTTCAATAAAAAAATGATAAGGAAAAAGCAAATAACAATTATAAAAATGAGGACCAAAGTTAATATAAAAATTAAATTTTAAGAGATGAAATTGAAAAATAAATATTCAAAACAAAATATATATAGCAATCAAAAGTTTGAGGATCAAATTTGATATAATCAGCAAATAATATGACATTTCTAAATTTTTTACAACTTCTGAAAAGTGTTTTCCACCCAAATTTTCTAGGAAAACACTTTCCTGGAAACCAAGATAAATTTTCCTTTGACTGGAAAGTGTTTTATGTTGACCAACTTTTCTAATAACAAACAAACACAGGAAAGTTTAGAAAGTAATTTCTCGAAAACCATTTTCCGATAAACAAACATAGCCTGAAAGAACAGGTAATATAGCTACTCATATGTTGTTTGGTTAGTTTTCATTTTAATATATATAAAGGTTCATTTCAATATATATAGAGGCAATATGATTATTTCATCAAATTCCAAAAGTTTTTATGATCCAAGATGTAAAATGATTTTTTTAAAATTACACCAAGTAATCGCAATTCGTACAAAACATTGGGATGCTAAATATGATTTTCCATCTATAATTTCATTATTTTTTCACTTTCTCTCTATTCTTTTGAAAATTGCAATTTACATCCAAAGTCAATAATTTTTAAAGTTGTAAAATACTTTGAATCCTCGCTAAAAAAAAAGTCAACAAAATAGTTTAAGTTACTTACAAGATTTTCATTATATTCTAATTAACTACTAAAGAGCCCTAAAGTCTTAAAATATTAAATAGAAAATTACTCTTAGCATTCCATAGTTTGGTCAAAATTCCAATTGTCCGTCAAGTTTTGAAAAATTACAGTTTGCATCATGGGTCAAAGAAAACTTCTAAATTCGATAGAAATACCAAAATACCCCCTTCTATATTATATTAAAAATCAACCCAAACAGTAGATAACTTCTTCTCTCTCATCAATCAACTAAAAAACTTCTTACTTAAAAATCAATTTCTCTTTCCTCCTAAACCCAATTCGAACAAAAAACCAGTGATTGTAATTGCTTTCTCTCACATGATTTCGTGGTTTAGTGTGGTTATCTCCTTGTTGTTGGATTCTAACATTCATTTCATCCAAATCCAGAGCGGCAAAACCTATTTTTGAAGAATGGGAGGCTGGTTTTTTGTTGAATTAAGGTTCTTTAGTCTTTGGATTCTTATTGAAGGCTAGATTTAATTTACTGAGTTAAAAACAAAAACAAAAATTATTTCCTTTATGGGGTTGGATTCATTTTTAGTCAGATCAAGTTTTGGATTTTGGTTATCAGAGTGAAAAAAAAAACCCATTTTAAGGGAACTTGAAAATTTTAACTCTAGTGAAATGAGTACTAAATAGGGGTCTTGGGAATTGCAAAAGCTTAGTGCTTTGGTGGGTTTTGATTAGTGGTGTTAAGGGGACATCGGGGTGAGCTACATGTGAAAAGGGTAAAAAATATGAAAAAAGGTTACCACCTAGTTTTATAAAAACTAGAAATCCTAATTGATTTTTAGAGGTTCTAGGTAAATGACTAGTTATGTAATATGGATTGTAGATATCACCTTATATATCATATTTAAGGTAAGTTGTATTATTGTTTGTTTTCAATGATAAAATGTGTTTAATATTCTTACATGCTAAAGTTTGCCTATTCTAAATACACAAATAAAAACAATAAAAAAAATAAACATGTCATTTTTTTTATATTCATAAAGTTTTATGTTTTTTTAGATTTTTACGTGGAAACTCTTTCAAAAAATTCATATGAAAAATTCATCATAAAAAAAATTAAACACATGGTGAAAATCAGGCATGCTCATACAAATCTCACAAAAACAAATGTCTACACATAACAAAATTCACAATTTAAAAATAATATCAACAAAAATCATAATTTAACAAACACATCAGTGCACATTAAAACTCACAAACAAATCAAACTTATATTAAAATCTATATTGAAACCAAACTATTTTGCATTAGACAGAGCTTTTACGACTCAATCCTTCTAACCTCGTTACGGGGTATTAATTTTCAACCTTATTTCACCATAAAAATAAATTCCATGATGACATCATATTATCGGGGTTGTCGTGCAACAAACGCAAACCCAAGACTTCAAATATTTTGCAACAATCAATAATAATACACAATCAACTAAAATTCTTAATAAAAACCAACAATTTATCACAAAGATTTAACAATAATAATAAAAAATATCATTCAAAAATATAATTAGGATTTGAAACCAACCTTGTAGAACGGTGGGAATCGATTAGAAGTTGCTGGAACGGTCGAGAATCTATCAAGGACTATCAAAATAGTGTTGATACATGTAGATCACGCACTGCCATGACTAGTGGCGAGTGGACTAATGGTCCAGTGACTTGGGAAGAGCATGGTTAAATGGATTAAGTAGTTTTTCTCCTCTTCGTCACTTTTATGCCGACGGTTTGGTCAATGGTTGCTTAAAAGAGGAGATCAACCCATTTCGAATCTTGATTTCCCTCTCCTTCCTATCTCTTCTAGGAAAAATGGTTGAAAATTATGAAATGGTTGTTCATTGGTCGAATCGTGTTGAAAACATGTTTTTTTTTGTGAGTTTTGTATTTTATTTTGTATTTTTTATTTTGAAAAATGATGAAAACTAGGGTTCAAGATCTGGGTGATGACAAGTAGGTTTTGAAGAGAGAGAAAAAAACCCCTTTTTATGCTAGATGTTGATCAAAGGCAAAAGCAATGGATTCCATATTGGAGCTTAGCCTTGTAAATTACATCTCAAGCCCTGAGAAAGGGTCGGGGAAGTGCAACCTAGAGAAGATTCATTTGGATAACTGTTGGAGTCAGAAAGTGCAATATCATAAGATTAGCACAAAAAATCAAGTAATCTTTTAGGGTTTTTGACTTGGGTAAAAAATCAAATATGTGGCATTTTTGTTATTTTTGGATTCAGAGTTTCTTAGTAATTAAATAGAAAATAATAGTAAGCTCAAATAATTTTTGTTGATTTTTTTTTTGGATACATCAAATATAAGAAGCAAACTGTTACACATCCATCAAAGTTTAGGATGCAAAATATAAATTTTCAAAATTTAATAGGCAAATACAATTTTGATCATATTATAGAATGTTAAGGGTAATTTTCTCAATTATTAAATTGCATCTCCTATCTCCTACTGATGAACCAAGATTTTATCAGTATATCTTTATATATATTTACCAATAAATATCGGATAAAAAAAATTATATAAGTATAATTTTTTTCTGAATTCTTAGATGTGTTGGGCTAGCACGCGCCAGTACCAAACACACTCTAATGGAGGGGCGTTGGGTATGGAGCTAACCAGACCCAACTCCGAGTGGGCTTAAATCTATCATGACTCGTCATGTTTTAATCTTTTAGTTGGATAAAATGAGTTGAATATAGCTCGTAATGTAACTCAAAATATTACAAAGATAAAGTTATACTCCACCTATGAGTTTTTTCTTCATAAAAAGAAAAAACTCATAAGTTATAAATATACCATGAGACCTTCATAATAAAGGTTCACAATCTTTATTCTTTACTGCATATATATTTTCAGAACACTTCTCTCTAGAATATTATTGTATTTTTCCTCTCTAAAATACTTATTTAATTATCAGAGAGTCTTCACCTCCACTAAATTTTTTTTTCATGTACTAGCCACAAGTTACCTTTATCTACCAAACATAAAATACAAGCTATCAATCATCTTAATTAAAAAAACATAAAATTATTAAAACCAATTAATTAATCAACTATCCAACTCCGAAGACTAGTCCTTAAATTTTGAGTACATCATCACCTCTACCTTCTCTCTTTCCTTAGTTACCTGACTCGTCACCTTTATTTTTAAAGAGAACATGCAGCCTCTTATCACCATCAATCACAAGTTAGAGAATTCATGACATGTAAATGATTGCGCATAATTACATGTTAGTGAGCTTTCTTGATTATAAATTGTATTAATATCTTGTAACTTATATAATTACATGTTAAGTTATATGTAAGGACTCCATATTAATTGATGAATATTCATTAAATTGGATTTACTTTTTTTATATTGATTTTGGTTGATATTTTCATCATATTAACTTACAAAATCAAATTATTTTATATATGAATATATATCTTCTACATCACAAGAGTAAAATTATCAATATTAATCATGAATTATTTCAATTATAAATAACTTTAAATTATATTGATACTCAAATGTGGCTTAAAAAACATAGATCATATTTAAAGTTATCATCCTCTATTCTGTTTTGTTTTAAAATTTACACCATACAGTGAGTTATTTAAAATTAATTGATTTAAAATTTAAAATTTAAACCATACAATGAATCTATTAAATCTCGATTGATTTAAATTAAAAATTAATTGACTTAAAATTTAAAAAGATTTGAGTTAAAAAAACTTAATTAATTTGATTAAAAAATTAATTAATTAGATAACTTTATCAAAACTCAACTATTAACATGTTAATTTGTTTTTTTAATTTTTTTTAGTTAAATTGATACGATTTTAATTTTTTAAAAAAAAAACATAGGATGAACTTGAGTATTGCTCAGGTGAACCCTCACCGGGTCGGCTTTTAAAAGTATATCCTCGCCACTCCACTCTAAGGCTGTATCAGCTAGAGGTACTCCATTCTCTTGAACTTTCACCCACCAAGTGTCTGTAAGTCTCTCGTCCCTGCCATCTTCTTCCAATTTCGTGTAATTTCATGTTAAAGAAGGTAAAGATTTGATACCGACAAGCTCAACTCAAGAAACACCCACCATGTCTTTGAGCTAATCTAATCTTCTTTACTCAATTGATTGCATTCATGCAACTTCAATTCGTTCTCGTTAACCCCTTTACTTTTCATCTCTAATGATGCACTTTTCTTCGTTTTCATCCACATTAGGGTACATACAGCACTTCCCACCTGCCCTTTTTGGTGGCCGTTCTTCGTTTCTTGAATGCTCCCCAACTGTTTGTGATAAAGTCTCTGAGACTTTTACTTGGTTCTTGTATCACTGAAACAACAATGGCTTTGTACCTGTCTTCCCCTTCCCAAACCGGTTGTTTCCTCAAGTACACCTTCCTCCCATCGAGTACTCCTTCTGAGCTACATGCAAATCCCTCCCTGACTTGTAGAAAACCCAGATACAAGCGTCTTTTCATATCTTGCTCAGCTCCAAAAATTGTTCGTGATGTTTCACTAGACAAGCACGTTGTGAGACAAAGTAGGATTCGGTTTGTTCAAAAGCTTAAAACGCTGCTGTTGTCCAAACCAAAACATTACATTCCGCTCCACATTCTTTCCAAATGTCGTTCCTATCTTTCACTCACGAAACCTTGTTCAATCCGCTCTATGATTTATCGTTACCCTTCCATTTTTGAAATATTTCCAATGCCGACACCTCCGTTGCCATTAAATGCCACCAAGCCTTACTATCAGCTGTGTGTTCGTCTGACCCCAGCTGCTGCAGCCCTTGCTGCACAGGAACTTCGTCTTCAATCTGAAATTTCCACTGATTTAGCCAACAAACTGCAGAAGCTTCTCATGCTCTCTTCTCATCGCCGACTTGTCTTGTCGAAGCTGGTTCATCTTGCACCTGATCTCGGGCTTCCCGCTAATTTTCGATCTCGCCTCTGCAATGACCACCCTGATAAATTCAGGACTGTTGACACCTCGTACGGTCGTGCACTTGAGCTTGTATCGTGGGATGAACAGCTGGCTATTCCTTTGCCCGCTCCGAAAGTTTCTCGTGAGTTGATAGTGGACAGGCCTTTGAAATTCAAGCAGTTGACACTTCGAAAGGGTCTTAATTTGAAGAGACGTCACCGAGATTTCCTGGTCAAGTTGGGAGACTTGCCTGATGTGTGTCCATATAACACATGTTTAGAAGAATTTGCTAAGGAGTCCTTTGAGGCTGAGAAGAGAGCTTGTGCGGTTGTAAGAGAGGTGTTGGCCATGACAGTTGAAAAGAGGACTTTAATAGACCACTTGACGCATTTCAGGAAGGAATTTGGGCTGTCCAACAAGTTGAGAGGGATGATTATAAGGCACCCAGAGTTATTTTATGTGAGCTTGAAGGGCCTAAGGGATTCTGTGTTCTTGGTCGAGGGATTTGATGAGAATGGTAAACTTCTGGAAAATGATCGAACTTCAGTCATAAAAGATCAGTTGATGAAGTTGGTCAGTGAAGCAAAGAGGTTGAGACGAGAAAGGAGAAAGCGTGGTAAGTATGGCAATGATACTGGAGACTCCAATGATGTTGATGAGAATGATGAATTGCTCGACGCTTTTGATGACTATGATGATGGTTTCGAGAATGTGTTTGACTCTGAAGATTCAGGCTTTGATTATGAATTTATTGACAAAGATGACAAATACAATGAGTTTGATGGTTATGGGGAGAATGGAGAGTTATGGACTGCTGATACTTCCTTTGATGGCACCAGAGATGGGGGAGGCTCCAGGGAACCTTGGTAGCATTGACTGATACTGTACTATTTATCTTTGTGAAATATAGGTGTTTTAATGGTAGTTTGTGTATAATGTGAATGATGCTAGCAAATATCAGTGAATTATACTTCTTTTGAAGCTGGACCTTGCGAAGATGATTGAATCCTAAGTACTGACCAAAAAGCTGGATGATCTCTAAGAAATAGATGGAAGTTTGTTAAAATGGTTTTGATGCTAATCTTGGCGTCCTAATTCCTTTGATGAAATAGCTTTAAACCTTCGGCCTGCACATCAAGCTTGTTTTTTATGCTACCACAGTAGCCACAAATCCTATAGAGTATAGATGTAGCATTTTCTCCGGGAGAATGTTCTCCCCGTCTACTCGCTTGGTTCTAAAATGTGCATGGTCTTCAATATCTAGGCAGTGCAGGGGAAATGAAACTTGATCTGCTGCACGTGAACTGATGGGCTTTAAGTACCAAGACCACATGTAAGTGTTCGAAGCATTCCTCGTGTCTTATACCTGGTGCTTTGTTGCCTCCGAGGCCTGCTAGTTAGTTTAGTAGCGTACAACAATGTTTTAATTGTTATTTTTTAAAGTATTTTTTATTTGAAAATATATTAAAATAATATTTTTTTATTTTTAAAAAATTATTTTTAATATCAAAATAATTTTAAAATACATAAAAAAAATTAAAGCAAAGAAAAAAATAAATAAAAATTTAATGTTTTAAAAAATACTTTTAAAACATAAAAAAAATAACGAGATTAAATAATTCTAAAAGTAGCTGACTTAAATTTTTTAAAAAAATTAAAAAAAAATACCAATCTTTTTTCTATAAAAAAAAAAGCTAAAAAGAAAGGAAAAGCTTAGTTACTCAGAGTTTAAACTTATATATAGAGTTAATTACAACTTAATTTCTCTAGTTCAATGCAACAAATTGATTATTGCTTGTGGTTTCATAAAACTACATCATCTAATACTACTGTTTTTCCATATGCTTTTATTTTAATTCAGCTATGAATTTCATTTCTTTTTTTTTTCTTTTTTGAAGAAAATATAATAAATAAAAGAAAGTAATTACATGCTCGAGGTTTATTATTATATCCTCGAGAGCCGACCCATATCTTAATGTTTAAAATTTAATTCTAAAAGGTATAACTCAACTGGTTAGGTTCTGGATTGAGTTCCACTAACCTTAAGGTCACTGAAAGATTACATGGTCGTTAACTTTAGGGCCCGTGAAATTAGCAGAGATGTACGTAAATTAATCCAAATACTCACGTTAATCTATAAAAAAGGTTAAACCCGGTAAAGATATAAAAATTATAGATGATAAACATATTGAGTATCCTACCCCTTACAAGAAATACAAGTGGGTTCAAAGCTATATAGAGAGCTCTAAACCTTAAGATAAATCATTTCTTCCCCTGGAGAAAAAAAAGACCTCATCTTATTCTCAAACTTGAATATTCTATATAACCAAACAAAACATACACGCGCAATCTCACAAAACTCCCATCTCATATTTAAATTGACTTGCACATTATAAGATATCCAACCTTTTCAAATGACTTAATTTATAAGGTATTGTTCAAATCTAACTTCTCATATATTCTTATATCTTTCATTCTATAATAGCCTTGAAAATACCATAATTTTTTGAGAAAAAAATTAATTAAATTAGAAAGCATTTAAAATATATATATATATATATATATATATATATATATATATATAATACATAAATAAATATATGATTGATGATGGTAAAAGAGCTATTTAATTATATTGCATTTTGGAGTCGCTAATCCAATACAATTAACTTTAATTAGGGTATTAAATGGTTATTTGAAAAGGTTGTTTTTTAAAGTATTTTTTATTTGAAAATATATTAAAATATATATATTTTTTATTTTAAAAAAAAAATTAAATTTTTTTAAAATTCGTTTAGAATGGAATGCAATTCCAAACTGATGCTAAATCTAACGGCACAAAAAGAGTTAAAGCCGAAACTTGGCATCACACACCAAATTAAAACCCAGCTTGGCGGGACGAGACGATAAACAAATGGAAAGTTTATTTTTTCCTCGGTCACTGCTTACCCTAGCCTAGCAGAAGCAGGAGGAGAGGGGGAGAGAAATGTTGAGGGGACGGGAGAGCTTGATCCGATTGGTTGGTAAGCGCCGAAGATTCCTCCCCAATCGTAAATCTCTTCTTTCCGATTCCACTTCCATTATCTCTAACTCTCACCCTCCTCAGGTACTCCTTGCACATCACCTCACCTCACCGATTGTGATTGTGGTTGTGATTTTCTTTATTATTTATTTTGATTATTTATTTGTTATTTCAAGCTTTTAATTTCTTCTCTCAGACGCCTTTGAATTTGGGAAAAACGGATGAAAATGAAGATGGAATAATAATGTCAATGGAGAGTGAACAGAAATCCAAATCACCGCAGTCTTCAGATTCGGTAACATGCCCTGTTTGTTCCTCTAAGCTTGCTGCTCAAGACCACATCATCAACTCTCATTTAGGTATAGATTTTTTTTTTAATTTTTAATTAAGGTCGTTTATTATTAGGTTTAATTAGTTAAATGAGATAGAGAGATACTATTCGAAACTGCTAGGTACCAAATATTGTCATTGCGTTACGGGCTTATGATTTTTTTTATTGTTTTATTATTTATTGGTGTTTCTAGATGCATGCCTAACTAGAGGAACCAAACGGAAATTGACGCAGCGCACCCTCTTCCAACTCAACTTCTGCTCACAACCAATGGTGTGTAGTAGGTCTAGTGATGTAAAGAAGTTGGGAACAGGAAATGTACAGGAGGATGCGGCAGTTGGTTTTGACAACTCTACTGCAGTCGATGAAAATGAAGGTAATTTAGGCACATTGGTTCCAATGGGGGAGGCTGTTTTAGGAATTAGCATGGATGGTTCACCTATGAAACAAAAACTGATTGATGACGATGGGATCAACAGCCGAGTTGATTCCTCTTTGTTGAATTTGAGAAGTGAGGTCACGAAATGTATTGAGGCAATAACTGTGGATGACATATCAGGGGAGACTGCTTTAGGAACTAGTGCTGGTGGTTCGACTATGAAGCAAAAACTGATTGATGATGATCGGATCAATGGCCAAGTTGATCCCTCTTTGTTGAGTTTGAGAAGTGAGGTCATGAAATCTATTGAGGCTGTACCTGTGGGTGACATATCAGGGGTGTTTCTTGAAACCTTCATTGTTGGACGTAGATTTAGTGTTGAAAAGGAATTAAATCTTGGTGCAAACATCTGTCTTTTGAGAGAGACAGATAATGCCAAAGATCCCAATGCTATCCAGGTATATCTCATTTCTGCTTTGGTTTTTCCTTGAATTTCAGTTTGTTATAGATTAGTTTTAATGTTAAATCATGTGATCATTTTGATTCAGGTTCTTTTGGCAGATTCCAGATGCTGTAAAGTGCTGGGTTATCTCCCCCGAGAATTAGCTCAATATTTGTCTCCTCTAATTGATAAGTACTCACTGACCTTTAAGGTAATATAGTTCTTAATTTGTGAAAATAATTCTATCCAAACTTGTATGTTTGAATTCTAGATTGTGTTTGAGTAAAGTAGTGTAAAGAAATCAAAGGATGGGTGTCACTTCACTTATTTTCTTGCCATTGAATCTATTCTTGAATCTTGGTGTAGATATTGATTAATATGCACTGATCAATAAGTGATACAGAAAGAAGTGCCAGTGCTTCTTTTAAACAACCCCCCCCCCCCCCAAATCTGATGATGCATAGTTTGCTGATATATTTTACCTGTCCTATTGACTCTCTCTACATTTATGGATTGTTTTCAATATATATATATATTGAAGTAATTTAGCAAGAGTTATTAGTACTGTTGTGAAAGTTTTTAAAGTTAAATTGTTACTTAAGGTAAACAGAAGAACTAAAAATTGTTCATGTGTTTGTTCAAATCAAATGAGAACATGATGAATGGTTGCCACTCCCAAATAATTATAATCCCATCAGGATTGTTTTGCAGGGATGCATAACTTCTGTTCCAAAACATTATCTTGATGTTGTTCCCATTCAAATCGAATGTTGCGAAGTTATGTTAGAAAGCAATAAAGACCATACTGAAATTGAGGACTTCACATGTTCATGGAAAAATGTTCTTCATGTGGCTGAATCTGCCAAGAATTATCCACCTAGTATGACGAAATATCAACAAAACTTTTGGGTGTTGATACAAGAGGTTTTAAAAAGTAATCCCCATCTTTTCACCAATGATGAAAAAATGTTTTTAGGTATAAACTCTGCTATCTAGTTTAATACTTCATCACTTTCTTCTCTTCTTTATAATTTCTAACTATTTCATTGTTATTTGTCAACAGAATCATTTATTTCTCTATCAGATGACAGTCAGAGGCTTTTTGTTCGGCTCTATACACGTAAAGGTTATTTTTTTATCTTGTCAAAAATTTATACTATAGAGAACCCAAGACCTGGATTAATAGGCAAGTTGACAATTATGAGAACAACTAGAATGGCAAGTTATCTGCACCACAAGAACAAAGAGTTTTTAAGGTTTGAGCCTTCAAAGATGATTGGAATAGTTAGATATATGAAAAACAAAAAAACAATACAATATTTACCATAATCTACCCAGATAAATGCGAATTTCATCTCTTTTCTCTCTCCCCCTGTTCTTTTTTTTTTTTCAGTCTTCCCAGATAAAAGGAAGGACCTAGAAATTCTTTATTTTGTTCTCTTTTGGTGATGCATATAAAAGCACCGTGCTCTTTACTAGTGGTGCTTAAATGAACCCCAAAGATAAAACCTGCATGGGTCACTTTAAAGCACTGTGATGGAGTTGTTAAACATTGCTTGAGTTGGATGTTTGAACAAAAATATGATGAATTGGACCCTTGGCTAGGCCATGTTTTAAATTTAATTGCTTGAGCAATTGAACTGGTAAATTTCATCGATTTCACAAGCACAAACCTTGAACCAATGGCCTAAGGATTGAGACTTTTGCATGGTCAAGGTCAATACTCTAACAATTATGCTCAGTGGTTTCATGGCTTGTCTCATAAACTTGGGAATTTGTGGCTTCTCTTGGAATTTTGGTTATAGTAATTTAAACAGATATAGGCTTTGAAATTCAAGAAAATCAAACAAATGGTTTCTTTGTTGAGATTTGTTACAGTGTCTTGTATAAGTGGGACCCAAGAGTATGTCATTGCGTCCATCTTTCTTGTTGTTGCCAAGCTTTTAAGGAAAGCCAGCAATGATTTTTCAAGGAGCTGATTTAGTTTGAACAAGTAGTGGACTCTGTGCCACATATCAAGGCAGCAAAGGAGAGGGGGGGGGGGGGAATAAAAAATATATTGCTTTGCTCGTTTTTATGATGTATTCAACTGTGGTAAGAGTTCTTTTATTTGGTTTGTATTTTTGGCTTATAAGAGAGAAGATATTAATGTGTTGGCTTAGTTCTTTCTTGACTTAACTAAGTGCTTGTACAAAGAGTAAATGAAATTTAGGTATATTGGCTTTTAGGATGAGATAACAATTTCAATTTGAGTGACCTCTGTAACTTCTCATTTTCTCATAATGAAGGTTTTCTTTGATCATTGTTGCTGGTGGAAGTGCTTGAAACTATCTTATTTCTCTACCTGCCTATTGGTTTAAATATTGACATTGTCTCCACATATATAATTACACTCTAATAAATCACCTTCTTATGCTAAATGTAAATTTAGATATCCATCCCCAATACTATATCCCCAATACTATAACTTGCATTTTGCTATTCTTATTTTAGGACCATGGTTTCGGATGTCCAATATTTCATACCCAGAAGTTACTGATTCTCAGCAGGCTATCATGGATCTTTCTGGTATTTAAACTATTTTTATAATTTTTTCTGTAACTTAATATTGAATTTCTGAATGTGGCTTTTGATGGCGAGTTTTTTTTCCTTTCTTGTCATATCAGCAATGGGTTATATGTGCTCCTTTAAAGGAGTGGATGAACTACAAGAGAATGACATGGAAAAGATTTTGAATTTACTCACTGTGTCTGAGCTACGTGAAATTGCATCCATGTCCAAGGTTTGCATTTGTATCATATTTTCCAAAGTACTTGACCCAATCCTATAATCCATGATTTAAGAAGTTCTCTTGTGCTGTTATTGAACATTTCAAAGTCTCAGTTCCCATTTTTTTTCTTGGTTTATAGCTTTACCAATCTACTTCTCATCTAAAGTGTCTTTCATGGTTTGATCTTTTCCAGAATGTAAAATAAAAAAATGAATTAATCAAAATGTATTTGTGAGTGAATATTCTACAATATGACTGATTTCATGTTTGGAATGGTACTAAATACTAAACTACAGTCAATAATTTCAGTATTCATCAGTCAATTCAGTGATGTGGTTCGCTAAATAAGCATGTGTCCTGTGACATTCAACTAAACAAACAAAATAGTAGTCCTTTCCTGATAAAGTCTACAGTACATATTGGACAATTGACTTATTTGACACATTATGAACATCTGTTTTAGAAAGATTTCTTGAACTGTGTCTGAAGATGAAACATCAAAGAAATGCCTTAGAGCACTATAAATATTGCCACAGTTCTGCATGTTTGCACCTAGATGACAAATTTCAAAGGCTGCACTTCCTTATGCCATTTATGCTTCCATGCTAGAGGCAATGTGCTCAAATTTGAAAGGCTTCAAATGAAGGGAAAGCAAAGAGAAACTGAGAGTAAAATGTCATGGTTTTAAATTTCATGTAGACAAACTAACTTTAAGCAAATATATTGATCTAGGTCTTCAGATGGTTCCTTATGTTTGCTTTTTAAGAGGCTTGAATATCTTATGGGGATAGGAAGTGACAAATTCATGGAGGGTTACGGGTTCACAGCTTTTACTTCTGTTATGTGATTTCCGTATTCTGTAATTTGGATATTTAAATGAAGTGTGCATGATAATTATGTCCTAGAAAATAAAACCCATGTTTAACTGCGGCTGTAAATCAGTACATGAAGGCAACACAATCTTTTTTTATATTAAAAATTCTTATAATGATGCAATATGCTCTTCTTGTTTCTCTGATGGAACTTCTTTGTAATTTTCTGTGCTTTATTGAGGCTTCAGAATGGTACTCGTGTTACAAGAAAACAGGATCTTATTGCATCTGTTTTTTCATCCTATGAAGATGGAGTATGGTATTAATATTTTTTTCTGTTAGATGATGTGCTTCTCCTCTTGGAGTGTCAATGAGTATCGCAATTAATATCTTTCATGTTGATTTTGATCTTACCAGCCCATTCCTACCAATCGCTATATTGGATAGAACAGGAATTTGTATTAAGATATCTTCAAAAGCTGAGTCGCTTATCTGGCGCGCTGAGGTGTTCTTTACTTTCCATTGCTTGAGTTAGTCATGGTGGAAATAAGACAAGAATGTTGATCTGGTTTACAACTAAGGTGTTGTTTGAATTTCATTTTGTATGCAGAGACTTTTCTTCCTGAATGGAGAGCAGGATCTGTCAGCATTCCTACTAGTTGATTTGGGCATCATCAAGTATCCAGCATACCACTGCATAATATCGGAACAAATTTTCTCAGCTCGAAGTGACGTTATAGCTTATGAAGAGGTGCTATATTTCTATGAGAATTTGCCTTTAAAATCTTGCTGCTTTTTACCTTCATTAACAATTCATGTTTTACAGGCAATTGAAGTGGCACAAATGATGGATGAATCTCTTGATGAAAACAAAAGTGAATCAGTACTTAGATGCATAAAGATAGCTGAGTCTCGCATGTCTCATACTAAAGCAAGTCACTCAACAGCCTCTGAATTGGTGACTGCTTTTTTCTCATGCTTTTCAGCATCCTGGGTATACTCTAAAGTGCTCTTTCTAGGAGTTTCTTTTCTTGAGCGCGAGCGGAGGTACATAATTCATAATTTAGCCTGGCATTTATGAAATTTTGTAGTGCAATTGGATTGTTTCTCTCTTTATTTTAAGATTTGCAAACTTGCTTTTTTATTTATTTATTTTATTGTATAGAAAATCATGAGTGCCCTCTCCTCTTCCTGGGCAGCACTTCTTATTCTCTTCATGTTTCTACCATTTTAACTTTTTTTTATTCAAATGAATGGTCTCATCCCTAGAGACATCAAAATAAAGAAATATAATAAGTTTTCATCCCTTCCCCAAACAACACGGAAGTTCTTGGCTCCACCTGCCCGCCCCTTATAATGTCTTTGCAAATTTCAGAAGCTATTCATTCTGCAGCATATGTTTTCATTGCAAGTGAAATTTAGTAAAGTTGAGATACTTCTGAGTTCTGAATGATCTTTTTTTTTAAGTTACGAGGAAATTATGCATATCAAATCAGTACGATGGGTAACTATGCATGATCATGTGATAGAATTTATATGTGCTTGTTGATACATGTATAAATCCATGCATATCAAATCAGTATGGTGGGTAACTATGCATGATCATGTGGTAGAATTTATATATGCTTGTTTATACATGTATAAATTCATTCTGGAAAAACCATTGTGACTGCTTTGGTCTTTCAAGTGACTGATATTGATTCCAAATAAAGAAAATTGATCGTGTGCTTGTGCAATGTCAGTTCTCCTACATTCTTTGAACTAAAAACCTCATAGATATTATTGAAGTTAGCTGTGTCAGTGCTACATTGATATTTTGTGCTCAGAAACTTGTTGCTGCATTTTTAAGGTAAGGTACAAAAGCCGCCTCAGAAATTATTTTCCACCATCAAAGGCTCCTACACTATATTTCAAATCTAAAACTCATAAGATAGATGCAGACCAGAAAAATCAACCGTCATTTTCAACCATTTTAAATAATTTCTTTTAACAAAAAAGCCCTTCAATATACTTGCTAATTGATGGGAAAGTGGAAAAGATGTGGCAGCGATGAAGATTGTGCTGGTGGTTTTGGCGGCTGGACAATGCATCTCTTTTCTCTCTTTTGCTCTTTTCATCCAATTCGTTGTTTTGCTTCCTAGGGTTGATTAGCACTGTTCTAAAATCATATGCCAAGAGCAGAAAGAACAGTCAAAGAATGAAAAGTTGCTTCAGGGTATATTCGTGGATATCCTTTTAGGATGTTGGAAGGGGTGTTGATTGGTCAATGGCAATCTGATGCTGGATGATTCCTGCTCTACTTCTGGAAAGCATTTTCTTGTGTAAACAATTGAATTTTTCTTTTCCTTTTTGATACAAATGTTTTAAAGAAAGATTTTATCCTGGTTTTCAGAATCAAATTTGGTGGGTGCTATGGTCAAAGCCAAAAATCTATTTGCACAGAATTTTTTGGTAACAAAATTGTGTTCAGCTGTATAATAATGTATATCCATTTAAGGACAGTTGTATTATTTTGAGCAAGGCATCTCTCTTCTGTTTGTGTTTAAGGAAATAGTCCTTGGTAATGGAAGTGCAAATGCACCCTCATGTTCTCCTGTTGATTACTCTGCAAGTCAAAATCTGTTTTGTTTGTAGTATCATGTGAATTATTAAATAAGACAATTCGAGCATCATAAAAACGGTGCTGCATCATGTGCAATTACATGAAATGTCTAAATGAACTGAAGTTCTCTTCAGGTACATGGATGCAATTAATTTGTTGAAGAGGTTGCTTTTTATTTTCACTTGTGATGGAAGAAGGGGGAACTGGACACTGAGATTGTCTATTGATTTGGAGCACGTGGGCTGTCCCAATGAGAGCCTTTTAGTTGCTGAAGATGGGTTATTGGATCCATGGGTACGTGCTGGTTCAAGAATGGCATTGCAAAGGCGCGTTCTTCGCCTGGGAAAACCACCAAGGCGCTGGAAAGCTCCTAGTTTCTCATTGTTTATAAAGAGGAAGATCAGAGAGGTAACTGATTGGGTGATTCTTTCAGATTTGGGATGCTAGTGAGCTTGTAGTTCAATGTTAATAACTCAAAATATGCCATCATCAAACAATGTTCTGTTTTACAAATTCCCACTGTTAATATAGGTTCATATTCAAGGAAGACCTTTGAACTGTGAAGCTGGAATAAAGAGCAGATTCTATGGAGAAGATGGGGCACAATGTGGAGTTGAGCAGCTTGCTTTACAGTATTATGCTGGTCAAGGTGGTGGATGGCAGGGTGTTCATACAGAAAGTGGAATTTGGTTAACAATTTTTGCGCTTCTTATGTGGGACATTATATTTTCTGATTTACCAAATGTCTTCCGCAACAGATTTCAGGTATTGCTTGTATTTAAGCTGTAAAACTCTCATCTTTTGGGTTTTTGTATGTTTTGCTGCAAAATATTGATGCTCAAAACTTCATGGTAGACAGATAGCCTATCATATGCATACGTTATATTGTTTCTAACAGCTACTGCCCCATCATCAGTCTATCAGAATAGTCTTATCATTGTTGTATTGAAGATATTTTAAAAAAATTGTGGAAGAGAAGTTTAGAAATGGTAGTGGGCAGGTTTCCCTAGTCGGGGAAAAAGACAGTTCAAGTTTCCCTGCAGATTTCTTTTATTTTTAATCATTTAGTTTTATGTTCAAGATTTTCATTATATAATGATTTATTTAAAATGAATTACTAAAACAAAATAAAACCTTATGAGAACTTATGAATATTTGTTAAGTTTTGGCTTCCAATTCCATCGCTGTTTTGAAAATTTTTGGATTTTTTTTTATCTTTAAATTAATTATTTTTTTATGTTTTGGGATTATTTTAATATGCTAATGTTAAAAAAAAAAACACATTTTTAATGTATTTTCAAGCAAAAATCATTTTAAAAAAAAACATCTACTACACTCCCAAATAGAAAAAACATCTACTACACTCCCAAACAGACACTTAAAGCTTCTTCTCAATGTATTTGCTACTCAATTCTTCATCTGATTTCCCCTTTTGTTATGTGTAGTTTGGCGCTTCACTCTCCAATTTTTGCCTATTTTTATAGAATTTAAGAAAAAATATATTTTATTTTATTTTATTTTGCAGACTGCTCCCTTGGATTTAGAGACTGATAACTTCTATCCAGCAAGAAAGAGCCTTATAGAATCCCAGTTGCAGAAAATTTATGATGGCACGGCGGAGATGATCCTCATCACATCATGGGAATTGCATTCAGGAACAGCTTGTAGGGGTGTTAATTGGGACCGGCATTCTCTCCCGGAACTTCGAGCCGCTGTTACCTGCGTTGGAGGCCCTTGTTTGGCCTCTCTCTGCCGACACCTTGCTCAAGATTATCGGAGCTGGTCCAGTGGAATGCCAGATTTGTTGCTGTGGCGCTTCCATGGAGAATACAAAGGTGAAGCCAAGCTTGTTGAAGTTAAAGGCCCCAGGGATTGCCTCTCTGAGCAGCAACGAGCATGGTTGCTGCTACTAATGGATTGTGGGTTCAACACTGAAGTATGTAAAGTAAGCATTATGCCATTATCCACATGATGACAAGCTGGTGCTCGTAAGACTGTTCAGACATGCAAGGATACTTGCAGAAGCTTACTGAAGCAAATTGTTGGAGTATCATACAGATGGCTTCTTCACTTGCAATTACTGTCTACTTCAACGCATAAAGTTTCCAAGGGAGGGCCTCAATTCGTCAGATTCTTGTTAAAGACACAGAGAACCCTCAACCATGCTATTAAATTGCCGTTTAGGAAAGCAGCCCAAACAACATTTTACGAAAAAAAATTGAAATTTTTTTATATATATTTTTTGAATTATTTTATATGTTAATATCAATACTTATTACTATCGAGATGCACATAATTGTTTGGTAGCAAAAAGGAGACATATTTTTGACGTTACATCATGTACATGTTGATGTAATGATGACATTAGCTAGTAATGTGAACACATGAGCATAGTTTTTAAACCTGACCTGGTTTAAAGTTTAGGTTTTGGATTTTGACCGGGTTATCAGGTCAGTCAAATTAATTTTTATTTTTTAAAAAAATTAAAATGGTATTGTTTTAGTAAAAAAAAAATCAACAGGTTGCAATCAGATTTTTAACCGGGTTTTGCCGGGTCAACCTGTTGGCTCAGCTGAGTTATATTGTATCATGATTTTTTTTATTTTTTTATCAACCCGGTCCAGTTTCAGTTTCAAATTGACCTGTTAGGCTAGATAAGATTTCAAAATTATGTATAAAAATACAAGTGTCAACAGCTAAGTAGGATAGTGGTTAGGGTTTTTCTCTTGTTATCTTTGCATTTCATGGGTTTTGGTTTTACTTTGTGGTGTTGAGTAAATGTGGTTTAAAATGGATTTTATTTAAAAATATATTAAAATAATATTTATTTAAAAATATATTTTTGATATAGTATATTAAAATAATTTAAAAATATAAAAAAATTAATTTACAAATAATGGAGGTTTGAGTGATGATGGCTTTTGGAAATTCTCAAGAGTAAAAGCTTCTATAGAAGTCAAAGAATGGCTCCTCCTCCATCAACAAGAATGTGCATGGTGATGATGATGGGTGTGTGTTTCTATAATTTTTTTATTATTATGCATGGAAGCATGAGGAAGGTAACTTAGATACATCATTTTATATGTATGCAATGTGGCGTACACAGCCATATGTAATAATTCCATTGCCTCATTAACTCTTTTTATGTGCTTGAAGCTCACTGCCCGCCATGATGGGAAATCAGGCTCTTCACTTTGTCCCTCTCCTTTTGCTATAAAATGAATCCCACTAGTGTTCTGTGATCTTCAATTTTATCCAGACACAACAAAATTCAGGGTTATTAATCTCAATTCAGATTAACTCGAGTTAATTTAGCTAGTAAATTTTTTTAAAATTAAAATAATATTATTTAAAAAAAATAAAAGTTGATGGTTAACTCTATGTTAGTTTTTATTAAAATATAATATAGATTAACTAGGTTTCTATGACAGTTTATCTAACTAAATTTAATAATAAGAAGAAAAATTACTTATGTTAATGGTAAGAAAAATTACTTTTAGAAAACCAATCAAGTTTTGTATGTATTCAATTTTTTTTTTTGTTAGCATTCTCAATTAAACCTCTCTAGAGTAATATATTTATTTGTTAAATTAGAATGTGTGAGAATGTGGTGCAAACCATATTCTTTAAAATTTTAATTTTTTGACTAAAAATTAATTTTTGTTGTATGTTTTAGATTGTTTTGATACGTTGATCTCAAAAATAATTTTTAAAAAATAAAAAAAAATATCATTTTAATGTATTTTACCATAAAAAGTATTTTTAAAAACAACTATAATCACACTCCAAAACAGGCTAAACGTAAATATTCCATCATCAATGCAAACTAGCTACTTCAAGCGTTAAAATAAGAAATGAAAAAAAAAAACAAAGAAATCACCCTCTCTAGAGTACTGAATAAATTTCATAATCGTCAACCACAAAATTTGAATTTTCACAAGCTTTTGATCATAAAAAATAAAGAGTTTTTCTACTTAAAAATGAGATTAGAGCAATTTTTCTATTAATTTTATTTTTCAAAGGTAGAGTCAATGACATATTCTATCGAATTTAAAAAACTAAGATCTCATTCAATACTCGCCAAAAATAAATGAAAAAACACGAACCACGAGTTTTTCTAGTGTGATAATTTATAATAGATAGGCTTTAATCAATTCGACATTCTTTTTCCTCTTTAAATAAATCATTAATTTTTTATAGTAATACTTATTTTAATTATCATAAAAGTAAATGATCCCCAACCACCCACGACGATCCATTCGCTAGTTTTGTCTAAATTTTCAGTTGGGTTCCGTAATTCCATTGTTTGTTGTTACTCGAGAGCGAGGGGTTTTTTTTTTTTTTTTTCCCTTAATAATAAGAACAGGAATGGGCATCACACGCGCCTTTTTTGCTTTTTATTTGCGGGACCCACTTATATTTATTTATTTTCCTGGTATTATTATTCATTGTTTTATATATAATTATAAAATTTGGGTTGGTTTTTGAATGGTGCATTTTGATGTTTCAACTCTGTCTTCCACAACAATGTTTTAACCCTCACAATCTCATCTTCATTCTTGGGTGGCATGCGTGGAAAAAATATGTCGAGTTTTGCATTAGTAGTTGGTTTTTTTTTTTTCTTCATTTCTTTTCTTTTTTTTTTCTCGGTTTTCGAGTCAACCCCAGTATATTTTTGAAGCAGCCCTTTGAATTATTTTTCTTTCAAATTTAATCCTTATTCTTTTTATTTTTATTTGTTTTATTTTAGATTCTCCATACAATGAGATTTTCCTTTCGATTTAATCCTCCTTTAGTTTTTTCAGCTTTCAAATTTGATTCACATTTTTCTTCTTTCGATTTTTCTAATTATTCTCTCAATTAAATTATCTTTTTGAATGTATCTCTTGATATTTTATTTTATTCTCTTAATTAGATTTTTTTTAATTGCATCCCTTAGTATTTTAATTCATTTTATTTTATGTTATATTTGGTTTTTATTCTTTTAATTTCTATTTATTTTGTTTTTAATTTTATTTATTTCATCTATCATTATTTTATTGATAAAAGTTTTGTTAGCTTTTCAGGTTATATATTTGAAATATTTAATAGGATTGCCTTATATTTTTTTTTTCCAAATCCTTTTTAAAATTGATTGTTGATGATATTATTTATTTATAAAGTTATCTCAATCTCATATATTAAGTCATAAGTTTTGCATATTAATTTAGTTTTACTCAAGACAATATTTTTTTAAAAAATTATTTATTATTATTGTTATTTTTTTATCATATTATTAAATTAATCAAAATTTAACATAATTATAAAATTTATCTTATTGTTTCAATTTTTTTTTTCAGGTTAAAAAGTAAATGCTGCTGCCTGTGGCGTCGCTTGGGACACCCATCTAAGTGTGTGGCTATATATATTATGAACCCTTTAAACAGAGTGACTTAACTTAACCCTATATAATAACAATCATCACCCCCATTTTAAAAAAAAATTAATTTCCTCTCCTCTTTACAATCTGTGTGCGTAAGAGAATCCCTTCCTTCTTCTTCTCCTTCTTCTTCTTGTGTTTTCTTCTTCTTCTTCTTCTTCTTCTTCTTCTTTTTTTTTTTAATTTTTTTTCTCGAGTAATTGAGTAACAGTTAGTTGTTAACTTATTTCCCATGATTCTTGTTTTGTAATTTTAATTTATTTTTCTTCCTTTTTTTGGGTGCTAAATAGATTTTATTTTTGGTTAATCTTAATAATCTAGTACAGTAAATTAATCTTTGAAATTGTCAAATATTTTTTAGTTATTCCTTGAGTTGGATTTTATTTTTAAATATTCCATGAATATAACTATTATTTATTATAATTCCAAAGACAATTGATAATTATTGTCTTGGAAGTTGATTTTGATTTTGATTTTTATTTTTGGAACAGACAATATATAAATAGATAAATAGTATATGTCATACTACCAGCGGTTAGAAGAAATGAATTACATGGCGGAAGAGGCAGAAATGGTTGATTTCGTTGACGAAATGGATGGAGGAGCAGCCGCCGCCGCCGCCGCCGCCGCTGGTGGTGTAGAAGATGTTGAAGCCGATGAATACGAGTTGGTATTTATTCTCAATTTTGTTTCTCTTTTTTTTTTTTAGTTTAGATGGAAAGGTTGTAGAATTAATTTATTTTTTGGTAAAAAATAATAAAAATAATGACCAGATTACCAAGGTTACGGATACATCATCTGGCCAAGCCAGAAACGGGCAGGACATACAGGGTATTCCCTGGGAAAGATTGAATATAAGCAGGGAAAATTACAGATCTACGAGGCTTGAGCAGTACAAGAATTATGAGAACATCCCCTTATCCGGCGAAGCTGTCGATAAGGTACTTTAATACTAATTTATATTGGTAATTGTTGATTTGCTTTCTGGGTTTTGGAATTTGTTATGATTCCTGTACTTGGTTGTTGTAGGAGTGCAAACAAATGGAGAAGGGTGGCCATTACTATGAGTTCTTTTATAATACTAGATCGGTTAAGCCCACCATTCTTCATTTTCAGGTTGGTGGATTTTGCAACTTCTGTGTCTGGATAGCAGTTTATTTTATGTACTAGTTTATGTTAGCACCGTGTCGTTTGTATTCATGCTTGTCTTGACAACGTTCTGGAATAGGGAAAGAGTGTGTAAATGTTGCTAGTCGTATATTTAGTTTGAGGACTTCTATTCTTAAATGTTAAGGTGTTAGTTTGCAAACATTTGTTTCCATGTTTATAAAGTGACTGTGTTGGTTTCCATGTTTATAAAGTGACTGTGTTGATTTGTTTCTTTGGACTGCGTGTAGTAGCAAGTTTGCTTTCAAGCCAAATTGCATGATAGCTGACTTCATTTACTTTTCTAATTATATCGCTCACTTGACTCTTGATAGCCTTTTGTTATGTTATGGTTATGCAGCTCAGGAACTTGGTCTGGGCTACTTCGAAGCACGATGTATATCTTATGTCTAATTATTCAGTCATGCACTGGTCATCCATATCTGGCAATTTGTCTGAGGTCATTGATTTTGCAGGACATGTAGCCCCTTCTGAGGTATTATGGTTATTTCCATGTTGGCTTCACAGTTGATAACAATTCTGTATGTCAAAGTATTATATGAATGAGACCTCTTATGTTTCTGAGAAAAGGTCCTTGTCAGCCTGTATGTATTTTACCATTGTGGTTCTTTTCCCCCCTATTAACTCATTTTTTTTTTTAATACAGAAACATGCTGGAAGTTTGTTAGAAGGTTTCACCCAAACTCAAATCAGCACCATAGCAGTCAAAGATAATTTTCTTGTTGCTGGGGGCTTCCACGGAGAGCTTACTTGCAAAGTGAGTTGATACCCCCCACCCCCCTCTCTTGAATGCACACACACACAAGGGTATGCACATGTACATGGGTCATAAACATTTCATCTCATCCAATTTTCTTCAATTTACCCGAACTAAAAAAGTAGTAGTTCTGACATTTAAGTTTAAACCTAGCATTATTAGCAGGTCGCGGTGCTCTTACTAGAATTTAGCAATGTTAGGACATGCCATTCACCAATTTTCAAATTTGAAGTTGGAATCTTAAATATGAACAATTCAGAATGAACTTGAGTTACGGATGGGTTTCTTTATGCTTAATAATCCCCAACCTTTTTGCTGAGTTAAGCTAAACTTGCTTGTGATATAATCACCTCAATACACTTGAGGGCATGTGAAGTACGCTGTATGATTGAGCAATGCATTGTTCTACTCCCTTGTCTGCTCTTTAGCACCATTAGGATGTTGATGAAATTGTGAAAATACAATTTTCAGGAGCTTAAGTGAACTGTGATAAATTGCAGTTCTACACTATATCAAGACTGCTCTGGTGGTGATGTCTTCATGAAAGATTGATTAGGAGTGACTCTCTGTTGTCCTCTGTCTTGTAATGCTGAATGGCTTCCATTTGATGCTTCATGCTTGCAACTGACAGTTTGTCCATTTGATGAAGTGATGAAATTGTTGATGTTGTATTTATGTGCTGAGGTTTTGGAAAGATAACGGAATGTAATTTTTAGCTCTACTTTTTCTGGGTTTTATATATCCTCTGCTCCTGCAAACAGGAAAAATAAAATAAGATGACAATTGGAATAATGAGAAGGCCAATATGCTGCTCAAACATCTTTTATGAAACTCTTTCTCTAAACAGCTATTTTATCTGCTGCAGCGTTTGGATAAACAAGGAGTTAGCTTTTGTACCCGCACTACATATGATGACAATGCCATCACGAATGCTATTGAGATATATGACAGCATGAGGTAGTAAGACTGTGTTGTATTTGCTCAGTGTCATAAATTGTTTTCAGGGATAACAGGTTGATATGGGAACTGCTTTTGCAGGGGTGGAATCCGTTTCATGTCATCCAACAATGATGGTGGTCTTAGAGAATATGACTTGGAGACATTTCAACTTTTGAATCACTTTCGTTTCCCTTGGCCAGTGAATGTAAGTTATCCTTGTTACTTGTAGCAACTTACAAGAAGCCTAATATGCATTTTCTGGTTGATTTTGTTGTTTATTGGGGACAACTTTCTCTGTGACTGCCACATGAATACTCACAGTTAGGAAGGAACACACACAGGGGAACTGCTAGCTGGGATCAAGTTTTCCTCATCAATTTCTTTTCATATACACAATAGGTGGAAGTGCAGTAATTGTAGGAGGAAGGAGGAATTAAACAATCAAAATGCATTAGAAGTCTTTGTGGAGTAGTTTATAAATGAATCAAACTGAATAGATTGCATATGAATTCTCTATCCAAAACTATTTGGAAGAGCAATAGCTGAGTTTACACTAGCATGAAAAAATAGGAATCAACAATTGCTGCAATGCAATTCACAAATGAATTGACAAATCATGCCAAATCAGTGTTGGTTGATTTTGGCTCTGTCAATTCATTTGAATTGTAATTTCAATTCATTTCATGCCAAGTAATTTCAGTTTCCAACATATGTATTGGGTTCAATGAATTCAAATTCAATTCATTTTTCCCAATTGTGAATTGTTCCAGGTGGGTCTTAACAAGGCAAGTTTTTGAAGTGTCCCTTAGGGTCCTTGATTTAGTCGTCATCTGTTGTGAAACTTGATAACTGCTATGCCTTTCTCAACTTCCCATTTGATGACTAAACTTGTTTTTTTTTTTTTACAGCACACATCAGTGAGTCCTGACCGGAGGCTAATAGCAGTTGTCGGAGATAACTTGGATGGATTGTTGGTGGATTCACAAAGCGGGAAGGTACAAGAAGTTTTCCATCTAAAGCTTTTTTTCTTAAGAGGTGTTTGGGATAGTGGTAGCGGTAGTTTTTCACAGTGTTTTTTACTTGGAAATGTATCAAAATAATTTTATTTTTTTAAAAAAAATAATTCATTTTTGATATCAACATATCAAAACAAGTCAAAAACACAGAAAAAAAACAATTTGAAGCAGAAAAAAAATCAAAATTTCATGAAACTCCGGTTGCACCACTGCCCCAAATGAGCTAATATAATTGAAATTAGAATTGCCTGTGTTTCTATTTTTCCCGGGGAGGAACTGGTTGGTTTCAAGACAGGTAAACTGCATAAAAAAACTAAATGTAAAGCATTCAATACTCCATTTGACCCTGTCAACTGTGTTATTTTTTATGTTATGTCCAGTTGGAAAATTATTTACAGAAGAGTATTATAACCTTGTTTTCCACTTGTCATCTTCCATGCTCATAATTTCTTGAATGCTGGAAGCAATTATCCCTGCCTTCAATGTGATACATTCAAGGGTCTTGCAACGGTTTCTCTAGACTGGATCTTTGTAGCTCTTGGTTTATTGTTGCCATTCGTAAATCATAATCATGTCAATGTTTTGCAGACTGTATCCACCGTGGAAGGTCACCTAGATTATTCTTTTGCATCAGCGTGGCACCCAGATGGAAATGTTTTTGCCACAGGGAACCAGGATAAGACCTGCCGAGTGTGGGATATAAGAAAGTTGTCGTCGCCTACTGCTATCCTCAAGGGAAACCTGGGTGCGGTTCGTTCAATTTGCTTTTCATCGGATGGCCAATTCATGTATGTAGCCGAACCTGCAGATTTTGTGCATGTTTATAGTACACAGGATGACTACAGGAGACGGCAAGAGATTGATTTCTTTGGTGAGATATCAGGAGTAGCTCTTAGCCCAGACGATGAATCTTTGTATATAGGAATCTGGGACCGTACTTATGCGAGCTTGCTACAGTATAACAAAAGGCATACATATGGATATCTCGATTCCTACTTGTAATTTGTATCAAAGTATCTTCTTCTTCACTAAGCATCTGCTCAAGCTTGTACCCACCTTTTTGTACTCTTCTCGTTAGGTCTGATATGAAATCAAAGATGAGGATAAAATAAGATACTCTTGGCTAGAACTTTCTTTAGAGCATGTATAGTAGTAACATTTTGATCATTACATGTAATGAGTGCTGTCGTCGTCAACTCCATTTTTCATACTTCTGCGCACACTCCATATGCGCTTCTACCCCCAACAAGACCATCTATTTCATTTTAAGTTAATTTTGTGAGATTTTGAGACAAACCCAGTAGACCCTATGGATTTTGAATCAAAAGATGGAGTTCTTACACTATGATCTGCAATTCAAAGCAATCTGCAATATCCCCAAGCAGACATTTTTTTGGGGAAAAAACCCACCAATCTTTTGTATTTTTTCCCTTCACTCGTATTTGACCAGAGTTCAAATCATTCCTTTCATTGTTATAGCCTTTGTATATCTTTAAGTTCAACGAATCTTTGACTTCCTTTGCTCTAACCTTTTGTGGTTTCCCTTTCACAAGATGTCCTCATCTTTGTATACCCAGAAGATTACTCCACTTCCCATTGAAGCTTCTCCAAAGCCAATCACCGGAAGTCCAGAGAGACAGAGAAGGATTCATTTGCACCACGACGACGACGACGGTGCTCTCCATGTTATCATCTATACTAATTTTATCAGGGAAAGTCAACTAATCCCTTGAATCGCTCTAACTAATCATGTGATTTATCTCCATTAATTTCTTGATCCATTCTTACATTATGAAAAGTCAATATGTTTCCAACAATGTAAGAATTCAATCCTAAAACAATTATAAGAGTTTATATATATATATATATATATATATATATATATATAAATACATAAATTTTTATGCTGATGATTTGCTTAAGATTTAATAGAAAAAATTTAGTCTTGACTTGAGATAAATTTTACTAGGATAACCTAGTGGTAAACGAAAAAAGAAAAAAAAAAGTAGTTAAATTAAATATTTTTTTAACCTTTACCCTTATACGTTCTCATGCATATAAATATAACAATAATAATTTAATTCTTTTTATTTTTTTTATTTTTAAGTCATATAATTAAATTATGATAAAAATAAATCATTTTATACTGTTATTTAATTTGTATTTATTTTCAAAAATAAGATAATAATTTTGTCAAAATAAATAGTTTATTTATTTTAAAATAACTGATTTTTTAAATATAATTGATTACTTTCATAAATAAAATTATTATTTATTTAATCTATTTTGAAGTTATAAAATTAAATATCTTATTTATTTAAAAAACAAATTGATGTAAAATAACTTTTGTTATTTTCCAAATAAAAAATCTCTTTAATTTTATCTCTTCCTAAATAATTTTTATTTATTTATTTATTTATTTTCATAGAAAGATATATGAAAAATGTCCAAATACAAAAAGTGAAGGATATTTTTAATTAAAAAAAAAACCGAGTATGTATAGCATGGAAAGAAATGATTGGATAAATTTTGCCCGGAATAAGCTTGCAAATGGAGCATAAACTTGGACCGGTTGCAATCGTCCATGTTCCAAATCAATGAAATTTACAATGAAAAAGCTGAACAATGTTATTTTGACCAAAAAATTAATTAAAAGATTTTTTAAAGGTTTAGATCAAGTTTCATCAAGGTGATTGTGACGTAGATCAATAAGAGTAAGTATTTTTTATTTAGAAATGTATTAAAATTATAATTTTTTATTTTTTAAAAATTATTTTTGAAATTAACATATTTAAACGATCTAAATATATATATAAAATAATTTAAAAATTTTAAAAATATTTCAATCGTGTTCCCAAACACATTCTAAATTTCATATTAACAGGTTATAAATTAACTTGTCAAAGTAAATCCTAGTTTTATATCATTAAAAAAAAAATCGTTTGTGAAAAAGGTAACACCCCACTATTTACTTATTTAAAATTTTGAAACTGAAAATAACTTATTCAAACTTTATCTAATCCTAATTAAAAAAAAAACCAAAAAATTAAGAAAGTTCATCCAAAAATTAATAAAGAATCAACAATAAAATGGGACAAAGAAAGGAAGAAATCGAAGAACTAAGCCCACACTACAATGATATGATATGATATGATATGATATGATGTGATGTGATGGGAGTGGAGCCCACATGTTGACTGAAAAATTGTTTGCAAGTCGGGGAAGAAACAGAGGGATCCCCGTGAAGAAAGTTTGGATCTTGTGAATAGTGCCCATGTTGCTTCGAAATGAACACTTGGAGTTGGAGCCTGCCTGAGCAAATTCAATTTACTTATATTATTTATATTATAATATAGGTTAATTGATTCATCTATTATTTTCTTATTTATTATTAAATTCTTTTTTTCTTTCATGTATTCTTATTTATTTGTATATGTTTTCTTTCTTATGTATTATTTTCGATACTTTTTTTTAACAAAATTACCCCTGCAAATTTAATTTTTAAGACATAAGAATAAACACTAATTTAAAAAAACTTGAGAAAGTTTGAAAAACCTAGAGAATAGAAAAGTTTTAAAAATCCCTAAAAAATAATACGTAAAAATTATACTTAAAAATTATGTATTTTCGATGCTTAATAATACTTAAAAATTATCCCATAAAAAGAGTTATTTTGAAACATCCCTAAAAAAATGAAATAACCCATAAAAAGTGTAAAAAAAATAATAATCTAAAACTAATGAAAAACTTAAAAATACATGCCCTACAAAAGCTCCTTTTTTTTTATTTTTTCTTTTACTTTTCTAAACGCTTTTATGGTTTCTAGATTTTTTTACGACTTTGAAGTTACTTTAAAATTTTTAAAATTATTATTTTTTATATCTTTTTTGGGTTATTTCTCATTCAAAAAGTAAAAAATAAAATTACACACTAGAGAAATGAATATATAAAAACATACAAAAATAAAAAATCCTCAAAAATCATATAAAAAAAATCCAAATATATAAAGATAGATATCATTAACATGTGTTAAAGTGCATACAATGAAATGCAAAGGTCTCTTTCACTTTTATCTTCCAAACTTTTTAGGATTTTTTTCCTTAAATTTTAAACTTAGTTTTTTTTTTAAATTTTATTTTTCAACATTGAATTTATTAGGTGTAAACTTCATAATTTATTTCGATTTATTTTCTATAGAGTTATCTCGGTCTCATAATTCATATCACAAGTTTTGTAGGTTAACTGTGTTGATCCATGTTATTTTTGTTATTTTTTTAAATAATTTTTTTTAACTTCCTAATTTTATATTGAATTGATTGAGAATGAAATTTTATAATTATTTTTTTAATTTATTTTCTATGAAGTTATTACATTCTCTTGATTCAAGTCGCTAGTTTTGCGGCTCGAATTTTTTTTGTCAATTTTTAATTGAATATTTATTTTTAAAAAAACTTTATACTTCAACTTCGAGTTGATTAGGAAATGAATTTTATTATTTTTTTAAAATTTTATTTTTATAGAGTTATCTCGATCTCCTAACTCAAGTTTGAGAAGTTATGCCGGGTTGACTTATATTATTTTTTGTTTTTTAATTTTTTTAATTTAATATTTCAACACTGGTTTGATTGAGAATTGGACATCATAATTATTTTTTTTATTTATTTTCTATATGTTTATCATGGTCTTATAACCCGGGTTGCGGGCCAAGCCGGTTGACTTAGGGTTTATTGTTGATTTTTTCTTAATTTCACCATCCAATATGGTTTTATTGGGAAATAAGTTTTTTCAGTTTGCGTTCTATGAGATTATCCTGATCTTATGACTTGGATCACAGATTTGATCGGTTGACTCAATGACTTTTTTTATCATGTTTAATTTTATCCTTCAATATTGAGTTGATTGATAATTGAACTTTATAATTTATTTTGATTTTTTTCTATGAATTTATTTAGGTTTCATGATTCAGGTTTAGCAAGTTAACATAAGTTAACTCAATTTATTATTTTAGTTGGATTTTACTTTTAATTTCATCCCATTAAATTATTTTTTTGATTTATTTTTCATATATAGAAATCAGGGGATTATTCATAATCCGAGGAATGTAATTGACATGTTAACCCTACCTTATTCAACTAACCTAATATGTTAAATAATATAATTTTTTTTATATTAAAAAACATGTTAAAAAGATTTCTTTTACACGGACAATAATATAGTAATACATTATTTTTAAAGGGACTGTTAAGACTTACAAATTACTAATTAAAAATTTTATATTAGAATCCGTGAAAGAACATGATTAGATTTAGACTTAAGAGAGAATATTCCCCATTAAGCATTTTTTTTTTTTTTAATTAAAAAAAAGGTACGCCTCCCCCTATGCTAACACAAGCCAAATTAATTGCAGGGCAACATTGAATATGCTGCCTACTTGTGTATTGAAAGATATGCAAGGATCTATAAACAACTTATTTTATCTTACTTGAATATAATTATTCAAATCAGTTAGAATTAAGGTACTAAACATAAAAATTGTTAATTAAATCCTCTAAAATAATTTAACATCAACATGATAATTCTAGCATGCTTTTCGTCCTTAAAGGGATAGATAATCCATTATTTATCTCAATTGGAGCTAATTAAAATAGGAGTAGAAGAGTTGCTATCACATGGATAACACATTTACTATTACACTATGTATCCTTCTAAATTCAAGGTTAAAACATCAAAGTTCAAGATTATTTTTAGTTCAAGATCCGGATCTTGAGTTGAGTGATGTTAACGAGTTGATTTAAATTATATTATAAAAAATTAAAAAATAACATTGATATGGATTTTTCAAAAAAATAAAAAAACATAATGGTTTAGTTTAAAATAAAACCTTACTCAAATTTAACATGTGAGGTGGGGGCAGGTTTTATTAAAAAAGGAAAAAAGAAGAGAGGCTAAAACATTGCAAAAGAGCCACAAACCTTAATGGTGTCAAGTTTGAGGCAAATGACGTATTTCCAGCAGCAAAAATGCAAAATAGTTGAAGCAACTAGTTGCATCTTTTACATGGACACTAACAGCTGTTTTGAAAGTTGGAACAGCAGTGTCATATGCTGATGCATTATTGAAATCTGAAACAGGAGAAGAAGGTGCTTTAAGAAACGACAAGTTTGGTCTCAGGCTCTCAGCAAAGACATGCTACACAGCTTGTAGACAAATACAAAAGACTTGGTGTGCGGTGGGAATGTGTCAGGACTCGAGATGACGAGACCCTTGCAACGTGCTGGACCTGCTGTCTTGAGCAAAATTTTAATTTACTATTTCGTATGAGGAAATAACTTCTTGCATTCCCTCTTTTAGCTTCGCACTTTGTTCACGGGATGTTTGACAAGGTGATAGCAGCAAAATTTTAATCACTACGTAGTGTACAACTGTACATATACTCCATTTGGGTAAAAAAAGAAAAAAAAATGTCTTGCCCTATCTCACCTCAGACTCACTTTCTCGTGAACACACAGTTTAACCTAACAGTCACCCATACTAGATTTCTTGTTGAGTACAGTATCTCGATATTATAGCTTATGTTTAATTTCTTGGTCTTTCCATAGCCAAGAACCAGGTAGAGAGAGTTTGAGTTTGTTAATGGCTACCCCACTAGTGATGGGCTATTCTCATTTGTTGTTATATTTGCTAGTTTCTATAGTTGTTTCTCTTGAAGGTTGCATGGGAAGTGATAGTGTACCGATACAAATCAATGATGATGTCTTCGGCTTGATTGTTTTCAAGGCAGACCTTATCGACCCATCTTCCTATCTCAGCTCATGGAACGAAGACGATGACTCACCATGTTCGTGGAAGTTCATAGAATGCAATCCGGTGAGCGGCAGAGTCTCTCAAGTCTCACTCGATGGCTTGGGATTATCAGGTAGATTAGGTAAAGGGCTCCAAAAGTTGCAGCATTTGAAGACATTATCATTGTCTCAAAACAATTTTAGCGGTGGCATTAGTCTTGAGCTTGGTTTCTTGTCAAATCTTGAAAGGCTTAACCTTAGTCACAACAGTCTTTCAGGTCTCATCCCATCTTTTCTTGACAATATGAGTTCCATTAAGTTTCTTGATCTCTCTGAAAATTCATTCTCCGGACCACTCCCAGATAATCTTTTTCGAAACTCTCAATCTCTTCGTTACCTTTCTTTAGCTGGGAATTTACTTCAAGGGCCAATTCCTAGTTCACTATTGAGCTGCTCTTCCTTGAACACTATTAATCTGTCCAACAACCATTTCTCCGGTGACCCAGATTTTAGTAGTGGGATTTGGTCATTGAAGCGGCTTCGAAAATTGGATCTTTCACACAATGAGTTTTCGGGGTCCGTGCCACAAGGGGTATCTGCCATTCACTTTTTGAAAGAGCTCCAATTACAGGGAAATCGCTTTTCCGGACCACTACCTGGAGATATTGGACTGTGCCCGCACTTGAATAGATTGGATTTAAGCCGCAATCTTTTTAGTGGAGCACTGCCAGAATCTCTTCAGAGGCTGAGTTCAATGAGCTTTTTCAGTTTATCCAAGAATATGTTGGCAGGTGAGTTCCCTCGGTGGATTGGTAGTTTGACCAATCTTGAATACTTGGACTTGTCAAGCAATGCTCTAACTGGAAGCATCCCATCATCCATTGGTGACTTGAAATCTCTGCGCTGCTTGAGTTTGTCCAATAACAAACTCTTTGGCATCATTCCCACCTCAATGGTTTCTTGCACGATGTTATCAGTGATTCGGTTGAGAGGTAACAGCTTCAATGGCAGCATACCAGAAGGCTTGTTTGATCTGGGGCTGGAGGAAGTAGATTTTTCAGACAATGGATTGGTAGGTTCAATTCCATCAGGTTCGATTACTTTCTTTTCATCTCTTCATACACTTGATCTTTCAAAGAACAATCTCACAGGACATATTCCAGCTGAAAGGGGTCTCTCATCTAATTTAAGATACTTGAATTTGTCCTGGAACAATATGGAATCAAGAATGCCACTAGAGCTTGGCTACTTTCAGAACTTGACAGTGTTGGATCTTCGAAACAGTGCTTTAGTTGGCTTAATTCCCGCTGATATATGTGAGTCTGGAAGTTTGAACATCCTTCAATTGGACGGAAACTCATTGGTGGGCCAAATTCCAGAAGAGATTGGAAATTGTTCATCACTGTATTTGCTGTAAGTCTTGCATCAATTCCACTTCAAAACTACAACTAATGCTTTATTCGATGCTTGCTTACGTACCAAATGTGAAAACCATTAATTTTATTTGCAGGAGCTTGTCCCAAAATAATTTGAGCGGTTCCATTCCCGAGTCCATTTCAAGGCTAAACAAGCTCAAGATTCTGAAGTTGGAATTCAATGAGCTGACCGGAGAGATACCGCAAGAGCTTGGAAAACTGGAGAATGTTCTGGCTGTAAATGTATCTTATAATAAGCTAGTGGGCAGGCTTCCTATTGGGGGTATATTTCCAAGTTTGGATCAAAGTGCATTGCAGGGGAATTTGGGAATTTGCTCACCGTTGTTGAAGGGGCCATGTAAGATGAATGTTCCCAAGCCTCTAGTACTAGATCCGTATGCCTATGGCAATCAAGGGGATGGTAAGAAACCAAGAAACGTGTCCTCTCACCCTGCAAGGTTCCATCATCATATGTTCCTCAGTGTTTCAACTATCATTGCAATTTCAGCAGCTATATTCATTTTGTTTGGAGTGATACTCGTAAGTCTACTAAATGTATCTGTCCGGAAGAGGCTTGCATTTGTGGACCATGCCTTGGAAAGCATGTGCTCGAGCTCTTCCAGGTCCGGAAATCTATCCACAGGCAAGCTGGTCCTGTTCGATTCGAAATCATCTCCTGATTGGATCAGCAATCCAGAAGCACTCCTTAATAAGGCTGCTGAGATAGGTCACGGAGTATTTGGAACTGTTTACAAGGTCTCATTGGGTTCAGAGGCAAGAATGGTAGCAATAAAGAAGCTCTTTACATTAAACATTATCCAATATCCTGAAGATTTTGATCGAGAAGTTCAGGTATTAGGAAAGGCAAGGCACCCAAATCTCTTATCATTAAAAGGGTATTACTGGACTCCTCAAATGCAGCTGTTGGTATCAGAATATGCACCTAATGGCAGTTTGCAAGCCAAACTCCATGAAAGGATACCGTCTGCTCCACGTCTTTCTTGGGCAAACAGATTGAAGATTGTGCTTGGAACAGCAAAGGGACTTGCACACTTGCATCATTGTTTCCGTCCACCAATCATTCACTGTGACATAAAACCAAGCAACATTCTTCTTGATGAAAATTTCAACCCAAAGATTTCGGATTTTGGACTTGCAAGGTTCTTGGCGAAGCTTGATAGGCATGTTATAAGTACTAGATTTCAGAGTGCATTAGGATATGTGGCACCAGAACTATCATGCCAGAGCTTGAGAATCAATGAGAAATGTGATATATATGGTTTTGGAATCTTGATTCTTGAGCTAATAACTGGAAGAAGGCCAGTGGAATATGGTGAAGACAATGTGCTGATACTTAAGGATCATGTGAGGTGTTTGCTTGAACAAGGTAATGTCTTTGATTGTGTTGATCCAAGCATGGGGGATTATCCTGAGGATGAGGTTCTTCCAGTGCTCAAATTGGCCCTTGTATGCACCTCTCACATACCTTCCAGCAGGCCTTCCATGGCAGAAGTGGTGCAAATATTGCAGGTCATCAAGACCCCAGTTCCACAAAGAACAGAATTTTTCTAAGAAATGAACCGTGTAAGTTATTTTAACAACTTTCTACAACATCCAAAAGCAAAGACATGTCCTTCCTTTTCTCATGATGTCTTGTTTTACCTTTTGATTTCTGAGAATTGTATTATCAGCAGCTGCTTCCTGTTTGATTTATTTCTGTTGTAAACAGTTAGTTCTTCATCCTCCCCTAATTGCATCGGTATCTCATCATCCCTTTTTTTGTGATGTTTTGAAATAAGAAAAAAAGATTTTAATATGAAAAGACAACAATAACCGTGGAGGAGTAGTTATTAAATATAAATGAATGAGAGACATTGGAGGAGGAGGAGGAGGAGGAGAGAGCAGAGAGGGAAAGATAGAGGAAAGGGAAGATAATTGATGAAAATAGGTTTTTAAGATAAGAGTTACGCTTTAATGTGTATTTTAATGTGTATGACTATAGTAATTAGCTTTAGTTTTGGTTTTGTTAAGGTCTAGGGTTTGAAGTTTATGTTTTGTGTTAATTAATGGATTAATTGAAGTTTTATAGGTTGATTGTTATGAATTAAATGTTAGGGGTTAGTCGTTATGATTATTTGAGGTGTCAATTGGATTTTTAGAAATCTTTTTTCTTGGAAAGACTGGTGGATTGAGAATTTGGAATCCCGATCAACTGGTTTATCTGCATCGGTCGACCGATTGACTTGTTTGGCTTCGATCGACTAGTGGGTCAGTTTCAATAGACCGATTGGCCTGAAGGATTTTGGTTCACTGGTTGGTAGGTTTCGGTCAACCGGTTAACGTAAAATAAGTGTTAATTATAAACATAAGTCAAACTTGTATATATTCCTCATTATCATATATATTTTATGCTTATGATTAACCCTTATTGTTCGGTGCAAGTTCTTGTGAAACTCTCCTGTAAAAGGATAAGTTTCACCTGAAAAGTATAAGCCAAACTTGGACACACACACACACACACCATAAGTTGAATAGAAAGTTAAAAACAATATTATAAAGTTCAGTACATGGTGTTATTACACCTGAGAATGATCTAAAGATCTGACCATAGATTTCCAGCTGATATAATGAATTTGAAAACTGAATAAATTTCTGATGTAAATGAAGAGGCAAGTCAAGGAATAACAAGATCCTCTAACAACGACACAGAGCATACTTAATTTTGCATAAATGTAAAATTATACAAAAATAAAAATAATAAATACAATAGAACAATGAGATTTTAAAAGAATCTTACATAAATTTGTATAGAAATTCAGTACAAGAGATATTGGTTATAAATGAGTGTTTACAGAGAAGATTTTTTTTTTCAATAAAATTTTTTTAATGTATTTTTTCTCTTCCTGCCCTTTGAAGCTCATGAGGTTTCCTTATATAATGTATCTATAATGGAAGAGGCTAAAAGATCTTTTAAAAAGCTCAACATTTTTTTTGGCGCGTTGTAGTTGATCATGTGTTCTTGTTCCCTATGATCAAGAAACGACAATATTGGAAATTGTCTTTGAATTTCTTGAGGTTTTTCTTTATTGTTTTCTTACTCACTGACATTTATCTTGTCATTTGTATCATTAGGAGACTTTGTAGAAAAATACCAAAAACAATGGATATGAAAAAAGAGTTTGAAAATGGAAAAAACTAGGCCTAGAAGAAAAGCTCAAAACAAGTGAGCCTAAAAGAAAAAAGACCTTGAAAATATATTTTTTTATGGATTTTGTAAAGATGGCAAGATGTCATAGTAATTATTTTCATTTTCATTACTTAAAGGAGTATATGATCTTAAAAATAATGAGGCTGAAGAAGAGGAAAACATAAATTCTCTTTTTCCACTATCCAATAGTTGTTTCATGACCTCGAAATATTGTTCTTTGGATTTGGCAGTTGCCAAGAGTGCTGATGCATGAGCTTTTTGAGCGAGGAAAAAGGATTGAGACTGGTCTTGTAGAGGTGGTGGTTTTTTAATGCCATGTCTGTTGTTTGAAGAAAGCCATAACATTACAACAAATTCAGACCTTTTATTTTCTACCGCAAAAGAGTCCCACCATTTGACTTTGTATTTTCTGATCAAAATTACATGAGTATTTTGGTCATTGTAATCAAAGTACTATGAGCATACCCAAGGCACAAAGAATTTGAAACATATCATAAGCATTTGGGGAAATTTCTTTTCCCTCTCTATGCCCCTGAAATTTTGTTTGAAAAGTTTATAGCCTTTTTCAACCACGGGATATGAGTAAAGGAGTTCAGTAATGTAACCAAAGCAATCCCATCATTGATGGAACTAATTTGGTAGTTTTGTAGTATTGATTGAGTTATCAAAATAAAATAGTCAAGAATGACTTCCTTTAAAGTTTTGGAAAAAGAAAGCATTAAACTATGCATGTTGGTAGTCCAGTAGGAATAAGTTTGACAATGGTTATGTAATTTGGAAAAAGAAAGCATTAAACTATGCATTTTGGTAGTCCAGTAGGAATAAGTTTGACAATGGTTATGTAATTTGGTTTGGAAGTTGATAGGAAAACGGATCCCATCGAATCCCATGATGAAGAGGTTGTTTCCAATCAGTTAGATGGAGGACATCTTTGATGATACCGGTGGAATAGGCTAGTTTAGTATGATGTTGTTTGAGGTTAAAATGTTTAAATTTTACTAAACCTGTAATTTCAAGGATGACCATGTAATAAGCATGGGGTTTTGTAGTGTTCCAAGATTTGAAGTATCACCCTAAAAAAAAGTTTTTTGTAGTTGTGACAAGAGAATCGGGCTGGTAAAACCAATTTTCAATAGTTTAAGCATTTTGAAAATTGTTTTTGATGAAATATTCATATTTTGGTTTTGAAGATGTTTTCATGAAATTGGTTTGGGAAAATGAAAGATTTGCAAATTGAAGCAAAAGTTTTTTAGAAGAAGAATTTGCTTAGGTTTTTGAAATAAGTTTAAAAGTTTTACCTGATTGAGAGGATTCATCCTCCTGAGAGGACTTCTGGTTGATAGTTTGTAGGCCAGAAGTAATTCTGGAGATTTGGATAGAGTTTCTACCAAATTTTCTACTTTGTCACTTTGTATTTATGGAGGATTTGTTGCTTTTTCTTCAACAATAACTGCATCGTACCAAGAAGTTATTGGTTTTGCAGAAGATATGGTAGAAGCCATAAGTTTTGGAGTGCTTTGGGTTTTTTAGGTGCTGACTGAGGGGCTTTGCCCTTATTTTTGGACTTGGGAGAAAGGGATTGAGGGGTTTTTTTTCCGGTAATAACTGTATCAGGACCTGTTTTGGAGAAATTCGTAAGTTAGAAAGTCAAGGATGTAATTTGTATCTCCTTTTTTATACTCACTGTCAAAATAAAAAAGACTTAATATGTTTTTTGAAGCAATATTTTAAATATCTTTTTGTAAAATTTCTTTAGCAGATTTGCAATCAATGTGTAAAAGGAATTTCTAGTTTAATAAGTCACTTTAAAATTTTGTAATGCATAAAACAATTAAAAGGATTTCTTTCTTGATGGTGGAGTAATTCTTTTGATAATCATTCTAATGAGCAAAAATAAATAGGAATTTTAAACTTGTTTGAGGATGCCCCCATATCCTAATTCTGATGCATCTATTTCTACAATCTTAGGAGCTAAGAGATTGACTATATGAAGGCAAAGAATCTCTTAAACTTGTTTTTTAATCTGGCGAACAAAAGCAGTATGTTCATCAGACCATGGTACTGGGTTTTTTCTTAGTTTATCATTGAGAGGTTTTGCAATTCTACAAACATTTGGGTAAAAGTCTATAACATAATTTAGACTTCCTAGAAACCTCTGTAACTGAGTTTTGTCAAGGATTTTATATGTGAATTTGTCAGCAAATATAAAAGATATCTTAATAGGTGTAATGGTACATTGATAGATATAATGACCAAGAAAATGAATACAAGTTTGGAAAAAAAAACAATTTTCAAAATGTTTTAACTATTGAAGATGGATTTTACCATCTTGATCCTCTTGTCACAACTGCAATTTTTTTTTCTTTAGGGTGGTACTTCAAACCTTGAGACACTATAAAAACCCATGCTTATTATATGACTATCTTTGAAATTACATGTTCAGTAAAATTTAAACATTTTAACCTCAAACAACACCATATTGAACCAGCCTATTCCACTAGTATCATCAAAGATGTCATTTATCCAACTGATTGGAAACAACCTCCTCATCATGTGATCCGTTTTTCTATCAGCTTTCAAACCAAATTACATAACCATTGCCAAACTTATTTTACTAGGACTACCACCAGACATGGTTTAATGCTTTCTTTCTCCAAAACTCCAAAAGAAGCTATTCCTAGCTATTTTATTTTGATAACTCAATCAATACTACAAAACTACCAAATTGGTTCTATCAATGGCGGGATTACTTTGATTGTATTACTGAACTTCTTCACCCATATCTTGTGGTTGAAAAAGGCTATAAACTTTTCCAACACAATTTCAGGGGCATAGAAAGAGAAAAGAAATCCCCCCCAATGCTTATGTTCTGTTCCAAATTCTTTGTGTCTTGGGTATGCTCATGGTACTTTCACTACAACAACCAAAGTACTTATGTAATTTTGATCAGAAAATACAAAGTCAAATGGTAGGACTCTTTTGCGACAGAAAATAAAAGCTCTAAATCTACTGTAATGTAATGGCTTTCTTCAAACAACAAACATGGCATTAAAGAACCACCACCTTTATAAGACTAGTCTCAATCCCTTTTCGTAGCCCAAAGAGCCCATGCCTCAACACTTTTGGCAACTAACAAGTCCAAAGAAGAATATTTTGAGGTCATGAAACAACTCCTAGATAATGGAAAATGAGAATTTATGTTTTCCTCTTCTTCAGCCTCCTCATCCTCGGGATCATATACTCCTCTAGGTAATGAAAATGAAGATGATTGCTATGACATCCTTCCATCTTTACAAAATTCATAAAAAAAGGTATTTTCAAGGTTTTTTTCCTTTTAGGCTCACCTGTTTTGAGCCCTTTTTCTAGGCCAACTTTTTTCTATTTTCAAACTCTTTTTACAGACCTATTGTTTTAGGCATTTTTCTACAAAGTCTCTTGATGACACAAACAACAAGACAACTGTCGGTGAGTAAGAAAACAATAAAGAAAAACCCCAAGAAATTCAAAGGCAATTTTCAAGATTGTTGTTTTTTGACAATGTGGAACAAGAACACATGACCAACTACAATGTGCTAAAAAGAATCTTCAGCCTTTCAAAAGATCTTTTGGCCTTTTTCATGACAACTTCATTATATAAGGAGACCTCCTTAGCTTCAAAAGGTAGAGAGAGAGAAAAATACACTGAAGAAAAGTTTCTTGAAAAAGAAACAAAAACCTTTCCTGTAAAGACTCTCCTGTAACCAATATCTCATGTATCTCCTATACTAATTTCTATACAAATTTATGTAAGATTCCTTTAAAATCTCATTGTTCTACTTATTTATTGTTTATATTTCTGCAAAATTTTATATTTCTAGAAAAATTAATTATGTTATGTGTTTGTTAGAGAATCGTGTCATTCCTTGACTTGCCTCTTCATTCACATCAGAAATTTGTTCTTTTTTCAAATTCAGTATATCGGTTAAAAACTTGTAACCAGATTTTTAGATCATTCTCAAGTGTAACAACGCCATATATTGAACTTTATAATTTTTTTTTTACTTTCTTTTCATCTTATGGTGTGTGTGTCTGTGTGTGTATTGATCTATTACCTCGTATATGTATATTAAACATTATTAAAAAAACAAAAGCTACCACTCTCCAAATAGGATGGGTGTGGAAGGAGGTTTGATAGATTTTTTATTATCATCTTTGTCTTTTTAAGAATCATACTGTTGTTTTGTATGTTCTAAAACAATATGTTTTCTTAATAAAAAAAAATAATGTACAATTAAACCTTTATAAATTAATTTTTAATGTTCTTAGAACTGTGAAAATTTATCAATTAATTGAGATATTATTTAATTTTAATTTTAATTTAAGTTGGGTTATGACAAAAATATTATTTAATAAAAATTATTAATTAATTAAATATTAATTTATGAAGCTTATATTGTACTTAACCATTTATGTGAGTCATTATAATATATAACTACGTATCCTTGCAACACTTTGTTTCATGGACATGACTCTCCTAACCACTAATAATATTCACGGCAACTTAACCAAAGAAAAAATAACAAATTCCTTATTGTTCACGGTTTTTTTTTACTTTCATCCTCAAACTTTATTTGTTCATGATTGTATTTTTTTTAGGCAAATTAAAAGAGAATTTATTCAAATTTGCTAACTAAGGACAAGATTGAAAAAAGAATGATCAATGTGGAAAAGGCATTGAAAATGAGTGTTAGGTTCAAAGTTCATGGGAAAAGTTCAATTTAATCCTCACACTTTTCAAATCATACCCATTTGATCCCTTAATGTCTTTGCAGGTTGATTTTTGGTATAAAAGTTTATTTCTATGGTTTTTTTAGTTTCTGGTTTGAGAAGAGAGAGAGAGAGAGATCGTTGAGTTTTGACGGTAGAGAGAGAAAATTAACGTTGACACCAATTTCGACAACTAAAATGGTCGACCTTAGTGTCCACAAGTTTCACTTGCTGAAGGGAGTTCCTCTTGGGTGTTTTTTCACCTTAAAATACCTAAAAAGCCAAATCTAAGCCCTTAAAAGTTTTTTATTATTATTTTGGGTTGATTTCAGGTTTTTTGCTGTTTTGAAGGCCATTTATTAGTTTATCAAGGTGTTAAGGGTTTGTTTTCTAAGTTTCTTTTGTCAAAATTGAGTTTTAAGTCAAAAAACCATAAATTCTGATTTTTCGGATGCAATAGTGGCTGAAATTCAGGGAAAATTAAACGACATGTTGTTTGTAAGTTTTTTGTATTTAAAAATATTGGGGTAGATGGCATGTTGTCCACCCCAATTGTATTTTTTTTTTAAAATAAGGCCTCCATGCGGACCATTTCTAAATGAGTCAATCCTAGTGGCGCTTTGCCTCTTTTTTGTTCTTTTTTATTTTTCCTTTTTGTAAAAAAAATATGCTTTTTTTTATAAGAGTTTTTTTAAATAATCTTTTAATTTATATTTAAATTGATACACCTTCTCTTTGATTTTTTTTCCTTTTATGTTTAGCTTTTTTTAAAATAATGGGTGTTTTTTAGTTATTTTATATGTATTTAATTTTTGAAGAGATTATTCTAATTCATCTATAATTTTTATGTTTTATATAATTGAAATTTATTTTTTAAAATAAAAATATTTATTTTTTGATTTTATTTCTAATAAGTGCAACATTCCGAGATATTTTTTCCATTTGATTTTGTTTAATCAATTTCATATATGTGTTTATTCGTGCTATCATTTTAGTAAATAAAAAATTAATTTTAATAAACAGAGTCAGTTAACATAACTAGATAAATGACCCGTATTGCAATATCAAATATCTTGATCTATATCCACCTCTTAACTTTTCTAATTACATATTTAGTTATCGTTAATGACTTTTTTTTTTTATCTATTGACACAAATGGTTCTCAATTTATTACACATATGGTTCTCAATTTATTTAATCAAATACATGCATAAGCTTTTTGATTTATACTTGATATTTTTTTTTACGTAAAAAAGCATGTTGAAAAAAGATTTTTGTACTTCACTCTAAGCTAAAATTCTAGCTCTAATAGCACCAAAAACACTTGCCGATTCTCTCTCCAAAAAAACCACTAAACATTGTTATGCCTACAAAAACTACCATGCTTCTCCCTTTGTTAGTTGCAGAGTAGGTTAAGCCTTTGTTCATACCACACAAATCTTATACCAACTCATACCCAAGTATATGTACTTCACTCTAAGATAAAATTCCAGCTTTAATATCAACAAAAACACCTAGATATTATCTCCTAAAAACATTATCCAGTATTATTTTGCCAACAAAAACAACATTGGTCTTCTTTTGGGCTGGTATCTATTCTCCAATATCAAGGGTCAAGACTCTATTAATCCATAAGCCTGAGAACCTCACCATTTATCATATAAAAACCCTACATAACCCATATCATGAGGAGCTCTTCTTTTTTGGTGACAACCTCTCTAAAAAATAAAATAACTGACAACTCTTTATCTCATTTTCCAACAATATCCTTTAATGATCACCTCCCAACAATAACTTCAGTTGTATTCCACTTTAAATCCATGATAGTAACAATAGCTCTTCAACTTAAGAACCCATACGGAAACCACCACATCACTTTCTCCATCACTTGAAGCACCCCTACACCAGCATAACTTGCAACTTCTTTGTGTTAAGAAATATAGAGTTATTTTGTTTTATTTATTAAGGGTAGAATATTATTTTTATTTTCTTTTCATATTAGCCTATATATGATCGTTTTGTATTTAGGTTAAACTTGTTTCTTTAGATTATTATGATCACATCATGTACTATCAATAAAACCTGAGATGAAAAGGGAGCTTAGGTGTACCAGAGAGTAAAGTGTTAATACCTGCAAAATGATCAGTACGAATTGGTCGAACATAAAAGGAGGTATTTGAAGTACTAGAAACCTAAGATGATAAACTATCAGAATCCTTAGAAAAAGAATCTATATGAATAAGATTAGATTTAGTTAAGCTATGTGTAGTGGATGTAAACTAGTAAAATTTTCTACTTTACCTTTTAATCGAAGTATTTTTTTTTTCTATTTGATTTGATTTATTCTGATGTAAACGAACCTTTTCATGCTGCCATAAAAGAAGAGTCTTGATATTATGTTATTATTATTATTATTATTGATGATCATACTTGTTATTGGTAGGTTTGTTTAATAAAACACAATTCTAAATTCAATGAAATATACGGTCTATCTAACTCATGTCAAAACTCAATATTCTGTTGTTATTAAATATTTTAGGTGTGATTTAGGTAAGGAATACACCTCTAATAAATTTTATGAGTTGTTTGTTTTAAATAGAACTATTCACCTGAACTTTAAAAAGCATCAAACGTTTATCTATTTTAACTCTGGTACCACATAAATTTATAAAAGACTATATAGATTTCTTATAGATACACATTTAAAAAGAATGACTAGAAAAAATGTTGTTTATTTTGTATTCAATAGTATATACAGAGACTTACATACAAATAATTGAGTAACAGGAATAAAATGGAGATTAAAAGAAATTTGAAATTCAAAATAGTTAATCTATTAATGAATTAATAGAGAATATTTAGAATATAATTGAAATTAGAATTGCCTGTAATATTCTTTGTAGTATCTTTTGGAATCCTCTCCTACTGTTTTGTTGGCTAATACTCTAACAGTAATCAGTAGGGATGATCATTTTTTATTTGGTTTGATTTTTATTAAAAACAATTAAAACCAGTTTTTTTTGAAAAAAAGGGAACCGGTTTCGGTTCGGTTAGGTTATTTTGGGGAAAAAACTGGTTCAAACCAGTTTTGCTAGATATTTTCTGGTTTGGCTTGGTTTTTTCGGTTTTGGTTCGGTTTAGTTTTTTCAGTTTCAGGCTTATAAAGCCGAAACTGAACTGAACCGGTCGGTTTTTTCAAAATTTTAATGGATTTAATCGTTTTTTTCACGATTTAATTTTTTTAATTACTTTTTTAATTTTTTAAATTTAATTAATTTTTCAGTTTTTTTATCACCTGTACTAACTACCCCCACAACAATCATAAATCAGCCACGCCGATTGCCCGCATAAAAAATGCCCCACCTATACAGCCACCAGTCCACGCCTTCAGCAGCAACCAACCCAGTTCATCAAATCAGTAGCAAATCACTCACTTTTGGCAAATCCATCAGCACTCTTTTTTGACCTCAGAGAGTTTCATAAATTTTGGCCGAGAGAGACGTGAAGAAGAAAAGGGACAAGTTTTGGCTTTAATATTTTTATCATTTTGCCCTTCTGTCAATCACAATATTCTTTTTTACTATTACATGTAATATTCTTATCTTTGTTTAAGACAATTAAAAAAAATCAAAAGAAAAAAAAGTGAGAAGTGACAGTAATATAAACAGAGAGGTGAGAAAAAAAATAACATCAATAAAAAAATATTGATCATAGAATCATATTATTCCATCTTTTTAGTATATTATTCTTAGTGTTTTATGTATATTCTATGTCTTACCATAGCAATTATATATATATATATATATATATATATATATATAAGTCCAAATTAATTTTGAAAGAGAATTCTTAGAAATATTTTTTAAGTTAGAGATGGATTCATTTTGTACATTAAACAAAGGGGTTATTGGATTTTTTTTTTAAGAAAAAGAAATACAGTATTTTATATTTGATAAACTAATGACCTTGATTAAATAATATTTCTATATGGTTCCGATTTAAATTTTAAATTTAAATGATATATCAATTATGATTAATTAATAAATTTAAATGGTTAGATTATAGAGGTTTAATTGTAGAATTACTTTGTTCACATGACATGTCGTTTGTAAATCAATGATGCTCTTTTAATGAACGACATTGTTAGCTTCGATTAAGATAAATAAGACATGTCGGTTGTTTAAAAGGAGCGAATATCTTTTAAATATCGCTCGCCGTATCGAAAATCCTAACCCCAAAATCCACACAGAGCGCAACCTCTCTTATTTACGGCAGCAGGCAAAGAAGAAGAGGAATTAGCGAACAATCATGGGTAAAACCCTAACCCTAACCCTAACCCTAGAATGAGATAGTCTCTCACTCTCTATCCCAAATCACTACTTTGATATTCCAAACCCATTTTGATTTTGATTTTGCAGGTAAAATACACAGATCACTGTCCATGCAGGGAAGGTGAGAGGTCAAACCCAAAAACTAGCCAAGCAAGATAAGAAGAAGAAACCTAGAGGCTGTGCCCACAAGCGCATGCAGTACAACCGCCGCTTTGTCACTGCCGGTCAGTCTCAATCCCTTGCTTTTATATTTTTAAGCTAAACAATTTTTAGTTATGGGGGGTAATTAGGGTTTTGTGATCAATTTGAGCCTTATATTAGATTATTTTTTTCTCTTAGCGCCCGCGGTTTAGGTTCTGGTTGTTTAAGGAAGTCATAAGGGGTTGCTAAGGCTCCATTTTTGTGATTAGAACGTCTGGTTGTTTCAGGAAGTCATGAGCTTTTTCTTAGGGTTTGAGGGGTTGGAAGAAGAGGTTGCTAAGGCTCCATTTTTGTGATTGGAACTTTGATTTCTTAGAGTGCTGGTCCTGGATGTTGGTTCATTGATGTTACAATCACATTTTTTCAGTCTTTAAAAAGCTATCGCAAATAAATTTCATAGCACAGATAGAAATGGTATAGAATAAGAGACAAGGAAGTGCGTCATGATATGAATCTACTTCATTTTTCTATTAAATTGCCAGCTTCAGACGAAATATTGAATGTGTTTGTGAATTGCATAGAGAATATGGAGATAGTATGATGGTTTTTCTGTTTTCCTTTTACAGTTTATGGTTTTGGGAAGAAGGGTGTAGGAAACTATGTCAAAATATATTATTTTAATATATTTCTAAATAAAAAATACTTTAAAAAGCAACCGTAATTATATTTCTAAATATGCTGATGTCAAGATTTCCTGTTACTCTTGCATTCCTTGAGATTTTTTTGAGTTTTCAAATATTATCTCCCAATAAGATATTTTTAAAAATATATATAATTTAGTAATTAAAATTATGTAAGTTTTTGATTATGTCAAAAAGAAGTTACATATGTTTAGTTAAAGTGTGATGTAAGAAAATATTATTTGAAGATAATCACAACCACTTTTTTTTAAAAAAACTAATGTAAAATGATAATATCGTAAAAGAAATTGAGCAAAAAGTAGAAAAACCAACAAAATTAAAAGAATAAAGATCAAAATGAAAAACATAACATTTAATTATAATTGAAAAACTAAATTGAAAACAAATAAAATTTTTATAAAAAAAGAATAAGAACAAAAATAAAAACTTAAAAAACAATGACTGAAATTGGAATATAAAAAACAAAAAGGATAATTGTGAACTTTTCCTAACAGTAGAGAGAAAAAAAAGAGGGGAGGGGGAAACGACCACTAATAATAAACTATTCATCATCTATCATCATGGGTCATACCAGAAGGAAGAGGATATCATGGCCCTTCCAAGAACATGGCGAAGGAGTAAGTTTGGCTACTTGATGGCCTCTTGGGAGTTGTCCAAAAGATGCGAACAGACCTATATGTTGGCGACAGACTTATATGTTGGCGGCATGATGAATACATGCCAACAACTTTTCATGATAAAAAAAATAAAAATCCAACATAAAAAATATTAAAACACCTCCCATTCTCTTGGAAATTACAAAGAAGGCCAAAAACACCCTTAAATGTATACTTCTTTTTTTTTTGTCTTCTGTAAGGGTAAAAACAAAAAAACTCTTGGTTACAAACACAATTTTTTTTTTACCTTGAAGATAAAGAAATATTTTTATTATTTTAAAGTTTTTCAAAAAATAAAAAACTCTTGGTTAACAAAGTAAAAGCATAATATTACTATACAAAAATTTAGAAAAAAACTCATATTCTCAAATAATCTTTCAATAACTAAATAAACCTCTGAAAAAATCAAATTACCCTAGTCACAAAGCCTCCTATTTTTTCACCCAAGAGTTGCACTATAATAATCTATATTAAATTATATCTAGTGAAAAACTCGTAATCCTATATTTCTTGTTAATAATAATAATAATAATAATAATAATAATAATAATTGATTTAAAAAGTATTCTATTCCCACTTTATATCTTGTTGACAAAAGTGATAGTTGTGAAGACTATAAAAACTATAAGAGATGGTATCGTTGCAATGATAACATGATATTCTATGCATAAAAAGCAGAAAATGGAAAATAACCTTATGTTGTTTTTTAAACACTGCTTTAGTTTTTTAAATCGTTTACATAAAAAAAATAAAACATCACACTTTAACCAAACATATTTTCTATTTTTCTTAAAAAAAAACAATAATGATATTAAACAGAAAAAAATTATTAGTAGAGAGGTCAAAATATAAATATTGATCGTGAGAGCAAGAGAGTAAGTAGCATGACTGGGAAATTAAAGAAAAGACCATTTGGATGTTTTGAGTAATTTTAAGGGCTCATTTTTCACTGTCTTGATATTTGGGAGCATTCCAAATTCTATACCTCGGTTTTTACTCAAAATTTTCAAGTGTCTGCTCCCGAAGTTTGGCCCGAGGAGACAACCCTGCAGCAAATTAGACCTGGAATTCTACCATGGAATCGGTTTTAAACAATGCTAAGTAACATTCTATAATCATTTCAAAATTATGATACTGTTTTTACGCATCAATTGTTCTTTGCCCAAAATTGTTTTCATTTTCATCCAAAATGGCGTCATACCTCGCTGTTAACAAAGGCTACAAACAATAAATAATTCTGAAATGAGGGATGACAGGCCATTCAAACCTCACATAGCATCAATCTTTATGCAAAGCCTTCATCAAGTATAATCGGCTGAAGCTCTGTCCAGAAACCCTGCATGTTATATGATATACAGCTACAATGAGACTATAAACATCAATGATTTAAGGTAGTGGATAAGTGTCACCTAAGAGAGAAGAAATTTAACTCCCAGACCCAGAGCATCAACAATAAAAGTTACAAACTAATTACCCCTTCTAGATGATGCAAATTTGTATTCTGATATAAATACGTAAATTTGTCATAAAGAAAGACAAAAACATCTCTTCTATTACAGTTCCTCCAGGCTCAATGGCTAAGTGGTATTATCCCGCCATAGGACAACAAACAAGGAGCTCAGCTTGAAGAATTATTTACAAAAACACATACTTCTTCAGAGGCTATATCCGACAACAGAAATCCAAACATGGTGTCTCATTTTTAAAAGTTTTTTATGTGATCATCAGTGGCATAATCAATTAGGAGGAAAAAGTCAAGGCTGCAATTAAATGAGCAATCTAGATGGGTAGGGATTTGGAAAAGTCAAATTGCAGAAGATGAAATAACACAGAGCAATACAATTTTGATGCTGGGGACTGAAGCGCAACTGGGGCACTTCAACATGTCCAAATTTCATGCTGTCAGAAAAAGTTAACATTTGAGCATTTCGCCTAAAAAAGGTGGCAATTCTAACAAGCAGGTGTTACGAATCTAAAAAGCAAATACAGAAAGCACAGAATATCTCAGACAACAGCCAGACCATCACATATCAGAATTTCCCAAGGCAATGGAGAGTGGACACAGAAATAGAAGCCAATGAACTCATCAATGAAAACGATGATAGTCAGCTTTCTAGCAGGGGAGGCATTAGAACAGGATATGATATCAGCCAGTCTTTTAGATCAGTAACATACCCGTTGATTTGGTTGCAATAATTTGCCATTTGATTGGTTATCAGGAAACTACCCAAACGTGATGGTTCAGGGATTGGTTTGAAGATGGGATTTGAAGGATCCTCCTCAGGCAAGGGCTCTTCTCCTGCAGCTTTGCGTGTCATGTTCTCTGACCTGCAGAACAGAACGAATCCAATACAGGTGCCTCCATAAGCATATAAATTAGTAACAAGAAAAAATAACGGAAAAACAGGCACATTTGCGTTGAGAACTTTAATTCAAAATGACGACACAGCTCTAAAATCTGACAGATTTTTCTCCCACAGCTTCTGTTTCTTTTTGTTAGCCTTCTTCTGTAGTCTTTTTGATGTAGACTTGTCAGTGGATAACTGTTGTTGATCCAGTGGTCAAGAGTTACAAGGAGCTTATATCCTAACTTTAGAAACCCCAAGCCTTTCAAATAGCCAACCTCTATCTTTCTCTTGTCCTCTGGGTGTCTTTGAGCGTGCGCACATGTCAAAACCCAAGACAGATATGTTCCATATCCACTACTTATACATAAAAACAAGACACTCTAATTTGTGAATGGGTTGAGGATTCATGCCAGCCTATGAGGATGAAATTGATTTCTTAGGCCTGATGAAGTGCACTGTGATCCTTATTGCACACAACCAACTTATAGGGAAAACAGTACCAATTTCCTGTCAAAGCATCCATAGCAACTATCTGAAAATAATAGTTCCACCTCATATTTGGTTTCAGGGGCATATAAACATAAACTCTATGACAGTTAGTACTTCTACAAACCAGAATGCTGCCCAAGCAGCAGTAGAATTCCCAACTATGCAACCCAAAACACAGTACCATCCATCCAAACAAAAAGAGAGCATTGAACAACTAAATCAACACTATACCTTCTCTTTTGAAGCCATGCTTGCTGCTGAGCTTGCTGGCGTGAAAGGTTCCGATAGTGATATTGGAACTGCGAAGGTATTATAATGTTAGGCTAACATGTTATTCACTAATAATGGATAACAAGAAAACCAACCTTCTGCTGCTCGACTGACAAATCATCCATGCATTCAATCAAAAATTCTACATTACTTTCCAAATATGGACTGGTTGATAATTGCAGGCGGTCATAATCACACTGGCATAAGAAACAACTGTAAGACAACTTACAAACATGAAGCTTAGGTTCCAATAGTTGCTCAAAATACTAAAATTGTACCTGAGTCACTGGTGTATCAGCTTCTAGCCCAGTCATGAAGGCACTG